>NW_028136375.1:0-600000 GCF_964662115.1 Mustela nivalis
GCTTAGACACCTGCTCTCGAGTCTTTCCGTATGGGGCCTCTTGGAACCATCCAATAAAACTCGACTGTCGTGCAGAAGGAAAAACCTTGAGGTTTGGAGCAGTTTACAAATCCCATCGTAGGCAAACCTCCCTGGCCTCATGTAGCCCCCACACCCTTCAGGAAGAGGCCATGCTGGACAAAAACTCTAGCCTGAGGCACGTCTCATGGTTGACATGACCTCAGTGCAGGAGAACTCGATTCAGCCTCTGCAGAGTGGGCATGCCGTGCCCTTGGTCCCAAACCTCATCGTAGCTTGTGTTTTCAGACTTCCTTCCTCACACTCCTGGAAAACAAGCCCTCCGGACTAGGAACTCCAGAACCAAAACCCAGCCCAGTGTCTGCCCAACAGAAGAAAAACATTTCCCTGTGGGGCTCTCCAGAAAACCCTGATGAGGATCAACCTGCTCAAGCCTCGATGGTACCCGATCTGGATAGGCTGCTCAGGGCACTCATGCTCGGCCTGACACAGCCTGAAGCCAGATGTCCAGACAGACAAGGAGACAGCTGGCCGCACACCCAGCACTTCGGACACGCCATGGCCTTATGCCGTCACCTCATCCTAACCTTGGTTTTCAGATATCTGAACCTAGACATTATATCAATTCTCCACACAGCTGGGTATCACAAGCACAAAACAGAACTCCTCCTTCCCCATGGCTGTAAAGCTTGCTCTTGGCATGGAGTCACACCTTCAGGGTGGGAGAAACCTTCATGGCCCCTGATGCCACGCCCAAACTTGAGTGCTGCTTGTGCTCAAATTCACACTGTGACCCTCAGCATGAGCCCCATGTCAAAGATAGGCCTGTGAGGGCCTAGAGCAAGAGCCCCCATATGGGGCTTGCCAAACCCCTATGCACCCAATCCTCAACAGGGTTTGAGTTTTCCAGTCGCCCCACCTGTACCTGGGGCTCTGCCCTTGAATCCCTTTCTTGGAGAGACCCATGAGCCAGACTACACGACTCCACCCTTCCCACAAAATGACCCCAAACTCGTGGGAGCTGGGACAAATCCCAAGAGAGGGATACCCCTCCACAGTCCCTAAGGCCACCGCTCCAATCCACGGCTATCCCGGACACAACATCCAGAGACAAAAGCCTGAAGGAATGCCTCCCACTCGCCCTTGTTTCAGAGGCCCAGGAGCTCCCTCTCGGGCTGTACATCAGGCCTGCCATACCCTAGCCACCACTCTTAAGCTGAGTTTGTGTATTCAGACTTCTGTGCCCACAGCCTGGACACACACAACATCCAGGCTAGGGCCTGTGGAGCCACAGCGAAAAATTGTGCCTGTCCTCTCCAAGGAAAGTGTGCCCAATCCAATGACCACAACCCTACTGGTTAGGGAAAAGCTCCAAGCCCCTGAGGCCATCAATAGTGGAGGCCACCCTGGACTAAGAGGGGCTCTCTGACACCAGCGGAGCAACTATCTCCACTTAGACTCTCAGACAGTGTCCCCAGAGACAGAAGGTTGAAATGGACAGGCCCCCAGGCCCTAATCTGAACCTTAGCTTTGGTTTCCATGTGTCCGTCCTCAGAGGACTGTTTTCGTAGACCAGCACACGGGGCTTTTCTGAGGCATCAAACCAAACCTCTCTCGTCTCCACATGGGGAGCTTTCTTAATGGGGATGTATCAAACCCTTCAGGTAGGAGAGTTCCGCAGGGCCACTGAACAACCAGCACATTCCAAGGTCTCCATGGACCCCAAACGCACATTATGACGCATCCTCAGGAGAGGCTTTTTCAACACAGCCCCCTGGGTAGCGTGCCCCAGAGGCAGCAGATCAAACAAATCTTGTTGCTTATGGCCAAGGGGAATGCGAGGCATGCTGTACAGGGATCCATCCTTCGAACCCTGCTCTCCAGTCCTTCCGTATGGTATGTCCTGGAGCCATGCAACAGGACTCGAATGTCCCGCAGAAGGAAACCTTGTGGTTTGGGGCATCCTCCAAACTCAGCGTGGGAAAACTTCCTTGGCCTCATGATACCCCCGCTTCATGAAGGTGCCATCATGGACACATACTCCAGTCTCAGCCAACGTCTGATCCTCAGCCTGACTTCAGATGCAGGAGATTTTGATTCAGCCTCTGCAGAGTGGGCCTGCTCTGCCCTTGGCTCCAATCCTCACACTAGCTTGTGTTTTCAGACTTCTGTCCTCACACTCCTGTCCCACAAACCCTCCCTACTGGGAATTCTGGGGCCACAATGAAGCACTCTGCCTGCCTCCCAGGAGAAAAACATTGTCTATGGTGCTGCACAGAAACCCCAAATGAGGATCAAACTGCTTTGCCCTCGGCAACACCCCAATTGCATAGGCTACCTTAAACACTGATGCTCTTTCACAAAAGCCTGAGCCCAGACCTTCCAACAGACACCGACACAGCTGGCTGCACACCCAGCACATTGGACCCGCCACTGCCTTAGGCCACCATCCATTCCCAACCTGGGTTTTCAGTCATCGGAACCTAGACCTTATCTCCAATCCCTGCACAGGGGGGAACCTGATGCATAAGTCAGAACCCCTCCTTCCCCATGGCAAGAAACCTTGCTGCTGGCCGTGAGTCAAACCTTCAGTGTAGGAGAAATCGGCAAACCTGCCGGGCCTCATGAAGCCCCTATATCCTTCAGGGAGAGGCCATCATGGTCAAAAACTCTAGCTTGAAGCACGTCTCATAGTAGACATGACCGCAATGCAGGAGATCTTGATTCAGCCTCTGCAGAGTTGCCTGCCGTGCCCTCGGTCCCAAACCTCACGCTAGCTTGTGTTTTCAGACTTCCTTCCTCACACTCCTGGCAAACAATCCCTCCAGAGTAGGAATTGCAGAACCACAAGCCTGCAAAGTTACTGCACACCGGTAGAAAACGTTTCCTTGAGGGCTTTCCATAAAACCCAGATGAGGACCAACCTGCTCTTGCCTCGACGGCACTCAGATTTAATAGGCTGCTCTGGGCACTAATGCTCTGCCTTTCACAGCCTGATGCCAGACGTCCAGACAGGCAAGGAGACAGCTGGCCACACACCTAGCACTTCTGACATGCCATGGTCTTATGCCGTTATCTCTTCCTAACTTTGGTTTTCCGATATCTAAACCCAGATATTATATCAATTCCCCACACACTGGGCATCTGAAGCACAAATCAGAACTCCTTCTTCCCCATGGCTGTAAGGATTGCTCTTGGCATGGAGTCACACCTTCAGGGTGGGAGAAACCTTCATTTCCCCTTAAACCACGCCCAAACTTGAGTGTTGCCTTGGGCACAAATTCACTCTGTGACCCTCAGCATGAGCCCAATATCAAAGAAAGGCCTGTCAGGGCCTTGACCAAGAGCCCTCATATGGGGCGTGCCAAGCCCCTATACACCCAATCCTCACCAGTGTTTGAGTTTTCCAGTCTCCCCCCTGTTCCTGGGGCTCTGCTCTGGAATCACTTTCTTGGAGAGACACATGAGCCAGACAACAGGACTCCACCCTTCCCACAAAATGACCCCAAACTCCTGTTAGCTGGGACAAATTCCCAGAGAGGTTACTCGTCCACAGTCACTGAGGCCACCCCCTACAATCCACGGCTATCCTGGACGCATCCAGAGACAAAAGCCTGAAGGAATCTCGCCCTTGATTCACAAGCCAAGGAGCTCACTCTTTATCTGTACATCCGGCTTGCCATACCCTCGGCGCCACTCATAAGCTGAGTTTTTGTTTTCAGACTTATGTGCCCACAGCCTGGACCCACACACCCTCCAGGCTAGGGCATCTGGAGCCACACTGAAAGATTGTGCCTGCCATCTCCAAGGAAAGTGTGCCCAATCCATTGACCACAACCCTACAGGTTAGGGAAAAGTTCCAAGGCCCCTGAGGCCATCCTGATAGTGTAGGCTGCCCTGGACTATAAGGGGCACTCTGACACCAGCTGAGCCATTATCACCACTTAGACTTTCAGACAGTATCCCCAGAGACAGAAGATTGAAATGGACAGGCCCTTAGGCTTTAATATGAACCTTAGCTTTAGTTTCATGTGTCTGTCCTCAGAGGACTGGTTTCGTATACCAGCATATTAGGTTTTTCTGAGGCTCCAAACCAAACCTCTCTCGTCTCCACATGGAGTGCTTTCTTACTGGATCTGTATCAAACCCTTCTGGTCGGAGAATTCCGCAGGGCCACAGTACAACCATCACATTCCAAGGTCTCCATGGACAGAAACCCACATTATGACGCATCCTCAGGAGAGGCCATTTCAACTCAGCCCACTGGTTAGCTTGCCCCAGAGCCAGCAGAACAAACATATCTTGTCGTTAATGGCCAAAGAGAATGCGAGGCATGTTGTTCAGGGATCCATCCTTTGAACCCTCCTCTTCAGTCCTTCCGTATGGTATGTACTGGAGCCATTCAACAGGACTCGACTGTCTCGCAGAAGGAAACATTGTGGTTTGTGGCAACCTCCAAACTCAGTGTGGGAAAACTTCGTTGGCCTCATGAGGCACCTGCTTCATGAAGGTGCCATCAAGGGCACAATCCAACCTCAGCCAATGTCTGATCCTCAGCCTGACTTCAGATGCATGAGATATCCTTTCAGCCTTTGCAGAGTGGGCCTGCTCCCCACCTCACCCTATGTTTTGTTTTCAGACTCTACCCTAGCACTCCTGGCCCAAAAGCCCTCATGATTGGGAATTCTGGTTCCAGAACGAAGCACTCTGCCTGCCCCCCAAAGAAAAACATTGTCTATGGCATTTCTCAGAAACCCCAAATGAAAATCAACCTGCTCAGCCCTCGGCAACACCCCAATTGCATAGGCTACCCTAAACACTATGCTCTGTCTTACATAGCCTGAGCCCAGACCTTGTGAGAGACATTGAGACAGTTGGCTTCACACCCAGCACATCGAACCTGCCATGGGTTAGGCCATTTCATCCCTTCCCATTGACCTGGGTGTCTTCCTGGAGGTATATTCTGAGGCTGTGTCAGACTATGCATTTTTTCTGGAGCTTCCTATGGAATTGGGGTGGTATTAGGGGCCTTGAAATTTTCTCTTAATCTGGTGGGTTGGGAAACTGAGACAGGCTGACATTCCTTGGGAGAGCTGGCCCAGTGCTGTTGTGTGTTCCTGGAGGTCCCATCCTGGAGGGCATATGGGTCAGGACTCTGGGTCTAAAGTCTTCAGACACAAACTCGGGTAAGAGTTAAGCTCGAGGTGATGGCAGACCCAATCTGCAGACCCTGAGCGAAGCATCTCCAGATATGAAATTCGGACGGCTGTGAGGCAGGAGCACAGTCTTTTCTGTCTGACTTGTTTGTCTATGATGGCCACGAAATGGAGGGGTGGCCTCATGGGTCCATGTGAGATTCTACCTCTCTGGGAATTCTGCTCGGCACCCAAGAGTTTGGTGTATTTCTGGGGGATGGGAGGAGCGCAGTTTTATGAGTCAGGGATCCCGTCCAAACAACCATTCCAGAGATGGGTCCTGGATTCTGGAGCCTGGATCACCGCAACAAGGCTTAGGATTTGGGCCTAGGGTCCTGCTCTATGTTTTCCTGGTACAGCTCCCGAGTGTTCTTGTTGGAAATGGGTCTCATTCTGAGGGTCACAATGCCTGTTTTTGCCCAGATGCCCATGCTGAGTGGGTGTGACCTCATGGGCTATGCACTTGGCTCCCACTCTGAGGGTTGGACTGCCATCTCAACATTCAGTTTTCCTGCCATGGGGAAGGAGGTGTACTTTTTTATGCTTCAGGTTCCCCCACGGGCAGGAATTTGAGCTAAGTTCTGGGACAGGGGCCTGAATACCCAGTTCACTTTGAGATGAGGTCCTCGGGCCAAGGCAGGACCCACCTGCAGAAAATGAGGCCTGCTTTCTGGGTAGCTGTCAGGAGCTCGGGCTCGAGCTGTGTCAGACAGAACATTCGTGGAGAGTTCGGCCTATGATATTGGGGTGCTTTTGAGAGCTGTGCAACTGGATCCTCATGGGGGATTTTTGCACAGACCCTTTTTTCACTTCTTCTATCTGGTGAGCAGGCAGATGGCTGCATTACGGCTCCAGAATATCCAAGTTGGAGGGTTTGCAGGCGAGGAGTGTGAGGACAGAAGTATGAAAACATAAGCAACGGTTACGCTCAGTGCCGAGCACATGTCTATTCCAATGTACAGCAGTTGTTTCGAGATCTTCAGCACCTGGACGAGGGGAAGATGTCTGCTCACGCTGGAGTTTGTATCCATGATGGCCAACAAATTGTGGGGAGGCCTCAAGAATTCTTGGAGGTTTTTCCAAGCTGGAGCTTGTGAGCTGCTCCAAACATCAAGGTGTCCTACTAAGGGACAGCAGAAGTCTTCTTACAGGGCTCCAGGGTCCCCCATATGGAAGATTCGATAGCAATGCTCTCTGAATGGAGGCCTGGGAAGCCAATCTCTTGTTACCATTGCAGTGAGGAACAGGGTAAGCTTGAATCAATGACACTGATTCCAAGTTCCAAGTGATTTGCGTTGATGGAAGTTCTCAGTCTAACAGGTCCCAATGCTGCTTGGTGTCCAGGGAGACCTTAGAATGTGGTGGCGGCTCTCTGACCATTGAGGATTCTCTATCCTTAGGATTAGACCCAGTACCCAGGAGCCAGGTTTCCTTCTTGGGACAGGAGGTGTGCTCTTGTATGGCTCACGGACCACAGGTTGGACCATATGCTTGAATTTCCAGAACAGCCCTCTAGGGAGAGAGACCTCAAAACATAAGCTAGGGTTCTGATGAGGTTTTAGGGCCATGGAAGTTTCAATCTTCGGACTAAGTGCCATTGGCCTGCATGTCATCCTGGAGGTAGGTGCTGAGGCTGTGTCAGGCTGTGCACTTTTTCCAGAGTGGCCTATGATATTGGGGTGCAGTCAGGGGCCTTGCAGTTTTCTCCTAATCTGGACATTTTGGGAAACTGAGATGGGCAGGGTTTCCTCAGGAGAGCAGGGCCAGTGATGTCATGTGTTTCTCGAGGCCCCATCCTGGAGGTCATGTGTGTCAGGACTTTGGGACCAAAGACTTTAGACACAACCTCGGATAAGAGATAGGAGTGAGGTGATGGCAGTCCGAATCTGAAGACCCTGAGGGAAGCTCCTCGGGATTTGAAATTCAGGTGGCTGGGAGGGAGGAGCACAGGCTTTTCTGTCTGGATTTTGTGTCTAGGATGGCCACTAAATGGAGGGGTGACCTCATGTGTCCATGGGATATTCTTCCACTCTGGTGATTCTGCTTGGCACCCAAGAGTTTGATTTCTTTCTGGGGAAGAGGAAAAGACTGTATTCCATCTCTGGGATCCTGTCCAAACAGGGATTCCAGAGATGGTTTCTGGGTCCAGACACTGGGAAAACTTAACCAAAGCTTCGATTTGGGTTCCTGGTCCAGATCCCAAGGGGGATCTTTGGAAAGGGGTCTCATTCTGAGGGTCACAATGCCTGTTTGTGCCCAGCTGCCCATCCTGTGTAGGCGTGGTCTCATGGACCATGCACCTGGTTCCCACTCAGGGTTGTACAGCCATCTCAACATTCAGTTTTCTGGCCATGGGGAAGGAGGAGCACTCTTTTGTGCTTCCGAGTCCCCTATGGGCAGGAATTTGAGCTAAGTCTGGGACAGGTACCTGAATATCCAGGTTGCTTCAAGATGATGGCCTCGGGCCAAGGTTGGACCCACCTGGAGGATATGGGGCCCACTATCTGGGTGGCTGACAGGAGGTCGGGGATCAGGCGATGTCAGACAGACAATTTATGCAGAGGTCGGTCTATTATATTGGGGTGCCATTGAGGGCCGTGCAGGAGGATCCTCATGTGGGTTTCTGCGAAGACCCATAGGGCACTTCTTCTTTCTGGTGGGCAGGCAGAAAGCTGCACTGTGGCTTCAGAATTCCCAATATGGAGGGCTTGTAGGCGAGGAGTGTGAAGACAGAAGTCTGAAAACACAAGCCACGGATAAGCTCAGTGCCGACCACAGGACCATTCCATTGTGCAGTGGTTGTTTCGAGATTTCCAGCACCTGAGTATGGGCGAGGGTCAGATGTCTGCTCACGCTGGGTTTGCATCCATGATGGTCAACGAATTGTGGGGTGGCCTCAAGAATTCTTGGAGATTTTCCCAAGCAGGACCTTGTGAGCTGCTCCAAACAGCAAGGTGTCCTACTGTGGGACAGGGGAAGTCCGCTTACAAGGCTCCAGGGTCCCCCTTATAGACAGATTCGACAGCAGAGGTCTCTGAATGGGGGCCTGGGAAGTCTTCCTTGCATGACCATTGCAGCTGAGGAACATTGCAGGCTTGATCTGCTGGTTTTTGTTCAAATTTCCAAGTGATCTAAGTTGACGGATGTTCTCAGTCTAATGAGTCACAATGCTGCTTGGTGTCCAGGGAGACCTTAGAATGTGGTGGTGAGGGTGCCTGGGTGGCTCACTGGGCTAAGCCACTGCCTTCGGCTCAGGTCATGATCTCAGGGTCCTGGGATTGAGTCCCGCATCGGGCTCTCTGCTTCAGCAGGGAGCCTGCTTCTTCCTCTCTCTCTCTCTGCCTTCCTCTATGCCTACTTGTGATCTCTCTCTGTCAAATAAATAAATAAAATCTATATAAAAAAAAGAATGTGGTTGTGGGTCTGTGGCCATGCAGTATTCTCCAAACTGAGCGTTAGACCCAGTTCCCAGGAGCCAGGTTCCCTTCTCGGGACAGGAGGGGTTCTCTTGTATGGCTCAGGGACCACATGTCGGATCATATGTTGGATTTCAAGACCAGGCCTCTGGGCACAGAGGCCTGAATATCTAGGCTAGGGTTCTTATGAGGTTGTAGGGGCATGTCATCCTCAACCTTCGGACTTAGGGACTTTGACCTGTGAGTCTTCCTGGAGGTAGATGCTCAGGCTGTGTCAGACTGTGCATTTTTTCCAGAGTGGCCTATGAAATTGGGGTGGGCTCAGGGGCCTTGCAGGCTTTTCCTAATCTGGAGGGTTTGTGCAACTGAGACGGCAGAATTTCATCCAGAGATCAGGCCCAGTGATGTAGTGTGGTTCTGTCAGCCCCATCCTGCAGGGAATGTGGTTAAGGGCTCTGGGACCAAAGTCTTCAGACACAAAATTGTGTATCAATTAGGAGGGAGGTGATGGCAGCCCCGATCTGCAGACGCTGAGGGCAGCTCCTCAGGATTTGAAATTCGTGTGGCTGGGAGGCAGGAGCAAAGGCTTTTCTGTCTGGATTGTGTCTAGGATGGCCTTGGAATGGTGGGGTGTCCTCATGTGTCCATGGAATATTCTACCTCTCTGGGGATTCTGCCCAGCACCCAAGAGTTTGGTGTCTCACTGGGAAGGAGAGAGCGTGGTTTACTGTTTCAGGGTTTCCGTCAACACAGGGATTCCAGAGATGGGTTATAGGTCCCTGTGCCTGGATAACCCTACAAAGGCTTAGTATTTGGGCCTAGAGGCTTGACTGCCTGGCTCTGTGGGGCTTTGGTTCAGCTCCCATGGAGACTTGTTGGAAATGGGTCTCAGGGTAAGGGTCACAATGCCTGTTTGTGCCCAGATGCCCATCCTGAGTGGGCATTGGCTCTTGTTCCATGCACCTGGATCCCAATATGAGGGTTGGACCACCATATCAACATTTAATTTTCCTTCTATGAGGAAGGAGGAGTACTCTTTTGTGCTTCAGATTCCCCCATGCACAGTAATTTGAGCTATGTTCTGGGACTGGTACGTGAATAACCAGGTTGGTTTGAGATGAAGGACTCAGGTCAAGGCAGGTCACACCGGCCAGATATGGGTCCCGCTATCTAGGTGGCTACCAGGAGGTCGGGGCTCGAGCTGTGTCAGACAAAGCATTAGTTCACAAGGTGGCCTATGGTATTGTGGTGCTATAGAGGGCTGTGCTGGTGGAACCTTATATGGAGTTTCACGCAGACCCATAGGGCACCTCTTTTTTCTGGTGGGCAGGCAGAAGACTGCATTGTGGCTCCCAAATTCCCAATATGGAGGACTTGAAGGCGAGGAGTGTGAGAACAGACGGCAAAAAACACAATCTATGCTTAATCTCAGTGCCGAGAACATGGCCGTTCCAATGTGCAGTGGTTTTTTTCGAGATCTCCAGCATCTGAGTACAGGCGAGGGTCAGATGTCTGCTCATGATAGAGTTTGTATCTATCGTGGCCAACAAATGAAATATCCAGCACCTGAGTAAAGGTGGATTTCAGATGTTTACGCACACTGGAGTTTGTGTCTCTGATGACCGAATGGAGGAGTGGCATCAAGAGGCTGATGCATGTGAGATGCTCCAAACAGCAAGGTTGTTTTTAATACTGGACAGTTAGAGTCTGGTATGTTTTCTGCAGGGCCCCCCATGTGAAAAGTATGGGTAGCAGAGCCCTTCCACATGGATGCCTGGAAAGCACACCTCCATTGACCAATGCAGCTGAGGAACATGCAGGTTCTTTACGGTGCTTCTGGGGCGAAGCACCAAGGTCTTGAGTTGACATGGAATCTCTTGAAGATGGGTTACAATGCTGGTTTTTTTTTTACCAGGTAGATCTTAGAATGTGTTGGTGGCTAAGGTGCCTGCAGGATTCTCCTACCCTGAGGGTTTAACACAGGTCGAAGAGCACGGTTACCTTCTGGGGACAGGAGATGTAGTGTTTTGTGGCTCAGGGACCACATGCCGTATCATAAGTTCCTATTCAAGAACAGGCCTCTGAAGACAGATGCCCGACAACCTAATCTAGGGTTCCAATGAGTCCCAGGGGCATGAGAGGTTCAATCTTCAGACTTAGGACAGTTGACTTGGGTGTCTGCCAGGATGTAGGTGATCAGGGAGTTTCAGACTGCGCACTTATGTCCAGAGTAACCTCCAATATTGGGGTGGCCACAGGGGCCTTGAATGTTTCAACCAACTCTGGAGGGTTTGGTTAACTGACATGCACAATTTCCATGGGGATGGCAAGCACAGTCCTGTGGTGTGGCTCCAGAGACTCCACCCTGGAGGGCATGTGAGCCATGGTTCTGGGAGGGAAGTCTGCAAACACAAACTTGGGTTAGGTTTAGTGGCTAGGTTATCGCAGGGCAATGTGTAGACCTGGAAGGCTACTCGTCAGGAACAGTAACTGGAATGACCCGAAGGCGGAAGCACAGGCTTTTATATCTGGATTGTGTGTCTAGGGTGACGTCAGAATGTAGCTGTGGCCTCATGGGTCCATGGGAGATTTTTCCTCTAAGGATACAGGCGGCTCCCAATATTTTGATGACTTTTTGGTATGGGAAGACTGCTATTTTCGATCTTAGGTGTGCCCCAAAACAGAGATTCCAGAGATGGGCTCTGGGTCTAGGCGCCTGGAAAATCCCACCAAGGGTTGGGATTTGGGCTTATGGGCAGACCAGGCCTGCAATGCAGGATCTTGGTGGTGCAACTGAGAGGGCTTGTTTGGAAGCATGCTCAGGCTGAGCATTACAATGCCTGTTTGTGCCCAGGGTGGCCCTCAGGAGTGGGCGTGGTCCCATTGTCCATTTTCTGGCTCCCACACTGAGGGATGGACACACATTCCAATGGCCAGGTTTCCAGCCATGGGGAAGGAGGAAATATCTATTGTGCTTCATGTTCCCCCATAGGCAGGGATTACAGCAAAGGTCTGGGGACAGATGCCTGAATACCAAGGATGCATAGAGATGACAGATTTGGGCCATGGCCGTTCTCACATGCTGGATATGGGCCCCGCTCTCTGGGTGGCTGACACGAGGTCTGAGCTCAGGCTGTGTCAGACACAGCACTAGTGGCCAGAGAAGTCTATATATTGGGGTTCTCTCCAGGGCCGAGTAAATTGATCCTCATGTAGGGTTTCTGGCGAGACTCACGAAGCACTTCTTTCTGTGGGGCAGGCAGAATGCTGCCTTATGGATCCAGAATTCCCTATCAAGAGGGTTTGGGCACAAATAGGGTGAGAATGCAATTGTATACACCAGCTATGCTTAAATTGAGTGCCAAGCGGAAGTCAGTTTCAATGTGCAGCAGCTTATACGAGATATCCAGCACCTGAGTAAGGGCAGATGTCAGATATTTGCTCACACTGGAGTTTGTGTCTAGGATGACGACTAATGGAGGGGTGGCTTCAGGAGGCAATGGAGGATTACCCACGCTTAAGATTGTGAGATGCTCCAAACAACAAGGTTTCCTTCTAATGGACAGGAGGAGTCTGTTTTTTTTTTTTTTCCTCCAGGGTCCCTCAAGTGGAAGTATGCGTAGCAGAGCCCTCCCGCATGGATGACTGGAAAGCACACGTCCAATGACCATTGCAGCTGAGGAACATGACAGGTTCGTTTTGGTGGTTCTGGTGCCAAGTACCAAGGCCTTGAGTTGACTTGGTATCTCTTACAGATGTGTCCCAAAACTGGTTTGTTACAAGGGAGGTCATAGAATGTATTGGTGGCTATGGGCCATGCTGAGGGTTTGGCACAGGTCGATGTGCACAGTTTCCATCTTGGGAGAGGAGATGTTCTGTTTTGTGGCTCAGGGTACATATGTTGTATCCTGACTTGGTATTCAAGAACAGGCCTCTGAGGATTGATGCTGGCAACCTAATCTAGAGATCCAATGATGTCCTTGGTGCCCATCAGGTTCCATTTTCTTACTAAGGACCATTGATATGGTTGTCTGACTGGATGTAGGTGATCAGGGTGTTTCAGACTGTGCATTTGCATCCAGAGCCACTTCCACTATTGGAGTGGGCTCAGGGGCCTTGCAGGTTTCTCCTAACTTGGAGGCTTTGGGGAACTGTGATGGGCACAGTTTCCTTGGGGATGGCAGGCCCAGTCCTGTGGTAAGGCTTCAGAGACCACCTCCTTGAGGATATGAGAGCCATGGTCTTGGGAGGGAAGTCTGCAAACACAAATTTGGGTAAGGGATAGTGGCAAGGTGATCGCAGGTCCAATGCATAGACCTAGAAGGCATCACGTCAGGAACTGTAATTAGGGTGACTGAAAGCTGGTAGCACAGGCTTTTCTATCTGGATTGTGTGTCCAGGATGGGCTCTGAATGTAGACGTGGTCTCATGGTTCAATGGGAGACTTTTCCTCTCTAAGGATCCTGGTGGATCTCCATAGATTGGTGGTTTTTCAGAGAAGAAAAGAGTGCTCTTTTCCATCTTAGGGGTGCTCCAAAACAGGGAAGAATGCTGTTTTCCAACTTAGGCTTATGCCAAAACAGGGATTCCAGAGACGGGCTCTGGGTCTGGGTGCCCGGATATCCCACCAAGTGTTAGGATTTGGGCCTAGGGGCATTCCAGGCCTGCAATGCAGGATCCTAATGGTGTAACAGAGAGGGCTTGTTTGAAAGCATGCTCAGGCTGAGGGTCATCATGCCTCTTTGTGCCCAGGGGGGCCCTCAGGAGAGGGCGTAGTCTCATTGGCCATATAGCTGGATCCCACTTTGAGGGTTGGACACCCATTGCAACAGCCAGGCTTCCTGCAATGGAAAGAGGAGTTCTCTATTGTGCTTCAGGTTCCCCCATTGGCAGGGTTACAGGAAAGGTCTGTGGAAAGTTGCCTTAATACCAAGGATGTGTACAGATGACAGGCTAAGAATTCCCAGGTAACAAAACAGCATTGTTACCCATGTTGATGACATTCCATGTAAAAATAAGCCCTTAGTACTTCGCCCCAGAGCCACCAGAATGAACTTGCCATGTTCCTAAGCTGCAATGGTCAGTGGAGGTGTGGTTTCCAGGCAACCATACGGGGGTGCTCTGCTACACAAACTTTGCAATTGGCGGGGACCCTTGAGACAAAAAAACAGAATGCCCCTGTCCGGTAGAAGGAAACCTTCTGTTTGGAGCATCTCACAAGCCCCAGCGTGGGAAATCCTCCATTTCCTCTTGAAGCCACCACTCCATTTGTCAGTCATCATAGACACAAACTCCAGCATGAGCAAACATCTGACATCCGCCCTTACTCAGGTGCTGGATTTCAATTCGATCGCTGCACACTGGAATTGCCTTTAGTTTGACTGAATTAAGCCATAGCTTGGGTTTACAATTCCATCCTCAGCCTACTGGTCCACAAGCCCTATTGTGAGGGAATTCTGGAGCTACAACACAATATTCTGCCTTCCCCATATAAAGAAAAAGGGCCTGGAGAGTCTGCCCAGAAACTCCATATGATGGTCAATCTTCTCGGTGCTAGACGGAACCCTGATTCATAGGCTGCCCTGGGCACTAGTGCTGTGTCTGACATAGCCAGAGCCAGGACCTAGTGTCAGCCACTGAGAGATCAGGGCCCATATACAGCATGTGAGACCAGCTATGGCCCAAGTCTGTCTTCTCTTCTATTCTTGGTATTCAGGCATCTGTACCCACACCTTTGCTGAAATCCTTGCCATTGGGGGAACCTGAAGCACAATAGAGAACTCCTCCTTCCCCATGGAAGGTATTCTGACAGTTGGGATAGTTGCTCAACCCTCAAAGTGGAAGGCAGCTCCATGGCCAAGGAGACCATGTGCACTCATGATGGCTTCCCCGGGCACAAGCAGGCATTGTGACCTCAGCCTGATCATGCTTTCAACCAAACGCTCTCAATTGCATCTCTGGGACCCCGAATTGCAGGCCTAGTACACACCTAGGCCCAAATCCTAACCCTGGTGGGATTTTACAGGGGCCCAGACACAGAGCCCATCTCTGGAATCCCTATTTTGGGGGACCCTTAAGATGGAAAACAACACTCTTCCCTTCCCCGAGATAGTCACCAAACTCATGGTAGCCACCAGGATCCTTGAGTGGAAAAATCTGCCATAGACCCATGAGAACACACCTGCATTCCGAGGCCATCCTGGACATACAATCCAGATACATATCATGTGCTATCACCTTTGAGTCATCGGATTTACAGTTCCTGACGAGCTGCCTTCCAGGTCTATGCATTGGGCCTGCAATCACCTTGCCATTAACCTAAACTGAGTTTGTGTTTGCAGACTTCCTTCCTAAAACCATGGCTCACATGACCTCCAGGTTCTGGCATCTGAAGCCACACCACAAGACTGTGCATGAGATCCTCAAGGAATCTGTGCCCATCACTTTTGCCCGATACCTTTAGATTAGGAGAAACCTACAAGGCCCCTGAGCGCAGCCAAATAATGGAGGCCACTCTTGGCACAAATGCACAGTCTGAGACACCCTGATCACCTCCATACAGGCAGACACCCAAGTCAATGCTCCTGAGTCAGAAGATTGAACCTGACATGCCCCGAGGACTTCATTGGCACACTAGATTAGGTTTACAGGTATCTGTCATCAGAGGCCTGCTCTGGAATATCAACTTATGATAAAATATATAGTCCCTGAGCCACAGAACAGAATATGTCCTCCCCAAAAAGGAAGCCATGCTCCTGGAATTGTGTCATACCCTTAGGGTATTTGGATCCTGAATGGCCCCTTAGCAACCAGCACATTCTATGATATTCCTGGTAAGAAACCATCATTGTGCCCCATCTTCATGAGACTCCATGTCAACTTAAGGTCTCGATATATTGCCCCAGAGCCACCAGAATGCACCTGCCATGTTCCTCAGGTGCAATGGTCAATGGAGGGGTGATTTCCAGGCATCCCTGTGGGGTTCTCTGCTACAAAACTTTCCACATGGAGAAACCAGAGAAAACAAACCAGACTTCTCCTGTCCGGTAGAAAGAAACTTTGCTATTTGGAGCATCTCACAAGCCCCAGCATGGGAAATCCTCCATGGCCTCTTGACGCCACCCTTCCATTTGTGGGTAATCACAGACACAAACTCCAGTGTGAGCAAACATCTGACATCCACCCTTACTCAGGTGCTGGATATTCGAAACGGCAGCTGCACACTGGAACTGCCTTTTGCTTTTCACTGAACTTAACCATAGCTTTGTATTACTATTCTATCCTCACCACACTGGTCCACAATATCTCTTGATAGGGAATTCTGGAGCCACAACGCAGTATTCTGCCTTCCACATAGAAAGAAGAAGGACCTGTTGAGTCTGCCCAGAAACCTCACATGAGGATCAATCTACTCAGACCACGAGGCAACCCTGATTAATAGATTTCCCTGACCACTAGTGCTGTGTCTGACAGAGTCTAAGCCCCGACCTCGTGTCAGCCACCCAGAGTTGAGGGCCCATATTTAGCATGAGAGATCGGCCATGGCCCTGGGCCATCATCTGTACCCATCCTTGGTATCCAGTCATCTGTCCCCCAAACTTTGCTGGAATTCCTGCCAATGGCGAACCTGAAACACAATAGAGAACACCTCCTTCCCCATGGCAGGAATATTGGTTGTCCAACCCTCAGCGTGGGAGCCAGCTGCATGGCCAAGGAGACCATGCCCACTCCTGAGGGCCGACATGGGCACAGGCAGGCATGGTGATCCTCAGCCTGAGCATGTTTTCAAACAAACACTCTCAGTTGCTCCTCCAGTACCTGCATTGCAGGCCTGGTATGCCCCTAGGCCCAAATCCTAACCCTTGGTGGGATTTTCCAGGTGCCCAGACCCAGAGTCCGTCTCAGAATCCCTGTTTGGGGCACCATTAAGATGGAAAACAGCACTCTTCCCTTCCCTGAGAAAGGCACCAAACTATTGGGAGCCGCCAGGATCCTTAGAGAGAAAAAATCTCAAATGGACCCATGAAAACAAACCTGCATTCCGAGGCCATCCTGTCCACACAATCCAGAGAGAAAAGTCTTTGCTACCGCCTTCGAGTCATCCTATTTACATTTCCTGACGAGCTGCCCTCCATGTCTATGCATTGGGCCTGTGATCATCTCGACACTAACCCTAACCCCAGTTTGTGTTTGCCGACTTCTCTCCCAAAACCATGGCTTACATGCCCACCAAGATGTGGTCCCTCAAGCCACATCACAGGAAAGTTCCTGCCATACCCAAGAAAACTGTGCCCATCAGGTTGTCCAAACCCTCCAGATTAGGAGAAACCTGCCAGGCCCCTGAACCCACCCCAATATTGGAGGTTGCTCTGGATGCAAACGTGCATTCTGAAACACCCTGAGCACCTCCATCGAGGCAGAAAGCCAAGTCAATGGTTCTGAGTCAGATGATTGAACCTGACATGCCCCTAGGACTTCACTGGAACCCTAGATTGGGTCTTCAGACATCTGTTCTCAGAGTCCTGTTCTGGAATACCAAGTTATGATACAACATGTGGTCCCTGATTCCCACAACAGAACATCTCCTGTCTCCAGAAGGAAAATGTGCTCTTGGATCTATGTCCAACTTTCAGGGTAGATGGATCCTGCATGACCCATTAGCCCCAGCACCTTCTATGATCTCCCTGGTAACAAACCAGCATTGTGACCCAACTTCCTGAGACTTGATGCCAACTCAAGGTGTTGGTACTTTGCCCAAGAGCCATGAAACGAATCTGCCATGTTCCTCAGGTACAAAGGTCAATGGACGTGTGCTTTCTAGGCATCCAAGAGGTAGTTCTCTGCTACACAAAAATTCCACATAGGGAACGCTAGAGCAAACAAATAAGACTGCTCCTGTCAGGTTGAAGGAAACCTTGGTTGTTTGGAGCATCTCACAAGCCCCAGTCTGGGAAGTCCTCCACATTCTCTTGATGCCAACCCTCCATTTGTTAGTCATCATAGACACAAATTCCAGCATGAGCAAACATCTGACATCTGCTCTTACTCAGGTGCTGGATATTCAAATCAGTCACGCACACTGGAAATACCTTTCACTTGACACTGTATTCTTGCATAGTTTGGGTTTACAATTCCATCCTCACCCTACTGGACCGCAAGTCCTCTTGAGAGGGAATTAGGGAGACAAAACGCAACATTCTGCCTTCCCCATAGAAAGAAGGGCCTGGTGAGTCTGCCCAGAAACTCCCCATGAAGATCAATCTACTTGGCCCTCGAGGGAACCCCGATTTATACTTTGTGCTGGCCACTAGCGCTGTGTCTGAGAGAGCCTGAGCCCCAACCTCGTGTCAGCCACCCAGAGTGTGGGGCCCTTATCCAGCATGTGGGACTGGCCATGGCCCAGTCATCTCTACCCATCCTTGGTATTCCGGCAACTATCCCAGACCTTTGCTGGAATCCCTACCAGTGGGGGAATCTGAAGCACAATTGAGAACTCCTCCTTCCCCATGGCAGGAAGCCTGGCTGTTGCTATGGGTGCCCAACCCTCAGAATTAGAACCAGGTGCATGGCCAATGAGACAACGCCCAATCATAAGGGCCGCCTGGGCCAAAGCAGGCATTGTGTCCCTCAACCTTAGCATGCATTCAAACAAATGCTCTCAGTTGTTTCTGCAGGGTCCCGCATCGCAGGCCTGGTATGCCCTTAGGACCAAATCCTAACACTTCGTGGGATTTTCCATGCCAACATAACCAGAGCCCCTCTCTGGAATCTCAGTTTTGAAGCACCCCTATGATGGAAAACAGCAATCTTCCCTCCCCTGAGAAAACTATTAGGAGCTGCCAGGATGCGTAGAGAGGAAAAATCTCCCAGGGCTCCATAAGACCACACCTTCATTCCGAGGCCATCCTGGACACACAATCCAGATACAAGAGACTGTGCTACCACCTTCGAATCACCTGGTTTACAGTTCCAGACGAGCTGCCCTACAGACCTAAGCATTGGGCCTGTGATCACCTCGCCATTAACCCTACCCCAAGTTTGTGTTTGCAGACTTCTTTCCCAAAACCATGGCTCACATGCCCTCTATGATGGGTCTCTGTAGCCACACCACAGGAAAGATCCTGCTATCCCCAATGAAACTGTGTCAATCACAGTTGCCCAAACCCTCCAGATTAGGAGAGACCTGCAAGTCCCCTGAGCCCAGTCCAATACTGGAGGCCACTCTGGACACAAATGCACAGTGTGCAACACCCTGATCACCTCCATCCAGGAAGACACCCAAGTCAATGGTCCTGAGTCAGAAGATTGGTCCCTGAACCCCACAATAGAATATCTCCTGTCCCCAGATGGAATTCGTGCTCTTCAACTTGTGTCAAGGGTCGGGGTATATGAATTATGCACAGCCCCTTAGCCCCCAGCACATTCTAAGATCTCTCTGGTAACAAACAAACAGCATTGTGATCCATCTTCATGAGATTCCATGTCACTTCAAGTCCTTGGTAATTCGCCCCAGAGCCACCAGAATGAACCTGCCATGTTCCTCACCTGATATGGTCAGTGGAGGTGTGCTTTCCAGGCATCCATGTGGGAGTGCTCTTCTACTTATTCTTTCCACATGTGGGACCCTGGAGCAAACAAACCAGACTGCCACTGACCAGTAGAAGGGAACCCTCTGTTTGGAGCATCTCAGAAGCACCAGCAGGAGAAATCCTCCATGGCCCTTGACACAACCCCTCCATTTGTCAGTCATCATAGACAAAAACTCCAGCATGAGAAAACATCTGAAATCTGCCGTTATTTAGATTCTGCATTTTCTTTTCCACCACTGCACACTGGAACTGCGTTTCACTTGACACTGAATTTATCCATAGCTTGGGTTTAGAATTCCATCCTCAGCCTCCTGGTCTGCAAGCCCTCTAGAGAGGGAATTTGGAGCCACAAGGCAACATTCTCCATTCCCACTAGAAAGAAATAGGGCCTGGTGAATCTTCCCAGAAACTCCACATGAGGTTCAATCTACTTGGCACTCGATGGAACCTTGATTTATAGGCTGTCCTGGGCACTAGTACTAGTATTAGTACTAGTACTGTGTCTGACAGAGCCTGAGCCAAGACCTAGTTTCAGGCACCCAGAGATATGAGCCCATATCCAGCATGTGAGATTGGCCAGGGCCCAAGTCCATCATCTCTACCCATCCTTGGTATTCAGGCACCTGTCCCCAGACCTTTTATGTAATCCCTACCAATGGGGTAACCTAAAGCACAATAGAGAACTCCTCCTTCCCCATGGTAGGAATCCTGGCTGTTGATATGAGTGTCCAAACCTCAAAGTGGGAGCCAGCTGCATGGCCAAGGAGACAATGCCCACTCATGAGGGCTGCCCTGGGCACAAGTAGCCATTGTAACCCTCAGCTTGATCAAGCCTTCAAAAAAATGCTCTTAGTTGCACCTCCAGGATCCTGCATTGCAGGCCTGATATGCCCTTAAGCCCAAATCCTAACACATCGTGGGATGTTCCATGTGCACATACCCTGAGCCGTCACTGGAATCCCTGTTTTGAGGCATCCCTAAGATGGAAAACAGCACTCTTCACTTCCCTGAGAAAGCCACCAAACTAATGGGATCCCCCAGGATCCTTGAGAAGAAGAATCTCCCATGGTCCCATGAGTCCACACCTGTATTCCGAGGCCAGCGTAAATATGCTATCCAGATACAAGAGACTGTGCTACTGGCTTCGAGTCACCTGATTTACAGTTCCTGACGTGCTGCCCTCCAGATCTTTGGATTGGGACTGTGAACACCTCTCCATTAACCTTATCCCGAGTTTGTGTTTGCAGATCTCTCTCTAAAAACAATAGCTCACATGTCCTCCAGGATGGGGCCCCTAGAGTCACACCACAAGACTGTGCTTGCCATCCCCAAGGAAACTGGGCCCATCACAGTTGCCCAAACCCTCCTGATTAGGAGAAACCCGGAAGGCTCCTGAGCACATCCCAATATTGGAGGCTGCTCTGGATGCAAATGCACAGTCTGAAACACCCTGATCACCTCCATCCAGGCAGACACCCAAATCAATGGTCCTGAGTCAGACAATTGAACCTGACATGGCCCTAGGACCTCATTGGAAGAGGGATTAACTTTTCAGGCACCTGTCCTCAGAGGCCTCTTCTGGAATACCAACTTATGATACAAATTATGGCCCCTGAGCCCCAGGGTGGGAAACCGCCATGGCCTCTTGACGCCACCTCTCCATTTGTTGGTCATCATAGACACAAACTCCAGCCTGAGCAAACATCTGACATCCGCCCATATTCAGGCGCTGATATTGGAATCAGCTGCTGCACACTGGAACTGCCTTTCGCTTTGCAATGAATTTAAGCTTAGCTTCAGACTACAATTTCATCCTCACCCTACTGGTCTGCCATATCTCTTGATAGGGAATTCTGGAGCCACAACGCAACATTCTGCCTTCTTCATAGATAGAAGGACCTGGTGAGTCTGCCCATAAACTGCACATGAAGATCAATATACTCAGCCCAGGAGGGAACCCCTATTTATAGTTTGCCCTAGCCACTAGTGCTGTGTCTGACAGAGCCTGAGCCCCTACCTCGTGTCAGCAACCCAGAGGGTGGGGCCCACATTAACCATGTGAGACCGGCCATGGCCCAGGGCTGTCATTACTACCCATCCTTGGTATTCAGGCATCTGTCCCCTAGATCTTAGCTGGAATCCCTACCAATGGGGGGACCTGAAGCACAATAGAGAATTCATCCTTCGCCATGGCAGGAATCCTGGCTTTTGGATGGGTGTCCAACACTAGGAATGGGAACTGGCTGCATGGCTGAGTAGACATCGCCCAATCCTGATGGCCTCCGGGGCACAAGCAGGCATTGGGACCCTCAGCTTGACCATACTTTCAAACAAACGCTCTCAGTTGCACCTCCAGGATCCCGCATTTCAGGCCTGGTATGGCCCTAGGCCTAAATATTAACCCTTGGTGGGATTTTCCAAGCACTTAGACCCAGAGCTCATCTCTGGAATGCCTGTTTTGGGGCACGCCTAAGCTGGAAAACAGTACTCATCCCTTCCCGAAGAAATACAACAAACTATTGAGAACCGCCAGGATCCTTGAGAGGAGAAATCTCCCATGGACCCTTGAGACAACACCTGCAATAAAGGCCATTCTGGAAATTAAATCCAGATACAATTACCTGTGCTACCACCTTTGAGTTACGTGATTTACAGTTCCAGACTTGCTGCCCTCCTGGTCTATGGATTGGGACTATGATCACCTTGCCACTAACCCTAACCTAAGTTTGTGTTTGCAGACTTCTCTCTCAAAATCATGGCGCACATGTCCTCCAGGATGGGGTCTCTGGAGTCACACCACAGGACAGTTCCTGCAATCCCCAAGGAAACTGCCCATCACAGTTGTCCAAAAACCCCATATAAGGAGAAACCTGCAAGGAACCTGAGCCAACCCTAGTATTTGATGCCACTCTGGACACAAATGCACAGTCTGAAACACCCTCATCACCTGCATCCAGTCAGACACCAGAGTCAATGATCCTGAGTCAGAAGATTGAATGACATTCCCCTAGGGCCTCATTCAAACCCTTTATTAGGTTTTCAGGCTTCTGTCCTCAGAGACCTGTTCTGGATTACCAATTTATGATACAACATATGGCCGCTGAGCCCCACAACAGAATATCTCCTGCCCCCAGAAGCAATCCGGGCTCTTGGGCCTGTGTCAAATCCTCAGGCTAGATGAATCCTGCATGGCCCATTAACCACCAGCACATTCTAAGATCTCCCTGGTAACAAACCAACATTTTGACCCATCTTCATGAGGTTCCATGTCCAATCCAGTCTTTATTTCTTCGCCTCAAAGCCACCAGATGCCATGTTCCTTCACTGTCATGGTCAATGAAGGTGTGCTTTCCAGTCACCCATGTGGGAGATCTATGTTATCCGATCTTTCGACATGGGGAACCATGGAGGAAACAAATCAGACTGCCCCTGTCTGGTAGAAGGAAACCTTGCTGTTTGGAGCATCTCAAAAACACCAGATTGGGAAATCCTCCATAACCTCTTGACGCCACCCCTCCATTTTTGTGTCATCATAGACACAAACTCCAGCATGAGCAAATATCTGACATCCACCCTCACTCAAGTGCTGAATATTGGATTCAAACATTGCACACTGGAAATTCCTTTTGCTTGATATAGAATGTAACCATAGCTTAGGTTTACAATTCCATCCTCAGCCTCCTGGTCCACAAGCCCTCTTGATAGTGAATTCTAGAGCCACAAAGCAGCATTCTGCCTTCCCCTTACAAACAAGAAGGGCCTGGTGAGTCTGCCCAGAAACCATACATGAGGATCAATCTGCTCGGCACTTGAGGGAACCCCAATTTATAGGCTGCCCTGGGCACTAGTGCTGTGTCTGACAGAGCCTGAGCCAAGACCTAGTGTCAGCCACCCAGTGATCGGGGCCAATATCCACGATTTGATACTGGCCATGGCCCATGTCCATTATATTTACCCATCCTTGGTATTCAGGCCGCTGTCCCCAGACCTTTGCTGGAATCCCCGCTAATGGGGGAACCTGAAGCACTATAGAGAACTCCTCTTTCCCCATGGCAGGATTCTGGCTGTTGGGATGGTTTTCCAACCCTCAAAGTGGGAGCCAGCTGCATGGCCAATGTGACCACGCCCACTCATGAGGGCCACCTGGGCATAAGCAAGTATTGTGACCCTCAGCCTGAGAATGATTTTAAACAAGCCCTCTCAGTTGCACCTCCAGGATCCTGCATGCAGGCCTGGTAAGCCACTAGGCCCAAATCCTAACACTTGGTGGGATTTTCCAGGGGACCAAACCCAGAGTCCGTCTCTGGAATCCATATTTTGGGGCACCCCTAACATGAAAAACAGCACTCTTCCCTTCCCCGAAAAAGCCACCAACTATTGGGAGCCACCAGGATCCTTAGAGAGGAAAAATCTCCCATGGACCCATGAGGCCACAACTGCATTCTGAGGCCATCCTGCACACAATACAGAGAAAAAAAGCCTGTGATTCTGCCTTTGAGTCACCCGATTAACAGTTCCTGAAGAGCTGCCATCCATGTCTATGCATTGGGCCTGTGATAACCTTGCCACTAACCCTAACCCAAGTTTGTGTTTTCAGACTTCCCTCCCAAAACCATGGCTCACATGCCCTCCAGTTTGTGATAACTGGAGCCACACCACGGAATTGTACCTGTCTTCCCAAAGGAAACTGTGATTGTCACTATTAAACAAACCCTCTAGATTAGGAGAAACCTGCAAGGCCCCTAAGCCCAGCCCAATATTGGAGGCCACTCTGGACGCAAATGCACAGTCTGACACACCATATCACCTACATCCAGGCTGATATCCAAGTCAATGGTCCTCAGACAGAAGATTGAACCTGACATGCTCCTAGGATTCACTGGAACACTAGAATAGGATTTCAGGTATCTGTACTCAGAAGGCTGTTCTGAATATCAATGTATGATACAATATGGTCACTGAGCCACACAAAAGAACATCTCCTGTCCTTAGAAGAAAGCTGTGCTCTGGACCTGTGTCAAACACTCTGGGTAGATGAATCCTTCAAGGCCCCCTGGCAACCAGCACATTCTATGATCTCCCTGACAACATACCAGCATTGTGACCCATCTTCATGAGACTCCATGACAACTCCAGCCCTTGGTACTTCGGCCCAGACCCACCAGAATGAAACTGCCTTGTTCCTCTGCTGCCATGGTCAATGTAGGTGTACTTTCCAGGCATCCAGCAGGAGTGCTCTGATACCAACTTTCCACATGGGGAACCCTGGAGGAAACAAACCAGACTCCCCTGTACGGTAAAAGGAATCTTTGCTGTATGGAGTATCTCAAGCCTGAGTGTGGGTAATCCTCCATGGCCTCTTGAGGCCACCCATCCATTTGTTGGTCATCATAGACACTAACTCCAGCGTGAGCAATCAACTGACATCTGCACTTACTCAAGTGCTGGATATTTGAATAAGCTGCTACACACTGGAATTGCCTTATGCTTGGCACTGAATTTAAAAGTAGCTTGGCGGGACGCCTGGGTGGCTCAGTTGGTTAAACAGCTGCCTTCGCCTCAGGTCATGATCCCAGCGTCCTGGGATCGAGTCCCACATCAGGCTCCTTGCTCCGCAGGGAGCCTGCTTCTCCGTCTGACTCTGCCTTCCACTCTGTCTGCCTGTGCTTGCTCTCGCTCGCTCTCTGACAAATAAATAAAATCTTGAAAAAAAAAAAAGTAGCTTGGGTTTGCAATTCCATCCTCACCCTGGTGTTCAGTAAGCTCTCTTGATAGGGAATTCTGAAGCCACAACACAGCATTCTGCCTTCCCCATAGCAAGAAAAAACAGCCTGGAGAGACTGCCCAGAAACCCTACATGAGGATAAATCTACTCGACCCTCGAGTGAACCCCATTTATAGGTTAACCTGGCCACTAGCGCTGAGTCTGACAGAACCTCGTCTCTGACCTCGTGTCAGGACCCAGAGACTGGGCTCCAACTCCAGAATGTGAGACCAGCCATGTCCCAGGGCTGTCATCTCTACCCATTCTTGATTCAGGCATCTGTCCCCAGACATTTGCTGAAATCCCTGCCAATGGGGGAACCAGAAGCACAATAGGGAAATCCTCCTTCCCCATGGCAGGAATGATGGCTCTTGGGATGGGTTTCCAGACCTCAGAGTGGTAGCCAGCTGAATGGCCAATGATAACCCGCCCACTCATGAGGGCCGCCCTGGACACAAGCAGGCATTGTGACCCCCAACATGAGCATGCTTTCAAACAAACACTCTCAGTTGCATTCCAGAATCCAAATTTGCAGGCCTGATATGCCCCTAAGCACAAATCCTAACACCTGGTGGGATTTTTCAGGGGCCCAGAAACACAGCCTGTCTCTGGAATCCCTGTTTTGGGACACCCCTAAGATGGAAAATAGCACTCTCCCCTTCGCCAAGAAAGCCACCATAGTATAGGGAGCCGCTAGGATCCTTGAGAGGAAAAATCTCCCATGGATCCATGAGACCACACCTGTATACCGAGGCCATCCTGGACACAAAAGCCAGATACACAAGCCTGTGCTACCACCTTCAAGGCAACTAATTTATAGTTCCAGACGAGCTGCCCTCCAGGTCTATGCATTGGGCCTGCGATCACCTCACCGCTAACCTTAACCCGAGTTTGTGCTTACAGACTTCTATCCCGAAACCATGGCTCATATTTCCTCCAGGATGGGGTCTCTGGAGCCACACCAAAGGACTGTGCCTGCCATCCCCAAGGAAAATGTGTCCGTCACATTTGCCTAAAACTTCGAGATAAGGAGAAACCTGCAAGGCCCCTGAGCCCACCCCAATACTGGAGGCCCCTCTGGACACAAATGTGCAGTCTGAAATACGCTGATCACCTGAATCCAGGCAGATACCCAAGTCAGTGTTTCTCAGTCAGAAGATTGAACCTGACATGCTCCTATGACCTCATTGTAACCCCTGATTAGGTTTTCAGGCATCTGTAATCAGAGACCTGTTCTGGAGTACCAACTTAAGATACAACATATGGTCCCTGATCCCCACAACAGAACATCTCCTTTCTCTAGATGGAAGCCGTGCTCTTGGAACTGTGTCAAACCCTCAGGGTAGATGAATCCTACTTGTCCCGTAGCCACCAGCAGATTCTAAGATCTCACTGGTAACAAGCCAGCATTGTGAGCCATCTTCATGAGATTCCATGTCAACTACAGGCCTTGGTACTTCACCCCAGAGCCTTCAGAAAGAACCTGCCATGTTCCTCAGCTGCAATGTTCAGTGAAAGTGTGCTTTCCAGGCATCCATGTGGGAGTGCTCTGCTACCCAAACTTTCCACATCGGGGACTCTCGAGCAAACAAATCTGACTGCCCTGTCCTGTAGAAGGAAACCTGGCTGTTTGGAGCATCTCACAAGCTCAAGTGTGGGAAATTCTCTATGACCTCTTTTCAACTCCTCTCCATTTGTCGGTCATTATAGACACAAACTCCAGCTTGAGCAAACATCTGACGTCTGCGCTTACTCAGGTGCTGGATATTTGAATCAGCCGCTGCACACTGGAAATGCCATTCGCTTGTCACTGAATTTATTCATAGCTTGGGTTTACAATTCCATCCTCACCCTACTGGTCCACAAGCCCTCATGATAGGGAATTCTGCAGCCACAACACAGCATTCTGCCTTCCCAATAGAAAGAAGAAGGGCCTGGTGAGTCTGCCCAGAAACTCCACATTATGATCAATCTACTTGTCCCTTGAGGGAACCCTGAATTATAGACAGCCCTGGCCCCTAGTGTTGTGTCTGACAGAGCCTAAGCCCCGACCTCGTGTCAGCCACCTAGAAGGCGGGGCCCATATCCCGCATGTTAGACTGGCCACGGAACAGAGCCGTCATCTTTACCCATCCTTGGTATTCAGGCATGTGTCCCCAGACCTTTCCTGGAATCCCTACCAATGAGGGAACCTGAATCACAATAGGTAAATCCTCATTCCCCATGGCAGGATTCCTGTAAGTTCGGAAGGGTGTCCAACACTCAGAGTGTTAGCCTACTGAATGGCCATTGAGACCACCCCCATTCCTGAGGGCCACCCTATGCAAAAGCTTGCATAGTGACCCTCAGCCTGAGCATGCTTTCAAACAAACGCTCTCAGTTGTATCTCCAGGACTTGCATTGGAGGCCTGGTAAGCCCCTATGCCCAAATCATAACCCTTGGTGGGTATTTCCAGGTGCCCAGAGCCACAGCACTTCTCTGCAATCCCTGTTATGGGACACCCTTAATATGGAAAACAGAACTCTTTCCTCTCTGAGAAAGCCACCACATTATAAGGAGCCGCCAGGATACTTGAGAGGAAATATCACCCATGGACACCTGAGACCACACCTGCATTCTTAGTCCATCGTGGATACACAATCCAGATAAAAAAGCCTGTGCTACCTCCTTTGAGGCATGCGATTTACATTTCACACGGAGCTTCCCTCCAGGAGTATGCATTGGGCCTACAATCACTTCGCCACTAAACCTAACCCGCATTTGTGTTTGCAGACTTCCCTCCGAAAACCATGGCTCTCATGCCCTCCAGCATGGGGTCTTTGGAGTCACACCACAGGACTGTGCCCACCATTGCCAAGGAAACTGTGCCCATCAAATTGCCCTATCTTTCCAGATTAGGAGAAACCTGCAAGGCCCCTGAGCCCACCCCAATACTGGTTGCCACTCTGTACACAAATGCACAGTCTGGAACACCCTGATCACCTACATCTAGGCAGACTTTGAAGTCAATGATACTGAGTCAGAGGATTGAACCTGACATTCCGTTAGGATTTTATTGGAACCCTAGATTAAATTTTCAGGCATCTATCCTCAGAGGCCTGTTCTGCAATACCAAATTATGATACATTTGGTCCGTTAGCCCCACATCAGAACATCTCTTGTCCGAGAAGGAAACCGTGCCCTTTGACCAGTGTCAAACCCTCAGGGTAGATGAATCCTACATGGTCCCTTAGCCACCAGCACACTGTAAGGTCTCCATGGTAACAAACCTGCATTATGACCCATCTTCATGAGACTTCATGTCAACTCCAGGCCTTGGTAATTCGCCCAAGAGCCACCAGAACGAATTGGCCATGTTTCTCAGCTGCAATTTTAATGGAGGTGTGCTTTTCAGGCATCCACGTGGGAGTGCTCTGCTACCCAAACTTTCCACATGGGGGACCCTGGAGCAAATAAACCAGACTCCCCCTGTCTGGTAGAAGGAAACTTTGCTGTTAGAAGCATCTCACAAGCCCCAGCATGTGAAATCCTCCATGGCCTCTTGACGCCACCCCTCCATTCATCGGTCATCATAGACATAAACTCCAGCATGAGGAAATGTCTGACTTTCACCTTTACTCAGGTGCTGGATATCTGGAATCAGACACTGCACAATGGAACTGCCTTTTGCTTGGCACTGAATTGAACCTTAGCTTGAGTTTACAATTCCATCCTCACCCTACTGGTCCCCAAGCCCGCTTGATAGGGAATTCTGGGGCCACAACGCAGCTTTTTGCCTTCCCCTTAGAAAGAAGAAGGGCATGGTGATTCTGCCCAGAAACTCTGCATGAGGATCAATCTGCTCAGCCCTTGAGGGATCCCTGATTCATACTCAGCCCTGACCACTAGTTCTGTTTCTGACAGAGCCTGAGTGCTCAATTCATGTCAGCTACTCAGAGAGTCAGGCATGTGAGACTGGCCATGTCTCAGGTCCCTCATCTCTACCCATCCTTGGTATTCAGGCATCTGTCCCCAGACATTTGCTAGAATACCTGCTAATGGGGGAACCTGAGGCACAATAGAGAATTCTTCCTTTTCCATGGCAGGAATCCTGGTAGTTGGGATGGGTGTCCTACATTAAAGTGGTAGCCAGCTGCATGGCCAAGGAGACAACTCCCACTCATAAGGGCTGCCCTAATCACATCAGGCATTGTGACACTCAGACTAGCATGCTTTCAAACAAACGCTCTCAGTTGTACCTCCAAGTCACACATTGTAGGCCTGGTACTCCCCTAGGCCCAAATCCTAATCCTGGTGGGATTTTCCAAGCACCCAGACTCACAGCCCTTCTCTGGAATCCCTTTTTGGGGAACATCTAAGATTGAAAACAGCACTCTTCCATTCAAATGAGAAAGCCACCATACTATTGGGAGCTTCCAGGATCCGTAGAGAGGAAAATACTCTCATGGAAACATTAGAACACACCTGCATTCCAAGGCTATCATGGACACACAATCCAGATACAAAAGCCAGTGCTAGTGCCTTCGAGGTACGTGATTTACAGTTCCTGACGATCTGCCCTCCAGGTCTATGCATTGGGCCTACGATCACCTCGCAACTCAACCTAATCCGATTTTGTGATTGCAGACTTCTCTCCCAAAACCATGGCTTACATGCCCTCCACGATGGAGTCTCTGGAGCCACACCACAGGACTGTGCCTGCCACCCCCAAGGAAACCGTGCCCACAAATTTGCCTAAACCTTCAAGATTAGGAGAAACCTGCAAGGCCCCAGAGCCCACCCCAATATTGGAGGCCACTCTGTACACAAAGGCACAGTCAGAAACACCCTGGTTGCCTACATATAAGCAGACACCGAAGTCAATGGTCCTGAGTCTGATGATTCAACCTGAAATTCCCCTTGGACTTCATTGGAACCCTAGATGAAGTTTTTAGGCATCTGTCCTCAGAGGCCTGTTTTGGAATACCAACTTATGATACAACATTTGGTCCGTGAGCCCCACAACAGAACATCTCCGATACCCAGAAAGAAACCGTGTTCTTCGACCGGTGTCAAACCATCAGGATAGACTAATCATACATGGCCCCTTAGCCACCAGCACATAGTAAGATTTCCGTGGTAAGAAAACTGCATTGTGACCCAACTTCATTAGAATCCAGGCCTTGGTACTTTGCCCTAGAGCAACCAGGAAGAACCTGCCATGTTCCTTAGGTGCAATGGTCAATGTAGGTGTGCTTTCCAGTATCCACGTGCGAGTACTATGCTACCCAAACTTTGCACATGGGGGAACCTGGTGTAAACAAACCAGACCTCCCCTGTCCAGTAGAAGGAAACCTTATGTTTGGATCAACTCACAGGCCTCAGCGTGTAAACTGCTCCATGGCCTCTTGATGCCACCACTCCATTGGTTGGTCATCATAGACACAAACTCCAGTCTAAGCAAACATCTGACATGCACCCTTATCCCAGTGCTGGATGTCTTGAATAAACCACTGCACATTGGAACTGCCTTCCACTTGGCACTGAATTGAACCATAGCTTGTGTTTACAATTCCATCCTCACCTGACTGGTCCCTAAGCCCTCTTGATAGGGAAATCTGGGGCCACAACGCAGCATTCTGCCTTCCCCATCGAATGAAGAAATGCCTGGTGAGTCTGCCCTGAAAACCCACATGAGGATCAATCAGGTCGGCCCTCGAGTCAACACCGATTTATAGGCTGCCATGGCCACTAGTGCCGTGTCTGACAGAGCCTGAGCTCGACTGAGTTTCAGCCACTAAAGAGCAGGCCCCATATCTAGCATTTGGGATTGCCATGGCCCAAGTATGTCATCTCTACCCATCCTTGATATTCAGGCACCTGTCCCCAGACCTTGGCAGGGATCCCTGCCAATTAGGGAACTTGAAGCACAATAGAGAAATCTTCTTTCCCCATGGCAATAAACCTGGCTTTTGGGATGGGTGTTCTACCCTCAAAGGGGGAGCCAGTTACAAAATCAATGACACCACACACACTCCTGAGGACTACCCTTGGCACAAACAGGCATTGTGACCCTCACCCTGAGCATGCTTTCAAAAAATCCCTCTCAGATTCACCACAATGATCCCTCATTTCAGGCCTGGTATGCCTGTAGGTTCAAATCATAACACTTGGTGGGATTTTCGAGGTGCCCAGACCCAGAGACCATCTCTGGAATTTTTGTTTTGGTGCACCCTTCAGATGGAAAACAGCACTCATCCCTTCCCCCAAAATGTCACCAAATTATGAGGAGCCACCAGGATCCATAAAGAGGCAATGTCTCCCATGGACCCATGAGAACACACCTGCATTCCGAGGCCATCCTGGACACACAATCCGGAGAGAAAAGCCTGTGCTACTGCCTTCCATTCACCCTAATTACAGTTCCAGATGAGCTGCTCTCAAGGTATATGCATTGGGCCTGTGATCACCTCGCCTCTCACCCTAATTCGAATTTGTGTTTGCAGACTTATCTACCAAAACCATGGCACACATGCCCTCCAGGATGGGGTCTCTGGATCCACACTGCAGGACTGTCCCTGCCATCCACAAGGAAACTGTTCCCATCACAGTTGCCCAAACTGTCTAGATTAGGAGAAACCTACAAGGCCTCTGGGCCTACCCCAATTTCGGCGGCCGCTCTGAACACAAATGCACAGTCTGAAATACCCTGATCTCCTACATCCAGGAACACAGCCAAGTCAATGGTCCTGAGTCAGAATAATGAACCTAACATGCCCCTAGGACGTCATTGGAACCATTGATTCGGTTTTCAGACATGTGTCCTCAGAGGCCTGTTTTAGAATGCGAACTTATGATACAACATGTGGTGGCTGGGCCACACAACAGAACATCTCCTGTCCCCAGAAGGAAACCGTGCCCTACAATCTGTGCAAAATCCCAGAGTAGTAGATTCCTGCACAACTACTAAGCCACCAGCACATTCTAAGATCTACCTGGTAACAAACCAGCTGTGTGGCCCATCTGCAAGAGATTCCATGTCAAATCAAGGACTTGGTACTTTGCTACAGAGACACCAGAATAAAGCTGCCATGTTCTTCAGTTGCAATGGTCAATGAAGTTGAACATTCCAGGCATCCATGCGGTAGAGCTCTGCTACCCAAACTTTCCACATGGGGGACCCTGGAGCAAATAAACCACACTCCACCTGTCCAGTAGAACGAAACCTTGCTATTTGGAGCAGCTCATGAGTCTCAACGTGAAAATCCCTCCATGGCTTCTTGACGCCACCCCTCCATTTGTCAGTCATCATAGACACAAACTCTAGTGTGAGCAAATATCCGACGTCCTCCCTTACTAAGGTGCTGGATATCTCGAAAAAGCTGCTGGACACAGGAACTGCCTTCCGCTTGGCAGTGAATTGAACTGTAGCTTGTGTTTACAATTCCTTCCTCACCCGACTGGTCCCCAAGCCTTCTTGATAGCGAATTATGGAGACACAACACAGCATTCTGCCTTCCCGATAGAAACAAGTGCCTGGTGAGTCTGGCCAGAAACCCCACATGAGGATCAATCTGCTCGGCCCTATATCGGAGGGACGCTGATTTATAGGTTGCCCTGGCCACTAGTGCTGTGTCTGACAGAGCCTGAGCCCAGACCTAGTGTCAGTCACCAGAGTTTGAGCCCCACATCTAGTATTTGGAAATGCCATGGCTCAAGTATTTCATCTCTACCCATCCTTGGTATTCAGGCACCTGTCCCCAGACCTTTGCTGGAATCCCTGATAATGGGGCATCCTGAAGCACAATAGAGAACTCCTCCTTCTTCATATCAGGAAACTTGGCTGTTAAAAAGGGTGTTCAACCCTGAAAGGGGGAGTCATTTACAAGTCCAGTGAGACCACACAAACTCCTCAGGGATGCCCTGGAGGCAAACAGGCCTTGTGACCCTCAGCCTGAGCATGCTTTCAAACAATCCTTCTCTGTTGCACCACCATGAACCCGCATTGCAGGCCTAATATGCCCTAAGCCCAAATCCTAGCACTTGTTGTGATGTCCCAGATGCCCTGAACCAGAGCCCGTCTCTGGAATCCCTGTTTTGGGGCACCCATAAGGTGGAAAACATCACTCTCCCCTTCCCCGAAAAAGCCACCAAACTATGGAGAGCCACCAGGATCCATAGAGAGGAAAAGACTTCCATGGACCCATGAGACCACACCTGCATTCCAAGGCCATCCTGGACACACAATCCAGAGAGAAAAGCCTGTGCTACTGCCTTCCAGTCTCCCTAATTATAGTTCATGACGAGCTTCCCTCCAGGTCTACGCATTGGGCCTGTGATCACCTCGCCACTCACCCTAATTTGTATTTGTGTTTGCAGACTTCTCTCCCAAAACCATGGCTCACATGCCCACCAGAATGTGATCTCTGGAGCCACACCACAGAACTCTGGCTGCCAACCCCAAGGACACTGTGCATATCAGATTTGCCCAAACCTTCCAGATTAGGAGAAACCTGTGTGGCCCCTGAGCCCACACCAATATTGCCGGCCACTCGGGATGGAAATGCGCAGTCTGAAACACCCTTATCACCTACATCCAGGGAAATAGCCAAGTCAATGATCGTGAGATAGACGATTGAACCTAAAATGCCAGTAGGCTCTCAATGGAACCCCATTAGGTTTTCAGGCATCTGTCCTCAGGGGCCTGTTCTGAAATACCAATCTATGACACATCATGTGGTCTCTGAGCCACACGACAGAACATCCCCTGTCCCCAGAAGAATACCATGCTCTTCGACCTGTGCCAAACCCTCAGGGTAGGAGAATCCTGCATGGCACCTTAGCAACTAGCACATTCTAAGTTCTCCCTGGTAACAAACAAGCATTGTGACCCATCTGCAAGAGATCCCATGTCAACTCAAGGACTTGGCACTTTGTCCCAGAGCCACCAGAACGAATCTGCCATGTTCCTCAGCTGCAATTGTCAATGGAGGTGTGCTTTCCTGGCATCCATGCCGGAGAGCTCTTCTTCACAAACTTTCCACATGGGGAAACCTAGAGTAAACAAACCAGACTTCACCTACTCTGTACAAAGAAATGTTACTTTTTGCAGCAGTTCACAGGCCTCAGCATGTGAACTCCTCCATGGCCTCTTTATACCACCCCTCCACTTGTCGGTCATCATAGACAAAATCTCTAGTGTGAGCAAGCATCTGACATCCACCCTTATTCCAGTGCTGGATGTCTCGAGTAAACTGCTACAAATTGGAACTGCCTTCTGCTTGGCACTGAATTGAACCATAGCTTTTGTTTACAATTCCACCCAAAACTGACTGGTCCCCAAGCTCTCGTGATTGGGAAATCTGGAGCCACAACACAGCATTCTGCCTTCCCTATTGAATGAACAAATGCCTGGGAATCTTCCCAAGAAACTCCACATGAGGATCAATCTGCTCCGCCCTCGAATCTACTCTGATATAAAGGCTGCCATGGCCACTAGCGCTGTGTCTGACAGAGCCTGAGCCCCGACCGAGTTTTAGGCCTCATATCTAGCATTTGGGATTGCTATGGCCCAAGTACGTCATCTCCACCCATCCTTGGTATTCAGGCACCTATCTCGAAACCTTGCTGGAAACCCTGCCAATGGGGCAACCTGAAGCACAGAGGAACCTGACGGAAGAGAACTCATCCTTCCTCATGGCAGGACATTTGGCTGTTGGGTTGGGTGTCCAACTCTCTAAGAGGGAGCCAGATATATGACCAATGAGACCACTCCCACTCCTGAGGGCCGCCATGGGAGCAAACAGGCATTGTGAGACTCAGCCTGAGCAAGCTTTCAAACAATCCCTCTCAGTTGCACCATCATGATCCCGCATTGCAGGCCTCATACACCCCTAGGTGCAAATCCTAACCCTTGGTGGGAAGTCCCAGATGCCCAGAAAAAGAGCCTGTATCTGGAATCCCTGTTTTGGGGCACCCATAAGATGGAAAACAACACTCTTCCCTTCCCCAAAAAAGCCACCAAACTATGAGCTGCACAGATCCATAGAGAGGAAAAGTTTCCCATGGACCCATGAGACTATACCTGCATTCCGAGGCCATCCTGGACACACAATATAGAGAGAAAAGCCTGTGCTACTGCCTTCCAGTCACCCTAATTACAACTCCTGACAAGCTGCACTCCAGGTCTACTCATTGGGCCTGTGATCACCTTTCCACTAACCATAACCCACATTTGTGTTTGCAGACTTCTCTCCCAAAACCATGGCTCATATGCCCTCCAGGACAGGGTCTCTGGATCCACAACACATGACTAGGCCTGCCATCCCCAAGGAAACTGTGCCCGTCAAACCTGCCCAAACCTTCCAGTTTAGGAGAAACACGCAAGAGCCCTGAGCCCAACGCAATATTGTCGGCAGCACTGGACACAAATGCCAGTCTGAAACGCCCTGATCACCTACATCCAAGCAGACAGCCATTTCAATGTTCCTGGGTCAGAAGATTGTACCTGACATGCTCCTAGGACGTCATTGGAACACTAGATTAGGTTTTCAGGCATCTGTCCTCAGGGTCCTGTTCTGAAATACCAACTTAGGATACAACATGTGGTCCCTGAGCCACACAATAGAATATCTCCTGTCCCCAGTAGGAAACCATGCCCTTCGACCTGTGCCAAACCCTCAAGATTGGAGAATCCTGCACAGCACCTTAGACACCAGCACAAACTCTAGTTTGTGCGTTGACCCATACCACAAGCTTTCCATCTGCTGGACAGTCGAGTCCTGTTGAATGGCTCCAGGATGTCCCATACGGAAAGACTGGAGAGCAGGATTCGAAGGATGGATGCCTGTACAGCATACCTCACATTCCCATTGGCTCTTTGTGACAAGACATGTTTGAACTACTGGCTCTGGGGCGAGCTAACTAGGGGGCTGAATTGAAATGGACTCTCCTGCGGATGGGTCATAATGTGGGTTTGTGTGCATGGAGACCTTGGAATATGTTGGCAGCTCAGGGGCCATGAAGTATTCGCCTAACTGAAGGGTGTAATATTGCTCCAATTAAAAAGAGATCCCTATGTGGAGATGAGACAGGTTCTCTTTGGTGCCTCAGAAAATCCCCAGATACTGGTCTTCAAACCAGTTATCTGAGTAGAGACACCTGGAAACCAAAGCTAGGGTTCAGATTAGAGCCTAGATGCCTGTCCGTTTCAATCTTCTGTCTCTGGGGACACTGTCTGAGTATCTAAGTGGAGATAGTTGCTCAGCTGGTGTCAGAGTGCCCCTCTTAGTCCATGGCCGAGGCATGGCCTTGGAGACCTTATTGGATTTTCCTAATCTCTAGGGTTGTGGCCAATGGATTGGGTACAGTTTTCTTGGAGAGGACTGGCACAGTCCTTCAGTGTGTCTCCATAGGCCCTAGCCTGGAGGGTGTGTGGGTCCGGGCTGTGGGCACAGAATTCTGAAAACACAAACTCGGCTTGGGTGCGGAGCCGAGAGCATGGCAGGATGGACCCACAGACCGTGAGAGGAGATCCTCAGCTTATGAAAGAAGGGCAAATGGGAGGCAGTCACGCAAGCTTTTGTCTTTGGATGTTTTGTCTCCCATAGCCGTGGAATGTAGGGGTGACCTCAGGGGCTATGGAAGAGTCTCCCTCTCTGAGGAGTTGGTCCAGCTCTTAAGATTTTGGGGACATTTTGTGGGAAGGGTGGAGTCCTGCTGTCTGGCTCATGTGTTCTTCCAGGAGAGGGACTCCAGATCACAGTCCTGGGTTCGAGCAAATGGAATACTCGAGCTCTTGTGAAGATTGGAATCATAGGGGCTTGGCAAGCCCCATATGCGGGCTCTTAGTCCAGGCCCTGAGAGACCTTACTTCGACATGGGGCCCATGCTGATGGTCCCAATGCGAGTTTGTACCCAAGGAGGCACTCAAGTTTAGGCTTGGCCTCACGGGCCATGAAGGTTTCTCCTACACTGAAGGTATGACTCCATGCCAACAGCAAGCTTTCCAGCCATGGGGAAGGAGAAGATCTGATTTGTGCTTCAGTTACCCACGTTTGCCAGGATTTGATATAATATCTAGGGTCAGATGTCTGAAAACCCAGGTTGGGAAGAGATGACAGCATAAGGCCATGGCCTGTCTGATGTGCTTAGTGTGCAGCCAGCTGTTTCCTTGTCTGTCGGGACGTCAGGCTGTGTCAGACAGAGCATTACTGACCAGGGTAGCTTTTCCAGTTAGGGTGCAGTCGAGGCCAGAGCAGGTTGGTTCTCATTTGTGGTTTCTGGAGAGCCCCATAGGGCAACGTTTTTCTTCTGGTGGGCAGGCAGAAAACTGTGTTGTGGTTCTGGAATTCCCAGTCTGGAGGGCTTGTTTGCCAGGAGTGTGAAGAGGGAAGTCTGAAAACACAAGCTAGCGTTAGGTTTGGGGCCGAGGGCATGGCAGGCCCACTCTGCAGAGACTGAATCAAGATCTCGTGCATCTGAGGTCAGGGCGAGTATCAGACGTTGCCTCAGGTTGGAGTTTTTGTCTATTATGGCCCCTTCCTGAAGGGGGTGGGGGCGTCATGAGGCCAGGGAGGTTTCCCAACGCTGGGAGTTATGAGCTGCCCCAAACATCAAGGTTTCCTCTGTAGGACAGTCGAGTACTATGAGATGGTTCTAGGATGAACCCTACAGAAAGACTCGAGAGAAGGGGTCTAAGCATGAATGTCTGCAAATGCCACCTCACATTCCCACTGGCTGCTTGGGGCAAGGCAGGCTCAATCTGCAGGCTCTTGGGCGGGTTTCTCAGAGGGCTGAGTTGAAATGGACTCTCCTGAGGATGAGTCATTCTGTGGGTTGGTGGCCATGGAGACCTTGGAATGTGGCGGTGGCTCAGGGACTCTGCAGCTTTCTCCAAACCGAAGGGTTTGACACAGCTCCAACAATGAAGCTTCCCATGTGTAGACGATAGTTGTTCTGTTTGGTGTCTCAGGAAAGCCCCAGATGCTGGTCTTCAAACCCAGGCCTCTGAGGAGTGACACCTGGAAACCAAAGCAAGAGTTCAGATTAGGGCCCAGGGGCCTGTCTGGTTCAATCTACTGTCCCTGCCGACATCTGTCTGTGTTTCTGCATGGAGGTAGTTGCTCAGCTAGTGTCAGGATGCCTTTGTCCAGAGAGGCTTATAGTAGTGGGATGTCCTCGGGGGCCTTGAGGTTTCTCCTATTCTGTGGGGTTATGGGCAATGGAATGGGCATAGTCTCCTTGGAGAGAGCAGGACAGTCCTGTGGTGTGGCTCCAGAGGCCCCAGCCTGGCGGCTGTGTGGGCCAGGGCTGTGGGGACAGACATCCAAAAACACAAACTCGGCTGAGGTTTGGGGCTGAGGTTATGGCAGGAGTGATCTACAGTCCGTGAGGGGAGCTCATTGTGATTAGAAAGTAAGGCGAGTGAGAGGCGGTCGTTCAGGCTTATGTCTCTGGATGTTGTATTCATGATGGTCATTTAATGTAAGCATGGTCTCATGGGCCATGGAAGTCTCCCTCTCTGGTGATTTGTCCGGCTCCCAAGAGATTGGGGTCATTTTGTGGGAAGGGAGGAGTCCTGTTTTCTGCCTCATGTGTCCCCACAATAGAGGGATTCTAGAGCAGAGCACTGGGTACATACAACTGGAATACCCACCCTCTGGTTAGGCCTGGGGTCCTATGGGCATGGCAAGCCCATATGCAGATTCTTGGTCCAGCCACTGAGAGACGTTACTTGAATAGTGGACTCATGCTGAGGGTCACAATGTGTGTTTGTGCCCAAGGTGGTCCTCAATATTGGGCGGGACTTCATTGAGCTTGCAGGTTTCTCCTACACTGAACCTTGGACATGCCAACCTCAGGGTTTCTTGCCATGGGGAAGGAGGAGTTTTGATTTCTGCATCACGTTCACCTCTGGGCACTAATTGGAGATAAGGTCTAGGTTCTGAAGCCTGAAAACCGAGGTTTGGAAGAGATGACGACCTAAGGCCATGGCGGGTCCGATGTGTTCAGTTTGGGGCCAGCTTTCTAGGTGTCGTTCAGGAGGTCTGCACTCAGGCTGTGCCAGACAGGGCATTCGTGCCCAGATACGCTGTATAATTGGGGTACAGTTGAGTGGCATGCAGAAGATAATTATTTGGGGTTTCTCCGTAGCCCCATAGGGCAAAGTCTTTCTTCTGGAGGGCAGGCAGAGTGCTGCATTCTGGCTCCGGAACTGCCAAACTGGAGTCCTTGGGGCCAGGAATGCAAGGATGTAAGTCTGAGAACTTAAGCTTTGCTTTGGTTTCAGGGCGAGGACATGGCAGGCACACTCTGCAGAGCTGAATTGAGATTTCATGCATCTGAGGTCAGGGCGAGGTTCATATGTTGGCTCAGGTTGGAGTTTCTGTCCATGATGGCCCCTTCATGAAGGGGGGTCATCACACCATTGGTGTTTTCCCATGATGGCAGTAGTGAGATGCTCCAAACCACAAGGATTTTCTGCGGGTCAGTTGAAACCTGTTGGATGGCTCCAGGGCATCCCATATGGAACAATTGCAGAGCAGGGTTCTAAGGATGGATGCCTGGGCATCCGGCCTTGCATTCCAATTGTCTCCTAGCGAAACGGCACGTTTGATTGCTGCCTATGATGTAGCAGCCGAGGGGGCTGAGTTGAAATGCATTCTCCTGAGGATCGGTCATAATGTGGGATTGTGTCCATGGAGACCTTGGAATGGGGCAGTGGCACCAGGGCTCTGAAGGATGCTCCTAACCAGAGGTTTTGACACAGCTCCAAGAAGCATTTTTCCCATGGGGAAACAAGATTTGTTCTCATTGGTGCTTCAGTAACCCCCAATATGCTGGTATTGGAAACCAGAACTCTGAGGAGAGATGCCTGGAAACCAAGGCAATGGATCTGATTAGGGCCTGGGGCCTGTCTGGTTTAATCTTCTTCTCTCGGTTCATCTGTCTATGGGATTGAGTGGAGGTAGTTCCTCAGCTGGTGTCAGATTGCCCCTATTTGTCCTGGGCAGTCTACACTATTGGGATGGCCACTTAGACTTTGGAGGTTTCTCCTAATTTGCAAGTTTGTGGCCAATGAAATGGGCAGAATTCCTTTGGGGAGGGAAGGCACAATCCTGAGGTGTGGCTCTAGGGGCTCAAGCATGGATGGTGTGTGGGTCAGAGCTGTGGGGACAGAAGTCTGAAAACAGAAACTCGTCTTAGGTTTGGGGACATAGGTATGGGAGGCCCGATCTACAGACCTTGAGCAGAACTCTTCAGGATATGAACAAAGAGTGAGTGTGAGGCACTTGCTCAGGCTTTTGACTCTGGATTTTGTGTCACTGATGGCCGTGGAATGTAGGGGCGTCCTCATGGACCATGGGTGAGAGTTCCTCTATGGGGATTTGGATGATCCCAATATTTTGGGGTCATTCCGTGGGATGGGAGGAGTCCATTCTGTTTTTTATTTTTATTTTATTTTATTTTATTTTTTTTTACCTCAGGTGTGCCACTAAAGAGGGATTCCAGAGCAGAACCCTAGGAAGGGGCGACTGGACAACCCGAACTCTGTATAAGATTGGGGGCCTAAGGGCATGGCAATCCCCATATGGGGTACCTTGGTCCAGCCACTGAGAGGTCTTACTTGAGTACAGTGCTCACACTGAGGGTCACAATGCATGTTTTTGCCCAATGTAGGCATCAAGCATGGGCGGGGACTCATGGGCCATGCTTGATTCTCCTACACTGAACTTTGGACAACATACGAACCACAAGGTTTCTTTCCATGGGGAAGGAGGAATTCTGATTTCTGCATCATGTTCACCCCTGGGCAGTGACTGGAGATAAGATCTAAGTTCTGAATCCAGAAAATCGAGGTTGGGATGAGATGATAACCTAAGGTCATGGAGGGTCCGATGTGCTCAGTGTGCGGTCAGCTTTCTGGGTGTTGTTCAGGAGGTATGGATTCAGGCTGTGTCAGACAGTGCATTAGTGCCCAGGTTAGAATGTATAATTTGGGTACAGTTGAGTTCCATGTAGGTTCATCCTCATTTATTGTGTCAGGGAAGCTCACTGGGGCAACATTTTTCTTCTGGTGGGCAGGCAGAGTGCAGCATTGTGGGTCCAGAATTGCCAAACTTAAGGGCGTCGGGACCAGGAGTGTGAGGACGTAAGTCTGAGATCATAAGCTAGACTTAAGTTTCAGGGCGAGGGCACGGCAGGCATCCTCTGCAGATCCGAATCAAAATCTCATTCATCTGAAGTCAGGACGAGGATCAGACTTAGGTGCAGGTTGGAGTTTCTGTCCATGATGGCCCCTTCATCAAAGGGGTGGAATCTCGAGGCCATGGAGGTTTTCCCACGTTGGGAGTTGTGGGATGCTCCAAACTGCAAGGATTCCTTCTGCGGGAAAATTGAGAACTGTTGGATGGCTCCAGGACATCCCATATGGAATGACTCCAGAGCCGGGTTCTAAGGATGGATGCCTGAGCAGACTGCCTCTTACACCAATTGTCTCCCTGCCACAAGACAGGTACGATCTGATGGCTATGCAGGAGCAATCGTGGGAGCTGAGTTGAAATGGACTCTCCTGAAGATGGGTCTTAATGTGTGTTTGTGTCCATGAGGACGTTGGAATGGGGTGGTGGCCCCAGGGCTCTAAAGGATTGTAACCGGAGATTTTGAAACAACTCGAAAGAGCAAGTTTTCCATGTGGAGACAAGATTTGTTCTAATTGGTGCCTCAGGAAACCCACATATGCTGGTATTAGAACCAGGCCTCTGAGGAGAGATACATAGAAACCACAGCAATGCATCCAATTAGGTCCTAGGAGCCTCTCTGGTTCAATCTTCTTCTCTGTCGACATCTGTCTATTTTATGAAATGGAGGTAGTTGCTCAGCTGGTGTCAGACCGCTCCTGTTTGTCCGGGCGGCCTACACTATAGGGATGGCCTCGGGGACTTTGGAGGTTTCTCCTAAATTGTATGATTATGGACAATGGCATGGGCAGAATTCCTGTGGAGTGGGCAGGCACAGACCTGATGTGTGGCTCCAAGGGCCCAGCCTTGAGGGTGTGTGGGCAAGGACTGTGGGGACAGATGTCTGAAAACACAAACTCAGCTTAGGTTTTGGGACGTAGGTATGGCAGGTCCGATTTACAGACTATGAGGAGAACTTTTTGGGATATGAATAAAGGGTGAAAGTGTGACACTTGTCAGGCTTTTGCCCCTGGATTTTGTGTCAATGATGGCTGTGGAATGTCGAGGAGTCCTCATGGGCCATGGAAGAGTCTTTCTCTCTGTGGATTTGGCCAGATCCCAATTGTTTTGGGTTAATCTGTGGGATTCAGTTTTGTTAACTAAGGTGTCCCACCAAAAGAGGGATTCCAGAGCAGAGCCCTGGACAACAAGAAATCTAACTAAAAATACGGGCCTAGGGGCATGGCAAGCCCAATATGCCTTCTAATGGTCCAGCCACTGAGAGGCCTTCATTGAGGACAGAACTCATGCTGAGGGTCACAATGCGTGTTTATGCCCTTGTGGTACTCAAGCATGGGTGGGGACTCATGGTGCATGCTTGTTTCTCCTACACTGAATGATAGTCAACATGTCAACCACATGAGTTCTTGCCATGGGGAAGTATTAATTCTGATTTCTGCATGTCATTCACCCCTGGGCAGTGATTGGAGATAAGGTCTAGGTTGTGAAGTCTGAAAACCGAGGTTGGGAAGAGATGACGACCTAAGACCATGTCGGGTCCGATATGCTCAGCGTGGAGCCAGCTGTCTGGGTGTTGGTCGGGAGGTCCAAGCTTGGGCTGTGTCAGACAGGGCATTAGTGCCCAGGGTAGATTGTATAATTGGGGTACAACTGAGTTCCGTGCAGGTTGATCTTTATTTGGCATTTCTGGGTAGCCCCAAGGGCAATGTTTTTCTTCTGGAGAACAGGCAGAGTGCTGCATTGTGGCTCCGGAATTTCCAAAGTGGATGCCTTGTGGACGGGGAGTGTGAGAACGGAAGTCTGAGAACACATGTTAGGCTTAGGTTCTGGGCGAGGGCACGGCAGGCACCCTCTGCAGATCTGAATCGGGATATCATGAATCTGAAGTCAGGGCGAGGTTCAAACCTAGGCTTAGGTTTGAATTTCTGTCCATTCTGGCCACTTTATGAAGGGGACAGCATCTCCAGTCCATGGACGTTTACCCACAATGGGAGTTGTGAGATGCTCCAAACAACAAGGATTCCTTCTGATCAACAATTGAGACCTTTTGTATCACTCCAGTACATACCATACAGAATGACACCAGAGCAGGGATCTTAGGATGGATGCATGGGAAGCCCGCCTCACATTGCAGTTGTCTCCTAGCAAATAGACAGGTTTGATATGCTGGCTCTGTCAGAGCAACCAAGGGGGCTGAGTTGAAATGGACTCTCCTGAGGATGGATGCTAATGTGGGTTTGTGTCCATGGAGACCTTGGAATGGGGCGTTGGTGCATGGGCCCTGAAGGATTCTCCTAACCGGAGGTTTTGAGACATCTCCAAAGGACAAGTTTCCCATGTGGAGACGAGATTTGTTCTGATTGGTGCCTCAGGAAACCCCCATATACTGTTATTGGAATATAGGCCTCTGAAGAGAGATAACTGGAAACCAAAGCAATGGCTCCATTTAGAGCCTAGCGGCCTGTCCGGTTGAATCTTCTTCTCTGTGTACATCCATCTAAGGTATTAGTGGAGTTAGATGCTCAGCTGGTGTCAGATGGCCCTTGTTTGTCCCAGGCGGCCTACACTATTGTGAAGGCCTTGGGGACTTTGGAGGTTTCTCCTAATTTTATGATTATGGACAATGGAATGGGCAGAATTCCCGTGGAGAGGGAAGGCACAGTTTTGATGTGGCTCCAGGGGCCCCAGCCTGCAGGGTGTGTGCCTCAGGATTGTGGAGACAGAAGTCTAAAACACAAACTCAGTTTAGGTTTAGGGACGTAGGTATGGCAGGCCCGATCTACAGACCGTGAGGAGAATTCTTCCAGATATGAAGAAAGAGAGATTGTGAGGCACTTGTTCAGGCTTTTGTTTCTGGATTTTGTGTCAACGATGGGCGTGGAATGTCCAGGAGGCCTCATGGGCCATGGACGAGTCTTCCGCTCAGTGGATTTGGCCCGATTCCAATTGTTTTGGGTCAAACTGTGGGATGGGAGAAGTCCTTTCAGTTTTGTTACCTCAGGTGTCCCACCAAAAGAGGGATTCCAAAGCCGAGCCCTGGGGAGGGGAGACTGGACAACCAGAAATCTGGTTAAAAATTGGGGCCTAGGGGCATGACAAGCCCAATATGCTGTCTTTTGGTCCAGCCACTGAGAGGCCTTACTTGAGAACTGGGCTCACGTTGAGGGTCAGAATGCATGTTTGTGAACGACTTGGTCCTCAAGCATCTGCAGGGCCTCATGGGCCACACTGGTTTCAACTACATTTTACGTTGGACAACATGCCAACCACAAGGTTTCTTGCCATGGGGAAGGAGTTCTGATTCCTGCATCATGTTCAACCCTGGGTGGTGACTGGAGATAAGGTTTAGGTTCTGAAGCCTGAAAACCGAGGTTGGAAAGGAATGATGACCTAAGGCCATGGCGGGTCTGATGTGCTCAGTGTGTGGCTAGCTGGGTGGGTGCGAGCCAGGAGGTTCAGTCTCAGGCTGTGCCAGAAAGGGCAATAGTGCCCAGGGCAGCCTGTATAATTGGGGTCCAGTCAAGTGGCATGCAGGTTGATCCTCATTTGGGGAATCTGGGTAGCCCCAGAGGGCAATGTTTTTCTTCCGGAAAGCAGGCAGAGTGCTGCCTTGTAGTTCTGGAATTGCCAAACTGGAGGGCTTGTGGGCCAGGAATGTGAGGATGGAAGTTGAGAACACAAACTAGACTTACGTTTCTGGGCAAGGGCACGGCAGACACACTCTGCAGAGCTGAATCAAGATGTCCTGCATCTGAAGTCAGGGCGAGGATCAGACGATCGATCAGGTTGAAGCTTCTGTCCCTGATGGCCCCTTCATGAAGCAAAGGGGGCGGGATCACGAGGCCATGGAGGTTTGCCCACGATGGGAGTTGTGAGATGCTCCAAACAGTAAAGATTCTTCTGCGGGACTATTGAGACCTGTTGGTTGGCTCCAGGACTTCCCATACAGCATAATTCTGAGAATGGTTCTAAGTATGGATGTCTGGGAAGCCTGCCTCTCATTCCAATCATCTCCTAGCGACAAGACGGGTTAGATCTGCTGGATCAGGGGGAGCAACTGAGGGGGCTGAGTTGAAATGGACTCTCCTGTGGATGGGTCCTAATGTGGGTGTGTCTCCATGGAGACCTTGGAATGAGGCGCTGGCACCGGGAACCTGAAATGTCCTTCTAACCAGAGGCTTTGAGAGAGCTCCAACATGCAAGTTTCCCATGTGTAGACGAGATTTGTTCTGATGGGTGCCTCAGGAGAAGCCCTCAGCTGGTATTGGAAACCAGGCTTTTGAGGAGACATGCCTGTAAACCAAAGATATGGATCCCATTATGGCCTGGGGTCCTGTCTGGTCAATCTTCTTCTCTGGGGACATCCATCTATGGTATGAGTGGAGGTAGATGCTCAGCTGGTGTCAGACGGCCCTTTTTTGTCCCGGACAACCTACACCATTGGTATGGCCTCAGGGAATTTGGAGGTTTCTCCTAATTTGTACGGTTTTGGATAATGGAATGGGCAGAATTCCCATGGATTGGTTAGGCCCAGTCCTAATGTGTGGTTCCAGGGGCCCAGCCTGGAGGGTGTGTGGCCCAGGACTTTGAGGACAGAACTCAAAAAACACAAACTCAGCTTAGGTTTGGGAACGTAGGTATGGCACGGCCGAACTACAAATCATGAGAAGAACTCTTCAGGATATGAAGAAAGAGCGAGTCTGAGGCGCTTAGTTAGGTTTTTGTCTCTGGATTTTATATCAGCGATGGCCATGGAATGTCGGGGAGGCCTCATGGGCCATGGACGAATCTTCCTCTCTGTGGATTTGGCCCTATCCCAATTCTTTTTCGTGAATCTGTGGGATGGGAGGACTCCTTTAAGGTTTGTTACCTGAGGTGTCCCACCAAAAGAGGAATTCCAAAGCAGAGCCCTGGGCAAGAGTGAAGGGACAACCCGAAATATGGTTAAAAATTAGGGTCTAGGGGCATGGCAAGCCCAATATTCTGTTTCTTCATGCAGCCACTGAGAGGCCTTGCCTGAGGACCGGGCTCAGGCTGAGGGTCACAATGTGTGTTTGAGACCAATGTGGCCCTCAAGCATGGGCTGGGTCTCATGTGCCACACTGGTTTCAACTACACTGAAAGTTGGACAACATGCCAACCACGAGGTTTCATGCCAAGGGAACGAGTTCGGATTTCTGCAACATTTTCAAACCTGGGCAGTGATTGGAGATAAGGTCAAGGTTCTGAAGCCTGAAAACCGAGGTTGGGTAGAGATAACGACCTAAGGCCATGGCGAGTCCGATGTGCTCAGTGTGCGGCCAGCTGTCTGGGTGGGGCCAGGAGTTCCAGGCTCAGGCTGTGTCAGAATTGGCAATTGTGCCCACTTCTGCCTATATATTTGGTGTACAGCCAAATGGCGTGCAGGTTGATCCTCATTTGGGGTTTCTGGGTAGCCCCAGAGGGCAATGTTCTTCTTCCAGGGAGCAGGCAGAGTGCCGCATTGTACTTCTGGATTGCCAAACTGGAGGGCTTGTAGGCCAGTAGTCTGAGGCCTGAAGTCTGAGAACACAAGCTAGGCTTAGTTTTTATGGGTGAGGACATGGCAGGCACAATCTACAGACCTGAATCGAGATCTCGTGCATCTGAAGTCAGGGTGAGGATCAGACGATCTTCAGGTTGGACTTTCTGTCCCTGATGGCCCCTTCATGAAGGGGGGGAATCACGAGGCCATGGGGGTTTTCGCACGATGGGAGTTGTGAGAAGCTCCAAACTACAAAGATTCTTCTCCAGGACAATTGAGACCTGTTAGTTGGCGCCAGGCCAAGGATTCCAAGCATGCTTCTGAGGATGGATGGCTAGGTACCCCACCTGGCATTCCAATTTTCTCCTAGCTACAAGAAAGGTTAGATCTGCTGGATCTGGGGGAGCAACTGAGGAGGCCGAGTTGAAATTGACTCTCCTGTGGATGTGTCCTAATATGTTTTTGTGTCTATGGAGACCTTGGAATGAAGCGGTGGCACTGGGTCCCTGATGGGTTCTTCTAAACAGAGACTTTGACACAGCTCCACCGTGCAAGTTTCCCATATGTAGATGAGATTTGTTCTTATGGGTGAGTCAAGAAACAGCCATATGCTGGTATTGAAATCCAGGCCTCTGAGGAGACATGCCTGGAAACCATAGCAATGGATCCGATTAGTGCCTAGTGGTCTGTTCATTCCTTTTTTCCTCTGGGGACATCAGTCTATGGGTCTGAGTGCAGGTAGGTGCTCTGATGTGCTCAGATTGCTCCTGTTTGTCCTGGGAAGCCACCACTATTGGGATGGCCTCAGGAACTTTGAAGGTTTATCCTATTAGTAGGATTGTGGCCATTGGAATGGGTACACACAATTCCCTTGGAGAGGGCAAGTACAGTCCTCAGGTTTGGCTCCAAGGGCCTGAGCCTTTGGGGTGTAGGCCAGGGCTGTTTGGACAGTTGTCTGAAAACACAACCTCGGCTTATGTTTTGGGTCATAGGTATGGCAGGACTGATCTACAGAACATGAGAAGAACTCTTCGAGATATGAAAAAAGGGCGAGTGTGAGGCTCTTGCTCAAGTTTATCTCTGGATATCGTGTGACTCATGGTGGTGAAATTTCCGGGTGACTTCATGGGAAATGGACGAGTCTTACTCTTTAGAAGGTTGGCCTCGTCCAAAGAGTTTGGTGTGTTTATGCCCTCGTCGCACTTGAGAATGGGCTGGGCCTCAGGGTGAATGCTGGTTTCTCCTACACTGAACATTGGACAACATGCCAAACACAAGGTTTCTTGCCATGGGTAAGGAGGAGTTCTGATTTCTACATACCATCACCCCTGGGCAGTGATTGGAGAAAAGGTAGGTTCTGAAGCCTGAAAACTGAGGTATGGAAAAGATGATGTCCGAGGGCCATGGCTGGTCTGTTGTGCTCAGTGTGTGGTCAGCTGTCTGTGTGTTAGTCAGGAGGTCCAGGCTCAGGTGTGTCAGACCGTGCATTAGTGCACAGCTTAGAGTATATAATTTACGTACAGTCAAGTGGCGTGTAGGTTTATCCTCATATGATGTGCCTGGGCAGCTCATGAGGCAATATTTTTTTTCTAGAGGGCAGGCAGAGTGCTGCACAGTGGGTTCGGAATTGCCAAACTTGAGGTCTTCTGGGCCAGGAGTGTGAGGACGGAAGTCTGAGAACACAAGCTAGACTTGGGTTTCAGGTCGAGGGCACGGCAGGTACCTCGGCAGATCTGAACCAATATCTCATGCATCTGAATTCAGGGCGAGGATCAGACATTGGCTCTGGTTGGAGTTTCTGTACATGACGGCCCATTCATGAAGGGAGTGGAATCTCTAGGCCATGGAGGTTTTCCCACGTTGGGAGTTGTGAGATGGCCCTTCAAAGATTCCTTCTGCGGGACAATTGAGACCTGTTGGACAGCTCCTGGACATCACATATGGAATGATTCGAGAGCACCATTCGAGGATGAATGCCTGGGAAGCCCGCCTCGCATTCCAAATTTCTTCTAGCAACAAGACAGTATAGATCTGATGGCTCAGCAGGTGTTACCGGGGTGGCTGAGTTGAAATGGACTTTCCGGAGAATGGGTCCTAATGTTTGCTTGTGTCCCTGAGGGCCTTGGAATGGGGCGGTGGCACCGGCACCCTGAAGTATTCTCCTAAGCCTTTGACATAGCTCCCATGCACAAGTTTCCTTGTGGAGACGAGATTTGTTCTGATGGGTGCCTCAGGAGAAGCCCTATGCTGGTATTGGAATCCAGGCTTTTGAGGAGACATGCCTGTAAACCAAAGCTATGGATCCCATTATGTCCTAGGGTCCTGCCTGGTTCAATCTTCTTCTCTGGGGACATCCATCTATGGTATGAGTGGAGGTTGATGCTCAGCTGGTGTCAGACGGCCCTTGTTTGTCCGGGACAACCTACACCATTGGGATGGCCTCAGGGACTATGGAGGGTTCTCCTAATTTGAACGGTTTGAGACAATGGCATGGGCAGAATTCCCATGGATTGGGTAGGCACAGTACTAATGTGTGGCTCCAGGGGCTCAGTCTGGAGGGCATGTGGCCCAGGAATTTGAGGACAGAAAACAAAAAACACAAACTCATCTTAGGTTTGGGAACGTAGGTATGGCAAGCCCGACCTACAAACCAGGAGAAGAACTCTTCAGGATATGAAGAAAGAGCGAGTCTACGGCGCTTGCTCAGGCTTTTGTCTCTGGATTTTGTATCAGCGATGGCCGTGGAAAGTCGGGGAGGCCTCATGGGCCATGGACGAATCTTCCTCTCTGTGGATCTGGTCCGATCCCAATTCTTTTTCGTGAATCTGTGGGATGGGAGGACTCCTTTCAGGTTGGTTACCAGAGGTGTCCCACCAAAAGAGGAATTCCAAAGCAGAGCCCTGGGCAAGAGTGAAGGGACAACCCGAAATATGGTTAAAAATTGGGCTCTAGGGGCATGGCAAGCCCAATATGCTGTTTCTTCATGCAGCCACTGAGAGGCCTTGCATGAGGACCGGGCTCAGGCTGAGGGTCACAATGTGTGTTTGAGACCAATGTTGCCCTCAAGCATGGGCTGGGTCTCATGTGCCACACTGGTTTCAACTACACTGAACGTTGGACAACATGCCAACCACGAGGTTTCTTGCCAAGGGAACGAGTTCTGATTTCTGCAACATTTTCAAACCTGGGCAGTGATTAGAGATAAGGTCTAGGTACTGAAGCCTGAAAACCGAGGTTGGGAAGAGATGACGAACTAAGGCCATGGCGGTTCCAATGTGCCTAGTGTGCGGCCAGCTGTCTGGGTGGGGCCAGGAGGTCCAGCTCAGGCTGTGTCAGAGAAGGCAATGATGCCCAGATCAGCCTATATATTTGGTGTACAGCCAAATGGCGTGCAGGTTGATCTTCATTTGGGGTTTCTAGTTAGCCCCAGAGGGCAATGTTTCTCTTGGAGGGCCCACAGAGTGCTGCATTGTACTTCCGGATTGCCAAACTGGAGGGCTTGTGGGCCGGTAGTCTGAGGACGGAACTCTGAGAACACAAGCTAGGCTTAGGTTTTATGGTGAGGACATGGCAGGCACAATCTACAGACCTGAATCGAGATCTCGTGCACCTGAAGTCAGGTTGAGCATCAGACGATGCCTCAGGTTTGACTTTCTGTCCCTGATGGCCCCTTCATAAAGGGGGGGAATCACGAGGCCGTGGGGGTTTTCCCACCATGGGAGTTGTGAGAAGCTCCAAACTGCAAAGATTCTACTGTGGGACAATTGAGACCAGTTGGTTGGCTCCAGGCCAACGATTCTGAGCAGGGTTCTAAGGATGGATGGCTGGGTAGCCCACCTCGCATTCCAATATTCTCCTAGCTACAAGATAGGCTAGATCTGTTGGATCTCGGGGAGCAACCGAGGAGGCTGAGTTTAAATGGACTCTCCTGTGGATGGGTCCTAATATGTTTTTGTGTCTATGGAGACTGTGGCATTAAGCGGTGGCACTAGGGCCCTGAAGGCTTCTCCTAAACAGAGGTTTGACACAGCTCCACCATGCAAGTTTCCCATGTGTAGAGGAGATTTGTTCTGATGGGTGAGTCAAGAAACAGCCATATTCTGGTATTGAAATCCAGGCCTCTGAGGAGAGATGCCTGGAAACCAAAGCAATGAATCCGATTAGTGCCTAGGGGCCTGTTGGTTTCTTTTTACCTCGGGCGACATCTATCTATGGGTCAGAGTGCAGGTAGGTGCTCAGATGAACTCAGATTGCCCGTGTTTGTCCTTGGAAGCCAACACTATGGGATGGCCTCAGGGAATTTAAAGGTTTATACTTTTAGTTGCGTTGTCGCCATTGGAATGGGCTCACACAATTCCCTTGCGAGGGCAAGAACAGTCCTCAGGTTTGGCTTCAGGGGCCTGAGCCTATAGGGTGTGTAAGCCAGGGCTGTTTGGACAGTTGTCTGAAAACACAAACTCGACTTCTGTTTCGGGTCATAGGTAGGGCAGGACTGATCTACAGACCATGAGGAGAACATTTCGGTATATGAAAAAAAAGCGAGTATGAGGCTATTGCTCACCTTTTTGTCTCTGCATATCATGTCACTCATGGTCGTGAAATTTCCGGGTGACTTCATGGGAAATGGACGAGTCTTACTCTCTGGGGATTTGGCCCCTTCCAAAGAGGTTGGGGTCATTCTATGGGATGGAAAAGTCGTTTTTTTTGTTGTTGTTGCTTTGTTTTGTTTCATTTTTTAGCCTCCGTTGTCCCACCAAATGAGGAATTCCAGAGTAGAGCTCTGGGGAGGGGTGACTGGACAACCAGAAATCTGGTTAAAAATTGGGGCCTAGGGCTATGTCAAGCCCATTATGACATCTAGTGATCCAGGCTCTGAGAGGACTTACTAGAGGACAGGACTCACCCTGAGGGTCACAATGCATATTTATGCCCTCGTCGCACTCAAGAATAGGCGGGCCTCAGGGTGAATGCTAGTTTCTCCTACAATGAACGTTGGACAACATGACAACCACAAGGTTTCTTGCCATGTGTAAGGAGAAGTTCTGATTTCTGCATCACACTCACCCCTGGGCAGTGATTGGAGATAAAGTCTAGTTTCTGAGGCCTGAAAACTGAGGTATGGAAGAGATGATGACCTAAGGCCATGGCGGTTCTGATGTGCTCAGTGTGCGGTCAGCTGTCTGGGTGTTGGTCAGGAAGTCCGGGCTCAGGTTGTGTCAGACAGTGCATTAGTGCCCAGGTTAGACTATATAATTCGGGCAAAGTCGAGTACCGTGTAGGTTTATCTTCATATAAGGTGCCTTGGCAGCTCTTTAGGCAATATTTTTTTTCCAGAAAGCAGGCCATGTGCTGCATTGTCGGACCGGATTTACCAATCATGAGGGCTTTGAGGCCAGGAGAGTGAGGTCGGAATTCTGAGAACAAAAGCTATACTTGGGCTCAGGGCAAGGGCACGGCAGGTACCCCCTGCAGATCTGAACCAATATCTCATCCATTTGAAGTCAGGGAGAGAATTAGACTTTGGCTTAGGTTGGAGTTTCTGTGCCTGACGGCCCCTTCATGAAGGGAGCGGGAATCTCGTGTCCATGGAGTTTTTTCCACGTGGGAGTTGTGGGTTGCCCCCTTCAAGAATTCCTTCTGCGGGACAATTGAGACCTTTGGGCAACACCAGGACATCCCATATGGAATGACTCCAGAGCACAGTTCAAGGGAGGATGCCTGGGAAGCCAGCCTCGCATTCCAATTGTCTCCTAGCAACAAGCCAGTTTAGATCTGATGGCTCTGCGGGAGCAACCGGGGTGGCTGACTTGATATGGACTTTCCTGAGGATGGGTCCTAATGTGTGTTTGTGTCCATGGGGCCTTGGAATGGGGCCGTGGCACCAGGACCCTGAAGTATTCTCCTAAGCTTTTGACATAGCTCGATGCACATGTTTCCTTGTGGAGACGAGATTTGTTCTGATTGCTGCCTCAGGAAAACCCCTATGCTGGTATTGGAATCCAGGCTTTTGAGGAGACATGCCTGTAACCAAAGCAATGGATCCGATATGGCCAGGGTCCTGTCTGGTTTAATCTTCTTCTCTGCAGACATCCATCTATGGTATGAGTGGAGGTTGATGCTCAGCTGCTATCAGACCGCGCTTGTTTGTCACGGGCGACCTGCACTATTGGGATGGCCTCAGGGATTTGGAGGGTTCTCCTAATTTTACGGTTTTGGACAATGGAATGGGCAGAGTTCACATGGATTGGGTAGGCACAGTCCTTATGTGTGGCTCCAGGGACCGCAGCGTGGAGGGTTTGTGGCCCAGGACTTTGAGGACAGAAGTCTGAAAACATAAACTCAGCTTAGGTTTGGAGACGTAGGTATGGCAGGCCCGATCTATAAACCATGAGAAGAACTCTTCAGGATATGAAGAAAGAGCGAGTCTGAGGTGCTTGTTCAGTCTTTTGTCTCTAGATTCGGTATCAGCGATGGCCGTGGATTGTCTGGGAAACCTCATGGGTCATTGACGAATCTTCCTCTCTGTGGAATTGGCCCGATCCCAATTGTTTTTCGTCAATCTGTGGAATGGGAGGACTCCTTTCAGGTTGGTTACCTTAGGTGTCCCGCCAAAAGAGCAATTCCAAAGAAGAGCCCTGTGGAAAAGCGAAGGGACAACCCGAACTATGGGTAAAATTTGGGGCCTAGGGGCATGGCAAGCCCAATATGCTGTCTCTTCATCCAGCCACTGAGAGGCCTTACCTGAGGACTGGGATCAGGCTGAGGGTCACAATGTGTGTTTGTGACCAATGTGGCCCATAAACATGGGCGGGGCCTCATGGGCCACACTGGTTTCAACTACACTGAACATTGGAAAACATGCCAACCACATGGTTTCTAGCCACGGGGAAGGAGTTGTTATTTCTGCATCACTTACAAGCCTGGGCAGTGATTGGAGATAAGGTCTAGGTTCTGAAACTTGAGAATCGAGGTTGGGAAGAGATGACGACCTAAGGACATGGCTCGTCCGGCGTGCTCAGTGTTCGACCAGCTTTCTGGGTGGGGCCAGGAAGTCCAGGCTCAGGCTGTGTAGAAAGGGCAATAGTGCCCAGGTCAGCCTATATATTTGGGGTACAGTCGAATGGCGTGCAGGTTGATCCTCATTTGGAGTTTCTGGGTAGCCCCACAGGGCAATGTTTTTCTTCCTGAAGGCTGGAAGAGTGCTGCATTATAGTTCTGGTTTGCAAACTGGAGGCTTGTGGGCCAGTAGTCTGAAGACGGAAATCTGAGAACACAAGCTAGGCTTAGGTTTCTGCGTGAGGACAAGGCAGGAACAATCTACAGACCTGAATCGAGATCTCGTGCTTCTGAAGTCAGGGCGAGGATCAGAAGATCGCTCAGGTTGGTGTTTCTGTCCCTGATGGCCCCTTCATGAAGGGACGGGGGGGTCAAGAGGCCGTGGGGGTTTTCCCACGATGTTAGTTGTGAGAAGCTCCAAATTGCAAAGATTCTTGTGCAGGACAATTGAGACATGTTGGTTGGCTCCAGGCCAACGATTCCGAGCAGGGTTCTAAGGATGGATGCCTGGGTAGCCCACCTTGCATTCCAATTGTGTCCTAGCAACAAGACAGGTTATATCTGCTGGATCTGGGCGAGCAATCTGGATCTGAGTTGAAATGGACTCTCCTGTGGATGGATCCTAATATGTTTTTGTGTCTATGGAGTCCTTGGAATGAAGCGGTGGCACTGGGGTCCTGAAGGGTTTTTTCAAACAGAGGCTTTGACACAGCTCCAACGTGCAAGTTTCCCATATATAGATGAGATTTTTTATGACAGATGAGTCAGGAAACAGCCATATGCTGGTATTGAAATCCAGGCCTCTGAGGAGAGATGACTAGATACCACAACAATGAATCCGAATAGTGCCTAGGGGCCTGTTCGTACCTTTTTACCTCTGAGAACATCAGTCTATGCGTCTGAGTGCATGTAGGTGCTCAGATGGGCTCAGATTGCCCGAGTTTGTCCTGGGAAGCCACCACTATTGGGATGGCCTCAGGGAGTTTGCAGGTTTATCCTATTAGTAGGGTTGTGGCCATTGGAATGGGCACATACAATTCCCTTGGAGAGGGCAAGTACACTCCTCCGGTTTGGCTCCAGGGGCCTGAGCCTGTAGGGTGTGTAGGCAGAGCAGTTTGGACAGTCGTCTGAAAACACAAACGCGGCTTATGTTTCAGGTCATCGCTATGGCAGGATTGATCTACAGACCATGAGGAGAACTCTTCGGGATATGAATAAGGGGCGAGTGTGAGGCTCGTGCTCAAGTTTTTGTCTCTGGATATCGTGTCACTCATGGTCGTGAAATTCCCTGGTGACTTCATGGGAAATGGACGAGTCTTACACTCTGGGGGTTTGGCCCCGTCCAAAGAGTTTGGGGTCATTCTGTGGCATGGAAGAAGTCCGTTTTGTTGTTGTTGTTGATTTGCCATGTTTTGTTTTTTAACCTCAGGTGTCCCACCAAATGAGGGATTCCAGAGTAGAGCCCTGGGGAGGGGGGAACGGACAACCAGAAATCTGGTTAAAAATTGTGGCCTAGGGACATGTCAAGCCCATTATGACATCTAATGGTCGAGCCACTGAGAGGACTTACTAGAGGACAGGACTCACGCTGAGGGTCACAATGCGTGTTTATGCCCACTTCGCAAACAAGAATGGGCAGGGCCTCATGGTGAATCCTGGTTTCTCCTACACTGAACGTTGGACAACATGCCAACCACAAGGTTTCGTGCCATGGGTAAGGAAGAGTTATGATTTCTGCATCACAGGCACCCCTGGGCAGTGATTGGAGATAAGGTCTAGGTTCTGAAGCCTAAAAACTGAGGTAGGGAAGAGATGATGACCTAAGGCCATGGCGGGTCTGATGTGCTCAGTGTGCGGTCAGCTGTCTGGGTGTTGGTCAGGAGGTCCGGGCTCAGGTTGTGTCAGACAGTGCATTAGTGCCCAGGTTAGACTATATAATTTGGGTACAGTCGAGTGCCACGTAGATTTATCCTCATATAAGTTGTCTGGGCAACTCATTAGGCAAAATTTGTTTTCTAGAGGGCAGGCAGAGTGCTTCATTGTCAGTCCGGAATTGCTAAACTTGAGGGCTTCGTGTAGAGGAGTGTGAGGACGGAAGTCTGAGGACACAAGCTAGATTTGGGTTTCAGGGCGAGGACACGGCAGGTACCACTGTAGATCTGAACCAATATTTCATGCATCTGAAGTCAGGGCGAGGATCAGACGTTGGCTCAGGTTGGAGTTTCTGTGCATGACGGACCCTTCATGAAGGGAGCGGAATCTCAAGGCCATGGAGTTTTTCCCACGTTGGGAGTTGTGGGATGCCCCCATCAATGATTCCTTCTGCGGGACAATTGAGACCTGTTGGGCAGCTTCAGGACATCCCATATGGAATGACTCCAGGGCACCGTTCGAGGATGGATGCCTGGGAAGCCCGCCTCGCATTCCAAATGTCTCCCAGCAACAAGACAGTTTAGATCTGATGGCTCTGCGGGAGAAACCGGGGTGGCTGACTTGAAATGGACTTTCCTGAGGATGGGTCCTAATGTGTGTTTGTGTCCATGAGGTCCTTAAAATGGGGCGGTGGCACCGGGACCCTGAAGTATTCTCCTAAGCTTTTGACATAGCTCGATGCACAAGGTTCCTTTGTGGAGACGAGATTTGTTTTGATGGGTGCCTCAGGAAAACCTCTATGCTGGTATTGGAATCCAGGCTTTTGAGGAGACATGCCTGTAATCCAAAGCAATGTATCCTATTATGGCCTAGGGTCCTGTCTGGTTCAATCTTCTTCTCAGGGGACATCCATCTATGGTATGAGTGGAGGTAGATGCTCAGCAGGTATCAGACCGCCCTTGTTTGTCCCGGGCGACCTGCACTATTGGGATGGCCTCAGGGATTTGTAGGGTTCTCCAAATTTTACTGTTTTGGACAATGGCATTGGCAGAATTCCCATGGATTGGGTTGGCACAGTCCTAATGTGTGACTCCAGGGGCCCCAGCCTGGAGGGTGTGTGGCCCAGGACTTTGAGGACAGAAGTCTGAAAACACAAACTCAGCTTAGGTTTGGGGACGTAGGTATGGCAGGCCCGATCTATAAACCATGAGAAAAACTCTTCCGGATATGAAGAGAGAGCGAGTCTGAGGCACTTGCTCAGGCTTTTGTCTCTGGATTTTGTATCAGCGATGGCCGTGGAATGTCGGGGAGGCCTCATGGGCCATGGACGAATTTTGCTCTTTGTGGATTTGGCCCGATCCCAAATGTTTTTCGTCAATCTGTGGAATGGGAGGACTCCTTTCAGGTTTGTTACCTCAGGTGTCCCGCCAAAAGAGGAATTCCAAAGAAGAGCCCTGGGGAAAAGTGAAGGGAGAACCCGAACTATGGGTAAAATTTGGGGCCTAGGGGCATGGCAAGCCCAATATGCTGTCTCTTCATCCAGCCACTGAGAGGCCTTACCTGAGGCCTGGGATCAGACAGAGGGACACAATGTGTGTTTGTGACCAATGTGGCTCTTAAACATGGGCGGGGCCTCATGGGCCACACTGGTTTCAACTACACTGAACGTTGGAAAACATGCCAACCACTAGGTTTCTTGCCAAGGTGGAGGAGAAGTTCTGATTCTTGCATCACGATCACTCCTGAGCAGTGAGTGGAGATAAGGTCTAGGTTCTGAAGGTGAAAACTGAGGTTGGGTAGAGATGATGGCCTAAAGCCATTGTGGGTGTGATATGCTCTGTGTATGGCCAGCTGTCTGGGTGTTGGACTGGAGGTCTGCCCTCAGGCTGTGTCAGACAGGGCTTTAGTGCACAGGCTAGACTGTATAATTGGGGTATGGTCGAGTGGCATGCAGGTTGTTACTCATTTGGCGTTTCTGGTTAGCCCTATAGGGCAACATTTTTCTTCTGGAGGGCAGGCAGAGTGCTGCATTGTGTCTCCAGAATTGCCAAACTGGAGGGGTGTGGCCAGGATTGTGAGGAAGGAAGTCTGAAAACACAAGCTAGCACGAGTTTTGGGGCCAAGAGCATGGCAGGCCCACTCTGCAGAGGCTGAATCGAGATCTCCTGCAGGTGAGGTCAGGGCGATTATCAGAGGTTGCCTCAAGCTGGAGTTTGTGTCCATGACGGCTTCTTCCTGAAGGGGGTGCGGGCGTCATGAGGCCAGGGAGGTTTTCCTACGCTGGGAGTTGTGAGCTGCTCCAAACTTCAAAGTTTCCTTCTTCAGGACAGTCGAGTACTATTGGATAGTTCCAGGATGCCCCATACAGAAAGACTCGAGAGCAGGGGCCTCAGCATGGATGCCGAGAAACGCCAACTCACCTTCCCATTGCCTGGTCGAGACAAGGCACGCTCAATCTGCGGGCTCTTGGGTGAGCTACCCAGAAGGCTGAGTTTAAATGGACTCTGCTGAGGATGAGTCATAATGTGGGTTGGTGGCCATGGAGACCTTGGAATGTGGCAGTAGCTAAGGGACTCTGCAGGATTCTCCAACCTGAAGGGCTTGACACAACTCCAACAAGGAAGCTTCCCATGTGGAGATGAGAGGTCTTCTGTCTGGTGCCTCAGGAAAGCCCCGTATGCTGGTCTTCGAACCCAGGCCTCTGAGGAGTGATACCTGGACACCAAAGCAAGAGTTCATAATAGGGCCTAGGGGCCTGTCTGGTTCAATCTTCTGTCTCTGCGGATATCTGTCTGTGTGTCTGCATGGAGGTAGTAGTTGCTCAGCTTGTGTCATAATGCCCCTATTTGTCCAGTGCGGCTTGCCCTAGTGGGATGTCCTTGGGGACCTTGAGGTTTCTACTATTTTGTAGAGTTGTGGCCAATGGAATGGGCAGTTTCTTAGGAGAGAGCAGGCACAGTTCTTGGTGTGGCTCCAGAGACCCCAGCCTGGAGGCTGTGTGGGCCATGGCTGTGCAGACAGAATCCAAAAACCCTAACTCAGCTCAGGTTTGGGGCCGAGGTTACGGCAGGCCTGATCTACAGTCCATGAGGGGAGCTCCTCTGGATATGAAAGAAGGGTGAGAGGGAGGCAGTCGCTCAGGCTTTTGTCTCTGGATGTTTTGTCCACAATGGCCGTTTAATGTAGGAGTTGCCTCATGGGTCGTAGAAGTCTCCCTCTCTGGTAGTTTGTCCAGCCCCCAAGAGTTTGGGGTCATTCTGTGGGAAGGGAAGTGTCCTGTTTTCTGCTTCATGTGTCCCCCCTAGTAGAAGGATTCTAGAGCATAGCAGTGGGTACTGACAACTGGAATACTCGCCCTCTGGTTAAGCCTGGTGGCCTATGGATATGACAAGCCCCATATGCAGGATCTTGGTCCAGCCACTGAGAGGCGTTACTTTAATACGGGACTCACGCTGCAGGTCACAATGCATGTCTGTGCCCTAGGCGGCCCTCAAGCACTGGCGTGGCCTTTCGGACAATGCAGGTTTTCCCACATTGAACGTTGGACAACATGCCAACCACAAGGTTTCTGGCCATGGGGAAGGAGGAATTCTAATTTCTGCATCACGTTCACCCCTGGGCAGTGATTGGAGATAAGGTCTAGGTTCTGAAGCCTGAAAACCGAGGTTGGGAAGAGATGACGACCTACAGCCATAGCGGGTCCTATGTGTCCAGGTTGGGGTCAGCTGTCTGGGTGTCGTTTGGGATGTCTTGTCTCAGGCTGTGCCAGACAGGGCATTAGTATACAGGGTGGGCTGTATAATTGCTTTACAATCGAGTGGCATGCATTAGAAAATCATTTGGGGTTTCTTATTAGCAGCATAGGGCAAAGTTTTTCTTCTGGAGGGCAGGCAGAGTGCTGCATTGTGGCTTCGGAATTCCCAAACTGGAGGGCTTGTGGGCCAGGAGAGTGAGGACGGAAGTCTGAGAACACAAGCTAGGCTTAGGTTTCGGGGCAAGGACATGGCAGGCACACTCTGCAGAGCTGAATTGAGATCTCATGCGTCTGAAGTCAGGTTGAAGTTCAGACTTTGGCTCAGGTTTGAGTTTCTGTCCATGTTGGCCCCTTCAGGAAGGGGGGGGCATTATGAGGCCATGGGGGTTTTCCCACTATTGGAGTTGTGAGATGCTCCAAACCGCAAGGATTCCTTCTGTGGGACAATTAAGATTTGTTGGATGGCTCCAGGACGTCTTATAAGGTATTTTTCCAGAACAGGGTTCTAAGTATGGATGCCTGGGCAGCCAGCCTCACATTCCAATTGTCTCCTAGCAACAAGAAACGTTTGATCTGCTGGCTTGGGGTAGCAACAGAGGGGGCTGAGTTGAAATGGTCTTTCCTGAGGATGGTCTTAATGTTGGTTTGAGTCCATGGAGACCTTGGTATGGGGCAGTGGCACCAGGGCCCTGAAGGATTCTCCTAACCAGAGGTTATGACAAAGCTCCAATGAGCAAGTTTTCCATGGGGAGACGAGATTTGTTCTTAATCGTGCCTCAGGAAACCACCATATGCTGGTATTGGAAACGAGGCCTCTGAGGAGAGATGCCTGGAAACCAAAGCAATGGATCTGATTAGGGCCAAGGGGCCTGTCCGGTTCAATATTCTTCTCTGGGGACATCTGTTGTCTGAGTGGAGGTAGTTGCTCAGCTGGTTTGAGATCACCCCTGTTTGTCCTGGGCGGCCTACACTATTGGGATGGCCTCGATGACTTTGGAGGTTTTTCCTAATTTGCAAGGTAGTGGCCAATGGAATGGGAAGAATTCCCTTGAAAGGGAAGCACAGTCCTGAGGTGTGGCTCCAGGGACCCAAGTGTGGAGCGTGTGTGGTCCAGGGCTATTTGGACAAAAGTCTGAAAACAGAAACTCCACATAGGTGGGGGATGTAGGTATGGCCGGCCCGATCTATAGACCGAGAGGAGACCTCTTCGGGATATGAACAAAGGGCGAATGTGAGGTGCTTGCTCATGCTTTTTTTTTTTTTTTTTTCTGGAAATGTGTCAACGATTGCCATGGAATGTTGGGGTGTCCTCATGGGCCATCGATGAGGCTCCATTTCAGGCATTTGACCCGATCCCAAGAGTTTGGCGTCAATCTGTGGGAAGGGAGGAGGCCTTTCTGTTTTTTTTGTTTATTTTTTTTTTGTTTTTTGTTTTTTTTTTTTTCCTCAGGTGGGCCACCAAAAGAAAGATTCCAGAGCAGAGTCGTGGGTGGGGGCAACTGGACAACCAGACCTCTGGTTAATATTGGGCCTAAGAACATGGCAAGCCCCATATGTGGTCTCTTGGTCCAGACACTGAGAGGCCTTCCTTGAGGATAGTTCTCACACTGAGTTTCACAATGTGTTTTTGTGCCCAAGGAGCCCCTCAAGTCAGGGCTTGGCCTAATGTACCATGCTGGTTTCTCCTACACTGAACGTTGCACAGTATGGGAACCACAAGTTTTCTGGCAATGGGGAAGATGGAGTTCTAATTTCTGCAACACTTTCACTCCTGGACTGTGATTGGATTTAAGGTCTAGGTTCTGAAGCCTGAATATTGAGGTTGGGAAGAGATGAAGCCCTAAGGCCATGGTGTGTCTGATGTGCTCAGTTTTCGGCCAGCTGTTGAGTGTGGGTTGGGAGGTGCAGGCTCAGGCTGTGGCAGACAGGGCATTAGTGCCCAGGCTAGACTGTATCATTGGGGTGCAGTCGAGTTTTGTGCAGGATGGTACTCATTTGTGGTTACTGGGTAGCCCCAGAGGGCAACGTTTTTCTTCTGGAGGGAAGACACCGTGCAACATAGTGGCTCCAGAATTCCCAAACTGGAAGGCTCGTGGGCCAGGAGTGTGAGGAAAAAATTCTGAGAACACAAGCCAGACTTAGATTTCGGGGTGAGGGGACGGCAGGCACCCTCTGCAGAGATGATTCGAGATCCCGTATACCTGAAGACAGAGCTAGGATCATACGTTTTCTTAGGTCGGAGTTTCTGTCCATGACGGCCCATTTATGAAGGGGAGGGTGTCACGAGGACATGGAGGTTTTCCGACGATGGGAATTGTGAGATGCTCCAAACCACAATGATTTCTTCTGTGGGACAGTCGAGACCTGTTGGATGGCTCCAGGACATCCCATCAGGAAGTTATCCAGAGCAGGGTTCTAAGGATGGATGCGTGGGCAGCCTGCCTCCCATTCCAGGTGTCTCATAGAGCCAAGGCAAGTTCGATCTGCTGGATCTAGGGGAGCAACCGAGGCGGGTGTGTTGAAATGGGTGAGTTGAGGATTGGTCATAATGTGCATTTGTGTCCATGTAGACCTTGGAATGGGGTGCTTGATCCGGGGCCTTGAGGGATGTTCATAACCGGAGGTTTTGATGGAGCTCTAAAGAGTATGTTTCCTATGTAGAGAAGAGAATTGTTTTGATGAGTGCCTAAGAAATCTCCCATATGCTGGTATTGGAAACCAGGCCTCTGAGGAGAGATGACTGGAATCAAAAGCAATGGATCTGATTAGGGCCTAAGTGCCCTTCCAGTTCAATCTTATTCTATGGGGATATCTGTCTCTGGCTCTGAGTGGAGGTGGTTTCCTAACTTTTGAAAGATCAATCCTGTTTGTCCTGGGCATCCAACACAATTCAGATGGCCTGGGGGAGTTTGGAGGATTCTCCTAATCTATAGGGTTGTGGCCAATGGAAATGGCAGAATTCCCCTGGAGAGGGAAGCCACAGTCCTGAGGTGTGGCTCCAGGGGCCCCAGCTTGGATGGTGTGTGGGCCAGGACTGTGGGGACAGAAGACTGAAAACACAAACTCAGCTTAGGTTTGGGGATGTATGTATGAAGGCTCGATCTACAGACCGTGAGAATTTTCCGGGCTATGAACAAAGGGCGAGTATGTGGCGCTTGCTCAGGGTTTTGTCTCTGGATTTTGTGTCAATGGCGGCCGTGGAATGTCGGGGTGTCCTCAAGGGCCATGGACAATTCTTTCTCTGGTGATTTGGCCTGATCCCAAGTGGTTGGGATCATTCTGTGAATGGGAAGAGTCCTTTCTGTATTATTTTTTTTTTTTTTACCTCAGGTGTCCCACCAAAGAGGGATTCCGAGTAGAGCCCTGAGTAGGGGTGACTAGACATCTCGAACTCTGGTTGAGATTGGGGGACTAGGGGCTTTGCAAGCCCCATATGTGGGCTGTTGTTCCAGTCACTAAGAGGCTTTACATGAGGATAGGGCTCACGCTGAGGGTCACAATGTGTGTTTGTGCAAATTGTGGCCCTCAGGGATAGGTGGGGCCTCATAGTCCATGCTGCTTTCTCCTACAATGAACATTGGACAACATGCCAACCACTAGGTTTCTTGCCAAGGCGAAGGAGAATTTCTGATTCTTGCATCACGTTCACTCCTGAGCAGTGAGTGGAGATAAGGTCTAGGTTCTGAAGGTGAAAATTGAGGTTGGGTAGAGATGATGGCCTAAAGCCATTGTGGGTTTGATATGCTCAGTGTACGGCCAACTGTCTGGGTGTTGGACTGGAGGTCTGCCCTCAGGCTGTGTCAGACAGGGCTTTAGTGCACAGGCTAGACTGTAAAATTGGGGTATGGTCGAGTGGCATGCAGGTTGTTACTCATTTGGCGTTTCTGTTTAGCCCTATAGGGCAACATTTTTCTTCTGGAGGCCAGGCAGAGTGCTGCATTGTGTCTCCAGAATTTCCAAACTGGAGGAGTGTGGCCAGGATTCTGAGGACGGACGTCTGAGAACACAAGTTAGGCTTAGTTTTCGGGGAGAGGGCCCAGCAGGCACACTCTCAAGTGCTGAATTGAGATCTCATGCTTCTGAATTCAGGGCGAGGATCAGACTTTGGCTTAGGATGGAGTTTCTGTCCGTGATGGCCCATTTATGAAGGTGTGGGGCATCATGAGGAAATGGAGGTTTTCTCACAGTGTTATTGTGTGATGCTTCAAACCACAAGGATTCATTCTGCGAGACAGTCAAGACAGGTTGGTTGGATTCAAGACGTCCCATAAAGAAGTTCTCCAGAGCAGGGTTCTAAGGATGGATGCCTGGGAAGCCCGCCTCCCATTCTAACTGTCTCCTAGTGACAAGGAAGGTTTGATCTGCTGGCTCTGGGTGAGCAGCCGAGGGGGCTGATTTGAAATGGACTCTCCTGAGAATGGTTCATAATGTAAGTTTGTGTCCTTGGAGACCTTGGGATTGGGCCATGGTGCCAGCGCCCTGAAGGATCCTCCTAACCTGAGGTATTGACACAGCTCCAAAGAGCAAGTTTCCCATGTGGAGATGATATCTGTTCTGATTGTTTCCTTAGGAAACCCCCATATTCTGATATTGGAAACCAGGCCTCTGAGGAGAGATACCTAGAAACCAAAGCAATGCATCAGAAGTTGGCTCAGGTTGGAGTTTCTGTCCATGATGGCCCCTTTATATAGGGGAGCATCTCATGAGGCCATGTAGGTTTTCCCACGATAGGAGTTGTGAGATGCTCCAATCTGCAAGGATTCCTTCTGTGGGACAGTCAAGACCTGTTGGAAGGCTCCAGGACATCCCATATGGAACGGTGCCAGAGCAGGATTCCAAGGATGGATGCTTAGAGAGTCTGCTTTGCATTCCAGTTGTCTCCTAGTGACAAGGCAGGTTTGATATTCTGCCTCTGGGGGAGTAATCGACGGGGCTGAGTTGAAATGTACTCTCCTGCCGAATGGTCATAATGCGGGTATGTGTCCATGGAGACCTTGGAATAGGGCGGTTGCTCCGGCTACCTGAAGGTTTCTCCTAACTGGAGGCTTTTACAGAGCTCCAAAGGATAAGTTTCCCATGTGAAGACAAGATTTGTTCTGATTGGTATCTCTGGAATCCCCCATATGCTGGTATTGGAAAACAGGCCTTTGAGGAGAGATGCTTAGAAAAAAAAGCAATGGAACCAATTACATTCTAGGGGCCAGTCCAGTTTAATCTTCTTCTCTTGGGTTATCTGTCTATGGGTGAGTTGACGTCGTTGCTCAGCTTGTGAGAGTTCGCCCCTCTTTGTCCTGGGTGGCCTACACTATTGGAATGGCCTCTGGGACTTTGGACGTTTCTACTTATCTGTAGGGTTGTGGCCAATGGAATGGGAAGAATTTCCTTGGAGAGGGCAGGCACAGTCCTGAGGTGTGGCTCCAGGGGCCTCAGTCTGGAGGGTGTGTGGGACAGGGATATCAGGATAGAAGTCTGAAAACACAAACTCAAACACAAACGAACTCGCATTACAATTGTCTCCTAGTGATAAAGCAGGTTTGATCTGCTGGCACTGGGTGAGCAACCGCCAGGTTTGTGTTGAAATGGACTCTCCTGAGGATGGGTCATAATGTGGGATTGTGTCCATTGAGACATTGGAATGGGGCGGTGGCTCCAGTGACGTGAAATCTCCTCCTAACTGGAGGTTTTGACACAGTTCCATATAGCATGATTCCCATGTGGCATGCGATTTGTTCTGATTGGTAGCTCCAGAAACCCCCATGTGCTGGTATTGGAATCCAGGCCTCTGAGGAGAGATACATGAAAACAAAAGCAATGAATCCGTTTAGGGCCTAGGTGCCTGTCCTGTTCAATCTTCTTTTCTATGGATATCTATCTACAGGTCTGATTGGAGGTAGTGGCTCAGCTTGTGGCAGATGGTCCCTGTTTGTCCCGGACATCCTATAATATTGGGGTGGCCTCGGGGACTTCGGATGTTTCTCCTAATCTGTCAGGTTGTGCCAAAGGAATGAGCAGAATTCCCATGGAGAGGGCAGGCACAGTCCTGAGGTGTGGCTCCATGGGGCCAAGCCTTGAGGGTGTGTGGGCCAGGACAATGGAGACAGAAGTCTGAAAACACAAACTTGGCTTAGGTTTGGGGACATAGGTATGGCAGGCCCGATCTACAGACCGTGAGAATTTTTCAGGCTTTGAACAAAGGGCGAGTGTGTGGCGCTTTTTCAGGCTTTTGTCTCCGGATTTTGTGTCAATGGTGGCCGTGGAATGTCAGGATGGCCTCATCAGCCATGGACGAGTATTTCTCTCTGTGAATTTGGCCCAATTCCAAGTGTTTGCGGTCATTCTTTGGACGGTAGGAGTCCTTTCTCTATTTTTTTTTTAACCTCATGTGTCCCACCAAGGAGGGATTCTAGAGAAGAGATCTGAGTAGGGGTGACTAGACTTCTCAAGCACTGGTTAAGGTTTGGGGAATAGGGGCATGGTAATCTCCATATGTGGGCTCTTGGTCCAGCCCCGGAGAGGCTTTACTTGAGGCCAGGGTTCATGCTTAGGGTCCTAATGTGTGTTTGTGCCCATCGCAGCCCTCAAGCATGTCTGAGGCCTCATGGGCCATGCTGGTTTCTCCTACACTGCACGTTGGACAACATGCCAACCACAGGGTTTCTGGTCATGGGGAAGGAGGAGTTCTAATTTCTGCATCACGTACACGGCATGGCAGTGAGTAGAGATAAGGTCTAGATTCTGAAGCCTGAAAACCGAAGTTGGTAAGAGATGACGACCTAAGGCCATGGTGGGTCCGATGCACTTAGTGTGCGGCCAGATGTCTGTGTCCATCATGAGGTCTGGGCTCAGGCTGTGTTAGGCAGGGCATTAGTCCCCAGGCTAGACTGTATAATTGGGGTACAGTCGAGTGATGTGAACGTTGGTCCTCATTTGGGGTTTCTGGTTGGCCCCATAGGGCAAAGATTTTCTTCTGGAGGGCAGGCAGAGTGCTGCATTCTGGCTCCAGAATTGCCAACTTCAGGGCTTGTGGGCCAGGTGTTTTTGGACAGAAGTCTGAGAACACAAGTTCAGCTTAGAATTCGCAGCGGTGACATGGCAGGCACACTCTACAGACCTGAAATGAGATCTCGTGCATCTGAAGTCAGGGCGAGGATCAGATGTTGGCTTAGGTTGGAGTTTCTGTACATGATGTCACCTTCATGAAGGTGGGGGGGCATCAGGAAACCATGGAAGATTTCCAACTTTGTGAGTGTGTGATGCTCCAAACCACAAGGATTCCGTCAGCGGGACAGTCACGACCTTTTGGATGGATCAAGGACGTCCCATAAGAAATGCTCCAAAGCACAGTTCTAATGATGGATGCCTGGGCAGTCCAACTTGCATTCCAGTTGTGTCCTAGTGAAAAGGAGGATTCGATCTGCTGTCACTGGGGGAACAACCGAGGGGGCTGAATTGAAATGGACTCTCATGAGGATCAGTCATGATGTGGATTTGTGTCCATGGATCCCTTGGAATGGGGCAGTGGCTCTGTTGCCCTGAAGAATTCTCCTAACCTGAGGTTTTGATGCAGCTCCAAAGAGCAAGTTTCCCATGTAGAGACGAGATTTGTTCTGAAACCCCCACAACCTGGTATTGGAAACCAAGCATCTGGGGAACAATGCCTGGAATCCAAAGCAATGGATCTGATTACGGTCTAGGGGCCTGTCCTTTTCAATATTCTCCTCTGAGTGTCTCTGTCTAAGATTCAGAATGGAAGTCACTGCTCAGCTTGTGTCAGATCACCCATGTTTGTTGGGGGAGGCCAACACTATTGGGCTGGTCTTGGGAATTGGAGGTTTCTCCTAATCTGTAAGGTTGTGGCAAATGAAACGGGCAGAGTTCCCTTGGAGAGCACTGGCACAGTCCTTAGGTGTGACACCACCTTTCTGGGTGTCATCCAGGAGGTCCAGGCTCAGGCTGTGTCAGACAGGGCATTAGTGCCAAGCTTAGACTGTATAATTGGAGTAAAGTTGAGTGGCATGCAGGTTGATCCTCATTTGGCGTTTCTGGGTAGCCCCAGGGGCAACGTTTTTCTTCTGGAGGGAAGGAAGAGTGCTGCATTGTGGCGACGGAATTCTCACACTGGAGGGCTTGTGGGCCAGAATTGTGAGGAAGGAAGTGAGAGAACACAAGCTAGGCTTCGGTTTTGGGTCAAGATCATGGCAGGCACACTCTGTAGAGCTAAATCTAAATCTCATGCATCTGAAGTCAGGGCGAGGATCAGACGTAGGCTCAGGTTGAAGTTTCTGTTCAGGATGGCCCCTTCATGATGGTGGGGGGCATCATGGGGCTATGGAGACTTTCCCACGATTGGCATTGTAAGTTGCTCCAATCGGCAAGGATTCCTTCTACGGGACAGTCGAGACCGGTCAGATTGCTCCAGGACGTCCCATGCGGAACCACAGCAGTGCAGGGTTCTAAGGATGGATTCCTGGAGTGCCCGCCTCACATTCCTATTGTCTCCTAGTGACAAGGCAGGTTCGATCTGCTTCTTTTGGGGAGCAACCAAAGGGGATGTGTTGAAATGGACTCGCCTGCGGATGGGTCATAATGCGGGTTTGTGTCCATGGAGACCTTGGAATGGGGTGTTGGCTGCTGGGACCTGAAGGTTTCCCTTAACTGGAGGTTGTGACACAGCTCCAAAATGCATGTTTCCCATGTGGAAATGAGATTTGTTCAGACTGGTACCTCCTGAAGAACACATATGCTGGTATTGGAAACCAGGCCTCTGAGGAGACATGCCTGGAATCAAAAGCAATGGATCTGATTAGGGCCTAGGTGCCTGTCCGGTTCAATCTTCTTCTCTGGGGTTATCTGTCTATGGATCTGAGTTGAGGTAGTTGCTCATCTTGGGACAGATCACCCTGTTTGCCCTGAGTGGCCAACACTATTGGGATGGCCTCAGGGACGTTGGAGTGTTCTCCTATTCTTTAGGGTTGTGGCCAATGGAATGGGCAGAATTTGCTTGGAGAAGGCAGGCACAGTCCTGAGGCATGGCTCCAGGGGCCCCAGCCTGGAGGGTGTGTGGGCCAGGACAGTGGGGACAGAAACCTGAAAACCCAAACTCAGCTTAGATTTGGGGACGTAGGTATGACATGCCTGATCTATAGACCGTGAGGAGAATTTATCAGGCTATGAACAAAGGGCAAGTGTGAGGCATATCTCCAGGATTTTGTCTCTAGATTTTGTGTCAATGATGGCCATGGAATGACGGGATGGCCTCTTTGGCCATGGATGATTCTTTCTCTTTTAAGATTTGGTCAGATCCCAAGTTTTGGGGCTCATTCAGGAGATGGAGGAGACCCTTCAATATTTTTTTTCCTCAGGGGTTCCAGAGCAGAGACCTGAATAGGGGTGACTAGAACTCTCAACCTCTCATTAATATTGGGGGACTAGGGATGGCAATGCGGGTTCTTGGTCCAGCCCCTGAGAGGCTTTACTTGAGGACAGGGCTCACACTGAGGGTCCCAATGTGTTTGTGCCCATTGCGGTTCTCAAGCATGGGCGGGGACTCATGGGCTACACTGGATTCTCCTACACTGAACGTTGGAAAACATGCCAACCACAAGGTTTCTTGCCTTGAGGAAGAAGGAGTTTCATTTCTGCATCACGTTCACCCCTGGGTAGTGAGTATATATAAGTTCTAGGTTCTGAAGCCTGAAAACCAAGGTTGAAAAGAGATGATGACCTAAAGCCATGGCGGGTCTGATGTGCTCAGTGTACAGCCAGCTGTCTGGGTGTCGGTTGAAAATTCAGACCTCAGGCTGTGCAAGACAGGGCATTAACGCCGAAGCGAAACTGTATAATTGGGGTAGAGTCAAGTGGCATGCAGGTTGATCCTCATTTGGTGTTTCTGGTTAGCCCCATAGGACAACGTTTCTCTTCTGGAGGGCAGTCAGAGTGCTGCATTGTGTCTCTCCAGAATTCCCTAACTGGAGGGCTGGTGGGCTCGGAGTGTGAGGACGAAGTCTGAGAACAATAGCTAGGTTTTGCTTCGGGACGGGGTTTCGGCAGGCACACTCTGCAGAGTTGAATCAAGATTTCGTGCATCTGAAGTCAGGGCGAGGATTAGACGTTGGCTCAGGTTGGAGTTTCTGTCCAAGATGGCTCTTTCATGAAGGGGACAGTGCACCACGAGGCCACAGAGCTTTTCCCATGATGGGAGTTGTGAGGTGCTCCAAAGCGCAAGGATTCCTTCTGCAGGACAGCTGTGACCTGTTGGATGGCTCCAGGACGTCCCATATGGAATTACTTCAGAGTCGTTTTCTACAGATGGATGCCTAGCCAGCCCGCCTCACATTCCAATTGTCTCCTAGTGACAAGATAGGTTCGATCTGCTGGCTCTAGGGGAGAACCCAAGGGCACTGAGTTGAAATAGACTCTCCTGCAGATGGGTCCTAATGTGGGATTTTGTCCATGGAGACCTTGGAATGAGGTGGTGGCACCGGGGCCCTGAAGGATTTTCCTAGCCGGAGGTTTTGACACAGCTTGAAAGAGCACATTTCCCATGTGGAGAAGACATTTGTTCTGACTGATGCCTCAGGAAACCCCCATATGGTGGTATTGAAAACCAGGCCTCTGAGGTTCTGACATAGCTCCTCGAGCAAGTTTCCAATGTGCAGACAAGACTTGCACTGAAGGAGCCTATGGAAACCCCATAGGCTGGTATTGGAAACCAGGCCTCTGAGAAGAGATGCCTGGAAACCAAAGCAATGGATCTGATTAGGGCCTAGGGGCCTGTCCAGTTCAATGTTCTTCTCTGGGGACATCTGTCTCCGAGTCTGTGTGGAGCTAGTTGCTCAGGTAGTGTCAGATCACCCCTGTTTGTTCCGAGCAGCCTACAATATTGGGATGGTCCCAGGGACATTGGAGATTTCTCCTGATTTATATGGTTGTGGCCAAAGGAATATGAAGAATTCCCTTTGAGGGCAGGAACAATCCTGATGTGTGGTTCCAGGGGCCCTGGCATGAAGGGTGTGTGTTTTCACCCTCAGGGGGTTTCCTGAGGCACCCATCAGAACTCATCTCGTCTCCACAAGGAAACCTGTGCATGGGAGCCATGTCCAAAGCTTAGGAGAGTACTTCAGGGTCCCGGTGCCACCGCCCCATTCCAAGGCCTTCATGGACACAAAAACACATTAGGACCCATCCTCAGGAAAGTCCATTTCAACTCAGCCAACCCGGTTGCTCCCGCAGAGCCATCAGATCTAAACTGTCTTGTTGCTAGGAGACAATTGGAATGCGAGGAGGGCTTCCCAGGCATCCATCCGCGAACGGTGCTCTGGAATCATTCCATATGGGATGTCCTGGAGCTGTACAACAGGTCTCAATTGTCCCGCAGAAGGAATCCTTGAAGGGGGCATCCCACAACTCCCAACGTGGGAAAACTTCAATGGCCTCGAGTTTCCGCTCCCTTCATGAAGCGGCCGTCATGCTCAGAAATTCCAACCTGAGCCAACGTCTGATCCTCGCCCTGACTTCAGATGCATGAGATATTGGTTCAGAACTGCAGGGGGTACCTGCCGTGCCTTCGCCCTGAAACCCAAGTCTAGCTTGTCTTCTCAGACTTCCGTCCTCACACTCCTGGCCCCGAAGCCCTCAAGTTTGGCAATTCCGGACCCACAATGCAGCACTCTGCCTGCCCTCTAGAAAAAAAATTATTGCCTCATGACCTGCCCAGGCACCTTAAATGCGGGTAAACCTACACAGCACTCGACTTTACCCAAATTATATAGTCTAACCTGGGCACTACTGCACTGTCTAACACAACCTGAGCCCGGACCTCCTGACCAACACCCAGAAAGCTGACCGCACACTGAGCACATAAAACCCACCATTGCCTTAGGTCATCATGTCTTCCCTACCTCAGTTTTCAGGCTTCAAAAGGGAGACCTTATCTCCAATCACTGCCCAGGGGTGAGTGTGATGCAGAAATCAGAACTCCTCCTTACCCATGGCAAGAACCCTTGTGGTTGGCACGTTGTCCAACGTTCAGTGTAGGAGAAACCAGCATTCACCCTGAGGCCCCGCCCATTCATGAGTGCGACGAGGGCATACACACGCATTGTGACCATCAGCATGAGTCCTGTCCTCTAGTAAGTCCTCTCAGTGGCTGGACCATTAGATGTCATAATGGGCTTGACATGTCCCTAGGCCCCAATTTTTAACCAGATTTCTGATGGTCCAGTCGCCCCTCCCCAGGGCTCTACTCTGGAATCCATCATTTGGTGGGACACCTGAGGTTAAAAAAGAAAACAACAACAACAAAAAAAAAAAAAAAACGGACTTCTTCCAGCCCACAGAATGACCCCAAACTCTTTGGACGGGGCCAAACCACCAGAGAGTAAGACTCGTCCATTTCCCATGAAGTCACCCAGAAATTGCACGACCATGAGTGACACGATATCCAGAGACAAAAACTTGAGCAGGAGCCTCACACTCGCCCTTCTTTCAAATCGCGAAGAGTTCTCCTCATGGCCTGTAGATCAGTCCTGCCATACCTATGACCCGAAACATAAGCGAGTTTGTGTTTTCAGACAACTGTCCAAAAGGCCCTGGCCTACACAACCTACAGGCTCAGGCCCCTGGAGCCAAACCTGAGGACTGTACTTGCCCTCTCCAAGGGAATTGTGTGTGCCCATTCCAATGGCCACAACCCTTCTAATAGGATAAACCTCCAAAGTCCCTGATCCATCTCAATAGTGGTGGCTTCCCAGGAAAGACAGGGGCAATCTGAGCACAACTGAGCACCTACCTGCACTCAGACACATAGACAGATGTCCCCAGAGGTAAAAAGAAAAGAACAGGCCCCTAGGCACTCATCAGATCCATTGCTTTGGTTTCCAGGCATCTCTCCTCAGAGGCCTGGATTTCAAAAGCAGCATATAGCTGTTTCTTGACTCACCCATCAGAAAACATCTCATCTACACATGGGAAACTTGCACGTTGGAGCTGTGTCAAAGCCTCTGTTTAGGAGAACCCTTTAGGACCCCAGTGCCACCGCTTCATTCCAAGGTCTCCATAGACACAAAAGCACGTTAGGACCCATCCCCAGGGGTGTCCATTTCAACTCAGCGTCCTCGGTTGCTCCCAACAGATCCAGGAGATCTAACCTGTCTGGTTGCTAGGAGACAATTGGAATGCGAGGTGGGCTACCCAGCCATCCATCCTTAGAACCCTGCTCAGAATCATTGGCCTGGAGCCAAACAACAGGTCTCAATTGTCCTGCAGAAGACTCTCTGCAGTTTGGAGCTTCTCACAACTCCCATCGTGGGAAAACACCCATGGCCACGTGATGCCCCCTCATTCATGAAGGGGCCATCAGGGACAGAAACTCCAACCTGAGCGATCCTCTGATCCTCGCCCTGACTTCAGATGCACGAGATCTCGATTCAGGTCTGTAGATTGTGCGTGCCATGGCCTCACCCAGAAACCTAAGCCTAGCTTGTGTTCTCAGACTTTTGTCGTCAGACAACTGGCCCACAAGCCCTCCAGTTTGGCAATCCAGAACTACAATGCAGCACTCTGCCGGCCCTCCAGAAGAAAAATATTGTCCTCTGGGGCTACCCAGTAACCCCAAATGAGGATCAACCTGCACCGACCTTGGCTGTACCCCAAATACATAGGCTGACCAGGGCACTAATGCCCTTTCTGACACAGCCTGAGCCTGGACCCCCTGGACCCTCCCAGACAGCTGGCCGCACACTGAGCACATCGAGCCGCCATGGCCTTAGGTCGTCATCTCTTCCCAACCTCGGTTTTCAGGTTTCAGAACCGAGACCTTATCTCCGATCACTGCACAGGGTTGAAGGTGATGCAGAAATCAGAACTCCTTCCCCATGGCAAGAAACCTTGTGGTTGGCATGTTGTCCAACGTTCATGTAGTTGAAACCAGTGTGGCCCATGAGGCCCCGCCCATGCTCGCGGGCCACATTGGTCACAAACACACATTGTGACGCTCAGGCTGAGCCCAGTCCTCAAGTAAGGCCACTCAGTGGCCTGATGAAGAGATAGAATATTGGGCTTGCCATGCCCCTAGGCCCCAATTTTTAACCATAGTTCGGGTTGTCCCGTCAGTCTTCCCCACGGCTTGGCTTTGGAATTCCTCTTTTGGTGGGACACCTGAGGTAACAAAACTGAAAGGAGACCTCCCATCCCACAGATTGACGAAAAGCAATTGGGAATTGGGCCAAATCCTCAGAGAGGAAGATTCGTCCATGGCCCATGAGGCCTCCCCGACATTCCACGGCCATCGCTGTTACAAAATCCAGAGACAAAAGCCTGAGTAAGCGCCTCAGACTCGCACTTTCTTCATATCCTGAAGAGCTCTTCTCATGGTTTGTAGATCGGGCCTGCCATACCTACGTCCCCAAACCTAAGCTGAGTTTGTGTTTTCAGAATTCTGTCCTCAAAGTCTTGGGCCCCACACCCTCGAGGCTGGGCCCCTGGAGCCACACATTAGGACTGTGCCTACCAATCCATGGGAATTCTGCTCATTCCATGGTCCAAAATCGTACAAATTAGGAGAAACCTCCAAAGTCCCTGAGGCCATCCCAATAGTGTAGGTCGCCCGGACCAAACAAGGGCTGTCTGACACCAGCTGATAATCGACCTCCACTCATACCATAGATGGATGTCCCCAGAGAAGAAGATTGAACCAGACAGGACCCTAGGCCATAATAGGATCCATTGCTTTGGGTTACAGGCATGTGTCCTCAAGCCTGATTCCAATACGAGCATAGGGGTTTTCCTGAGGCACCCATCAGAACTCATCTCGTCTCCACAAGGAAACCTGTGCATGGGAGCCATGTCCAAAGCTTAGGAGAGTACTTCAGGGTCCCGGTGCCTCCGCCCCATTCCAAGGCCCTCATGGACACAAAAACACATTAGGACCCATCCTCAGGAAAGTCCATTTCAACTCAGCCACCCCGGTTGCTCCGGCAGAGCCATCAGATGTAAACTGTCTTGTTGCTAGGAGACAATTGGAATGCGAGGCGGGCTTCCCAGGCATCCATCCGCGAACGGTGCTCTGGAGTCATTCCATATGGGATGTCCTGGAGCTGTCCAACAGGTCTCAATTGTCCCGCAGAAGGAATCCTTGAAGGGGGCATCCCACAACTCCCAACGTGGTAATACGAGATTCCGCTCCCTTCATAAAGCGGCTGTCATGCTCAGAAACTCCAACCTGAGCCAATGTCTGATCCTCGCCCTGACTTCAGATGCATGAGATATTGGTTCAGATCTGCAGGGGGTACCTGCCGTGCCCTCGCCCTGAAACCCAAGTCTAGCTTGTCCTCTCAGACTTCCGTCCTCACACTCCTGGCCCCGAAGCCCTCAAGTTTGGCAATTCCGGACCCACAATGCAGCACTCTGCCTGCCCTCTAGAAAAAAAATTATTGCCTCATGACCTGCCCAGGCACCTTAAATGAGGGTAAACCTACACAGCACTCGACTTTACCCAAATTATATAGTCTAACCTGGGCACTACTGCACTGTCTAACACAACCTGAGCCCGGACCTCCTGACCAACACCGAGAAAGCTGCCCGCACACTGAGCACATAAAACACGCCATGGCCTTAGGTCATCATCTCTTCCCTACCTCAGTTTTCAGGCTTCACAGCCGAGACCTTATCTCCAATCACTGCCCAGGGGTGAGTGTGATGCAGAAATCAGAACTCCTCCTTACCCATGGCAAGAACCCTTGTGGTTGGCACGTTGTCCAACGTTCAGTGTAGGAGAAACCAGCATTCACCCTGAGGCCCCGCCCATTCTTGAGTGCGACGAGGGCATACACACGCATTGTGACCCTCAGCATGAGTCCTGTCCTCTAGTAAGTCCTCTCAGTGGCTGGACCATTAGATGTCATAATGGGCTTGACATGTCCCTAGGCCCCAATTTTTAACCAGATTTCTGATTGTCCAGTCTCCCCTCCCCAGGGCTCTACTCTGGAATCCATCATTTGGTGGGACACCTGAGGTTAAAAAAGAAAACAACAACAACAAAAAAAAAAAAAAAAACGGACTTCTTCCAGCCCACAGAATGACCCCAAACTCTTTGGACGGGGCCAAACCACCAGAGAGTAAGACTCGTCCATTTCCCATGAAGTCACCCAGAAATTGCACGACCATGAGTGACACGATATCCAGAGACAAAAACTTGAGCAGGAGCCTCACACTCGCCCTTCTTTCAAATCGCGAAGAGTTCTCCTCATGGCCTGTAGATCAGTCCTGCCATACCTATGACCCGAAACATAAGCGAGTTTGTGTTTTCAGACAACTGTCCAAACAGCCCTGGCCTACACAACCTACAGGCTCAGGCCCCTGGAGCCAAACCTGAGGACTGTACTTGCCCTCTCCAAGGGAATTGTGTGTGCCCATTCCAATGGCCACAACCCTTCTAATAGGATAAACCTCCAAAGTCCCTGATCCATCTCAATAGTGGTGGCTTCCCAGGAAAGACAGGGGCAATCTGAGCACAACTGAGCACCTACCTGCACTCAGACACATAGACAGATGTCCCCAGAGGTAAAAAGAAAAGAACAGGCCCCTAGGCACTCATCAGATCCATTGCTTTGGTTTCCAGGCATCTCTCCTCAGAGGCCAGGATTTCAAAAGCAGCATATAGCTGTTTCTTGACTCACCCATCAGAAAACATCTCATCTACACATGGGAAACTTGCACGTTGGAGCTGTGTCAAAGTCTCTGTTTAGGAGAACCCTTTAGGACCCCAGTGCCACCGCTTCATTCCAAGGTCTCCATAGACACAAAAGCACGTTAGGACCCATCCCCAGGTGTGTCCATTTCAACTCAGCGTCCTCGGTTGCTCCCAACAGATCCAGGAGATCTAACCTGTCTGGTTGCTAGGAGACAATTGGAATGCGAGGTGGGCTACCCAGCCATCCATCCTTAGAACCCTGCTCAGAATCATTGGCCTGGAGCCAAACAACAGGTCTCAATTGTCCTGCAGAAGACTCTCTGCAGTTTGGAGCTTCTCACAACTCCCATCGTGGGAAATCAACCATGGCCACGTGATGCCCCCCCATTCATGAAGGGGCCATCAGGGACAGAAACTCCAACCTGAGCGATCCTCTGATCCTCGCCCTGACTTCAGATGCACGAGATCTCGATTCAGGTCTGTAGATTGTGCCTGCCATGGCCTCACCCAGAAACCTAAGCCTAACTTGTGTTCTCAGACTTTTGTCGTCAGACAACTGGCCCACAAGCCCTCCAGTTTGGCAATCCAGAACTACAATGCAGCACTCTGCCGGCCCTCCAGAAGAAAAATATTGTCCTCTGGGGCTACCCAGTAACCCCAAATGAGGATCAACCTGCACCGACCTTGGCTGTACCCCAAATACATAGGCTGACCAGGGCACTAATGCCCTTTCTGACACAGCCTGAGCCTGGACCCCCTGGACCCTCCCAGACAGCTGGCCGCTCACTGAGCACATCGAGCCGCCATGGCCTTAGGTCGTCATCTCTTCCCAACCTCGGTTTTCAGGTTTCAGAACCGAGACCTTATCTCCGATCACTGCCCAGGGTTGAAGGTGATGCAGAAATCAGAACTCCTTCCCCATGGCAAGAAACCTTGTGGTTGGCATGTTGTCCAACGTTCATGTAGTTGAAACCAGTGTGGCCCATGAGGCCCCGCCCATGCTCACGGGCCACATTGGTCACAAACACACATTGTGACGCTCAGGCTGAGCCCAGTCCTCAAGTAAGGCCACTCAGTGGCCTGATGAAGAGATAGAATATTGGGCTTGCCATGCCCCTAGGCCCCAATTTTTAACCATAGTTCGGGTTGTCCCGTCAGTCTTCCCCACGGCTTGGCTTTGGAATTCCTCTTTTGGTGGGACACCTGAGGTAACAAAACTGAAAGGAGACCTCCCATCCCACAGATTGACGAAAAGCAATTGGGAATTGGGCCAAATCCTCAGAGAGGAAGATTCGTCCATGGCCCATGAGGCCTCCCCGACATTCCACGGCCATCGCTGTTACAAAATCCAGAGACAAAAGCCTGAGTAAGCGCCTCAGACTCGCACTTTCTTCATATCCTGAAGAGCTCTTCTCATGGTTTGTAGATCGGGCCTGCCATACCTACGTCCCCAAACCTAAGCTGAGTTTGTGTTTTCAGAATTCTGTCCTCAAAGTCTTGGGCCCCACACCCTCGAGGCTGGGCCCCTGGAGCCACACATTAGGACTGTGCCTACCAATCCATGGGAATTCTGCCCATTCCATGGTCCAAAATCGTACAAATTAGGAGAAACCTCCAAAGTCCCTGAGGCCATCCCAATAGTGTAGGTCGCCCGGACCAAACAAGGGCTGTCTGACACCAGCTGATAATCGACCTCCACTCATACCATAGATGGATGTCCCCAGAGAAGAAGATTGAACCAGACAGGACCCTAGGCCATAATAGGATCCATTGCTTTGGGTTACAGGCATGTGTCCTCAAGCCTGATTCCAATACGAGCATAGGGGTTTTCCTGAGGCACCCATCTGAACTCATCTCGTCTCCACAAGGAAACCTGTGCATGGGAGCCATGTCCAAAGCTTAGGAGAGTACTTCAGGGTCCCGGTGCCTCCGCCCCATTCCAAGGCCCTCATGGACACAAAAACACATTAGGACCCATCCTCAGGAAAGTCCATTTCAACTCAGCCACCCCGGTTGCTCCGGCAGAGCCATCAGATGTAAACTGTCTTGTTGCTAGGAGACAATTGGAATGCGAGGCGGGCTTCCCAGGCATCCATCCGCGAACGGTGCTCTGGAGTCATTCCATATGGGATGTCCTGGAGCTGTCCAACAGGTCTCAATTGTCCCGCAGAAGGAATCCTTGAAGGGGGCATCCCACAACTCCCAACGTGGTAATACGAGATTCCGCTCCCTTCATAAAGCGGCTGTCATGCTCAGAAACTCCAACCTGAGCCAATGTCTGATCCTCGCCCTGACTTCAGATGCATGAGATATTGGTTCAGATCTGCAGGGGGTACCTGCCGTGCCCTCGCCCTGAAACCCAAGTCTAGCTTGTCCTCTCAGACTTCCGTCCTCACACTCCTGGCCCCGAAGCCCTCAAGTTTGGCAATTCCGGACCCACAATGCAGCACTCTGCCTGCCCTCTAGAAAAAAAATTATTGCCTCATGACCTGCCCAGGCACCTTAAATGAGGGTAAACCTACACAGCACTCGACTTTACCCAAATTATATAGTCTAACCTGGGCACTACTGCACTGTCTAACACAACCTGAGCCCGGACCTCCTGACCAACACCGAGAAAGCTGCCCGCACACTGAGCACATAAAACACGCCATGGCCTTAGGTCATCATCTCTTCCCTACCTCAGTTTTCAGGCTTCACAGCCGAGACCTTATCTCCAATCACTGCCCAGGGGTGAGTGTGATGCAGAAATCAGAACTCCTCCTTACCCATGGCAAGAACCCTTGTGGTTGGCACGTTGTCCAACGTTCAGTGTAGGAGAAACCAGCATTCACCCTGAGGCCCCGCCCATTCATGAGTGCGACGAGGGCATACACACGCATTGTGACCCTCAGCATGAGTCCTGTCCTCTAGTAAGTCCTCTCAGTGGCTGGACCATTAGATGTCATAATGGGCTTGACATGTCCCTAGGCCCCAATTTTTAACCAGATTTCTGATTGTCCAGTCGCCCCTCGCCAGGGCTCTACTCTGGAATCCATCATTTGGTGGGACACCTGAGGTTAAAAAAGAAAACAACAACAACAAAAAAAAAAAAAAAAACGGACTTCTTCCAGCCCACAGAATGACCCCAAACTCTTTGGACGGGGCCAAACCACCAGAGAGTAAGACTCGTCCATTTCCCATGAAGTCACCCAGAAATTGCACGACCATGAGTGACACGATATCCAGAGACAAAAACTTGAGCAGGAGCCTCACACTCGCCCTTCTTTCAAATCGCGAAGAGTTCTCCTCATGGCCTGTAGATCAGTCCTGCCATACCTATGACCCGAAACATAAGCGAGTTTGTGTTTTCAGAAAACTGTCCAAACAGCCCTGGCCTACACAACCTACAGGCTCAGGCCCCTGGAGCCAAACCTGAGGACTGTACTTGCCCTCTCCAAGGGAATTGTGTGTGCCCATTCCAATGGCCACAACCCTTCTAATAGGATAAACCTCCAAAGTCCCTGATCCATCTCAATAGTGGTGGCTTCCCAGGAAAGACAGGGGCAATCTGAGCACAACTGAGCACCTACCTGCACTCAGACACATAGACAGATGTCCCCAGAGGTAAAAAGAAAAGAACAGGCCCCTAGGCACTCATCAGATCCATTGCTTTGGTTTCCAGGCATCTCTCCTCAGAGGCCAGGATTTCAAAAGCAGCATATAGCTGTTTCTTGACTCACCCATCAGAAAACATCTCATCTACACATGGGAAACTTGCACGTTGGAGCTGTGTCAAAGCCTCTGTTTAGGAGAACCCTTTAGGACCCCAGTGCCACCGCTTCATTCCAAGGTCTCCATAGACACAAAAGCACGTTAGGACCCATCCCCAGGTGTGTCCATTTCAACTCAGCGTCCTCGGTTGCTCCCAACAGATCCAGGAGATCTAACCTGTCTGGTTGCTAGGAGACAATTGGAATGCGAGGTGGGCTACCCAGCCATCCATCCTTAGAACCCTGCTCAGAATCATTGGCCTGGAGCCAAACAACAGGTCTCAATTGTCCTGCAGAAGACTCTCTGCAGTTTGGAGCTTCTCACAACTCCCATCGTGGGAAATCAACCATGGCCACGTGATGCCCCCCCATTCATGAAGGGGCCATCAGGGACAGAAACTCCAACCTGAGCGATCCTCTGTTCCTCGCCCTGACTTCAGATGCACGAGATCTCGATTCAGGTCTGTAGATTGTGCCTGCCATGGCCTCACCCAGAAACCTAAGCCTAACTTGTGTTCTCAGACTTTTGTCGTCAGACAACTGGCCCACAAGCCCTCCAGTTTGGCAATCCAGAACTACAATGCAGCACTCTGCCGGCCCTCCAGAAGAAAAATATTGTCCTCTGGGGCTACCCAGTAACCCCAAATGAGGATCAACCTGCACCGACCTTGGCTGTACCCCAAATACATAGGCTGACCAGGGCACTAATGCCCTTTCTGACACAGCCTGAGCCTGGACCCCCTGGACCCTCCCAGACAGCTGGCCGCTCACTGAGCACATCGAGCCGCCATGGCCTTAGGTCGTCATCTCTTCCCAACCTCGGTTTTCAGGTTTCAGAACCGAGACCTTATCTCCGATCACTGCCCAGGGTTGAAGGTGATGCAGAAATCAGAACTCCTTCCCCATGGCAAGAAACCTTGTGGTTGGCATGTTGTCCAACGTTCATGTAGTTGAAACCAGTTTGGCCCATGAGGCCCCGCCCATGCTCACGGGCCACATTGGTCACAAACACACATTGTGACGCTCAGGCTGAGCCCAGTCCTCAAGTAAGGCCACTCAGTGGCCTGATGAAGAGATAGAATATTGGGCTTGCCATGCCCCTAGGCCCCAATTTTTAACCATAGTTCGGGTTGTCCCGTCAGTCTTCCCCACGGCTTGGCTTTGGAATTCCTCTTTTGGTGGGACACCTGAGGTAACAAAACTGAAAGGAGACCTCCCATCCCACAGATTGACGAAAAGCAATTGGGAATTGGGCCAAATCCTCAGAGAGGAAGATTCATCCATGGCCCATGAGGCCTCCCCGACATTCCACGGCCATCGCTGTTACAAAATCCAGAGACAAAAGCCTGAGTAAGCGCCTCAGACTCGCACTTTCTTCATATCCTGAAGAGCTCTTCTCATGGTTTGTAGATCGGGCCTGCCATACCTACGTCCCCAAACCTAAGCTGAGTTTGTGTTTTCAGAATTCTGTCCTCAAAGTCTTGGGCCCCACACCCTCGAGGCTGGGCCCCTGGAGCCACACATTAGGACTGTGCCTACCAATCCATGGGAATTCTGCCCATTCCATGGTCCAAAATCGTACAAATTAGGAGAAACCTCCAAAGTCCCTGAGGCCATCCCAATAGTGTAGGTCGCCCGGACCAAACAAGGGCTGTCTGACACCAGCTGATAATCGACCTCCACTCATACCATAGATGGATGTCCCCAGAGAAGAAGATTGAACCAGACAGGACCCTAGGCCATAATAGGATCCATTGCTTTGGGTTACAGGCATGTGTCCTCAAGCCTGATTCCAATACGAGCATAGGGGTTTTCCTGAGGCACCCATCTGAACTCATCTCGTCTCCACAAGGAAACCTGTGCATGGGAGCCATGTCCAAAGCTTAGGAGAGTACTTCAGGGTCCCGGTGCCTCCGCCCCATTCCAAGGCCCTCATGGACACAAAAACACATTAGGACCCATCCTCAGGAAAGTCCATTTCAACTCAGCCACCCCGGTTGCTCCGGCAGAGCCATCAGATGTAAACTGTCTTGTTGCTAGGAGACAATTGGAATGCGAGGCGGGCTTCCCAGGCATCCAACCGCGAACGGTGCTCTGTAGTCATTCCATATGGGATGTCCTGGAGCTGTCCAACAGGTCTCAATTGTCCCGCAGAAGGAATCCTTGAAGGGGGCATCCCACAACTCCCAACGTGGTAATACGAGATTCCACTCCCTTCATAAAGCGGTTGTCATGCTCAGAAACTCCAACCTGAGCCAACGTCTGATCCTCGCCCTGACTTCAGATGCATGAGATATTGGTTCAGATCTGCAGGGGGTACCTGCCGTGCCCTTGCCCTGAAACCCAAGTCTAGCTTGTCCTCTCAGACTTCCGTCCTCACACTCCTGGCCCCGAAGCCCTCAAGTTTGGCAATTCCGGACCCACAATGCAGCACTCTGCCTGCCCTCTAGAAAAAAAATTATTGCCTCATGACCTGCCCAGGCACCTTAAATGTGGGTAAACCTACACAGCACTCGACTTTACCCAAATTATATAGTCTAACCTGGGCACTACTGCACTGTCTAACACAACCTGAGCCCGGACCTCCTGACCAACACCCAGAAAGCTGCCCGCACACTGAGCACATAAAACACGCCATGGCCTTAGGTCATCATCTCTTCCCTACCTCAGTTTTCAGGCTTCACAGCCGAGACCTTATCTCCAATCACTGCCCAGGGGTGAGTGTGATGCAGAAATCAGAACTCCTCCTTACCCATGGCAAGAACCCTTGTGGTTGGCACGTTGTCCAACGTTCAGTGTAGGAGAAACCAGCATTCACCCTGAGGCCCCGCCCATTCTTGAGTGCGACGAGGGCATACACACGCATTGTGACCCTCAGCATGAGTCCTGTCCTCTAGTAAGTCCTCTCAGTGGCTGGACCATTAGATGTCATAATGGGCTTGACATGTCCCTAGGCCCCAATTTTTAACCAGATTTCAGATTGTCCAGTCGCCCCTCCCCAGGGCTCTACTCTGGAATCCATCATTTGGTGGGACAACTGAGGTTAAAAAAGAAAACAACAACAACAACAACAACAAAAAACGGACTTCTTCCAGCCCACAGAATGACCCCAAACTCTTTGGACGGGGCCAAACCACCAGAGAGTAAGACTCGTACATTTCCCATGAAGTCACCCAGAAATTGCACGACCATGAGTGACACGATATCCAGAGACAAAATCTTGAGCAGGAGCCTCACACTCGCCCTTCTTTGAAATCCCGAAGAGTTCTCCTCATGGTCTGTAGATCAGTCCTGCCATACCTATGACCCGAAACATAAGCCGAGTTTGTGTTTTCAGACAACTGTCCAAACAGCTCTGGCCTACACAACGTACAGGCTCAGGCCCCTGGAGCCAAACCTGAGGACTGTACTTGCCCTCTCCAAGGGAATTGTGTGTGCCCATTCCAATGGCCACAACCCTTCTAATAGGATAAACCTCCAAAGTCCCTGATCCATCTCAATAGTGGTGGCTTCCCAGGTAAAACAGGGGCAATCTGAGCCCAACTGAGCACCTACCTGCACTCAGACCCATAGACAGATGTCTCCAGAGGTAAAAAGGAAAGAAAAGGCCCCTAGGCACTAATCAGATCCATTGCTTTGGTTTCCAGGCATTTCTCCTCAGAGGCCTGGATTTCAAAAGCAGCATATAGCTGTTTCTTGACTCACCCATCAGAAAACATCTCATCTACACATGGGAAACTTGCACGTTGGAGCTGTGTCAAAGCCTCTGTTTAGGAGAACCCTTTAGGGCCCCAGTGCCACCGCTTCATTCCAAGGTCTCCATAGAGTCAAAAGCACATTGACCCATCCCCAGGGGTGTCCATTTCAACTCAGCGTCCTCGGTTGCTCCCCACAGATCCAGGAGATCTAACCTGTCTGGTTGCTAGGAGACAATTGGAATGCGAGGTGGGCTACCCAGCCATCCATCCTTAGAACCCTGCTCAGAATCATTGGCCTGGAGCCAAACAACAGGTCTCAATTGTCCTGCAGAAGACTCTCTGCAGTTTGGAGCTTCTCACAACTCCCATCTTGGGAAAACACCCATGGCCTCGTGATGCCCTGCCCATTCATGAAGGGGCCATCAGGGACAGAAACTCCAACCTGAGCGATCGTCTGAACCTCGCCCTGTCTTCAGATGCACCAGATCTCGATTCAGGTCTGTAGATTGTGCCTGCCATGGCCTCACCCAGAAACCTAAGCCTAGCTTGTGTTCTCAGACTTTTGTCGTCAGACTACTGGCCCACAAGCCCTCCAGTTTGGCAATCCAGAACTACAATGCAGCACTCTGCCGGCTCTGCAGAAGAAAAACATTGTCCTCTGGGGCTACCCAGTAACCCCAAATGAGGATCAACCTGCACCGACCTTGGCTGTACCCCAAATACATAGGCTGACCAGGGCACTAATGCCCTTTCTGACACAGCCTGAGCCTGGACCCCCTGGACCCTCCCAGACAGCTGGCCGCACACTGAGCACATCGAGCCGCCATGGCCTTAGGTCGTCATCTCTTCCAAACCTCGGTTTTCAGGTTGCAGAACCTAGACCTTATCTCCAATCACTGCCCAGGGTTGAAGGTGATGCAGAAATCAGAACTCCTTCCCCATGGCAAGAAACCTTGTGGTTGGCATGTTGTCCAACGTTCAGTGTAGTTGAAACCAGTGTGGCCCATGCGGCCCCGCCCATGGTCGCGGGCCACATTGGTCACAAACACACATTGTGACGCTCAGTCTGAGCCCAGTCCTCAAGTAAGGCCACTCAGTGGCCTGATGAAGAGATAGAATATTGGGCTTGCCATGCCCCTAGACCCCAATTTTTAACCATAGTTCGGGTTGTCCCTTCAGTCTTCCCCACGGCTTGGCTTTGGAATTCCTCTTTTGGTGGGACACCTGAGGTAAAAAAACTGAAAGGAGACCTACCATCCCACAGATTGACGAAAAGCAATTGGGAATCGGGCCAAATCCTCAGAGAGGAAGATTCGTCCATGGCCCATGAGGCCACCCCGACATTCCACGGCCATCGCTGATACAAAATCCAGAGACAAAAGCCTGAGCAAGCGCCTCAGAATCGCAATTTCTTCATATCCTGAAGAGTTCTTCTCATGGTTTGTAGATCGGGCCTGCCATACCTACATCCCCAAACCTAAGCTGAGTTTGTGTTTTCAGACTTCTGTCCTCAAAGTCTTGGGCCACACACCCTCCAGGCTGGGCCCTGGAGCCACACATTAGGACTGTGCCTACCAATCCATGGTCCAAAATCGTACAAATTAGGAGAAACCTCCAAAGTCCCCGAGGCCATCCCAATAGTGTAGGTCGCCCGGAACAAACAAGGGCTGTCTGACACCAGCTGATAATCGACCTCCACTCATACCATAGATGGATGTCCCCAGAGAAGAAGATTGAACCAGACAGGACCCTAGGCCATAATAGGATCCATTGCTTTGGGTTACAGGCATGTGTCCTCAAAAGCCTGATTCCAATACGAGCATAGGAGTTTTCCTGAGGCACCCATCAGAACTCATCTCGTCTCCACAAGGAATCCTGTGCATGGGAGCCATGTCCAAAGCTTAGGAGAGTACTTCAGGGTCCGGGTGCCACCGCCCCATTCCAAGGCCCTCATGGACACAAAAACACATTAGGACCCATCCTCAGGAAAGTCCATTTCAACTCAGCCACCCCGGTTGCTCCCGCAGAGCCATCAGATGTAAACTCTCTTGTTGCTAGGAGACAATTGGAATGCGAGGCGGGCTTCCCAGGCATCCATCCGCGAACGGTGCTCTGGAGTCATTCCATATGGGATGTCCTGGAGCTGTCCAACAGGTCTCAATTGTGCCGCAGAAGGAATCCTTGAAGGGGGCATCCCAAAACTCCCAACGTGGGAATACCTCAATGGCCTCGAGATTCCGCTCCCTTCATGAAGCGGCCGTCATGCTCAGAAACTCCAACCTGAGCCAACGTCTGATCCTCGCCCTGACTTCAGATGCATGAGATATTGGTTCAGAACTGCAGGGGGTACCTGCCGGGCCCTCGCCCTGAAACCCAAGTCTAGCTTGTCTTCTCAGACTTCCGTCCTCACACTCCTGGCCCCGAAGCCCTCAAGTTTGGCAATTCCGGACCCACAATGCAGCACTCTGCCTGCCCTCTAGAAAAAAAATTATTGACTCATGAGCTGCCCAGGCACCTTAAATGAGGGTAAACCTACACAGCACTCGACTGTACCCTAATTATATAGTCTAACCTGGGCACTAATGCACTGTCGAACACAACCTGAGCCGGGACCTCCTGACCAACACCCAGAAAGCTGCCCGCACACTGAGCACATAAAACCCGCCATGGCCTTAGGTCATCATCTCTTCCCTACCTCAGTTTTCAGGCTTCACAACCGAGACCTTATCTCCAATCACTGCCCAGGGGTGAGTGTGATGCAGAAATCAGAACTCCTGCTTACACATGGAAAGAACCCTTGTGGTTGGCACGTTGTCCAACGTTCGGTGTTGGAGAAACAAGCATTCACCCTGAGGCCCCGCCCATTCTTGAGTGGGACGAGGGCATACACACGCATTGTGACCCTCAGCATGAGTCCTGTCCTCTAGTAAGTCCTCTCAGTGGCTGGATCATTAGATGTCATAATGGGCTTGACATGTCCCTAGGCCCCAATTTTTAACCAGATTTCTGATTGTCCAGTCGCCCCTCGCCAGGGCTCTACCCTGGAATCCATCATTTGGTGGGACACCTGAGGTTAAAAAACAAATCAACAACAACAACAACAACAACAACAACAACAAATACGTACTTCTTTCAGCCCACAAAATGACCCCAAACTCTTTGGACGGGGCCAAACCACCAGAGAGTAAGACTCGTCCATTTCCATAAGGTCATCCAGAAATTGCACGACCATGAGTGACACGATATCCAGAGACAAAAACTTGAGCAGGAGCCTCACACTCGCCCTTCTTTGAAATCCCGAAGAGTTCTCCTCATGGTCTGTAGATCAGTCCTGCCATACCTATGACCCGAAACATAAGCCGAGTTTGTGTTTTCAGACAACTGTCCAAACAGCACTGGCCTACACAACCTACAGGCTCAGGCCCCTGGAGCCAAACCTGAGGACTGTACTTGCCCTCTCCAAGGGAATTGTGTGTGCCCATTCCAATGGCCACAACCCTTCTAATAGGATAAACCTCCAAAGTCCCTGATCCATCACAATAGTGTTGGCTTCCCAGGTAAAACAGGGGCAATCTGAGCCCAACTGAGCACCTACCTGCACTCAGACCCATAGACAGATGTCCCCAGAGGTAAAAAGGAAAGAACAGGCCCCTAGGCACTCATCAGATCCATTGCTTTGGTTTCCAGGCATCTCTCCTCAGAGGCCTGGATTTCAAAAGCAGCATATAGCTGTTTCTTGACTCACCCATCAGAAAACATCTCATCTACACATGGGAAACTTGCACGTTGGAGCTGTGTCAAAGCCTATGTTTAGGAGAACCCTTTAGGGCCCCAGTGCCACCGCTTCATTCCAAGGTCTCTATAGACACAAAAGCACGTTAGGACCCATCCCCAGGGGTGTCCATTTCAACTCAGCGTCCTCGGTTGCTCCCCACAGATCCAGGAGATCAAACCTGTCTTGTTGCTAGGAGAAAATTGGAATGCGAGGTGGGCTACCCAGCCATCCATCCTTAGAACCCTGCTCAGAATCATTGGCCTGGAGCCAAACAACTGGTCTCAATTGTCCGGCAGAAGACTCTCTGCAGTTTGGAGCTTCTCACAACTCCCATCGTGGGAAAACACCCATGCCCTCGTGATGCCCGCCCCCATTCATGAAGGAGCCATCAGGGACAGAAACTCGAACCTGAGCGATCGTCTGATCCTCGCCCTGACTTCAGATGCACGAGACCTCGATTCAAGTCTGTAGATTGTGCGTGCCATGGCCTCACCCAGAAACCTAAGCCTAGCTTGTGTTCTCAGACTTTTGTCGTCAGACTACTGGCCCACAAGCCCTCCAGTTTGGCAATCCAGAACTACAATGCAGCACTCTGCCGGCTCTGCAGAAGAAAAACATTGTCTTCTGGGGCTACCCAGTAACCCCAAATGAGGATCAACCTGCACCGACCTTGGCTGTACCCCAAATACATAGGCTGACCAGGGTACTAATGCCCTTTTTGACACAGCCTGAGCCTGGACCCCCTGGCCCCTTCCAGACAGCTGGCCGCACACTGAGCACATCAAGCCGCCATGGCCTTAGGTCGTCATTTCTTCCCAACATCAGTTTTCAGGTTTTAGAACCTAGACCTTATCTCCAGTCACTGCCCAGGGTTGAAGGTGATGCAGAAATCAGAACTCCTTCCCCATGGCAAGAAACCTTGTGGTTGGCATGTTGTCCAACGTTCAGTGTAGTTTAAACCAGTGTGGCCCATGAGGCCCCGCCCATGCTTTGGGGCCACATTGGTCACAAACACACATTGTGACGCTCAGCCTGAGCCCAGTCCTCAAGTAAGGCCACTCAGTGGCTGGATGAAGAGATAGCATATTGGGCTTGCCATGCACCTAGGCCCCAAATTTTTAACCATAGTTCGGGTTGTCCCTTCAGACTTCCCCACGGTTTGGCTTTGGAATTCCTCTTTTGGTGGGACACCTGAGGTAACAAAACTGAAATGAGTCCTCCCATCCCACAGATTGACGAAAAGCAATTGGGAATCGGGCCAAATCCTCAGAGAGGAAGATTCGTCAATGGCCCATGAGGCCTCCCCGTCATTCCACGGCCATCACTGATACAAAATCCAGAGACAAAAGCCTGAGCAAGCACCTCAGAGTCGCACTTTCTTCATATCCTGAAGAGTTCTTCTCATGGTTTGTAGATCGGGCCTGCCATACCTACGTCCCCAAACCTAAGCTGAGTTTGTGTTTTCAGACTTCTGTCCTCAAAGTCTTGGGCCACACACCCTCCAGGCTGGGCCCCTGGAGCCACATATTAGGACTGTGCTTACCAATCCATGGGAATTCTGCCCATTCCATGGTCCAAAATCATAAAAATTAGGAGAAATCTCCAAAGTCCCTGAGGCCATCCCAATAGTGTAGGTCGCCTGGAACAAACAAGGGCTGTCTGACACCAGCTGATAATCGACCTCCACTCATACCATAGATGGATGTCCCCAGAGAAGAAGATTGAACCAGACAGGAACCTAGGCCATAATAGGATCCATTGCTTTGGGTTACAGGCATGTGTCCTCAAAAGCCTGATTCCAATACGAGCATAGGGGTTTTCCTGAGGCACCCATCAGAACTCATCTCGTCTCCACAAGGAAACCTGTGCATGGGAGCCATGTCCAAAGCTTAGGAGAGTACTTCAGGGTCCCGGTGCCACCGCCCCATTCCAAGGCCCTCATGGACACAAAAACACATTAGGACCCATCCTCAGGAAAGTCCATTTCAAATCAGCCACACCGGTTGCTCCCGCAGAGCCATCAGATCTAAACTGTCTTGTTGCTAGGAGACAATTGGAATGCGAGGCGGGCTTCCCAGGCATCCATCCGCGAACGGTGCTCTGGAGTCATTCCATATGGGATGTCCTGGATCTGTCCAACAGGTCTCAATTGTCCCGCAGAAGGAATCCATGAAGGGGGCATCCCGCAACTCCCAACGTGGGAAAACCTCAATGGCCTCGACATTCCGCTCCCTTCATGAAGCGGCCGTCATGCTCAGAAACTCCAACCTGAGCCAACGTCTGATCCTCGCCCTGACTTCAGACGCATGAGATATTGGTTCAGATCTGCAGGGCGTACCTGCCGTGCCCTCGCCCTGAAACCCAAGTCTAGCTTGTCTTCTCAGACTTCCGTCCTCACACTCCTGGCCCCGAAGCCCTCAAGTTTGACAATTCCAAACCCACAATGCATCACTCTGCCTGCCCTCTAGAAAAAAAATTATTGCCTCATGAGCTGCCCAGGCACCTTAAATGAGGGTAAACCTACACAGCACTCGACTTTACCCAAATTATATAGTCTAACCTGGGCACTAATGCACTGTCGAACACAACCTGAGTCCGGACCTCCTGACCAACACCCAGAAAGCTGACCGCACACTGAGCACATAAAACCCGCCATGGCCTTAGGTCATCATCTCTTCCCTCCCTCAGTTTTCAGGCTTCAGAACCGAGACCTTATCTCCAATCACTTCCCATGGGTGAGTGTGATGCAGAAATCAGAACTCCTCCTTACCCATGGCAAGAACCCTGTGGTTGGCACATTGTCCAACGTTCAGTGTAGGAGAAGCCAGCATTCACCCTGAGGCCCCGCCCATTCTTGAGTCCGACGAGGGCATACACACGCATTGTGACCCTCAGCATGAGTCCTGTCCTCTAGTAAGTCCTCTCAGTTGCTGGACCATTAGATGTCATAATGGGCTTGACATGTCCCTAGGCCCCAATTTTTAACCAAATTTCTGATGGTCCAGTCGCCCCTCCCAAGGGCTCTACTCTGGAATCCCTCATTTGTTGGGACACCTGAGGATAAAAAAGAAAAATACAAGAATAATAAAAAAAAAACGGACTTCTTCCAGCCCACAGAATGACCCCAAACTCTTTGGACGGGGCCAAAACACCAGAGAGTAAGACTCGTCCATTTCCCATGAAGTCACCCAGAAATTCCACGACCATGAGTGACACGATATCCAGAGACAAAAACTTGAGCAGGAGCCTCACACTCGCCCTTCTTTCAAATCCCGAAGAGTTCTCCTCATGGCCTGTAGATCAGTCCTGCCATACATATGACCCGAAACATAAGCCGAGTTTGTGTTTTCAGAGAACTGACCAAACAGCCCTGGCCTACACAACCTACAGGCCCCTGGAGCCAAACTTGAGGACTGTACTTGCCCTCTCCAAGGGAATTGTGTGTGCCCATTCCAATGGCCACAACCCTTCTAATAGGATAAACCTCCAAAGACCCTGATCCATCTCAATAGTGGTGGCTTCCCAGGAAAAACAGGGGCAATCTGAGCCCAACTGAGCAACTACCTGCACTCAGACCCATAGACAGATGTCCCCAGAGGTAAAAAGAAAAGAACAGGCCCCTAGGCACTAATCAGATCCATTGCTTTGGTTTCCAGGCATCTCTCCTCAGAGGCCTAGATTTCAAAAGCAGCATCTAGCTGTTTCTTGACTCACCCATCAGAAATCATCTCATCTACACATGGGAAACTTGCACGTTGGAGCTGTGTCAAAGCCTCTGTTTAGGAGAACCCTTTAGGGCCCCAGTGCCACTGCTTCATTCCAAGGTCTCCATAGACACAAAAGCACGTAAGGACCCATCCCCAGGGATGTCCATTTCAACTCAGCGTCCTCGGTTGCTCCCCACAGATCCAGGAGATCTAACCTGTCTGGTTGCTAGGAGACAATTGGAATGCGAGGTGGGCTACCCAGCCATCCATTCTTAGAACCCTGCTCAGAATCATTGGCCTGGAGCCAAACAACAGGTCTCAATTGTCCTGCAGAAGACTCTCTGCAGTTTGGAGCTTCTCACAACTCCCATCGTGAGAAAACCCCCATGGCCTCGTGATGCCCCCCCCCCCCATTCATGAAGGGCCCATCAGGGACAGAAACTCCAACCTGAGCGATCGTCTGATCCTCGCCCTGACTTCAGATGCACGGGATCTCGATTCAGGTCTGTAGATTGTGCCTGCCATGGCCTCACCCAGAAACCTAAGCCTAGCTTGTGTTCTCATACTTTTGTCGTCAGACTACTGGCCCACAAGCCCTCCAGTTTGGCAATCCAGAACTACAATGCAGCACTCTGCCTGCCCTCCAGAAGAAAAACATTGTCCTCTGGGGCTACCCAGTAACCCCAAATGAGGATCAACCTGCACCGACCTTGGCTTTACCCCCAATACATAGGCTGACCAGGGCACTAATGCCCTTTCGACACAGCCTGAGCCTGGACCCCCTGGACCCTCCCAGACAGCTGGCCGCACACTGAGCACATCGAGCCGCCGTGGCCTTAGGTCGTCATCTCTTCCCAACCTCGGTTTTCAGGTTTCAGAACCTAGACCTTATTTCCAATCACTGCCCAGGGTTGAAGGTGATGCAGAAATCAGAACTCCTTCCCCATGGCAAGAAAACTTGTGGTTGGCATGTTGTCCAACGTTCAGTGTAGTTGAAACCAGTGTGGCCCATGAGGCCCCGCCCATGCTCGCGGGCCACAAGGTCACAAACACACATTGTGACGCTCAGGCTGAGCCCAGTCCTCAAGTAAGGCCACTCAGTGGCTGGATGAAGAGATAGCATATTGGGCTTGCCTTGCCCCTAGGCCCCAATTTTTAAGCATAGTTCGGGTTGTCCCTTCAGTCTTCCCCACGGCTTGGCTTTGGAATTCCTCTTTTGGTGGGACACCTGAGGTAACAAACCTGAAATGAGTCCTCCCATCCCACAGATTGACGAAAAGCAATTGGGAATCGGGCCAAATCCTCAGAGAGGAAGATTCGTCCATGGCCCATGAGGCCTCCCCGACATTGCACGGCCATCGCTGATACAAAATCCAGAGACAAAAGCCTGAGCAAGCGCCTCAGACTCGCAATTTCTTCATATCCTGAAGAGTTCTTCTCATGGTTTGTAGATCGGGCCTGCCATACCTACGTCCCCAAACCTAAGATGAGTTTGTGTTTTCAGACTTATGTCCTCAAAGTCTTGGGCCATAAACCCTCCAGGCTGGGCCCTGGAGCCACACATTAGGACTGTGCCTACCAATCCATGGGAATTCTGACCATTCCATGGTCCAAAATCGTACAAATTAGGAGAAACCTCCAAAGTCCCTGAGGCCATCCCAATAGTGTAGGTCGCCCGGAACAAACAAGGGCTGTCTGACACCAGCTGATAATCGACCTCCACTCATACCATAGATGGATGTCACCAGAGAAGAAGATTAAACCAGACAGGACCATAGGCCATAATAGGATCCATTGCTATGGGTTACAGGCATGTGTCCTCAAAAGCCTGATTCCAATACGAGCATAGGGGTTTTCCTGAGGCACCCATCTGAACTCATCTCGTCTCCACAAGGAAACCTGTGCATGGGAGCCATGTCCAAAGCTTAGGAGAGTACTTCAGGGTCCCGGTGCCACCGCCCCATTCCAAGGCCCTCATGGACACAAAAACACATTAGGACCCATCCTCAGGAAAGTCCATTTCAACTCAGCCACCCCGGTTGCTCCCGCAGAGCCATCAGATCTAAACTGTCTTGTTGCTAGGAGACAATTGGAATGCGAGGCGGGCTTCCCAGGCATCCATCCGCGAACGGTGCTCTGGAGTCATTCCATATGGGATGTCCTGGAGCTGTCCAACAGGTCTCAATTGTCCCGCAGAAGGAATCCATGAAGGGGGCATCCCACAACTCCCAACGTGGGAAAACCTCAATGGCCTCGAGATTCCGCTCCCTTCATGAAGCGGCCGTCATGCTCAGAAACTCCAACCTGAGCCAACGTCTGATCCTCGCCCTGACTTCAGATGCATGAGATATTGGTTCAGATCTGCAGGGGGTACCTGCCGTGCCCTCGCCCTGAAACCCAAGTCTAGCTTGTCTTCTCAGACTTCCGTCCTCACACTCCTGGCCCCGAAGCCCTCAAGTTTGGCAATTCTGGACCCACAATGCAGCACTCTGCCTGCCCTATAGAAAAAAAATGATTGCCTCATGAGCTGCCCAGGCACCTTAAATGAGGGTAAACCTACACAGCACTCGACTTTACCCAAATTATATAGTCTAACCTGGGCACTAATGCACTGTCGAACACAACCTGAGCCCGGACCTCCTGACCAACACCCAGAAAGCTGACCGCACACTGAGCACATAAAACCCGCCATGGCCTTAGGTCATCATCTCTTCCCTACCTCAGTTTTCAGGCTTCAGAACCGAGACCTTATGTCCAATCACTTCTCAGGGGTGAGTGTGATGCAGAAATCAGAACTCCTCCTTACCCATGGCAGAACTCTGTGGTTGGCACGTTGTCCAACGTTCAGTGTAGGATAAACCAGCATTCACCCTGAGGCCCCGCCCATTCTTGAGTGCGACGAGGGCATACACACGCATTGTGACCCTCAGCATGAGTCCTGTCCTCTAGTAAGTCCTCTCAGTGGCTGGACCATTTGATGTCATAATGGGCTTGACATGTCCCTAGGCCCCAATTTTTAAACAAATTTCTGATGGTCCAGTCGCCCCTCCCCAGGGCTCTACTCTGGAATCCCTCATTTGGTGGGACACCTGAGGATAAAAAAGAAAAAAACAAGAATAAAAAAAAAAAAACGGACTTCTTCCAGCCCACAGAATGACCCCAAACTCTTTGGACCAGGCCAAACCACCAGAGAGTAAGACTCGTCCATTTCCCATGAAGTCACCCAGAAATTGCACGACCATGAGTGGCACGAAATCCAGACTCAAAAACTTGAGCAGGAGCCTCACACTCGCCCTTCTTTCAAATCCCGAAGAGTTCTCCTCATGGTCTGTAGATCAGTCCTGCCATACCTATGACCCGAAACATAAGCCGAGTTTGTGTTTTAAGACAACTGTCCAAACAGCCCTGGCCTACACAACCTATAGGCTCAGGCCCCTGGAGCCAAACCTGAGGACTGTACTTGCCCTCTCCAAGGGAATTGTGTGTGCCCATTCCAATGGCCACAACCCTTCTAATAGGATAAACCACCAATGTCCCTGATCCATCTCAATATTGGTGGCTTCCCAGGAAAAACAGGGGCAATCTGAGCGCAACTGAGCACCTACCTGCACTCAGACCCATAGACAGATGTCCCCAGAGGTAAAAAGGAAAGAACAGGCCCCTAGGCACTCATCAGATCCATTGCTTTGGTTTTCAGGCATCTCTCCTCAGAGGCCTGGATTTCAAAAGCAGCATATAGCTGTTTCTTGACTCACCCATCAGAAAATATCTCATCTACACATGGGAAACTTGCACGTTGGAGCTGTGTCAAAGCCTCTGTTTAGGAGAACCCTTTAGGGCCCCAGTGCCACCGCTTCATTCCAAGGTCTCCATAGACACAAAAGCACGTTAGGACCCATCCCCAGGGGTGTCCATTTCAACTCAGCGTCCTCGGTTGCTCCCCACAGATCCAGGAGATCTAACCTGTCTTGTTGCTAGGAGACATTTGGAATGCGAGGTGGGCTACCCAGCCATCCATCCTTAGAACCCTGCTCAGAATCATTGGCCTGGAGCCAAACAACAGGTCTCAATTGTCCTGCAGAAGACTCTCTGCAGTTTGGAGCTTCTCACAACTCCCATCGTGGGAAAACAACCATGGCCTCGTGATGCCCCCGCCCATTCATGAAGGGGCCATCAGGGACAGAAACTCCAACCTGAGCGATCGTCTGATCCTCGCCCTGACTTCAGATGCACGAGATCTCGATTCAGGTCTGTAGATTGTGCGTGCCATGGCCTCACCCAGAAACCTAAGCCTAGCTTGTGTTCTCAGACTTTTGTCGTCAGACTACTGGCCCACAAGCCCTCCAGTTTGGCAATCCAGAACTACAATGCAGCACTCTGCCGGCCCTCCAGAAGAAAAACATTGTCCTCTGGTGCTACCCAGTAATCCCAAATGAGGATCAACCTGCACCGACCTTGGCTGTACCCCAAATACATAGGCTGACCAGGGCACTAATGCCCTTTCTGACACAGCCTGAGCCTGGACCCCCTGGCCCCTCCCAGACAGCTGTCCACACACTGAGCACATCGAGCCCCCATGGCCTTAGGTCGTCATCTCTTCCCAACATCAGTTTTCAGGTTTCAGAACCTAGACCTTATCTCCAATCACTGCCCAGGGTTGAAGGTGATGCAGAAATCAGAACTCCTTCCCCATGGCAAGAAACCTTGTGGTTGGCATGTTGTCCAACGTTCAGTGTAGTTGAAACCAGTGTGGCCCATGAGGCCCCGCCCATGCTCGTGGGCCACATTGGTCACAAACACACATTGTGACGCTCAGGCTGAGCCCAGTCCTCAAGTAAGGCCACTCAGTGGCTGGATGAAGAGATATCATATTGGGCTTGCCATGCCCCTAGGCCCCAATTTTTAACCATAGTTCGGGTTGTCCCTTCAGTCTTCCCCACGGCTTGGCTTTGGAATTCCTCTTTTGGTGGGACACCTGAGGTAACAAAACTGAAATGAGTCCTCCCATCCCACAGATTGACGAAAAGCAATTGGGAATCGGGCCAAATCCTCAGAGAGGAAGATTCGTCTATGGCCCATGAGGCGTCCCCGACATTCCACGGCCATCGCTGATACAAAATCCAGAGACAAAAGCCTGAGCAAGAGCCTCAGACTCACACATTCTTCATATCCTGAAGAGTTCTTCTCATGGTTTGTAGATCGGGCCTGCCATACCTACGTCCCCAAACCTAAGATGAGTTTGTTTTTTCAGACTTCTGTCCTCAAAGTCTTGGGCCACACACCCTCCAGGCTGGGCCCCTGGAGCCACACATTAGGACTGTGCCTACCAATCCATGGGAATTCTGCCCATTCCATGGTCCAAAATCGTACAAATTAGGAGAAATCTCCAAAGTCCCTGAGGCCATCCCAATAGTGTAGGTCGCCCGGAACAAACATGGGCTGTCTGACACCAGCTGATAATCGACCTCCACTCATACCATAGATGGATGTCCCCAGAGAAGAAGATTGAACCAGACAGGACCCTAGGCCATAATAGGATCCATTGCTTTGGGTTACAGGCATGTGTCCTCAAAAGCCTGATTCCAATACGAGCATAGGGGTTTTCCTGAGGCACCCATCAGAACTCATCTCGTCTCCACAAGGAAACCTGTGCATGGGAGCCATGTCCAAAGCTTAGGAGAGTACTTCAGGGTCCCGGTGCCACCGCCCCATTCCAAGGCACTCATGGACACAAAAACACATTAGGATCCATCCTCACGAAAGTCCATTTCAAATCAGCCACCCCGGTTGCTCCCGCAGAGCCATCAGATCTAAACTGTCTTTTTGCTAGGAGACAATTGGAATGCAAGGCGCACTTCCCAGGCATCCATCCGCGAACGGTGCTCTGGAGTCATTCCATATGGGATGTCCTGGAGTTGTCCAACAGGTCTCAATTGTCCCGCAGAAGGAATCCTTGACAGGGGCATCCCACAACTCCCAACGTGGGAAAACCTCAATGGCCTCGAGATTCCGCTCCCTTCATGAAGCGGCCGTCATGCTCATAAACTCCAACCTGAGTCAACGTCTGATCCTCGCCCTGACTTCAGATGCATGAGATATTGGTTCAGATCTGCAGGGGGTACCTGCCGTGCCCTCGCCCTGAAACCCAAGTCTAGCTTGTCTTCTCAGACTTCCGTCCTCACACTCCTGGCCTCGAAGCCCTCAAGTTTGGCAATTCCGGACCCACAATGCAGCACTCTGCCTGCCCTCTAGAAAAAAAATTATTGCCTCATGAGCTGACCAGGCACCTTAAATGAGGGTAATCCTACACAGCACTCGACTTTACCCAAATTATATAGTCTAACCTGGGCACTAATGCACTGTCGAACACAACCTGAGCCCGGACCTCCTGACCAACACCCAGAAAGCTGACCGCACACTGAGCACATAAAACCCGCCATGGCCTTAGGTCATCATCTCTTCCCTACCTCAGTTTTCAGGCTTCAGAACCGAGACCTTATCTCCAATCACTGCCCAGGGGTGAGTGTGATGCAGAAATCATAACTCCTCCTTACCCATGGCAAGAACCCTTGTGGTTGGCACGTTGTCCAACGTTCAGTGTAGGAGAAACCAGCATTCACCCTGAGGCCCCGCCCATCCTTGAGTGCGACGAGGGCATACACACGCATTGTGACCTAAAGCATGAGTCCTGTCCTCTAGTAAGTCCACTCAGTGTCTGGACCATTAGATGTCATAATGGGCTTGACATGTCCCTAGGCCCCAATTTTTAACCAAATTTCTGATGGTCCAGTCGCCCCTCCCCAGGGCTCTACTCTGGAATCCCTCATTTGGTGGGACACCTGAGGATAAAAAAGAAAAAAACAAGAATAAAAAAAAAAACGGACTTCTTCCCGCCCACAGAATGACCCCAAACTCTTTGGACGGGGCCAAACCACCAGAGAGTAAGACTCGTCCATTTCCCATGAAGTCACCCAGAAATTCCACGACCATGAGTGACACGATATCCAGAGACAAACACTTGAGCAGGAGCCTCACACTAGCCCTTCTTTCAAATCCCGAAGAGTTCTCCTCATGGTCTGTAGATCAGTCCTGCCATACCTATGACCCGAAACATAAGCCGAGTTTGTGTTTTCAGACAACTGTCCAAACAGCCCTGGCCTACACAACCTATAGGCTCAGGCCACTGGAGCCAAACCTGAGGACTGTACTTGCCCTCTCCAAGGGAATTGTGTGTGCCCATTCCAATGGCCACTACCCTTCTAATAGGATAACCCTCCAAAGTCCCTGATCCATCTCAATAATGGTGGCTTCCCAGGAACAACAGGGGCAATCTGAGCCCAACTGTGCACCTACCTGCACTCAGACCCATAGACAGATGTCCCCAGAGGTAAAAAGGAAAGAACAGGCCCCTAGGCACTAATCAGATCCATTGATTTGGTTTCCAGGCATCTCTCCTCAGAGGCCTGGATTTCAAAAGCAGCATATAGCTGTTTCTTGACTCACCCATCAGAAAACATCTCATCTACACATGGGAAACTTGCACGTTGGAGCTGTGTCAAAGCCTCTGTTTAGGAGAACCCTTTAGGGCCCCAGTGCCACCGCTTCATTCCAAGGTCTCCATAGACACAAAAGCACGTTAGGACCATTCCCCAGGGGTGTCCATTTCAACTCAGCGTCCTCGGTTGCTCCCCACAGATCCAGGAGATCTAACCTGTCTTGTTGCTAGGAGACAATTGGAATGCGAGGTGGGCTACCCAGCCATCCATCCTTAGAACCCTGCTCAGAATCATTGGCCTGGGGCCAAACAACAGGTCTCAATTGTCCTGCAGAAGACTCTCTGCAGTTTGGAGCTTCTCACAACTCCCATCGTGGGAAAAGCCCCATGGCCTCGTGATGCCCCCGCCCATTCATGAAGGGGCCATCAGGGACAGAAAATCCAACCTGAGCGATCGTCTGATCCTCGCCCTGACTTCAGATGCACGAGATCTCGATTCAGGTCTGTAGATTGTGCGTACCATGGCCTCACCCAGAAACCTAAGCCTAGCTTCTGTTCTCAGAATTTTGTCGTCAGACTACTGGCCCACAAGCCCTCCAGTTTGGCAATCCAGAACTACAATGCAGCACTCTGTCGGCACTCCAGAAGAAAAACATTGTCTTCTGGTGCTACCCAGTAATCCCAAATGAGGATCAACCTGCACCGACCTTGGCTGTACCCCAAATACATAGGCTGACCAGGGCACTAATGCCCTTTCTGACACAGCCTGAGCCTGGACCCCCTGGCCCCTCCCAGACAGCTGGCCGCACACTGAGCACATCGAGCCGCCATGGCCTTAGGTCGTCATCTCTTCCCAACATCAGTTTTCAGGTTTCAGAACCTAGACCTTATCTCCAATCACTGCCCAGGGTTGAAGGTGATGCAGAAATCAGAACTCATTCCCCATGGCAAGAAACCTTGTGGTTGGCATGTTGTCCAACGTTCAGTGTAGTTGAAACCAGTGTGGCCCATGAGGCCCCGCCCATGCTCGCGGGCCACATTGGTCACAAACACACATTGTGACGCTCAGGCTGAGCCCAGTCCTCAAGTAAGGCCACTCAGTGGCTGGATGAAGAGATATCATATTGGGCTTGCCATGCCCCTTGGCCCCAATTTTTAACCATAGTTCGGGTTGTCCTTTCAGTCTTCCCCACGGCTTGGCTTTGGAATTCCTCTTTTGGTGGGACACCTGAGGTAACAAAACTGAAATGAGTCCTCCCATCCCACAGATTGACGAAAAGCAATTGGGAATCGGGCCAAATCCTCAGAGAGGAAGATTCGTCTATGGCCCATGAGGCGTCCCCGACATTCCACGGCCATCGCTGATACAAAATCCAGAGACAAAAGCCTGAGCTAGAGCCTCAGACTCACACTTTCTTCATATCCTGAAGAGTTCTTCTCATGGTTTGTCGATCGGGCCTGACATACCTACGTCCCCAAACCTAAGCTGAGTTTGTGTTTTCAGACTTCTGTCCTCAAATTCTTGGGCCACACACCCTCCAGGCTGGGCCCCTGGAGCCACACATTAGGACTGTGCCTACCAATCCATGGGAATTCTGCCCATTCCCTGGTCCAAAATAGTACAAATTAGGAGAAACCTCCAAAGTCCCTGAGGCCATCCCAATAGTGTAGGTCGCCCGAAACAAACAAGGGCTGTCTGACACCAGCTGATAATCGACCTCCACTCATACCATAGATGGATGTCCCCAGAGAAGAAGATTGAACCAGACAGGACCCTAGGCCATAATAGGATCCATTGCTTTGGGTTACAGGCATGTGTCCTCAAAAGCCTGATTCCAATACGAGCATAGGTGTTTACCTGAGGCACCCATTAGAACTCATCTCGTCTCCACAAGGAAACCTGTGCATGGGAGCCATGTCCAAATCTTAGGAGAGTACTTCAGGTTCCCGGTGCCACCGCCCCATTCCACGGCTCTCATGGACACAAAAACACATTAGGACCCATCCTCAGGAAAGTTCATTTCAACTCAGCCACCCCGGATGCTCCGGCGAGCCATCAGATCTAAACTGTCTTGTTGCTAGTAGACAATTGTAATGCGAGGCGTGCTTCCCAGGCATCCATCCGCGAATGGGGCTCTGGAGTCATTCCATATGGGATGTCCTGGAGTTGTCCAACAGGTCTCAATTGTCCCGCAGAAGGAATCCTTGACAGGGGCATCCCACAACTCCCAACGTGGGAAAACCTCAATGGCCTCGAGATTCCGCTCCCTTCATGAAGCGGCCGTCATGCTCATAAACTCCAACCTGAGTCAACGTCTGATCCTCGCCCTGACTTCAGATGCATGAGATATTGGTTCAGATCTGCAGGGGGTACCTGCCGTGCCCTCGCCCTGAAACCCAAGTCTAGCTTGTCTTCTCAGACTTCCGTCCTCACACTCCTGGCCTCGAAGCCCTCAAGTTTGGCAATTCCGGACCCACAATGCAGCACTCTGCCTGCCCTCTAGAAAAAAAATTATTGCCTCATGAGCTGACCAGGCACCTTAAATGAGGGTAATCCTACACAGCACTCGACTTTACCCAAATTATATAGTCTAACCTGGGCACTAATGCACTGTCGAACACAACCTGAGCCCGGACCTCCTGACCAACACCCAGAAAGCTGACCGCACACTGAGCACATAAAACCCGCCATGGCCTTAGGTCATCATCTCTTCCCTACCTCAGTTTTCAGGCTTCAGAACCGAGACCTTATCTCCAATCACTGCCCAGGGGTGAGTGTGATGCAGAAATCATAACTCCTCCTTACCCATGGCAAGAACACTTGTGGTTGGCACGTTGTCCAACGTTCAGTGTAGGAGAAACCAGCATTCACCCTGAGGCCCCGCCCATCCTTGAGTGCGACGAGGGCATACACACGCATTGTGACCTAAAGCATGAGTCCTGTCCTCTAGTAAGTCCACTCAGTGTCTGGACCATTAGATGTCATAATGGGCTTGACATGTCCCTAGGCCCCAATTTTTAACCAGATTTCTGATTGTCCAGTCGCCCCGCCCCAGGGCTCTACTCTGGAATCTCTCATTCGGTGGGACACCTGAGGTTAAAAAAGAAAAACAACAACAACAACAACAAAAAAAAAAACCGGACTTCTTCAAGCCCACAGAATGACCCCACACTCTTTGGACGGGGCCAAACCACCAGAGAGTAAGACTCGTCCATTTCCCATGAAGTCACCCAGAAATTCCACGACCATGAGTGACACAATATCCAGAGACAAACACTTGAGCAGGAGCCTCACAATCGCCCTTCTTTCAAATCCCGAAGAGTTCTCCTCATGGTCTGTAGATCAGTCCTGCCATACCTATGACCCGAAACATAAGCCGAGTTTGTGTTTTCAGACAACTCTCCAAACAGCCCTGCCCTACACAACCTACAGGCTCAGGCCCCTGGAGCCAAACCTGAGGACTGTACTTGCCCTCTCCAAGGGAATTGTGTGTGCCCATTCCAATGGCCACAAGCCTTCTAATAGGATAAACCTCCAAAGTCCCTGATCCATCTCAATAGTGGTGGCTTCCCAGGAAAAACAGGGGCAATCTGAGCCCAACTGAGCACCTACCTGCACTCAGACCCATAGACAGATGTCCCCAGAGGTAAAAAGGAAAGAACAGGCCCCTAGGCACTAATCAGATCCATTGCTTTAGTTTCCAGGCATCTCTCCTCAGAGGCCTGGATTTCAAAAGCAGCATATAGCTGTTTCGTGACTCACCCATCAGAAAACATCTCATCTACACATGGGAAACTTGCGCGTTGGAGCTGTGCCAAAGCCTCTGTTTAGGAGAACCCTTTAGGGCCCCAGTGCCACCGCTTCATTCCAAGGTCTCCATTGACACAAAGCACATTAGGACCCATCCCCAGGGGTGTCCATTTCAACTCAGCGTCCTCGGTTGCTCCCCACAGATCCAGGAGATCTAACCTGTCTTGTTGCTAGGAGACAATTGGAATGCGAGGTGGGCTACCCAGCCATCCATCCTTAGAACCCTGCTCAGAATCATTGGCCTGGAGCCAAACAACAGGTCTCAATTGTCCTGCGGAAGACTCTCTGCAGTTTTGAGCTTCTCACAACTCCCATCGTGGGAAAACACCCATGGCCTCGTGATGCCCCCCCATTCATGAAGGGGCCATCAGGGTCAGAAACTCCAACCTGAGCGATCGTCTGATCCTCGCCCTGACTTCAGATGCACGAGATCTCGATTCAGGTCTGTAGATTGTACCTGCCATGGCCTCACCCAGAAACCTAAGCCTAGCTTGTGTTCTCAGACTTTTGTTGTCAGACACTGGCCCACAAGCCCTCCAGTTTGGCAATCCAGAACTACAATGCAGCACTCTGCCGGCCCTCCAGAAGAAAAACATTGTCCTCTGGGGCTACCCAGTAACCCCAAATGAGGATCAACCTGCACCGACCTTGGCTGTACCCCAAATACATAGGCTGACCAGGGCACTAATGCCCTTTCTGGTACAGCCTGAGCCTGGACCCCCTGGCCCCTCCCAGAAGCTGGCCGCACACTGAGCACAACGAGCCGCCATGGCCTTAGGTCGTCATCTCTTCGCAACCTCGGTTTTCAGGTTCAGAACCTAGACCTTATCTCCAATCACTGCCCAGGGTTGAAGGTGATGCAGAAATCAGAATTCCTTCCCCATGGCAAGAAACCTTGTGGTTGGCATGTTGTCCAACGTTCAGTGTAGTTGAAACCAGTGTGGCCCATGAGGCCCCGCCCATGCTCATGGGCCACATTGGTCACAAACACACATTGTTACACTCAGGCTGAGTCAGTCCTCAAGTAAGGCCACTAAGTGGCTGGATGAAGAGATAGCATATTGGGCTTGCCATGCCCCTAGGCCCCAATTTTTAACCATAGTTCGGGTTGTCCCTTCAGTCTTCCCCACGGCTTGGCTTTGGAATTCCTCTTTTGGTGGGACACCTGAGGTAACAAAACTGAAATGAGTCCTCCCATCCCACAGATTGACGAATAGTAATTGGGAATCGGGCCAAATCCTCAGAGAGGAAGATTCGTCCATGGCCCATGAGGCCTCCCCGACATTCCAAGGCCATTGCTGATACAAAATCCAGAGACAAAAGCCTGAGCAAGCGCCTCAGACTCGCACTTTCTTCATATCCTGAAGAGTTCTTCTCATGGTTTGTCGATCGGGCCTGACATACCTACGTCCCCAAACCTAAGCTGAGTTTGTGTTTTCAGACTTCTGTCCTCAAATTCTTGGGCCACACACCCTCCAGGCTGGGCCCCTGGAGCCACACATTAGGACTGTGCCTACCAATCCATGGGAATTCCTCCCATTCCTTGGTCCAAAATCGTACAAATTAGGAGAAACCTCCAAAGTCCCTGAGGCCATCCCAATAGTGTAGGTCGCCCGAAACAAACAAGGGCTGTCTGACACCAGCTGATAATCGACCTCCACTCATACCATAGATGGATGTCCCCAGAGAAGAAGATTGAACCAGACAGGACCCTAGGCCATAATAGGATCCATTGCTTTGGGTTACAGGCATGTGTCCTCAAAAGCCTGATTCCAATACGAGCATATGTGTTTTCCTGAGGCACCCATCAGAACTCATCTCATCTCCACAAGGAAATCTGTGAATGGGAGCCATGTCCAAAGCTTAGGAGAGTACTTCAGGATCCCGGTGCCACCGCCCCATTCCAAGGAACTCATGGACACAAAAACACATTAGGACCCATCCTCACGAAAGTCCATTTCAACTCAGCCACCCTGGTTGCTCCCGCAGAGCCATCAGATCTAAACTGTCTTGTTGCTAGGAGACAATTGGAATGCGAGGCGCGCTTCCCAGGCATCCATCCGCGAACGGTGCTCTGGAGTCATTCCATATGGGATGTCCTGGAGCTGTCCAACAGGTCTCAATTGTCCCGCAGAAGGAATCCTTGAAGGGGGCATCCCACTACTCCCAACGTGGGAAAACCTCAATGGCCTCGAGATTCCGCTCCCTTCATGAAGCGGCCATCATGCAAAGAAACTCCACCCTGAGCCAACGTCTGATCCTCGCCCTGACTTCAGATGGATGAGATATTGGTTCAGATCTGCAGGGGGTACCTGCCGTGCCCTCGCCCTGAAACCCAAGTCTAGCTTGTCTTCTCAGACTTCCGTCCTCACACTCCTGGCCCCGAAGCCCTCAAGTTTGGCAATTCCGGACCCACAATGCAGCACTCTGCCTGCCCTCTAGAAAAAAAATTATTGCCTCATGAGCTGCCCAGGCACCTTAAATGAGGGTAAACCTACACAGCACTCGACTTTACCCAAATTATAAAGTCTAACCTGGGCACTAATGCACTGACGAACACAACCTGAGCCCGGACCTCCTGACCAACACCCTGAAAGCTGACAGCACACTGAGCACATAAAACCCGCCATGGCCTTAGGTCATCATGTCTTCCCTACCTCAGTTTTCAGGCTTCAGACCGAGACCTTATCTCCAATCACTGCCCAGGGGTGAGTGTGATGCAGAAATCAGAACTCCTCCTTACCCATGGCAAGAACCCTTGTGGTTGGCACGTTGTCCAACGTTCAGTGTAGGAGAAACCAGCATTCACCCTGAGGCCCCGCCCATTCTTGAGTGCGACGAGGGCATACACACGCACTGTGACCCTAATCATGAGTCCTGTCCTACAGTAAGTCCTCTCAGTTGCTGGACCATTAGATGTCATAATGGGCTTCACATGTCCCTAGGCCCCAATTTCTAACCAGATTTCTGATGGTCCAGTCGCCCCTCCCCAGGGCTCTACTAGGGAATCCCTCATTTGGTGGGACTCCTGAGGTTAAAAAAGTAAAAATCAACAATAAAAAAAAAAACGGACTTCTTCCAGCCCACAGAATGACCCCAAACTAGTTGGACGGGGCCAAACTACCAGAGAGTAAGACTCGTCCATTTCCTATGAAGTCACCCAGAAATTCTACGACCATGAGTGACACGATATCCAGAGACAAAAACTTGAGCAGGAGCCTCACACTCGCCCTTCTTTCAAATCCCGAAGAGTTCTCCTCATGGTCTGTAGATCAGTCCTGCCATACCCATGACCCGAAACATAGGCCGAGTTTTGGTTTTCAGAAAACTGTCCAAACAGCCCTGGCCTACACAACCTACAGGCTCAGGCCCCTGGAGCCAAACCTGAGGACTGTACTTGCCCTCTCCAAGGGAATTCTGTGTGCCCATTCCAATGGCCACAACCCTTCTAATAGGATAAACCTCCAAAGTCCCTGATCCATCTCCATAGTGGTGGCTTCCCAGGAAATACAGGGGCAATCTGAGCCCAACTGAGCACCTACCTGCACTCAGACCCATAGAGAGATGTCCCCAGAGGTAAAAAGGAAAGAACAGGCCCCTAGGCACTAATCAGATCCATTGCTTTGGTTTCCAGGCATCTCTCCTCAGAGGCCTGGATTTCAAAAGCAGCATATAGCTGTTTCTTGACTCACCCATCAGATAACATCTCATCTACACATGGGAAACTTGCACGTTGGAGCTGTGTCAAAGCCTCTGTTTAGGAGAACCCTTTAGGGCCCCAGTGCCACCGCTTCATTCCAAGGTCTCCATAGACACAAAAGCACGTTAGGACCCATCCCCAGGGGTGTCCATTTCAACTCAGCGTCCTCGGTTGCTCCCCACAGATCCAGGAGATCTAACCTGTCTTGTTGCTAGGAGACAATTGGAATGCGAGGTGGGCTACCCAGCCATCCATCCTTAGAACCCTGCTCAGAATCATTGGCCTGGAGCCAAACAACTGGTCTCAATTGTCCTGCGGAAGACTCTCTGCAGTTTTGAGCTTCTCACAACTCCCATCGTGGGAAAACACCCATGGCCTCGTGATGCCCCCCCATTCATGAAGGGGCCATCAGGGTCAGAAACTCCAACCTGAGCGATCGTCTGATCCTCGCCCTGACTTCAGATGCACGAGATCTCGATTCAGGTCTGTAGATTGTGCGTGCCATGGCCTCACCCAGAAACCTAAGCCTAGCTTGTGTTCTCAGACTTTTGTTGTCAGACTACTGGCCCACAAGCCCTCCAGTTTGGCAATCCAGAACTACAATGCAGCACTCTGCCGGCCCTCTAGAAGAAAAACATTGTCCTCTGGGGCTACCCAGTAACCCCAAATGAGGATCAACCTGCACCGACCATGGCTGTACCCCAAATACATAGGCTGACCAGGGCACTAATGCCCTTTCTGGTACAGCCTGAGCCTGGACCCCCTGGCCCCTCCCAGAAGCTGGCCGCACACTGAGCACAACGAGCCGCCATGGCCTTTGGTCGTCATCTCTTCGCAACCTCGGTTTTCAGGTTCAGAACCTAGACCTTATCTCCAATCACTGCCCAGGGTTGAAGGTGATGCAGAAATCAGAATTCCTTCCCCATGGCAAGAAACCTTGTGGTTGGCATGTTGTCCAACGTTCAGTGTAGTTGAAACCAGTGTGGCCCATGAGGCCCCGCCCATGCTCATGGGCCACATTGGTCACAAACACACATTGTTACACTCAGGCTGAGTCAGTCCTCAAGTAAGGCCACTAAGTGGCTGGATGAAGAGATAGCATATTGGGCTTGCCATGCCCCTAGGCCCCAATTTTTAACCATAGTTCGGGTTGTCCCTTCAGTCTTCCCCACGGCTTGGCTTTGGAATTCCTCTTTTGGTGGGACACCTGAGGTAACAAAACTGAAATGAGTCCTCCCATCCCACAGATTGATGAATAGTAATTGGGAATCGGGCCAAATCCTCAGAGAGGAAGATTCGTCCATGGCCCATGAGGCCTCCCCGACATTCCACGGCCATTGCTGATACAAAATCCAGAGACAAAAGCCTGAGCAAGCGCCTCAGACTCGCACTTTCTTCATATCCTGAAGAGTTCTTCTCATGGTTTGTCGATCGGGCCTGCCATACCTACGTCCCCAAACCTAAGCTGAGTTTGTGTTTTCAGACTTCTGTCCTCAAAGTCTTGGGCCACACACCCTCCAGGCTGGGCCCCTGGAGCCACACATTAGGACTGTGCCTACCAATCCATGGGAATTCTGCTCATTCCATGGTCCAAAATCGTACAAATTAGGAGAAACCTCCAAAGTCCCTGAGGCCATCCCAATAGTGTAGGTCGCCCGAAACAAACAAGGGCTGTCTGACACCAGCTGATAATCGACCTCCACTCATACCATAGATGGATGTCCCCAGAGAAGAAGATTGAACCAGACAGGACCCTAGGCCATAATAGGATCCATTGCTTTGGGTTACAGGCATGTGTCCTCAAAAGCCTGATTCCAATACGAGCATAGGTGTTTTCCTGAGGCACCCATCAGAACTCATCTCATCTCCACAAGGAAATCTGTGAATGGGAGCCATGTCCAAAGCTTAGGAGAGTACTTCAGGATCCCGGTGCCACCGCCCCATTCCAAGGAACTCATGGACACAAAAACACATTAGGACCCATCCTCACGAAAGTCCATTTCAACTCAGCCACCCTGGTTGCTCCCGCAGAGCCATCAGATCTAAACTGTCTTGTTGCTAGGAGACAATTGGAATGCGAGGCGCGCTTCCCAGGCATCCATCCGCGAACGGTGCTCTGGAGTCATTCCATATGGGATGTCCTGGAGCTGTCCAACAGGTCTCAATTGTCCCGCAGAAGGAATCCTTGAAGGGGGCATCCCACTACTCCCAACGTGGGAAAACCTCAATGGCCTCGAGATTCCGCTCCCTTCATGAAGCGGCCATCATGCAAAGAAACTCCACCCTGAGCCAACGTCTGATCCTCGCCCTGACTTCAGATGGATGAGATATTGGTTCAGATCTGCAGGGGGTACCTGCCGTGCCCTCGCCCTGAAACCCAAGTCTAGCTTGTCTTCTCAGACTTCCGTCCTCACACTCCTGGCCCCGAAGCCCTCAAGTTTGGCAATTCCGGACCCACAATGCAGCACTCTGCCTGCCCTCTAGAAAAAAAATTATTGCCTCATGACCTGCCCAGGCACCTTAAATGCGGGTAAACCTACACAGCACTCGACTTTACCCAAATTATATAGTCTAACCTGGGCACTACGGCACTGTCTAACACAACCTGAGCCCGGACCTCCTGACCAACACCCTGAAAGCTGACAGCACACTGAGCACATAAAACCCGCCATGGCCTTAGGTCATCATGTCTTCCCTACCTCAGTTTTCAGGATTCAGTCCGAGACCTTATCTCCAATCACTGCCCAGGGGTGAGTGTGATGCAGAAATCAGAACTCCTCCTTACCCATGGCAAGAACCCTTGTGGTTGGCACGTTGTCCAACGTTCAGTGTAGGAGAAACCAGCATTCACCCTGAGGCCCCGCCCATTCTTGAGTGCGACGAGGGCATACACACGCACTGTGACCCTAATCATGAGTCCTGTCCTACAGTAAGTCCTCTCAGTTGCTGGACCATTAGATGTCATAATGGGCTTCACATGTCCCTAGGCCCCAATTTCTAACCAGATTTCTGATGGTCCAGTCGCCCCTCCCCAGGGCTCTACTCTGGAATGTCTCATTCGGTGGGACTCCTGAGGTTAAAAAAGAAAAACAACAACAACAACAACAACAAAAAAAAAAAAACAGACTTCTTCCAGCCGAAAGAATGACCCCAAACTCTTTGGACGGGGCCAAACTACCAGAGAGTAAGACTCGTCCATTTCCTATGAAGTCACCCAGAAATTCTACGACCATGAGTGACACGAGATCCAGAGACAAAAACTTGAGCAGGAGCCTCACACTCGCCCTTCTTTCAAATCCCGAAGAGTTCTCTTCATGGTCTGTAGATCAGTCCTGCCATACCCATGACCCGAAACATAGGCCGAGATTTGGTTTACAGACAACTGTCCAAACAGCCCTGGCCTACACAACCTACAGGCTCAGGCCCCTGGAGCCAAACCTGAGGACTGTACTTGCCCTCTCCAAGGGAATTGTGTGTGCCCATTCCAATGGCCACAACCCTTCTAATAGGATAAACCTCCAAAGTCCCTGATCCATCTCAATAGTGGTGGCTTCCCAGGAAATACAGGGGCAATCTGAGCCCAATTGAGCACCTACCTGCACTCCGACCCATAGAGAGATGTCCCCAGAGGTAAAAAGGAAAGAACAGGCCCCTAGGCACTAATCAGATCCATTGCCTTGGTTTCCAGGCATCTCTCCTCAGAGGCCTGGATTTCAAAAGCAGCATATAGCTGTTTCTTGACTCACCCATCAGATAACATCTCATCTACACATGGGAAACTTGCACGTTGGAGCTGTGTCAAAGCCTCTGTTTAGGAGAACCCTTTAGGGCCCCAGTGCCACCGCTTCATTCCAAGGTCTCCATAGACACAAAAGCACGTTAGGACCCATCCCCAGGGGTGTCCATTTCAACTCAGCGTCCTCGGTTGCTCCCCACAGATCCAGGAGATCTAACCTGTCTTGTTGCTAGGAGACAATTGGAATGCGAGGTGGGCTACCCAGCCATCCATCCTTAGAACCCTGCTCAGAATCATTGGCCTGGAGCCAAACAACTGGTCTCAATTGTCCTGCAGAAGACTCTCTGCAGTTTGGAGCTTCTCACAACTCTCATCGTGGGAAAAGACCCATGGCCTCGTGATGCCCGCCCCATTCATGAAGGGGCCATCAGGGTCAGAAACTCCAACCTGAGCGATCGTCTGATCCTCGCCCTGACTTCAGATGCACCAGATCTCGATTCAGGTCTGTAGATTGTGCCTGCCATGGCCTCACCCAGAAACCTAAGCCTAGCTTGTGTTCTCAGACTTTTGTCGTCACACTACTGGCCCACAAGCCCTCCAGGTTGGCAATCCAGAACTACAACGCAGCACTCTGCCGGCCCTCCAGAAGAAAAACATTGTCCTCTGGGGCTACCCAGTAACCCCAAATGAGGATCAACCTGCACCGACCTTGGCTGTACCACAAAGATACAGGCTGACCAGGGCTCTAATGCCCTTTCTGGTACAGCCTGAGCCTGGACCCCCTGGCCCCTCCCAGACAGCTGGCCACAAACTGAGCACATCGAGCCGCCATGGCCTTAGGTCGTCATCTATTCCCAACATCAATTTTCAGGTTTCAGAACCTAGACCTTATATCCAATCACTGCCCAGGGTTGAAGGTGTTGCAGAAATCAGAACTCCTTCCCCATGGCAAGAAACCTTGTGGTTGGCATGTTGTCCAACGTTCATTGTAGTTGAAACCTGTGTGGCCCTTGAGGCCCCGCCCATGCTCGTGCTCCACATTGCTCACAAACACACATTGTGACGCTCAGGGTGAGCCCAGTCCTCAAGTAAGGCCACTAAGTGGCTGGATGAAGAGATAGCATATTGGGCTTGCCATGACCCTAGGCCCCAATTTTTAACCATAGTTCGGGTTGTCCCTTCATTCTTCCCCACGGCTTGGCTTTGGAATTCCTCTTTTGGTGGGACACCTGAGGTAACAAAACTGGAAGGAGTCCTCCCATCCCACAGATTGACGAAAAGCAATTGGGAATCGGGCCAAATCCTCAGAGAGGAAGATTCGTCCGTGGCCCATGAGGCCTCCCCGACATTCCACGGCCATCGCTGATACAAAATCCAGAGACAAAAGCCTGAGCAAGCGCCTCAGACTCGCACTTTCTTCATATCCTGAAGAGTTCTTCTCATGGTTTGTAGATCGGGCCTGCCATACCTACGTCCCCAAACCTAAGCTGAGTTTGTGTTTTCAGACTTCTGTCCTCAAAGTCTTGGGCCACACACCCTCCAGGCTGGGCCCCTGGAGCCACACATTCGGACTGTGCCTACCAATCCATGGGAATTCTGCCCATTCCATTGTCCAAAATCGTACAAATTAGGAGAAACCTCCAAAGTCCCTGAGGCCATCCCAATAGTGTAGGTCGCCCAGAACAAACAAGGGCTGTCTTACACCAGCTGATAATCGACCTATACTCATAACAGAGATGGTTGTCCCCAGAGAAGAAGATTGAACCAGACAGGACCCTAGGCCATAATAGGATCCATTGCTTTGGGTTACAGGCATGTGTCCTCAAAAGCCTGATTCCAATACGAGCATAGGGGTTTTCCTGAGGCACCCATCAGAACTCATCTCGTCTCCACAAGGAAACCTGTGCATGGGAGCCATGTCCAAAGCTTAGGAGGGTACTTCAGGGTCCCGGTACCACCGCCCCATTCCAAGGCCCTCATGGACACAAAAAGACATTAGGACCCATCCTCAGGAAATTCCATTTCAACTCAGCCACCCCGGTTGCTCCCGCAGAGCCATCAGATCTAAACTGTCTTGTTGCTAGGAGACAATTGGAATGCGAGGCGAGCTTCCCAGGCATCCATCCGCGAACGGTGCTCTGGAGTCATTCCATATGGGATGTCCTGGAGCTGTCCAACAAGTCTTAATTGTCCCGCAGAAGGTTTCCTTGAAGGGGGCATCCCACAACTCCCAACGTGGGAAAACCTCAATGACCTCGAGATTCCGCTGCCTTCAAGAAGCGGCCGTCATGCTCAGATTCTCCAACCTGAGCCAAAGTCTGATCCTTGCCCTGACTTCAGATGCATGAGATATTTTTTTCAGATCTGCAGGGGGTACATGCCGTGCCCTCGCCCTGAAACCCAAGTCTAGCTTGTCTTCTCAGACTTCCGTCCTCACACTCCTGGCCCCGAAGCCCTCAAGTTTGGCAATTCCGGACCCACAATGCAGCACTCTGCCTGCCCTCTAGAAAAAAAAATTATTGCCTCATGAGCTGCCCAGGCACCTTAAATGAGGGTAAACCTACACAGCACTCAACTTTACCCAAATTATATAGTCTAACCTGGGCACTAATGCACTGTCGAACACAACCTGAGCCCGGACCTCCTGATCAACACCCAGAAAGCTGACCGCACACTGAGCACAAAAAACCCGCCATGGCCTTAGGTCATCATCTCTTCCCTACCTCAGTTTTCAGGCTTCAGAACCGAGACCTTATCTCCAATCACTGCCCAGGGGTGAGTGTGATGCAGAAATCAGAACTCCTCTTTACCCATGGCAAGAACCCTTGCGGTTGGCACGTTGTCCAACGTTCAGAGTAGAAGAAACCAGCATACACCCTGACCCCGCCCATTCTTGAGTGCGACGAGGGCATACACAAACATTGTGACCCTCAGCTTGAGTCATGTAGTCTAGTAAGTCCTCTCAGTGGCTGGACCATTAGATGTCATAATGGGCTTGACATGTCCCTAGGCCCCAATTTTTAACCAGATTTCTGATTGTCCAGTCGCCCCTCCCCAGGGCTCTACTCTGGAATCCCTCATTTGGTGGTACACCGGAGGTTAAAAAAGAAAAACAACAACAACAACAACAACAAAAAAAAACAGACTTCTTCCAGCCCAAAGAATGACCCCAAACTCTTTGCACGGGGCCAAACCACCAGAGAGTAAGACTCGTCCATTTCCCATGATGTCACCCAGAAATTCCACGACCATGAGTGACATGATATCCAGAGACAAAAACTTGAGCAGGAGCCTCACACTAGCCCTTCTTTCAAATCCCGAAGAGTCCTCCTCATGGTCTGTAGATCAGTCCTGCCATACCTATGACCCGAAACATAAGCCGAGTTTGTGTTTTCAGAGAACTGACCAAACAGCCCTGGCCTACACAACCTACAGGCTCAGGCCCCTGGTGCCAAACCTGATGACTGTACTTGCCCTCTCCAAGGGAATTGTGTGTGCCCATTCCAATGGCCACAACCCTTCTAATAGGATAAACCTCCAAAGTCCCTGATCCATCTCAATAGTGGTGGCTTCCCAGGAAAAACAGGGGCAATCTGAGCCCAACTGAGCACCTACCTGCACTCCGACCCATAGAGAGATGTCCCCAGAGGTAAAAAGGAAAGAACAGGCCCCTAGGCACTAATCAGATCCATTGCCTTGGTTTCCAGGCATCTCTCCTCAGAGGCCTGGATTTCAAAAGCAGCATATAGCTGTTTCTTGACTCACCCATCAGATAACATCTCATCTACACATGGGAAACTTGCACGTTGGAGCTGTGTCAAAGCCTCTGTTTAGGAGAACCCTTTAGGGCCCCAGTGCCACCGCTTCATTCCAAGGTCTCCATAGACACAAAAGCACGTTAGGACCCATCCCCAGGGGTGTCCATTTCAACTCAGCGTCCTCGGTTGCTCCCCACAGATCCAGGAGATCTAACCTGTCTTGTTGCTAGGAGACAATTGGAATGCGAGGTGGGCTACCCAGCCATCCATCCTTAGAACCCTGCTCAGAATCATTGGCCTGGAGCCAAACAACAGGTCTCAATTGTCCTGCAGAAGACTCTCTGCAGTTTGGAGCTTCTCACAACTCCCATCGTTGGAAAGCCGCATGGCCTCGTGATGACCCCCCCATTTATGAAGGGGCCATCAGGGACAGAAACTCCTACCTGAGCGATCGTCTGATCCTCGCCCTGACTTTAGATGCACGAGATCTCGATTCAGGTCTGTAGATTGTGCCTGCCATGGCCTCACCCAGAAACCTAAGCCTAGCTTGTGTTCTCAGACTTTTGTCGTCAGACTACTGGCCCACAAGCCCTCCAGTTTGGCAATCCAGAACTACAATGCAGCACTCTGCCGGCCCTCCAGAAGAAAAACTTTGTCCTCTGGGGCTACCCAGTCATCCCAAATGAGGATCAACCTGCACCGACCTTGGCTGTACCCCAAATACATAGGCTGACCAGGGCACTAATGCCCTTTCTGACACAGCCTGATCCTGGACCCCCTGGACCCTCCCAGACAGCTGTCCGCACACTGAGCACATCGAGCCGCCATGGCCTTAGGTCGTCATATCTTCCCAATCTCAGTTTTCAGGATTCAGAACCTAGACCTTATCTCCAATCACTGCCTAGGGTTGAAGATGATGCAGAAATCAGAACTCCTTCCCCATGGCAAGAAACCTTGTGGTTGGCATGTTGTCCAACGTTCAGTGTAGTTGAAACCAGTGTGGCCCATGAGGCCCCACCCATGCTCGCGGGCCACATTGTTCACAAACACACATTGTGACCCTCAGGCTGAGCCCAGTCCTCAAGTAAGGCCACTCAGTGGCTGGATGAAGAGATAGCATATTGTGCTTGCCATGCCCGTAGGCCCCAATTTTTAACCATAGTTCGGGTTGTCCCTTCAGTCTTCCCCACGGCTTTGCTTTGGAATTCCTCTTTTGGTGGGACACCTGAGGTAACAAACCTGAAAGGAGACCTCCCATCCCACAGATAGACGAAAAGCAATTGGGAATCGGGCCAAATCCTCAGAGAGGAAGATTCGTCCATGGCCCATGAGGCATCCCCGACATTCCACGGAGATCGCTGGTACAAATTCCAGAGACAAATGCCTGAGCAAGCGCCTCAGACTCACTCTATATTCAAATCTTCATGAGTTCTTCTCATGGTTTGTAGATTGGGCCTGCCATACCGATTTCCCCAAAGAAAGCTGAGTTTGAGTATCGGAATCACAATCAGAACTCTGCCTTCCACAAGGCTGTAATGCTTGTTCTTCGCATGGAGTCACACCTTCACGTGGGGAACCCTTCATGGCCCCTGATGCCACGCCCAAACATGAGTGCTGCTTGGGCACAAATTCACACTGTGACCCTCAGCATGAGCCCCATGTCAAAGAAAGGCCTGTTAGGGCCTGGACCAAGAGCCCACATATGGGGCTTGCCAAGCCCCTATGCACCCAATCCTCACCACGGTTTGAATTTTCCAGTCACCCCGCCCGTACCTGGAGCTCTGCTCTGGAATCCCTTTCTTGGAGAGACCCATGAGCCAGACAACACGACTCCACCCTTCCCACAAAATGACCCCAAACTCTTGGGAGCTTGGACAATCCCCCGAAAGGAAGGCTCTTTTTCGGACCCTGAGACAACCCCTACCCTGACCGGACACTGTGAACGCAACACCCAGAGACAAAAGCCTGAGCGACTGCCTCCCACTTGCCCTCCTTTGATATCCAGAGGATCTCCCCTCACGGACTGGAGATCAGGCCTGCCATTACCTTGGCCCCTACCTGAGCCAAGTTTGCTCTTTCAGACATCAGTCCCCAGAGCCCTGGCAACACAGCCTCTAGGCTGGGTCCTCTGGAGCCATACCACAGGACCGTGCCTGCTCTCTCCTGGGAAACTGTGTCCATTCTTTGGCCACACACCTCCAGAATATGAGAAACCTCAAGGCCCCCGAGGTCATCCCACTACTGGGAGCCTCCCTGGACACACAGGGGCATTCGGACACAAGCTGAGCAGCTACCTCCACGAAGGTATGCACACAGATGTCAACAGAGATAGAAGGTTGAGCCGGACAGGCCCTTAGGCCCTAATCTCAACTCTTGCTTTGGGTTCCAGGTGTTAATCCTCAGAGGCTTTGGTTTGAAGAACAGGATATGGGGCTTTCATGAGGCAAAGAACAGAACTCCTCTCGTCTCCACATGGGAAGCTTCCTTGTTGGAGCTGTGTCAAACGCCTCAGTTTGGAAAACCCTGCAGAGTCCCCGAGCCACCTCCACATTCCAAGGTCTCCCAGGCCACCAAGCCACAGTAGAACTCATCTTCAGGAGAGTCCACTTCAACTCTCCCCTCTAGGTAGCTCACACAGGAGCCTGCAGATTGAGCCTGACTTGTCCTGACTAAACAGTGGGAATATGAGGTGGTGTTCCCAGGCATCCATGCTTTGACACCTGCTCTCGAGTCTTTCCGTATGGGGCCTCCTGGAACCATCCAATAGGACTCGACTGTCGAGAAGAAGAAAATCTTGAGGTTTGGAGTAGTTCACAAATCCCATCGTAGGCAACCTCCCTGGCTTCATGAAGCCCCCACACCCTTTAGGAAGAGGACATGCTGGACAAAAACTCTAGCCTGAGGCACGTCTCATAGTTGACATGACCTCAGTGCAGGAGATCTCGATTCAGCCTCTGCAGAGTGGGCCTGCCGTGCCCTCGGTCCCAAACCTCACGCTAGCTTGTGTTTTCAGACTTCCTTCCTCACACTCCTGGCAAACAAGCCCTCCGGACTAGGAACTCCAGAACCACAACCCAGCCCAATGTCTGCCCAACGGAAGAAAAACGTTTCCCTGTGGGGCTCTCCAGAAAACCCAGATGAGGATCAACCTGCTCGGGCCTCGACGGTACCCGAACTGGATAGGCTGCTCTGGGCACTCATGCTCTGCCTGACACAGCCTGAAGCCAGACGTCCAGACAGACAAGGAGAGAGCTGGCCGCACACCCAGCACTTCGGACACGCCATGGTCTTATGCCGTCACCTCATCCTAACCTTGGTTTTCAGAAATCTGAACCTAGACATTATATCAATTCTCCACACAGCTGGGTATAGCAAGCACAAAACAGAACTCCTCCTTCCCCATGGCTGTCAAGCTTGCTCTTGGCATGGAGTCACACCTTCAGGGTGGGAGAAACCTTCATGGCCCCTGATGCCACGCCCAAAGTTGAGTGCTGCTTGGGCACAAATTCACACTGTGAACCTCAGCATGAGCCCCATGTCAAAGAAAGGCCTGTCAGGGCCTGGACCAAGAGCCCACATATGGGGCTTGCCAAGCCCCTATGCACCCAATCCTCACCACGGTTTGAATTTTCCAGTCACCCCGCCCGTACCTGGAGCTCTGCTCTGGAATCCCTTTCTTGGAGAGACCCATGAGCCAGACAACACGACTCCACCCTTCCCACAAAATGACCCCAAACTCTTGGGAGCTGGGACAAATCCCAGAGAGGGATACTCGACCACAGTACTGAGGCCACCGCTCCAATCCACGGCTATCCCGGACACAACATCCAGAGACAAAAGCCTGAAGGAACGCCTCCCACTCGCCCTTGTTTCAGAGGCCAAGGAGCTCCCTCTCGGGCTGTACATCCGGCCTGCCATACCTTAGGCGCCACTCATAAGCTGAGTTTGCGTATTCAGACTTCTGTGCCCACAGCCTGGACCCACAAAACATCCAGGCTAGGGCCTCTGGACCAAACAGCGAAAGATTGTGCCTGCCCTCTCCAAGGAAAGTGTGTCCAATCGATTGACCACAACCCTACAGGTTAGGGAAAAGCTCCAAGGTCCCTGAGGCCATCAATAGTATAGGCCACCCTGGACTAAGAGGGGTTCTCTGACAGCAGCGGAGCAACTATCTCCACTTAGACTCTCAGACAGTGTCCCCAGAGACAGAAGGTTGAAATGGAGAGGCCCCCAGGCCCTAATCTGAACCTTAGCTTTGGTTTCCATGTTTCCGTTCTCAGAGGACTGTTTTCGTAGACCAGCACATGGGGCTTTTCTGAGGCACCAAACCAAACATCTCTCATCTCCACATGGGCACCCTCTTACTGGGATGTATCAAACACTTCAGGTAGGAGAGTTCCGCAGGGCCACTGAACAACCAGCACATTCCAAGGTCTCCATGGACCCAAACGCACATTATGACGCATCCTCAGGAGAGGCCATTTCAACTCAGCCCGCTGGGTCACGTGTTCCAGAGGCAGCAGATCAAACATATCTTGTCGCTAATAGCCAATGGGAATGCGAGGCATGCTGTACAGGGATCCATCCTTCAAACCCTGCTCTCCAGTCCTTCCATATGGTATGTCCTGGAGCCATGCAACAGGACTCGAATGTCCCGCAGAAGGAAACCTTGTGGTTTGGGGCAACCTCCAAACTCAGCGTGGGCAAACTTCCTTGGCCTCATGAGGCACCCACTTCATGAAGGTGCCATCATGGACACATACTCCAGCCTCAGCCAACGTCTGATCCTCAGCCTGACTTCAGATGCAGGAGATTTTGATTCAGCCTCTGCAGAGTGGGCCTGCTCTGCCCTTGGCTCCAATCCTCACACTAGCTTGTGTTTTCAGACTTCCGTCCTCACACTCCTGGCCCACAAACCCTCCCTACTGGGAATTCTGGGGCCACAATGAAGCACTGTGCCTGCCTCCGAGGAGAAAAACCTTGTCTATGGCGCTGCCCAGAAACCCCAAATGAGGATCAAACTGCTTGGCCCTCGGCAACACCCCAATTGCTTAGGCTACCGTAAACAGTGATGCTCTGTCGCAAATAGCCTGGGCCCAGACCTACCAAGAGACACCGACACAGCTGGCTGCACACCCAGCACATTGGACCCGCCACTGCCTTAGGCCACCATCCATTCCCAACCTGGGTTTTCAGTCATCGGAACCTAGACCTTATCTCCAATCCCTGCACAGGGGGGAACCTGATGCACAAGTCAGAACCCCTCCTTCCCCATGGCAAGAAACCTTGCTGCTGGCAGTGAGTCAAACCTTCAGTGTAGGAGAAAACGGCATGGCCCATGAGGCCACGCCCAAGCGTGAGGGCCGCCTTGGGCACAAACACACATTGTGACCCTCAGCGTGAGTACCTTATTCAAGTAAAGCCTCTCAGTGACTGGACCAAGAGCCCGCATATGTGGCTTGCCATGCCCATAGGCACCCAGGACTAACTAGATGGTGTGTATTCCAGTTGAGGGAACCCACTGCTGTGCTCTAGAGTCCCTCTCCTGGGGGTTCCCCTGTGGCAGAAAACAGTACTCTTCATTCCCACAGAATGAACACAAACACTTGGGAGCTTGGACAATCCCCCGAGAGGAAGGCTCTTCCTCGGCCTCTGAGACAACCCCTACCCTGACCGGACACTGTAAACGCAACACCCAGAGACAAAATACTGAGTGACTGCCTCCCACTTGCCCTACTTTGATTTCAAGAGGATCTCCCCTCACGGACTAGAGATCAGGCCTGCCATTACATTGGCCCCTAACTGAGCCAAGTTTGCTTTCAGACATCTGTCCCCACAGCCCTGGCAAACACAGCCTCTAGGCTGGGTCCTCTGGAGCCATACCACAGGACCGTGCCTGCTCTCTCCTGGGAAACTGTGTCCATTCCTTTGGACACACACCTCCAGAATATGAGAAACCTCAAGGCCTCCGAGGACATCCCATTACTGGGAGCCTCACTGGACTCACAGGGGCATTCGGACACAAACTGAGCAGCTACATCCATGAATGCATGCACACAGATGTCAACAGAGACAGAAGGTTGAGCCGGACAGGCCTTTAGGCCGTAGTCTCAACTCTTGCTTTGGTTTCCAGGTGTCACTCCTCAGAGGCTTTGGTTCGAAGAACAGGGTATGGGGCTTTCCTGAGGCACGGAACAGAACTGCTCTCGTCTCCACATGGGAAGTTTCCTTGTTGGAGCCGTGTCAAACACCTCATGTTGGAGAATCCTGCAGAGTCCCTGAGCCACCTCCACATTCCAAGGTCTCCCAGGCCACCAAGCCACAGTAGGACTCATCTTCAGGAGAGACCATTTCAACTCTCCCCTCTGGGTAGCTCACCCAGGAGCCCGCAGATTGAGCCTGCCTTGTCCTGACTAAAGAGTGGCGTTCCCAGGCATCCATGCTTAGACACCTGCTCTCGAGTCTTTCCATATGGGGCCTCTTGGAACCATCCAATAGGACTCGACTGTCGTGCAGAAGGTAATTTTCAGTTTTGGAGCAGTTCACAAATCCCATCGTAGGCAAAACTTTCTGGCCTCATGAAGCCCCCACACCCTTCAGGAAGAGGCCATGCTGGACAAAAACTCTAGCCTGAGGCACGTCTCATAGTTGACATGACCTCAGTGCAGGAGATCTCAATTCAGCCTCTGCAGAGTGGGCCTGCCGTGCCCTCGGTCCCAAACCTCACGCTAGCTTGTGTTTTCAGACTTCCTTCCTCACACTCCTGGCAAACAAGCCCTCCGGACTAGGAACTCCAGAACCAAAACCCAGCCCAGTGTCTGCCCAACGGAAGAAAAACGTTTCCCTGTGGGGCTCTCCAGAAAACCCAGATGAGGATCAACCTGCTCGGGCCTCGACGGTACCCGAACTGGATAGGCTGCTCTGGGCACTCATGCTCTGCCTGACACAGCCTGAAGCCAGACGTCCAGACAGACAAGGAGACAGCTGGCCGCACACCCAGCACTTCGGACACGCCATGGTCTTATGCCGTCACCTCATCCTAACCTTGGTTTTCAGATATCTGAACCTAGACATTATATCAATTCTCCACACATCTGGGTATAGCAAGCACAAAACAGAACTCCTCCTTCTCCATGGCTGTCAAGCTTGCTCTTTCATGGAGTAACACCTTCAGGGTGGGAGAAACCTTCATGGCCCCTGATACCACGCCCAAACTTGAGTGCTGCTTGGGCACAAATTCACACTGTGACCCTCCGCATGAGCCCCATGTCAAAGAAAGGCCTGTCAGGGCCTGGACCAAGAGCCCACATATGGGGCTTGCCAAGCCCCTATGCACCCAATCCTCACCACGGTTTGAATTTTCCAGTCGCCCCGCCCGTACCTAGAGCTCTGCTCTGGAATCCCTTTCTTGGAGAGACCCATGAGCCAGACAACACGACTCCACCCTTCCCACAAAATGACCCCAAACTCTTGGGAGCTGGGACAAATCCCCAGAGAGGGATACTCGTCCACAGTACCTGAGGCCACCGCTCCAATCCACGGCTATCACGGACACAACATCCAGGGACAAAAGCCTGAAGGAACGCCTCCCACTCGCCCTTGTTTCAGAGGCCCAGGAGCTCCCTCTCGGGCTGTACATCCGGCCTGCCATACCCTAGGTGCCACTCATAAGCTGAGTTTGTGTATTCAGACTTCTGTGCCCACAGCCTGGACCCACACAACATCCAGGCTAGGGCCTCTGGACCAAACAGCGAAAGATTGTGCCTGCCCTCTCCAAGGAAAATGTGCCCAATCCATGGAACACAACCCTACAGGTTAGGGAAAAGCTCCAAGGTCCCTGAGGCCATCAATAGTATAGGCCACCCTGGACTAAGAGGGGCTCTCTGACACCAGCGGAGCAACTATCTCCACTTAGACTCTCACACAGTGTCCCCAGAGACAGAAGGTTGAAATGGACAGGCCCCCAGGCCCTAATCTGAACCTTAGCTTTGGTTTCCATGTTTCCGTTCTCAGAGGACTGTTTTCGTATTCCAGCACATGGGGCTTTTCTGAGGCACCAAACCAAACATCTCTCATCTCCACATGGGCAGCTTTCTTACTGGCATGTATCAAGACTTCAGGTAGGAGAGTTCCGCAGGGCCACTGGACAACCAGCACATTCCAAGGTCTCCATGGACCCAAACGCACATTATGACGCATCCTCAGGAGAGGCCATTTCAACTCAGCCCCCTGGGTCGCGTGTTCCAGAGGCAGCAGATCAAACATATCTTGTCGCTAATAGCCAATGGGAATGCGAGGCATGCTGTACAGGGATCCATCCTTCAAACCCTGCTCTCCAGTCCTTCCATATGGTATGTCCTGGAGCCATGCAACAGGACTCGAATGTCCCGCAGAAGGAAACCTTGTGGTTTGGGGCAACCTCCAAACTCAGCGTGGGCAAACTTCCTTGGCCTCATGAGGCACCCACTTCATGAAGGTGCCATCATGGACACATACTCCAGCCTCAGCCAACGTCTGATCCTCAGCCTGACTTCAGATGCAGGAGATTTTGATTCAGCCTCTGCAGAGTGGGCCTGCTCTGCCCTTGGCTCCAATCCTCACACTAGCTTGTGTTTTCAGACTTCCGTCCTTACACTCCTGGCCCACAAACCCTCCCTACTGGGAATTCTGGGGCCACAATGAAGCACTGTGCCTGCCTCCCAGGAGAAAAACCTTGTCTATGGCGCTGCCCAGAAACCCCAAATGAGGATCAAACTGCTTGGCCCTCGGCAACACCCCAATTGCATAGGCTACCTTAAACAGTGATGCTCTGGCGCAAATAGCCTGAGCCCAGACCTTCCAACAGACACCGACACAGCTGGCTGCACACCCAGCACATTGGACCCGCCACTGCCTTAGGCCACCATCCATTCCCAACCTGGGTTTTCAGTCATCGGAACCTAGACCTTATCTCCAATCCCTGCACAGGGGGGAACTTGATGCACAATTCAGAACCCCTCCTTCCCCATGGCAAGAAACCTTGCTGCTGGCAGTGAGTCAAACCTTCAGTGTAGGAGAAAACGGCATGGCCCATGAGGCCACGCCCAAGCGTAGGGCCGCCTTGGGCACAAACACACATTGTGACCCTCAGCGTGAGTACCTTATTCAAGTAACGCCTCTCAGTGACTGGACCAAGAGCCCGCATATGTGGCTTGCCATGCCCATAGGCACCCAGGACTAACTAGATGGTGTGTATTCCAGTTGAGGGAACCCACTGCTGTGCTCTAGAGTCCCTCTCCTGGGGGTTCCCCTGTGGCAGAAAACAGTACTCTTCATTCCCACAGAATGAACACAAACACTTGGGAGCTTGGACAATCCCCCGAGAGGAAGGCTCTTCCTCGGCCTCTGAGACAACCCCTACCCTGACCGGACACTGTAAACGCAACACCCAGAGACAAAATCCTGAGTGACTGCCTCCCACTTGCCCTACACTGATTTCCAGAGGATCTCCCCTCACGGACTAGAGATCAGGCCTGCCATTACATTGGCCCCTAGCTGAGCCAAGTTTGCTTTTTCAGACATCTGTCCCCACAGCCCTGGCAAACACAGCCTCTAGGCTGGGTCCTCTGGAGCCATACCACAGGACCGTGCCTGCTCTCTCCTGGCAAACTGTGTCCATTCCTTTGGCCACACACCTCCAGAATATGAGAAACCTCAAGGCCTCCGAGGACATCCCATTACTGGGAGCCTCACTGGACTCACAGGGGCATTCGGACACAAGCTGAGCAGCTACATCCATGAATGCATGCACACAGATGTCAACAGAGATAGAAGGTTGAGCCGGACAGGCCTTTAGGCCGTAGTCTCAACTCTTGCTTTGGTTTCCAGGTGTCACTCCTCAGAGGCTTAGGTTCGAAGAACAGGGTATGGGGCTTTCCTGAGGCACGGAACAGAACTCCTCTCGTCTCCACATGGGAAGTTTCCTTGTTGGAGCCGTGTCAAACACCTCATGTTGGAGAATCCTGCAGAGTCCCTGAGCCACCTCCACATTCCAAGGTCTCCCAGGCCACCAAGCCACAGTAGGACTCATCTTCAGGAGAGACCATTTCAACTCTCCCCTCTGGGTAGCTCACCCAGGAGCCCGCAGATTGAGCCTGCCTTGTCCTGACTAAAGAGTGGCGTTCCCAGGCATCCATGCTTAGACACCTGCTCTCGAGTCTTTCCATATGGGGCCTCTTGGAACCATCCAATAGGACTCGACTGTCGTGCAGAAGGTAATTTTCAGTTTTGGAGCAGTTCACAAATCCCATCGTAGGCAAAACTTTCTGGCCTCATGAAGCCCCCACACCCTTCAGGAAGAGGCCATGCTGGACAAAAACTCTAGCCTGAGGCACGTCTCATAGTTGACATGACCTCAGTGCAGGAGATCTCGATTCAGCCTCTGCAGAGTGGGCCTGCCGTGCCCTCGGTCCCAAACCTCATGCTAGCTTGTGTTTTCAGACTTCCTTCCTCACACTCCTGGCAAACAAGCCCTCCGGACTAGGAACTCCGGAACCAAAACCCAGCCCAGTGTCTGCCCAACGGAAGAAAAACGTTTCCCTGTGGGGCTCTCCAGAAAACCCAGATGAGGATCAACCTGCTCGGGCCTCGACGGTACCCGAACTGGATAGGCTGCTCTGGGCACTCATGCTCTGCCTGACACAGCCTGAAGCCAGACGTCCAGACAGACAAGGAGACAGCTGGCCGCACACCCAGCACTTCGGACACGCCATGGTCTTATGCCGTCACCTCATCCTAACCTTGGTTTTCAGATATCTGAACCTAGACATTATATCAATTCTCCACACAGCTGGGTATAGCAAGCACAAAACAGAACTCCTCCTTCCCCATGGCTGTCAAGCCTGCTCTTGGCATGGAGTCACACCTTCAGGGTGGGAGAAACCTTCATGGCCCCTGATGCCACGCACAAACTTGAGTGCTGCTTGGGCACAAATTCACACTTTGACCCTCCGCATGAGCCCCATGTCAAAGAAAGGCCTGTCAGGGCCTGGACCAAGAGCCCACATATGGGGCTTGCCAAGCCCCTATGCACCCAATCCTCACCACGGTTTGAATTTTCCAGTCGCCCCGCCCGTACCTAGAGCTCTGCTCTGGAATCCCTTTCTTGGAGAGACCCATGAGCCAGACAACACGACTCCACCCTTCCCACAAAATGACCCCAAACTCTTGGGAGCTGGGACAAATCCCCAGAGAGGGATACTCGTCCACAGTACCTGAGGCCACCGCTCCAATCCACGGCTATCACGGACACAACATCCAGGGACAAAAGCCTGAAGGAACGCCTCCCACTCGCCCTTGTTTCAGAGGCCCAGGAGCTCCCTCTCGGGCTGTACATCCGGCCTGCCATACCCTAGGTGCCACTCATAAGCTGAGTTTGTGTATTCAGACTTCTGTGCCCACAGCCTGGACCCACACAACATCCAGGCTAGGGCCTCTGGACCAAACAGCGAAAGATTGTGCCTGCCCTCTCCAAGGAAAGCGTGCCCAATCCATTGAACACAACCCTACAGGTTAGGGAAAAGCTCCAAGGTCCCTGAGGCCATCAATAGTATAGGCCACCCTGGACTAAGAGGGGCTCTCTGACACCAGCGGAGCAACTATCTCCACTTAGACTCTCAGAGAGTTTCCCCAGAGACAGAAGGTTGAAATGGACAGGCCCCCAGGCCCTAATCTGAACCTTAGCTTTGGTTTCCATGTTTCCGTTCTCAGAGGACTGTTTTCGTAGACCAGCACATGGGGCTTTTCTGAGGCACCAAACCAAACATCTCTCATCTCCACATGGGCAGCTTTCTTACTGGCATGTATCAAGACTTCAGGTAGGAGAGTTCCGCAGGGCCACTGAACAACCAGCACATTCCAAGGTCTCCATGGACCCAAACGCACATTATGACGCATCCTCAGGAGAGGCCATTTCAACTCAGCCCCCTGGGTCGCGTGTTCCAGAGGCAGCAGATCAAACATATCTTGTCGCTAATAGCCAATGGGAATGCGAGGCATGCTGTACAGGGATCCATCCTTCAAACCCTGCTCTCCAGTCCTTCCATATGGTATGTCCTGGAGCCATGCAACAGGACTCGAATGTCCCGCAGAAGGAAACCTTGTGGTTTGGGGCAACCTCCAAACTCAGCGTGGGCAAACTTCCTTGGCCTCATGAGGCACCCACTTCATGAAGGTGCCATCATGGACACATACTCCAGCCTCAGCCAACGTCTGATCCTCAGCCTGACTTCAGATGCAGGAGATTTTGATTCAGCCTCTGCAGAGTGGGCCTGCTCTGCCCTTGGCTCCAATCCTCACACTAGCTTGTGTTTTCAGACTTCCGTCCTCACACTCCTGGCCCACAAACCCTCCCTACTGGGAATTCTGGGGCCACAATGAAGCACTGTGCCTGCCTCCCAGGAGAAAAACCTTGTCTATGGCGCTGCCCAGAAACCCCAAATGAGGATCAAACTGCTTGGCCCTCGGCAACACCCCAATTGCATAGGCTACCTTAAACAGTGATGCTCTGTCGCAAATAGCCTGAGCCCAGACCTTCCAACAGACACCGACACAGCTGGCTGCACACCCAGCACATTGGACCCGCCACTGCCTTAGGCCACCATCCATTCCCAACCTGGGTTTTCAGTCATCGGAACCTAGACCTTATCTCCAATCCCTGCACAGGGGGGAACCTGATGCACAAGTAAGAACCCCTCCTTCCCCATGGCAAGAAACCTTGCTGCTGGCAGGGAGTCAAACCTTCAGTGTAGGAGAAAACGGCATGGCCCATGAGGCCACGCCCAAGCGTGAGGGCCGCCTTGGGCACAAACACACATTGTGACCCTCAGCGTGAGTACCTTATTCAAGTAACGCCTCTCAGTGACTGGACCAAGAGCCCGCATATGTGGCTTGCCATGCCCATAGGCACCCAGGACTAACTAGATGGTGTGTATTCCAGTTGAGGGAACCCACTGCTGTGCTCTAGAGTCCCTCTCCTGGGGGTTCCCCTGTGGCAGAAAACAGTACTCTTCATTCCCACAGAATGAACACAAACACTTGGGAGCTTGGACAATCCCCCGAGAGGAAGGCTCTTCCTCGGCCTCTGAGACAACCCCTACCCTGACCGGACACTGTAAACGCAACACCCAGAGACAAAATCCTGAGTGACTGCCTCCCACTTGCCCTACTTTGATTTCCAGAGGATCTCCCCTCACGGACTAGAGATCAGGCCTGCCATTACATTGGCCCCTAGCTGAGCCAAGTTTGCTTTTTCAGACATCTGTCCCCACAGCCCTGGCAAACACAGCCTCTAGGCTGGGTCCTCTGGAGCCATACCACAGGACCGTGCCTGCTCTCTCCTGGCAAACTGTGTCCATTCCTTTGGACACACACCTCCAGAATATGAGAAACCTCAAGGCCTCCGAGGACATCCCATTACTGGGAGCCTCACTGGACTCACAGGGGCATTCGGACACAAGCTGAGCAGCTACATCCATGAATGCATGCACACAGATGTCAACAGAGATAGAAGGTTGAGCCGGACAGGCCTTTAGGCCGTAGTCTCAACTCTTGCTTTGGTTTCCAGGTGTCACTCCTCAGAGGCTTAGGTTCGAAGAACAGGGTATGGGGCTTTCCTGAGGCACGGAACAGAACTGCTCTCGTCGCCACATGGGAAGTTTCCTTGTTGGAGCCGTGTCAAACTCCTCATGTTGGAGAATCCTGCAGAGTCCCTGAGCCACCTCCACATTCCAAGGTCTCCCAGGCCACCAAGCCACAGTAGGACTCATCTTCAGGAGAGACCATTTCAACTCTCCCCTCTGGGTAGCTCACCCAGGAGCCCGCAGATTGAGCCTGCCTTGTCCTGACTAAAGAGTGGCGTTCCCAGGCATCCATGCTTAGACACCTGCTCTCGAGTCTTTCCATATGGGGCCTCTTGGAACCATCCAATAGGACTCGACTGTCGTGCAGAAGGTAATTTTCAGTTTTGGAGCAGTTCACAAATCCCATCGTAGGCAAAACTTTCTGGCCTCATGAAGCCCCCACACCCTTCAGGAAGAGGCCATGCTGGACAAAAACTCTAGCCTGAGGCACGTCTCATAGTTGACATGACCTCAGTGCAGGAGATCTCGATTCAGCCTCTGCAGAGTGGGCCTGCCGTGCCCTCGGTCCCAAACCTCACGCTAGCTTGTGTTTTCAGACTTCCTTCCTCACACTCCTGGCAAACAAGCCCTCCGGACTAGGAACTCCGGAACCAAAACCCAGCCCAGTGTCTGCCCAACGGAAGAAAAACGTTTCCCTGTGGGGCTCTCCAGAAAACCCAGATGAGGATCAACCTGCTCGGGCCTCGACGGTACCCGAACTGGATAGGCTGCTCTGGGCACTCATGCTCTGCCTGACACAGCCTGAAGCCAGACGTCCAGACAGAGAAGGAGACAGCTGGCCGCACACCCAGCACTTCGGACACGCCATGGTCTTATGCCGTCACCTCATCCTAACCTTGGTTTTCAGATATCTGAACCTAGACATTATATCAATTCTCCACACATCTGGGTATAGCAAGCACAAAACAGAACTCCTCCTTCCCCATGGCTGTCAAGCTTGCTCTTGGCATGGAGTCACACCTTCAGGGTGGGAGAAACCTTCATGGCCCCTGATGCCACGCCCAAACTTGAGTGCTGCTTGGGCACAAATTCACACTGTGACCCTCCGCATGAGCCCCATGTCAAAGAAAGGCCTGTCAGGGCCTGGACCAAGAGCCCACATATGGGGCTTGCCAAGCCCCTATGCACCCAATCCTCACCACGGTTTGAATTTTCCAGTCGCCCCGCCCGTACCTAGAGCTCTGCTCTGGAATCCCTTTCTTGGAGAGACCCATGAGCCAGACAACACGACTCCACCCTTCCCACAAAATGACCCCAAACTCTTGGGAGCTGGGACAAATCCCCAGAGAGGGATACTCGTCCACAGTACCTGAGGCCACCGCTCCAATCCACGGCTATCACGGACACAACATCCAGGGACAAAAGCCTGAAGGAACGCCTCCCACTCGCCCTTGTTTCAGAGGCCCAGGAGCTCCCTCTCGGGCTGTACATCCGGCCTGCCATACCCTAGGTGCCACTCATAAGCTGAGTTTGTGTATTCAGACTTCTGTGCCCACAGCCTGGACCCACACAACATCCAGGCTAGGGCCTCTGGACCAAACAGCGAAAGATTGTGCCTGCCCTCTCCATGGAAAATGTGCCCAATCCATGGAACACAACCCTACAGGTTAGGGAAAAGCTCCAAGGTCCCTGAGGCCATCAATAGTATAGGCCACCCTGGACTAAGAGGGGCTCTCTGACACCAGCGGAGCAACTATCTCCACTTAGACTCTCACACAGTGTCCCCAGAGACAGAAGGTTGAAATGGACAGGCCCCCAGGCCCTAATCTGAACCTTAGCTTTGGTTTCCATGTTTCCGTTCTCAGAGGACTGTTTTCGTATTCCAGCACATGGGGCTTTTCTGAGGCACCAAACCAAACATCTCTCATCTCCACATGGGCAGCTTTCTTACTGGCATGTATCAAGACTTCAGGTAGGAGAGTTCCGCAGGGCCACTGAACAACCAGCACATTCCAAGGTCTCCATGGACCCAAACGCACATTATGACGCATCCTCAGGAGAGGCCATTTCAACTCAGCCCCCTGGGTCGCGTGTTCCAGAGGCAGCAGATCAAACATATCTTGTCGCTAATAGCCAATGGGAATGCGAGGCATGCTGTACAGGGATCCATCCTTCAAACCCTGCTCTCCAGTCCTTCCATATGGTATGTCCTGGAGCCATGCAACAGGACTCGAATGTCCCGCAGAAGGAAACCTTGTGGTTTGGGGCAACCTCCAAACTCAGCGTGGGCAAACTTCCTTGGCCTCATGAGGCACCCACTTCATGAAGGTGCCATCATGGACACATACTCCAGCCTCAGCCAACGTCTGATCCTCAGCCTGACTTCAGATGCAGGAGATTTTGATTCAGCCTCTGCAGAGTGGGCCTGCTCTGCCCTTGGCTCCAATCCTCACACTAGCTTGTGTTTTCAGACTTCCGTCCTCACACTCCTGGCCCACAAACCCTCCCTACTGGGAATTCTGGGGCCACAATGAAGCACTGTGCCTGCCTCCCAGGAGAAAAACCTTGTCTATGGCGCTGCCCAGAAACCCCAAATGAGGATCAAACTGCTTGGCCCTCGGCAACACCCCAATTGCATAGGCTACCTTAAACAGTGATGCTCTGTCGCAAATAGCCTGAGCCCAGACCTTCCAACAGACACCGACACAGCTGGCTGCACACCCAGCACATTGGACCCGCCACTGCCTTAGGCCACCATCCATTCCCAACCTGGGTTTTCAGTCATCGGAACCTAGACCTTATCTCCAATCCCTGCACAGGGGGGAACCTGATGCACAAGTCAGAACCCCTCCTTCCCCATGGCAAGAAACCTTGCTGCTGGCAGGGAGTCAAACCTTCAGTGTAGGAGAAAACGGCATGGCCCACGAGGCCACGCCCAAGCGTGAGGGCCGCCTTGGGCACAAACACACATTGTGACCCTCAGCGTGAGTACCTTATTCAAGTAACGCCTCTCAGTGACTGGACCAAGAGCCCGCATATGTGGCTTGCCATGCCCATAGGCACCCAGGACTAACTAGATGGTGTGTATTCCAGTTGAGGGAACCCACTGCTGTGCTCTAGAGTCCCTCTCCTGGGGGTTCCCCTGTGGCAGAAAACAGTACTCTTCATTCCCACAGAATGAACACAAACACTTGGGAGCTTGGACAATCCCCCGAGAGGAAGGCTCTTCCTCGGCCTCTGAGACAACCCCTACCCTGACCGGACACTGTAAACGCAACACCCAGAGACAAAATCCTGAGTGACTGCCTCCCACTTGCCCTACTTTGATTTCCAGAGGATCTCCCCTCACGGACTAGAGATCAGGCCTGCCATTACATTGGCCCCTAGCTGAGCCAAGTTTGCTTTTTCAGACATCTGTCCCCACAGCCCTGGCAAACACAGCCTCTAGGCTGGGTCCTCTGGAGCCATACCACAGGACCGTGCCTGCTCTCTCCTGGCAAACTGTGTCCATTCCTTTGGCCACACACCTCCAGAATATGAGAAACCTCAAGGCCTCCGAGGACATCCCACTACTGGGAGCCTCACTGGACTCACAGGGGCATTCGGACACAAGCTGAGCAGCTACATCCATGAATGCATGCACACAGATGTCAACAGAGATAGAAGGTTGAGCCGGACAGGCCTTTAGGCCGTAGTCTCAACTCTTGCTTTGGTTTCCAGGTGTCACTCCTCAGAGGCTTAGGTTCGAAGAACAGGGTATGGGGCTTTCCTGAGGCACGGAACAGAACTCGTCTCGTCTCCACATGGGAAGTTTCCTTGTTGGAGCCGTGTCAAACACCTCATGTTGGAGAATCCTGCAGAGTCCCTGAGCCACCTCCACATTCCAAGGTCTCCCAGGCCACCAAGCCACAGTAGGACTCATCTTCAGGAGAGACCATTTCAACTCTCCCCTCTGGGTAGCTCACCCAGGAGCCCGCAGATTGAGCCTGCCTTGTCCTGACTAAAGAGTGGCGTTCCCAGGCATCCATGCTTAGACACCTGCTCTCGAGTCTTTCCATATGGGGCCTCTTGGAACCATCCAATAGGACTCGACTGTCGTGCAGAAGGTAATTTTCAGTTTTGGAGCAGTTCACAAATCCCATCGTAGGCAAAACTTTCTGGCCTCATGAAGCCCCCACACCCTTCAGGAAGAGGCCATGCTGGACAAAAACTCTAGCCTGAGGCACGTCTCATAGTTGACATGGCCTCAGTGCAGGAGATCTCGATTCAGCCTCTGCAGAGTGGGCCTGCCGTGCCCTCGGTCCCAAACCTCACGCTAGCTTGTGTTTTCAGACTTCCTTCCTCACACTCCTGGCAAACAAGCCCTCCGGACTAGGAACTCCGGAACCAAAACCCAGCCCAGTGTCTGCCCAACGGAAGAAAAACGTTTCCCTGTGGGGCTCTCCAGAAAACCCAGATGAGGATCAACCTGCTCAGGCCTCGACGGTACCCGAACTGGATAGGCTGCTCTGGGCACTCATGCTCTGCCTGACACAGCCTGATGCCAGACGTCCAGACAGAGAAGGAGACAGCTGGCCGCACACCCAGCACTTCGGACACGCCATGGTCTTATGCCGTCACCTCATCCTAACCTTGGTTTTCAGATATCTGAACCTAGACATTATAACAATTCTCCACACAGCTGGGTATAGCAAGCACAAAACAGAACTCCTCCTTCCCCATGGCTGTCAAGCTTGCTCTTGGCATGGAGTCACACCTTCAGGGTGGGAGAAACCTTCATGGCCCCTGATGCCACGCCCAAACTTGAGTGCTGCTTGGGCACAAATTCACACTGTGACCCTCCGCATGAGCCCCATGTCAAAGAAAGGCCTGTCAGGGCCTGGACCAAGAGCCCACATATGGGGCTTGCCAAGCCCCTATGCACCCAATCCTCACCACGGTTTGAATTTTCCAGTCGCCCCGCCCGTACCTAGAGCTCTGCTCTGGAATCCCTTTCTTGGAGAGACCCATGAGCCAGACAACACGACTCCACCCTTCCCACAAAATGACCCCAAACTCTTGGGAGCTGGGACAAATCCCCAGAGAGGGATACTCGTCCACAGTACCTGAGGCCACCGCTCCAATCCACGGCTATCACGGACACAACATCCAGGGACAAAAGCCTGAAGGAACGCCTCCCACTCGCCCTTGTTTCAGAGGCCCAGGAGCTCCCTCTCGGGCTGTACATCCGGCCTGCCATACCCTAGGTGCCACTCATAAGCTGAGTTTGTGTATTCAGACTTCTGTGCCCACAGCCTGGACCCACACAACATCCAGGCTAGGGCCTCTGGACCAAACAGCGAAAGATTGTGCCTGCCCTCTCCATGGAAAATGTGCCCAATCCATGGAACACAACCCTACAGGTTAGGGAAAAGCTCCAAGGTCCCTGAGGCCATCAATAGTATAGGCCACCCTGGACTAAGAGGGGCTCTCTGACACCAGCGGAGCAACTATCTCCACTTAGACTCTCACACAGTGTCCCCAGAGACAGAAGGTTGAAATGGACAGGCCCCCAGGCCCTAATCTGAACCTTAGCTTTGGTTTCCATGTTTCCGTTCTCAGAGGACTGTTTTCGTATTCCAGCACATGGGGCTTTTCTGAGGCACCAAACCAAACATCTCTCATCTCCACATGGGCAGCTTTCTTACTGGCATGTATCAAGACTTCAGGTAGGAGAGTTCCGCAGGGCCACTGAACAACCAGCACATTCCAAGGTCTCCATGGACCCAAACGCACATTATGACGCATCCTCAGGAGAGGCCATTTCAACTCAGCCCCCTGGGTCGCGTGTTCCAGAGGCAGCAGATCAAACATATCTTGTCGCTAATAGCCAATGGGAATGCGAGGCATGCTGTACAGGGATCCATCCTTCAAACCCTGCTCTCCAGTCCTTCCATATGGTATGTCCTGGAGCCATGCAACAGGACTCGAATGTCCCGCAGAAGGAAACCTTGTGGTTTGGGGCAACCTCCAAACTCAGCGTGGGCAAACTTCCTTGGCCTCATGAGGCACCCACTTCATGAAGGTGCCATCATGGACACATACTCCAGCCTCAGCCAACGTCTGATCCTCAGCCTGACTTCAGATGCAGGAGATTTTGATTCAGCCTCTGCAGAGTGGGCCTGCTCTGCCCTTGGCTCCAATCCTCACACTAGCTTGTGTTTTCAGACTTCCGTCCTCACACTCCTGGCCCACAAACCCTCCCTACTGGGAATTCTGGGGCCACAATGAAGCACTGTGCCTGCCTCCCAGGAGAAAAACCTTGTCTATGGCGCTGCCCAGAAACCCCAAATGAGGATCAAACTGCTTGGCCCTCGGCAACACCCCAATTGCATAGGCTACCTTAAACAGTGATGCTCTGTCGCAAATAGCCTGAGCCCAGACCTTCCAACAGACACCGACACAGCTGGCTGCACACCCAGCACATTGGACCCGCCACTGCCTTAGGCCACCATCCATTCCCAACCTGGGTTTTCAGTCATCGGAACCTAGACCTTATCTCCAATCCCTGCACAGGGGGGAACCTGATGCACAAGTCAGAACCCCTCCTTCCCCATGGCAAGAAACCTTGCTGCTGGCAGGGAGTCAAACCTTCAGTGTAGGAGAAAACGGCATGGCCCACGAGGCCACGCCCAAGCGTGAGGGCCGCCTTGGGCACAAACACACATTGTGACCCTCAGCGTGAGTACCTTATTCAAGTAACGCCTCTCAGTGACTGGACCAAGAGCCCGCATATGTGGCTTGCCATGCCCATAGGCACCCAGGACTAACTAGATGGTGTGTATTCCAGTTGAGGGAACCCACTGCTGTGCTCTAGAGTCCCTCTCCTGGGGGTTCCCCTGTGGCAGAAAACAGTACTCTTCATTCCCACAGAATGAACACAAACACTTGGGAGCTTGGACAATCCCCCGAGAGGAAGGCTCTTCCTCGGCCTCTGAGACAACCCCTACCCTGACCGGACACTGTAAACGCAACACCCAGAGACAAAATCCTGAGTGACTGCCTCCCACTTGCCCTACACTGATTTCCAGAGGATCTCCCCTCACGGACTAGAGATCAGGCCTGCCATTACATTGGCCCCTAGCTGAGCCAAGTTTGCTTTTTCAGACATCTGTCCCCACAGCCCTGGCAAACACAGCCTCTAGGCTGGGTCCTCTGGAGCCATACCACAGGACCGTGCCTGCTCTCTCCTGGCAAACTGTGTCCATTCCTTTGGCCACACACCTCCAGAATATGAGAAACCTCAAGGCCTCCGAGGACATCCCATTACTGGGAGCCTCACTGGACTCACAGGGGCATTCGGACACAAGCTGAGCAGCTACATCCATGAATGCATGCACACAGATGTCAACAGAGATAGAAGGTTGAGCCGGACAGGCCTTTAGGCCGTAGTCTCAACTCTTGCTTTGGTTTCCAGGTGTCACTCCTCAGAGGCTTAGGTTCGAAGAACAGGGTATGGGGCTTTCCTGAGGCACGGAACAGAACTGCTCTCGTCGCCACATGGGAAGTTTCCTTGTTGGAGCCGTGTCAAACTCCTCATGTTGGAGAATCCTGCAGAGTCCCTGAGCCACCTCCACATTCCAAGGTCTCCCAGGCCACCAAGCCACAGTAGGACTCATCTTCAGGAGAGACCATTTCAACTCTCCCCTCTGGGTAGCTCACCCAGGAGCCCGCAGATTGAGCCTGCCTTGTCCTGACTAAAGAGTGGCGTTCCCAGGCATCCATGCTTAGACACCTGCTCTCGAGTCTTTCCATATGGGGCCTCTTGGAACCATCCAATAGGACTCGACTGTCGTGCAGAAGGTAATTTTCAGTTTTGGAGCAGTTCACAAATCCCATCGTAGGCAAAACTTTCTGGCCTCATGAAGCCCCCACACCCTTCAGGAAGAGGCCATGCTGGACAAAAACTCTAGCCTGAGGCACGTCTCATAGTTGACATGGCCTCAGTGCAGGAGATCTCGATTCAGCCTCTGCAGAGTGGGCCTGCCGTGCCCTCGGTCCCAAACCTCACGCTAGCTTGTGTTTTCAGACTTCCTTCCTCACACTCCTGGCAAACAAGCCCTCCGGACTAGGAACTCCGGAACCAAAACCCAGCCCAGTGTCTGCCCAACGGAAGAAAAACGTTTCCCTGTGGGGCTCTCCAGAAAACCCAGATGAGGATCAACCTGCTCGGGCCTCGACGGTACCCGAACTGGATAGGCTGCTCTGGGCACTCATGCTCTGCCTGACACAGCCTGAAGCCAGACGTCCAGACAGACAAGGAGACAGCTGGCCGCACACCCAGCACTTCGGACACGCCATGGTCTTATGCCGTCACCTCATCCTAACCTTGGTTTTCAGATATCTGAACCTAGACATTATATCAATTCTCCACACATCTGGGTATAGCAAGCACAAAACAGAACTCCTCCTTCCCCATGGCTGTCAAGCTTGCTCTTGGCATGGAGTCACACCTTCAGGGTGGGAGAAACCTTCATGGCCCCTGATGCCACGCCCAAACTTGAGTGCTGCTTGGGCACAAATTCACACTGTGACCCTCCGCATGAGCCCCATGTCAAAGAAAGGCCTGTCAGGGCCTGGACCAAGAGCCCACATATGGGGCTTGCCAAGCCCCTATGCACCCAATCCTCACCACGGTTTGAATTTTCCAGTCGCCCCGCCCGTACCTAGAGCTCTGCTCTGGAATCCCTTTCTTGGAGAGACCCATGAGCCAGACAACACGACTCCACCCTTCCCACAAAATGACCCCAAACTCTTGGGAGCTGGGACAAATCCCCAGAGAGGGATACTCGTCCACAGTACCTGAGGCCACCGCTCCAATCCACGGCTATCACGGACACAACATCCAGGGACAAAAGCCTGAAGGAACGCCTCCCACTCGCCCTTGTTTCAGAGGCCCAGGAGCTCCCTCTCGGGCTGTACATCCGGCCTGCCATACCCTAGGTGCCACTCATAAGCTGAGTTTGTGTATTCAGACTTCTGTGCCCACAGCCTGGACCCACACAACATCCAGGCTAGGGCCTCTGGACCAAACAGCGAAAGATTGTGCCTGCCCTCTCCATGGAAAATGTGCCCAATCCATGGAACACAACCCTACAGGTTAGGGAAAAGCTCCAAGGTCCCTGAGGCCATCAATAGTATAGGCCACCCTGGACTAAGAGGGGCTCTCTGACACCAGCGGAGCAACTATCTCCACTTAGACTCTCACACAGTGTCCCCAGAGACAGAAGGTTGAAATGGACAGGCCCCCAGGCCCTAATCTGAACCTTAGCTTTGGTTTCCATGTTTCCGTTCTCAGAGGACTGTTTTCGTATTCCAGCACATGGGGCTTTTCTGAGGCACCAAACCAAACATCTCTCATCTCCACATGGGCAGCTTTCTTACTGGCATGTATCAAGACTTCAGGTAGGAGAGTTCCGCAGGGCCACTGAACAACCAGCACATTCCAAGGTCTCCATGGACCCAAACGCACATTATGACGCATCCTCAGGAGAGGCCATTTCAACTCAGCCCCCTGGGTCGCGTGTTCCAGAGGCAGCAGATCAAACATATCTTGTCGCTAATAGCCAATGGGAATGCGAGGCATGCTGTACAGGGATCCATCCTTCAAACCCTGCTCTCCAGTCCTTCCATATGGTATGTCCTGGAGCCATGCAACAGGACTCGAATGTCCCGCAGAAGGAAACCTTGTGGTTTGGGGCAACCTCCAAACTCAGCGTGGGCAAACTTCCTTGGCCTCATGAGGCACCCACTTCATGAAGGTGCCATCATGGACACATACTCCAGCCTCAGCCAACGTCTGATCCTCAGCCTGACTTCAGATGCAGGAGATTTTGATTCAGCCTCTGCAGAGTGGGCCTGCTCTGCCCTTGGCTCCAATCCTCACACTAGCTTGTGTTTTCAGACTTCCGTCCTCACACTCCTGGCCCACAAACCCTCCCTACTGGGAATTCTGGGGCCACAATGAAGCACTGTGCCTGCCTCCCAGGAGAAAAACCTTGTCTATGGCGCTGCCCAGAAACCCCAAATGAGGATCAAACTGCTTGGCCCTCGGCAACACCCCAATTGCATAGGCTACCTTAAACAGTGATGCTCTGTCGCAAATAGCCTGAGCCCAGACCTTCCAACAGACACCGACACAGCTGGCTGCACACCCAGCACATTGGACCCGCCACTGCCTTAGGCCACCATCCATTCCCAACCTGGGTTTTCAGTCATCGGAACCTAGACCTTATCTCCAATCCCTGCACAGGGGGGAACCTGATGCACAAGTCAGAACCCCTCCTTCCCCATGGCAAGAAACCTTGCTGCTGGCAGGGAGTCAAACCTTCAGTGTAGGAGAAAACGGCATGGCCCATGAGGCCACGCCCAAGCGTGAGGGCCGCCTTGGGCACAAACACACATTGTGACCCTCAGCGTGAGTACCTTATTCAAGTAACGCCTCTCAGTGACTGGACCAAGAGCCCGCATATGTGGCTTGCCATGCCCATAGGCACCCAGGACTAACTAGATGGTGTGTATTCCAGTTGAGGGAACCCACTGCTGTGCTCTAGAGTCCCTCTCCTGGGGGTTCCCCTGTGGCAGAAAACAGTACTCTTCATTCCCACAGAATGAACACAAACACTTGGGAGCTTGGACAATCCCCCGAGAGGAAGGCTCTTCCTCGGCCTCTGAGACAACCCCTACCCTGACCGGACACTGTAAACGCAACACCCAGAGACAAAATCCTGAGTGACTGCCTCCCACTTGCCCTACTTTGATTTCCAGAGGATCTCCCCTCACGGACTAGAGATCAGGCCTGCCATTACATTGGCCCCTAGCTGAGCCAAGTTTGCTTTTTCAGACATCTGTCCCCACAGCCCTGGCAAACACAGCCTCTAGGCTGGGTCCTCTGGAGCCATACCACAGGACCGTGCCTGCTCTCTCCTGGCAAACTGTGTCCATTCCTTTGGCCACACACCTCCAGAATATGAGAAACCTCAAGGCCTCCGAGGACATCCCACTACTGGGAGCCTCACTGGACTCACAGGGGCATTCGGACACAAGCTGAGCAGCTACATCCATGAATGCATGCACACAGATGTCAACAGAGATAGAAGGTTGAGCCGGACAGGCCTTTAGGCCGTAGTCTCAACTCTTGCTTTGGTTTCCAGGTGTCACTCCTCAGAGGCTTAGGTTCGAAGAACAGGGTATGGGGCTTTCCTGAGGCACGGAACAGAACTGCTCTCGTCTCCACATGGGAAGTTTCCTTGTTGGAGCCGTGTCAAACACCTCATGTTGGAGAATCCTGCAGAGTCCCTGAGCCACCTCCACATTCCAAGGTCTCCCAGGCCACCAAGCCACAGTAGGACTCATCTTCAGGAGAGACCATTTCAACTCTCCCCTCTGGGTAGCTCACCCAGGAGCCCGCAGATTGAGCCTGCCTTGTCCTGACTAAAGAGTGGCGTTCCCAGGCATCCATGCTTAGACACCTGCTCTCGAGTCTTTCCATATGGGGCCTCTTGGAACCATCCAATAGGACTCGACTGTCGTGCAGAAGGTAATTTTCAGTTTTGGAGCAGTTCACAAATCCCATCGTAGGCAAAACTTTCTGGCCTCATGAAGCCCCCACACCCTTCAGGAAGAGGCCATGCTGGACAAAAACTCTAGCCTGAGGCACGTCTCATAGTTGACATGACCTCAGTGCAGGAGATCTCGATTCAGCCTCTGCAGAGTGGGCCTGCCGTGCCCTCGGTCCCAAACCTCACGCTAGCTTGTGTTTTCAGACTTCCTTCCTCACACTCCTGTCAAACAAGCCCTCCGGACTAGGAACTCCGGAACCAAAACCCAGCCCAGTGTCTGCCCAACGGAAGAAAAACGTTTCCCTGTGGGGCTCTCCAGAAAACCCAGATGAGGATCAACCTGCTCGGGCCTCGACGGTACCCGAACTGGATAGGCTGCTCTGGGCACTCATGCTCTGCCTGACACAGCCTGATGCCAGACGTCCAGACAGAGAAGGAGACAGCTGGCCGCACACCCAGCACTTCGGACACGCCATGGTCTTATGCCGTCACCTCATCCTAACCTTGGTTTTCAGATATCTGAACCTAGACATTATAACAATTCTCCACACAGCTGGGTATAGCAAGCACAAAACAGAACTCCTCCTTCCCCATGGCTGTCAAGCTTGCTCTTGGCATGGAGTCACACCTTCAGGGTGGGAGAAACCTTCATGGCCCCTGATGCCACGCCCAAACTTGAGTGCTGCTTGGGCACAAATTCACACTGTGACCCTCCGCATGAGCCCCATGTCAAAGAAAGGCCTGTCAGGGCCTGGACCAAGAGCCCACATATGGGGCTTGCCAAGCCCCTATGCACCCAATCCTCACCACGGTTTGAATTTTCCAGTCGCCCCGCCCGTACCTAGAGCTCTGCTCTGGAATCCCTTTCTTGGAGAGACCCATGAGCCAGACAACACGACTCCACCCTTCCCACAAAATGACCCCAAACTCTTGGGAGCTGGGACAAATCCCCAGAGAGGGATACTCGTCCACAGTACCTGAGGCCACCGCTCCAATCCACGGCTATCACGGACACAACATCCAGGGACAAAAGCCTGAAGGAACGCCTCCCACTCGCCCTTGTTTCAGAGGCCCAGGAGCTCCCTCTCGGGCTGTACATCCGGCCTGCCATACCCTAGGTGCCACTCATAAGCTGAGTTTGTGTATTCAGACTTCTGTGCCCACAGCCTGGACCCACACAACATCCAGGCTAGGGCCTCTGGACCAAACAGCGAAAGATTGTGCCTGCCCTCTCCATGGAAAATGTGCCCAATCCATGGAACACAACCCTACAGGTTAGGGAAAAGCTCCAAGGTCCCTGAGGCCATCAATAGTATAGGCCACCCTGGACTAAGAGGGGCTCTCTGACACCAGCGGAGCAACTATCTCCACTTAGACTCTCACACAGTGTCCCCAGAGACAGAAGGTTGAAATGGACAGGCCCCCAGGCCCTAATCTGAACCTTAGCTTTGGTTTCCATGTTTCCGTTCTCAGAGGACTGTTTTCGTATTCCAGCACATGGGGCTTTTCTGAGGCACCAAACCAAACATCTCTCATCTCCACATGGGCAGCTTTCTTACTGGCATGTATCAAGACTTCAGGTAGGAGAGTTCCGCAGGGCCACTGAACAACCAGCACATTCCAAGGTCTCCATGGACCCAAACGCACATTATGACGCATCCTCAGGAGAGGCCATTTCAACTCAGCCCCCTGGGTCGCGTGTTCCAGAGGCAGCAGATCAAACATATCTTGTCGCTAATAGCCAATGGGAATGCGAGGCATGCTGTACAGGGATCCATCCTTCAAACCCTGCTCTCCAGTCCTTCCATATGGTATGTCCTGGAGCCATGCAACAGGACTCGAATGTCCCGCAGAAGGAAACCTTATGGTTTGGGGCAACCTCCAAACTCAGCGTGGGCAAACTTCCTTGGCCTCATGAGGCACCCACTTCATGAAGGTGCCATCATGGACACATACTCCAGCCTCAGCCAACGTCTGATCCTCAGCCTGACTTCAGATGCAGGAGATTTTGATTCAGCCTCTGCAGAGTGGGCCTGCTCTGCCCTTGGCTCCAATCCTCACACTAGCTTGTGTTTTCAGACTTCCGTCCTCACACTCCTGGCCCACAAACCCTCCCTACTGGGAATTCTGGGGCCACAATGAAGCACTGTGCCTGCCTCCCAGGAGAAAAACCTTGTCTATGGCGCTGCCCAGAAACCCCAAATGAGGATCAAACTGCTTGGCCCTCGGCAACACCCCAATTGCATAGGCTACCTTAAACAGTGATGCTCTGTCGCAAATAGCCTGAGCCCAGACCTTCCAACAGACACCGACACAGCTGGCTGCACACCCAGCACATTGGACCCGCCACTGCCTTAGGCCACCATCCATTCCCAACCTGGGTTTTCAGTCATCGGAACCTAGACCTTATCTCCAATCCCTGCACAGGGGGGAACCTGATGCACAAGTCAGAACCCCTCCTTCCCCATGGCAAGAAACCTTGCTGCTGGCAGGGAGTCAAACCTTCAGTGTAGGAGAAAACGGCATGGCCCATGAGGCCACGCCCAAGCGTGAGGGCCGCCTTGGGCACAAACACACATTGTGACCCTCAGCGTGAGTACCTTATTCAAGTAACGCCTCTCAGTGACTGGACCAAGAGCCCGCATATGTGGCTTGCCATGCCCATAGGCACCCAGGACTAACTAGATGGTGTGTATTCCAGTTGAGGGAACCCACTGCTGTGCTCTAGAGTCCCTCTCCTGGGGGTTCCCCTGTGGCAGAAAACAGTACTCTTCATTCCCACAGAATGAACACAAACACTTGGGAGCTTGGACAATCCCCCGAGAGGAAGGCTCTTCCTCGGCCTCTGAGACAACCCCTACCCTGACCGGACACTGTAAACGCAACACCCAGAGACAAAATCCTGAGTGACTGCCTCCCACTTGCCCTACTTTGATTTCCAGAGGATCTCCCCTCACGGACTAGAGATCAGGCCTGCCATTACATTGGCCCCTAGCTGAGCCAAGTTTGCTTTTTCAGACATCTGTCCCCACAGCCCTGGCAAACACAGCCTCTAGGCTGGGTCCTCTGGAGCCATACCACAGGACCGTGCCTGCTCTCTCCTGGCAAACTGTGTCCATTCCTTTGGCCACACACCTCCAGAATATGAGAAACCTCAAGGCCTCCGAGGACATCCCACTACTGGGAGCCTCACTGGACTCACAGGGGCATTCGGACACAAGCTGAGCAGCTACATCCATGAATGCATGCACACAGATGTCAACAGAGATAGAAGGTTGAGCCGGACAGGCCTTTAGGCCGTAGTCTCAACTCTTGCTTTGGTTTCCAGGTGTCACTCCTCAGAGGCTTAGGTTCGAAGAACAGGGTATGGGGCTTTCCTGAGGCACGGAACAGAACTCCTCTCGTCTCCACATGGGAAGTTTCCTTGTTGGAGCCGTGTCAAACACCTCATGTTGGAGAATCCTGCAGAGTCCCTGAGCCACCTCCACATTCCAAGGTCTCCCAGGCCACCAAGCCACAGTAGGACTCATCTTCAGGAGAGACCATTTCAACTCTCCCCTCTGGGTAGCTCACCCAGGAGCCCGCAGATTGAGCCTGCCTTGTCCTGACTAAAGAGTGGCGTTCCCAGGCATCCATGCTTAGACACCTGCTCTCGAGTCTTTCCATATGGGGCCTCTTGGAACCATCCAATAGGACTCGACTGTCGTGCAGAAGGTAATTTTCAGTTTTGGAGCAGTTCACAAATCCCATCGTAGGCAAAACTTTCTGGCCTCATGAAGCCCCCACACCCTTCAGGAAGAGGCCATGCTGGACAAAAACTCTAGCCTGAGGCACGTCTCATAGTTGACATGACCTCAGTGCAGGAGATCTCGATTCAGCCTCTGCAGAGTGGGCCTGCCGTGCCCTCGGTCCCAAACCTCACGCTAGCTTGTGTTTTCAGACTTCCTTCCTCACACTCCTGGCAAACAAGCCCTCCGGACTAGGAACTCCGGAACCAAAACCCAGCCCAGTGTCTGCCCAACGGAAGAAAAACGTTTCCCTGTGGGGCTCTCCAGAAAACCCAGATGAGGATCAACCTGCTCGGGCCTCGACGGTACCCGAACTGGATAGGCTGCTCTGGGCACTCATGCTCTGCCTGACACAGCCTGATGCCAGACGTCCAGACAGAGAAGGAGACAGCTGGCCGCACACCCAGCACTTCGGACACGCCATGGTCTTATGCCGTCACCTCATCCTAACCTTGGTTTTCAGATATCTGAACCTAGACATTATAACAATTCTCCACACAGCTGGGTATAGCAAGCACAAAACAGAACTCCTCCTTCCCCATGGCTGTCAAGCTTGCTCTTGGCATGGAGTCACACCTTCAGGGTGGGAGAAACCTTCATGGCCCCTGATGCCACGCCCAAACTTGAGTGCTGCTTGGGCACAAATTCACACTGTGACCCTCCGCATGAGCCCCATGTCAAAGAAAGGCCTGTCAGGGCCTGGACCAAGAGCCCACATATGGGGCTTGCCAAGCCCCTATGCACCCAATCCTCACCAGGGTTTGAATTTTCCAGTCGCCCCGCCCGTACCTAGAGCTCTGCTCTGGAATCCCTTTCTTGGAGAGACCCATGAGCCAGACAACACGACTCCACCCTTCCCACAAAATGACCCCAAACTCTTGGGAGCTGGGACAAATCCCCAGAGAGGGATACTCGTCCACAGTACCTGAGGCCACCGCTCCAATCCACGGCTATCACGGACACAACATCCAGGGACAAAAGCCTGAAGGAACGCCTCCCACTCGCCCTTGTTTCAGAGGCCCAGGAGCTCCCTCTCGGGCTGTACATCCGGCCTGCCATACCCTAGGTGCCACTCATAAGCTGAGTTTGTGTATTCAGACTTCTGTGCCCACAGCCTGGACCCACACAACATCCAGGCTAGGGCCTCTGGACCAAACAGCGAAAGATTGTGCCTGCCCTCTCCATGGAAAATGTGCCCAATCCATGGAACACAACCCTACAGGTTAGGGAAAAGCTCCAAGGTCCCTGAGGCCATCAATAGTATAGGCCACCCTGGACTAAGAGGGGCTCTCTGACACCAGCGGAGCAACTATCTCCACTTAGACTCTCACACAGTGTCCCCAGAGACAGAAGGTTGAAATGGACAGGCCCCCAGGCCCTAATCTGAACCTTAGCTTTGGTTTCCATGTTTCCGTTCTCAGAGGACTGTTTTCGTATTCCAGCACATGGGGCTTTTCTGAGGCACCAAACCAAACATCTCTCATCTCCACATGGGCAGCTTTCTTACTGGCATGTATCAAGACTTCAGGTAGGAGAGTTCCGCAGGGCCACTGAACAACCAGCACATTCCAAGGTCTCCATGGACCCAAACGCACATTATGACGCATCCTCAGGAGAGGCCATTTCAACTCAGCCCCCTGGGTCGCGTGTTCCAGAGGCAGCAGATCAAACATATCTTGTCGCTAATAGCCAATGGGAATGCGAGGCATGCTGTACAGGGATCCATCCTTCAAACCCTGCTCTCCAGTCCTTCCATATGGTATGTCCTGGAGCCATGCAACAGGACTCGAATGTCCCGCAGAAGGAAACCTTGTGGTTTGGGGCAACCTCCAAACTCAGCGTGGGCAAACTTCCTTGGCCTCATGAGGGACCCACTTCATGAAGGTGCCATCATGGACACATACTCCAGCCTCAGCCAACGTCTGATCCTCAGCCTGACTTCAGATGCAGGAGATTTTGATTCAGCCTCTGCAGAGTGGGCCTGCTCTGCCCTTGGCTCCAATCCTCACACTAGCTTGTGTTTTCAGACTTCCGTCCTCACACTCCTGGCCCACAAACCCTCCCTACTGGGAATTCTGGGGCCACAATGAAGCACTGTGCCTGCCTCCCAGGAGAAAAACCTTGTCTATGGCGCTGCCCAGAAACCCCAAATGAGGATCAAACTGCTTGGCCCTCGGCAACACCCCAATTGCATAGGCTACCTTAAACAGTGATGCTCTGTCGCAAATAGCCTGAGCCCAGACCTTCCAACAGACACCGACACAGCTGGCTGCACACCCAGCACATTGGACCCGCCACTGCCTTAGGCCACCATCCATTCCCAACCTGGGTTTTCAGTCATCGGAACCTAGACCTTATCTCCAATCCCTGCACAGGGGGGAACCTGATGCACAAGTCAGAACCCCTCCTTCCCCATGGCAAGAAACCTTGCTGCTGGCAGGGAGTCAAACCTTCAGTGTAGGAGAAAACGGCATGGCCCATGAGGCCACGCCCAAGCGTGAGGGCCGCCTTGGGCACAAACACACATTGTGACCCTCAGCGTGAGTACCTTATTCAAGTAACGCCTCTCAGTGACTGGACCAAGAGCCCGCATATGTGGCTTGCCATGCCCATAGGCACCCAGGACTAACTAGATGGTGTGTATTCCAGTTGAGGGAACCCACTGCTGTGCTCTAGAGTCCCTCTCCTGGGGGTTCCCCTGTGGCAGAAAACAGTACTCTTCATTCCCACAGAATGAACACAAACACTTGGGAGCTTGGACAATCCCCCGAGAGGAAGGCTCTTCCTCGGCCTCTGAGACAACCCCTACCCTGACCGGACACTGTAAACGCAACACCCAGAGACAAAATCCTGAGTGACTGCCTCCCACTTGCCCTACTTTGATTTCCAGAGGATCTCCCCTCACGGACTAGAGATCAGGCCTGCCATTACATTGGCCCCTAGCTGAGCCAAGTTTGCTTTTTCAGACATCTGTCCCCACAGCCCTGGCAAACACAGCCTCTAGGCTGGGTCCTCTGGAGCCATACCACAGGACCGTGCCTGCTCTCTCCTGGCAAACTGTGTCCATTCCTTTGGCCACACACCTCCAGAATATGAGAAACCTCAAGGCCTCCGAGGACATCCCACTACTGGGAGCCTCACTGGACTCACAGGGGCATTCGGACACAAGCTGAGCAGCTACATCCATGAATGCATGCACACAGATGTCAACAGAGATAGAAGGTTGAGCCGGACAGGCCTTTAGGCCGTAGTCTCAACTCTTGCTTTGGTTTCCAGGTGTCACTCCTCAGAGGCTTAGGTTCGAAGAACAGGGTATGGGGCTTTCCTGAGGCACGGAACAGAACTCCTCTCGTCTCCACATGGGAAGTTTCCTTGTTGGAGCCGTGTCAAACACCTCATGTTGGAGAATCCTGCAGAGTCCCTGAGCCACCTCCACATTCCAAGGTCTCCCAGGCCACCAAGCCACAGTAGGACTCATCTTCAGGAGAGACCATTTCAACTCTCCCCTCTGGGTAGCTCACCCAGGAGCCCGCAGATTGAGCCTGCCTTGTCCTGACTAAAGAGTGGCGTTCCCAGGCATCCATGCTTAGACACCTGCTCTCGAGTCTTTCCATATGGGGCCTCTTGGAACCATCCAATAGGACTCGACTGTCGTGCAGAAGGTAATTTTCAGTTTTGGAGCAGTTCACAAATCCCATCGTAGGCAAAACTTTCTGGCCTCATGAAGCCCCCACACCCTTCAGGAAGAGGCCATGCTGGACAAAAACTCTAGCCTGAGGCACGTCTCATAGTTGACATGACCTCAGTGCAGGAGATCTCGATTCAGCCTCTGCAGAGTGGGCCTGCCGTGCCCTCGGTCCCAAACCTCACGCTAGCTTGTGTTTTCAGACTTCCTTCCTCACACTCCTGGCAAACAAGCCCTCCGGACTAGGAACTCCGGAACCAAAACCCAGCCCAGTGTCTGCCCAACGGAAGAAAAACGTTTCCCTGTGGGGCTCTCCAGAAAACCCAGATGAGGATCAACCTGCTCGGGCCTCGACGGTACCCGAACTGGATAGGCTGCTCTGGGCACTCATGCTCTGCCTGACACAGCCTGATGCCAGACGTCCAGACAGAGAAGGAGACAGCTGGCCGCACACCCAGCACTTCGGACACGCCATGGTCTTATGCCGTCACCTCATCCTAACCTTGGTTTTCAGATATCTGAACCTAGACATTATAACAATTCTCCACACAGCTGGGTATAGCAAGCACAAAACAGAACTCCTCCTTCCCCATGGCTGTCAAGCTTGCTCTTGGCATGGAGTCACACCTTCAGGGTGGGAGAAACCTTCATGGCCCCTGATGCCACGCCCAAACTTGAGTGCTGCTTGGGCACAAATTCACACTGTGACCCTCCGCATGAGCCCCATGTCAAAGAAAGGCCTGTCAGGGCCTGGACCAAGAGCCCACATATGGGGCTTGCCAAGCCCCTATGCACCCAATCCTCACCACGGTTTGAATTTTCCAGTCGCCCCGCCCGTACCTAGAGCTCTGCTCTGGAATCCCTTTCTTGGAGAGACCCATGAGCCAGACAACACGACTCCACCCTTCCCACAAAATGACCCCAAACTCTTGGGAGCTGGGACAAATCCCCAGAGAGGGATACTCGTCCACAGTACCTGAGGCCACCGCTCCAATCCACGGCTATCACGGACACAACATCCAGGGACAAAAGCCTGAAGGAACGCCTCCCACTCGCCCTTGTTTCAGAGGCCCAGGAGCTCCCTCTCGGGCTGTACATCCGGCCTGCCATACCCTAGGTGCCACTCATAAGCTGAGTTTGTGTATTCAGACTTCTGTGCCCACAGCCTGGACCCACACAACATCCAGGCTAGGGCCTCTGGACCAAACAGCGAAAGATTGTGCCTGCCCTCTCCATGGAAAATGTGCCCAATCCATGGAACACAACCCTACAGGTTAGGGAAAAGCTCCAAGGTCCCTGAGGCCATCAATAGTATAGGCCACCCTGGACTAAGAGGGGCTCTCTGACACCAGCGGAGCAACTATCTCCACTTAGACTCTCACACAGTGTCCCCAGAGACAGAAGGTTGAAATGGACAGGCCCCCAGGCCCTAATCTGAACCTTAGCTTTGGTTTCCATGTTTCCGTTCTCAGAGGACTGTTTTCGTATTCCAGCACATGGGGCTTTTCTGAGGCACCAAACCAAACATCTCTCATCTCCACATGGGCAGCTTTCTTACTGGCATGTATCAAGACTTCAGGTAGGAGAGTTCCGCAGGGCCACTGGACAACCAGCACATTCCAAGGTCTCCATGGACCCAAACGCACATTATGACGCATCCTCAGGAGAGGCCATTTCAACTCAGCCCCCTGGGTCGCGTGTTCCAGAGGCAGCAGATCAAACATATCTTGTCGCTAATAGCCAATGGGAATGCGAGGCATGCTGTACAGGGATCCATCCTTCAAACCCTGCTCTCCAGTCCTTCCATATGGTATGTCCTGGAGCCATGCAACAGGACTCGAATGTCCCGCAGAAGGAAACCTTGTGGTTTGGGGCAACCTCCAAACTCAGCGTGGGCAAACTTCCTTGGCCTCATGAGGCACCCACTTCATGAAGGTGCCATCATGGACACATACTCCAGCCTCAGCCAACGTCTGATCCTCAGCCTGACTTCAGATGCAGGAGATTTTGATTCAGCCTCTGCAGAGTGGGCCTGCTCTGCCCTTGGCTCCAATCCTCACACTAGCTTGTGTTTTCAGACTTCCGTCCTCACACTCCTGGCCCACAAACCCTCCCTACTGGGAATTCTGGGGCCACAATGAAGCACTGTGCCTGCCTCCCAGGAGAAAAACCTTGTCTATGGCGCTGCCCAGAAACCCCAAATGAGGATCAAACTGCTTGGCCCTCGGCAACACCCCAATTGCATAGGCTACCTTAAACAGTGATGCTCTGTCGCAAATAGCCTGAGCCCAGACCTTCCAACAGACACCGACACAGCTGGCTGCACACCCAGCACATTGGACCCGCCACTGCCTTAGGCCACCATCCATTCCCAACCTGGGTTTTCAGTCATCGGAACCTAGACCTTATCTCCAATCCCTGCACAGGGGGGAACCTGATGCACAAGTCAGAACCCCTCCTTCCCCATGGCAAGAAACCTTGCTGCTGGCAGGGAGTCAAACCTTCAGTGTAGGAGAAAACGGCATGGCCCATGAGGCCACGCCCAAGCGTGAGGGCCGCCTTGGGCACAAACACACATTGTGACCCTCAGCGTGAGTACCTTATTCAAGTAACGCCTCTCAGTGACTGGACCAAGAGCCCGCATATGTGGCTTGCCATGCCCATAGGCACCCAGGACTAACTAGATGGTGTGTATTCCAGTTGAGGGAACCCACTGCTGTGCTCTAGAGTCCCTCTCCTGGGGGTTCCCCTGTGGCAGAAAACAGTACTCTTCATTCCCACAGAATGAACACAAACACTTGGGAGCTTGGACAATCCCCCGAGAGGAAGGCTCTTCCTCGGCCTCTGAGACAACCCCTACCCTGACCGGACACTGTAAACGCAACACCCAGAGACAAAATCCTGAGTGACTGCCTCCCACTTGCCCTACTTTGATTTCCAGAGGATCTCCCCTCACGGACTAGAGATCAGGCCTGCCATTACATTGGCCCCTTGCTGAGCCAAGTTTGCTTTTTCAGACATCTGTCCCCACAGCCCTGGCAAACACAGCCTCTAGGCTGGGTCCTCTGGAGCCATACCACAGGACCGTGCCTGCTCTCTCCTGGCAAACTGTGTCCATTCCTTTGGCCACACACCTCCAGAATATGAGAAACCTCAAGGCCTCCGAGGACATCCCATTACTGGGAGCCTCACTGGACTCACAGGGGCATTCGGACACAAGCTGAGCAGCTACATCCATGAATGCATGCACACAGATGTCAACAGAGATAGAAGGTTGAGCCAGACAGGCCTTTAGGCCGTAGTCTCAACTCTTGCTTTGGTTTCCAGGTGTCACTCCTCAGAGGCTTAGGTTCGAAGAACAGGGTATGGGGCTTTCCTGAGGCACGGAACAGAACTCCTCTCGTCTCCACATGGGAAGTTTCCTTGTTGGAGCCGTGTCAAACACCTCATGTTGGAGAATCCTGCAGAGTCCCTGAGCCACCTCCACATTCCAAGGTCTCCCAGGCCACCAAGCCACAGTAGGACTCATCTTCAGGAGAGACCATTTCAACTCTCCCCTCTGGGTAGCTCACCCAGGAGCCCGCAGATTGAGCCTGCCTTGTCCTGACTAAAGAGTGGCGTTCCCAGGCATCCATGCTTAGACACCTGCTCTCGAGTCTTTCCATATGGGGCCTCTTGGAACCATCCAATAGGACTCGACTGTCGTGCAGAAGGTAATTTTCAGTTTTGGAGCAGTTCACAAATCCCATCGTAGGCAAAACTTTCTGGCCTCATGAAGCCCCCACACCCTTCAGGAAGAGGCCATGCTGGACAAAAACTCTAGCCTGAGGCACGTCTCATAGTTGACATGACCTCAGTGCAGGAGATCTCGATTCAGCCTCTGCAGAGTGGGCCTGCCGTGCCCTCGGTCCCAAACCTCACGCTAGCTTGTGTTTTCAGACTTCCTTCCTCACACTCCTGGCAAACAAGCCCTCCGGACTAGGAACTCCGGAACCAAAACCCAGCCCAGTGTCTGCCCAACGGAAGAAAAACGTTTCCCTGTGGGGCTCTCCAGAAAACCCAGATGAGGATCAACCTGCTCGGGCCTCGACGGTACCCGAACTGGATAGGCTGCTCTGGGCACTCATGCTCTGCCTGACACAGCCTGATGCCAGACGTCCAGACAGAGAAGGAGACAGCTGGCCGCACACCCAGCACTTCGGACACGCCATGGTCTTATGCCGTCACCTCATCCTAACCTTGGTTTTCAGATATCTGAACCTAGACATTATAACAATTCTCCACACAGCTGGGTATAGCAAGCACAAAACAGAACTCCTCCTTCCCCATGGCTGTCAAGCTTGCTCTTGGCATGGAGTCACACCTTCAGGGTGGGAGAAACCTTCATGGCCCCTGATGCCACGCCCAAACTTGAGTGCTGCTTGGGCACAAATTCACACTGTGACCCTCCGCATGAGCCCCATGTCAAAGAAAGGCCTGTCAGGGCCTGGACCAAGAGCCCACATATGGGGCTTGCCAAGCCCCTATGCACCCAATCCTCACCAGGGTTTGAATTTTCCAGTCGCCCCGCCCGTACCTAGAGCTCTGCTCTGGAATCCCTTTCTTGGAGAGACCCATGAGCCAGACAACACGACTCCACCCTTCCCACAAAATGACCCCAAACTCTTGGGAGCTGGGACAAATCCCCAGAGAGGGATACTCGTCCACAGTACCTGAGGCCACCGCTCCAATCCACGGCTATCACGGACACAACATCCAGGGACAAAAGCCTGAAGGAACGCCTCCCACTCGCCCTTGTTTCAGAGGCCCAGGAGCTCCCTCTCGGGCTGTACATCCGGCCTGCCATACCCTAGGTGCCACTCATAAGCTGAGTTTGTGTATTCAGACTTCTGTGCCCACAGCCTGGACCCACACAACATCCAGGCTAGGGCCTCTGGACCAAACAGCGAAAGATTGTGCCTGCCCTCTCCATGGAAAATGTGCCCAATCCATGGAACACAACCCTACAGGTTAGGGAAAAGCTCCAAGGTCCCTGAGGCCATCAATAGTATAGGCCACCCTGGACTAAGAGGGGCTCTCTGACACCAGCGGAGCAACTATCTCCACTTAGACTCTCACACAGTGTCCCCAGAGACAGAAGGTTGAAATGGACAGGCCCCCAGGCCCTAATCTGAACCTTAGCTTTGGTTTCCATGTTTCCGTTCTCAGAGGACTGTTTTCGTATTCCAGCACATGGGGCTTTTCTGAGGCACCAAACCAAACATCTCTCATCTCCACATGGGCAGCTTTCTTACTGGCATGTATCAAGACTTCAGGTAGGAGAGTTCCGCAGGGCCACTGAACAACCAGCACATTCCAAGGTCTCCATGGACCCAAACGCACATTATGACGCATCCTCAGGAGAGGCCATTTCAACTCAGCCCCCTGGGTCGCGTGTTCCAGAGGCAGCAGATCAAACATATCTTGTCGCTAATAGCCAATGGGAATGCGAGGCATGCTGTACAGGGATCCATCCTTCAAACCCTGCTCTCCAGTCCTTCCATATGGTATGTCCTGGAGCCATGCAACAGGACTCGAATGTCCCGCAGAAGGAAACCTTGTGGTTTGGGGCAACCTCCAAACTCAGCGTGGGCAAACTTCCTTGGCCTCATGAGGCACCCACTTCATGAAGGTGCCATCATGGACACATACTCCAGCCTCAGCCAACGTCTGATCCTCAGCCTGACTTCAGATGCAGGAGATTTTGATTCAGCCTCTGCAGAGTGGGCCTGCTCTGCCCTTGGCTCCAATCCTCACACTAGCTTGTGTTTTCAGACTTCCGTCCTCACACTCCTGGCCCACAAACCCTCCCTACTGGGAATTCTGGGGCCACAATGAAGCACTGTGCCTGCCTCCCAGGAGAAAAACCTTGTCTATGGCGCTGCCCAGAAACCCCAAATGAGGATCAAACTGCTTGGCCCTCGGCAACACCCCAATTGCATAGGCTACCTTAAACAGTGATGCTCTGTCGCAAATAGCCTGAGCCCAGACCTTCCAACAGACACCGACACAGCTGGCTGCACACCCAGCACATTGGACCCGCCACTGCCTTAGGCCACCATCCATTCCCAACCTGGGTTTTCAGTCATCGGAACCTAGACCTTATCTCCAATCCCTGCACAGGGGGGAACCTGATGCACAAGTAAGAACCCCTCCTTCCCCATGGCAAGAAACCTTGCTGCTGGCAGGGAGTCAAACCTTCAGTGTAGGAGAAAACGGCATGGCCCATGAGGCCACGCCCAAGCGTGAGGGCCGCCTTGGGCACAAACACACATTGTGACCCTCAGCGTGAGTACCTTATTCAAGTAACGCCTCTCAGTGACTGGACCAAGAGCCCGCATATGTGGCTTGCCATGCCCATAGGCACCCAGGACTAACTAGATGGTGTGTATTCCAGTTGAGGGAACCCACTGCTGTGCTCTAGAGTCCCTCTCCTGGGGGTTCCCCTGTGGCAGAAAACAGTACTCTTCATTCCCACAGAATGAACACAAACACTTGGGAGCTTGGACAATCCCCCGAGAGGAAGGCTCTTCCTCGGCCTCTGAGACAACCCCTACCCTGACCGGACACTGTAAACGCAACACCCAGAGACAAAATCCTGAGTGACTGCCTCCCACTTGCCCTACTTTGATTTCCAGAGGATCTCCCCTCACGGACTAGAGATCAGGCCTGCCATTACATTGGCCCCTTGCTGAGCCAAGTTTGCTTTTTCAGACATCTGTCCCCACAGCCCTGGCAAACACAGCCTCTAGGCTGGGTCCTCTGGAGCCATACCACAGGACCGTGCCTGCTCTCTCCTGGCAAACTGTGTCCATTCCTTTGGCCACACACCTCCAGAATATGAGAAACCTCAAGGCCTCCGAGGACATCCCATTACTGGGAGCCTCACTGGACTCACAGGGGCATTCGGACACAAGCTGAGCAGCTACATCCATGAATGCATGCACACAGATGTCAACAGAGATAGAAGGTTGAGCCGGACAGGCCTTTAGGCCGTAGTCTCAACTCTTGCTTTGGTTTCCAGGTGTCACTCCTCAGAGGCTTAGGTTCGAAGAACAGGGTATGGGGCTTTCCTGAGGCACGGAACAGAACTCCTCTCGTCTCCACATGGGAAGTTTCCTTGTTGGAGCCGTGTCAAACACCTCATGTTGGAGAATCCTGCAGAGTCCCTGAGCCACCTCCACATTCCAAGGTCTCCCAGGCCACCAAGCCACAGTAGGACTCATCTTCAGGAGAGACCATTTCAACTCTCCCCTCTGGGTAGCTCACCCAGGAGCCCGCAGATTGAGCCTGCCTTGTCCTGACTAAAGAGTGGCGTTCCCAGGCATCCATGCTTAGACACCTGCTCTCGAGTCTTTCCATATGGGGCCTCTTGGAACCATCCAATAGGACTCGACTGTCGTGCAGAAGGTAATTTTCAGTTTTGGAGCAGTTCACAAATCCCATCGTAGGCAAAACTTTCTGGCCTCATGAAGCCCCCACACCCTTCAGGAAGAGGCCATGCTGGACAAAAACTCTAGCCTGAGGCACGTCTCATAGTTGACATGACCTCAGTGCAGGAGATCTCGATTCAGCCTCTGCAGAGTGGGCCTGCCGTGCCCTCGGTCCCAAACCTCACGCTAGCTTGTGTTTTCAGACTTCCTTCCTCACACTCCTGGCAAACAAGCCCTCCGGACTAGGAACTCCGGAACCAAAACCCAGCCCAGTGTCTGCCCAACGGAAGAAAAACGTTTCCCTGTGGGGCTCTCCAGAAAACCCAGATGAGGATCAACCTGCTCGGGCCTCGACGGTACCCGAACTGGATAGGCTGCTCTGGGCACTCATGCTCTGCCTGACACAGCCTGATGCCAGACGTCCAGACAGAGAAGGAGACAGCTGGCCGCACACCCAGCACTTCGGACACGCCATGGTCTTATGCCGTCACCTCATCCTAACCTTGGTTTTCAGATATCTGAACCTAGACATTATAACAATTCTCCACACAGCTGGGTATAGCAAGCACAAAACAGAACTCCTCCTTCCCCATGGCTGTCAAGCTTGCTCTTGGCATGGAGTCACACCTTCAGGGTGGGAGAAACCTTCATGGCCCCTGATGCCACGCCCAAACTTGAGTGCTGCTTGGGCACAAATTCACACTGTGACCCTCCGCATGAGCCCCATGTCAAAGAAAGGCCTGTCAGGGCCTGGACCAAGAGCCCACATATGGGGCTTGCCAAGCCCCTATGCACCCAATCCTCACCACGGTTTGAATTTTCCAGTCGCCCCGCCCGTACCTAGAGCTCTGCTCTGGAATCCCTTTCTTGGAGAGACCCATGAGCCAGACAACACGACTCCACCCTTCCCACAAAATGACCCCAAACTCTTGGGAGCTGGGACAAATCCCCAGAGAGGGATACTCGTCCACAGTACCTGAGGCCACCGCTCCAATCCACGGCTATCACGGACACAACATCCAGGGACAAAAGCCTGAAGGAACGCCTCCCACTCGCCCTTGTTTCAGAGGCCCAGGAGCTCCCTCTCGGGCTGTACATCCGGCCTGCCATACCCTAGGTGCCACTCATAAGCTGAGTTTGTGTATTCAGACTTCTGTGCCCACAGCCTGGACCCACACAACATCCAGGCTAGGGCCTCTGGACCAAACAGCGAAAGATTGTGCCTGCCCTCTCCATGGAAAATGTGCCCAATCCATGGAACACAACCCTACAGGTTAGGGAAAAGCTCCAAGGTCCCTGAGGCCATCAATAGTATAGGCCACCCTGGACTAAGAGGGGCTCTCTGACACCAGCGGAGCAACTATCTCCACTTAGACTCTCACACAGTGTCCCCAGAGACAGAAGGTTGAAATGGACAGGCCCCCAGGCCCTAATCTGAACCTTAGCTTTGGTTTCCATGTTTCCGTTCTCAGAGGACTGTTTTCGTATTCCAGCACATGGGGCTTTTCTGAGGCACCAAACCAAACATCTCTCATCTCCACATGGGCAGCTTTCTTACTGGCATGTATCAAGACTTCAGGTAGGAGAGTTCCGCAGGGCCACTGAACAACCAGCACATTCCAAGGTCTCCATGGACCCAAACGCACATTATGACGCATCCTCAGGAGAGGCCATTTCAACTCAGCCCCCTGGGTCGCGTGTTCCAGAGGCAGCAGATCAAACATATCTTGTCGCTAATAGCCAATGGGAATGCGAGGCATGCTGTACAGGGATCCATCCTTCAAACCCTGCTCTCCAGTCCTTCCATATGGTATGTCCTGGAGCCATGCAACAGGACTCGAATGTCCCGCAGAAGGAAACCTTGTGGTTTGGGGCAACCTCCAAACTCAGCGTGGGCAAACTTCCTTGGCCTCATGAGGCACCCACTTCATGAAGGTGCCATCATGGACACATCCTCCAGCCTCAGCCAACGTCTGATCCTCAGCCTGACTTCAGATGCAGGAGATTTTGATTCAGCCTCTGCAGAGTGGGCCTGCTCTGCCCTTGGCTCCAATCCTCACACTAGCTTGTGTTTTCAGACTTCCGTCCTCACACTCCTGGCCCACAAACCCTCCCTACTGGGAATTCTGGGGCCACAATGAAGCACTGTGCCTGCCTCCCAGGAGAAAAACCTTGTCTATGGCGCTGCCCAGAAACCCCAAATGAGGATCAAACTGCTTGGCCCTCGGCAACACCCCAATTGCATAGGCTACCTTAAACAGTGATGCTCTGTCGCAAATAGCCTGAGCCCAGACCTTCCAACAGACACCGACACAGCTGGCTGCACACCCAGCACATTGGACCCGCCACTGCCTTAGGCCACCATCCATTCCCAACCTGGGTTTTCAGTCATCGGAACCTAGACCTTATCTCCAATCCCTGCACAGGGGGGAACCTGATGCACAAGTCAGAACCCCTCCTTCCCCATGGCAAGAAACCTTGCTGCTGGCAGGGAGTCAAACCTTCAGTGTAGGAGAAAACGGCATGGCCCATGAGGCCACGCCCAAGCGTGAGGGCCGCCTTGGGCACAAACACACATTGTGACCCTCAGCGTGAGTACCTTATTCAAGTAACGCCTCTCAGTGACTGGACCAAGAGCCCGCATATGTGGCTTGCCATGCCCATAGGCACCCAGGACTAACTAGATGGTGTGTATTCCAGTTGAGGGAACCCACTGCTGTGCTCTAGAGTCCCTCTCCTGGGGGTTCCCCTGTGGCAGAAAACAGTACTCTTCATTCCCACAGAATGAACACAAACACTTGGGAGCTTGGACAATCCCCCGAGAGGAAGGCTCTTCCTCGGCCTCTGAGACAACCCCTACCCTGACCGGACACTGTAAACGCAACACCCAGAGACAAAATCCTGAGTGACTGCCTCCCACTTGCCCTACTTTGATTTCCAGAGGATCTCCCCTCACGGACTAGAGATCAGGCCTGCCATTACATTGGCCCCTTGCTGAGCCAAGTTTGCTTTTTCAGACATCTGTCCCCACAGCCCTGGCAAACACAGCCTCTAGGCTGGGTCCTCTGGAGCCATACCACAGGACCGTGCCTGCTCTCTCCTGGCAAACTGTGTCCATTCCTTTGGCCACACACCTCCAGAATATGAGAAACCTCAAGGCCTCCGAGGACATCCCATTACTGGGAGCCTCACTGGACTCACAGGGGCATTCGGACACAAGCTGAGCAGCTACATCCATGAATGCATGCACACAGATGTCAACAGAGATAGAAGGTTGAGCCGGACAGGCCTTTAGGCCGTAGTCTCAACTCTTGCTTTGGTTTCCAGGTGTCACTCCTCAGAGGCTTAGGTTCGAAGAACAGGGTATGGGGCTTTCCTGAGGCACGGAACAGAACTCCTCTCGTCTCCACATGGGAAGTTTCCTTGTTGGAGCCGTGTCAAACACCTCATGTTGGAGAATCCTGCAGAGTCCCTGAGCCACCTCCACATTCCAAGGTCTCCCAGGCCACCAAGCCACAGTAGGACTCATCTTCAGGAGAGACCATTTCAACTCTCCCCTCTGGGTAGCTCACCCAGGAGCCCGCAGATTGAGCCTGCCTTGTCCTGACTAAAGAGTGGCGTTCCCAGGCATCCATGCTTAGACACCTGCTCTCGAGTCTTTCCATATGGGGCCTCTTGGAACCATCCAATAGGACTCGACTGTCGTGCAGAAGGTAATTTTCAGTTTTGGAGCAGTTCACAAATCCCATCGTAGGCAAAACTTTCTGGCCTCATGAAGCCCCCACACCCTTCAGGAAGAGGCCATGCTGGACAAAAACTCTAGCCTGAGGCACGTCTCATAGTTGACATGACCTCAGTGCAGGAGATCTCGATTCAGCCTCTGCAGAGTGGGCCTGCCGTGCCCTCGGTCCCAAACCTCACGCTAGCTTGTGTTTTCAGACTTCCTTCCTCACACTCCTGGCAAACAAGCCCTCCGGACTAGGAACTCCGGAACCAAAACCCAGCCCAGTGTCTGCCCAACGGAAGAAAAACGTTTCCCTGTGGGGCTCTCCAGAAAACCCAGATGAGGATCAACCTGCTCGGGCCTCGACGGTACCCGAACTGGATAGGCTGCTCTGGGCACTCATGCTCTGCCTGACACAGCCTGATGCCAGACGTCCAGACAGAGAAGGAGACAGCTGGCCGCACACCCAGCACTTCGGACACGCCATGGTCTTATGCCGTCACCTCATCCTAACCTTGGTTTTCAGATATCTGAACCTAGACATTATAACAATTCTCCACACAGCTGGGTATAGCAAGCACAAAACAGAACTCCTCCTTCCCCATGGCTGTCAAGCTTGCTCTTGGCATGGAGTCACACCTTCAGGGTGGGAGAAACCTTCATGGCCCCTGATGCCACGCCCAAACTTGAGTGCTGCTTGGGCACAAATTCACACTGTGACCCTCCGCATGAGCCCCATGTCAAAGAAAGGCCTGTCAGGGCCTGGACCAAGAGCCCACATATGGGGCTTGCCAAGCCCCTATGCACCCAATCCTCACCACGGTTTGAATTTTCCAGTCGCCCCGCCCGTACCTAGAGCTCTGCTCTGGAATCCCTTTCTTGGAGAGACCCATGAGCCAGACAACACGACTCCACCCTTCCCACAAAATGACCCCAAACTCTTGGGAGCTGGGACAAATCCCCAGAGAGGGATACTCGTCCACAGTACCTGAGGCCACCGCTCCAATCCACGGCTATCACGGACACAACATCCAGGGACAAAAGCCTGAAGGAACGCCTCCCACTCGCCCTTGTTTCAGAGGCCCAGGAGCTCCCTCTCGGGCTGTACATCCGGCCTGCCATACCCTAGGTGCCACTCATAAGCTGAGTTTGTGTATTCAGACTTCTGTGCCCACAGCCTGGACCCACACAACATCCAGGCTAGGGCCTCTGGACCAAACAGCGAAAGATTGTGCCTGCCCTCTCCATGGAAAATGTGCCCAATCCATGGAACACAACCCTACAGGTTAGGGAAAAGCTCCAAGGTCCCTGAGGCCATCAATAGTATAGGCCACCCTGGACTAAGAGGGGCTCTCTGACACCAGCGGAGCAACTATCTCCACTTAGACTCTCACACAGTGTCCCCAGAGACAGAAGGTTGAAATGGACAGGCCCCCAGGCCCTAATCTGAACCTTAGCTTTGGTTTCCATGTTTCCGTTCTCAGAGGACTGTTTTCGTATTCCAGCACATGGGGCTTTTCTGAGGCACCAAACCAAACATCTCTCATCTCCACATGGGCAGCTTTCTTACTGGCATGTATCAAGACTTCAGGTAGGAGAGTTCCGCAGGGCCACTGAACAACCAGCACATTCCAAGGTCTCCATGGACCCAAACGCACATTATGACGCATCCTCAGGAGAGGCCATTTCAACTCAGCCCCCTGGGTCGCGTGTTCCAGAGGCAGCAGATCAAACATATCTTGTCGCTAATAGCCAATGGGAATGCGAGGCATGCTGTACAGGGATCCATCCTTCAAACCCTGCTCTCCAGTCCTTCCATATGGTATGTCCTGGAGCCATGCAACAGGACTCGAATGTCCCGCAGAAGGAAACCTTGTGGTTTGGGGCAACCTCCAAACTCAGCGTGGGCAAACTTCCTTGGCCTCATGAGGCACCCACTTCATGAAGGTGCCATCATGGACACATACTCCAGCCTCAGCCAACGTCTGATCCTCAGCCTGACTTCAGATGCAGGAGATTTTGATTCAGCCTCTGCAGAGTGGGCCTGCTCTGCCCTTGGCTCCAATCCTCACACTAGCTTGTGTTTTCAGACTTCCGTCCTCACACTCCTGGCCCACAAACCCTCCCTACTGGGAATTCTGGGGCCACAATGAAGCACTGTGCCTGCCTCCCAGGAGAAAAACCTTGTCTATGGCGCTGCCCAGAAACCCCAAATGAGGATCAAACTGCTTGGCCCTCGGCAACACCCCAATTGCATAGGCTACCTTAAACAGTGATGCTCTGTCGCAAATAGCCTGAGCCCAGACCTTCCAACAGACACCGACACAGCTGGCTGCACACCCAGCACATTGGACCCGCCACTGCCTTAGGCCACCATCCATTCCCAACCTGGGTTTTCAGTCATCGGAACCTAGACCTTATCTCCAATCCCTGCACAGGGGGAAACCTGATGCACAAGTCAGAACCCCTCCTTCCCCATGGCAAGAAACCTTGCTGCTGGCAGGGAGTCAAACCTTCAGTGTAGGAGAAAACGGCATGGCCCATGAGGCCACGCCCAAGCGTGAGGGCCGCCTTGGGCACAAACACACATTGTGACCCTCAGCGTGAGTACCTTATTCAAGTAACGCCTCTCAGTGACTGGACCAAGAGCCCGCATATGTGGCTTGCCATGCCCATAGGCACCCAGGACTAACTAGATGGTGTGTATTCCAGTTGAGGGAACCCACTGCTGTGCTCTAGAGTCCCTCTCCTGGGGGTTCCCCTGTGGCAGAAAACAGTACTCTTCATTCCCACAGAATGAACACAAACACTTGGGAGCTTGGACAATCCCCCGAGAGGAAGGCTCTTCCTCGGGCTCTGAGACAACCCCTACCCTGACCGGACACTGTAAACGCAACACCCAGAGACAAAATCCTGAGTGACTGCCTCCCACTTGCCCTACTTTGATTTCCAGAGGATCTCCCCTCACGGACTAGAGATCAGGCCTGCCATTACATTGGCCCCTTGCTGAGCCAAGTTTGCTTTTTCAGACATCTGTCCCCACAGCCCTGGCAAACACAGCCTCTAGGCTGGGTCCTCTGGAGCCATACCACAGGACCGTGCCTGCTCTCTCCTGGCAAACTGTGTCCATTCCTTTGGCCACACACCTCCAGAATATGAGAAACCTCAAGGCCTCCGAGGACATCCCATTACTGGGAGCCTCACTGGACTCACAGGGGCATTCGGACACAAGCTGAGCAGCTACATCCATGAATGCATGCACACAGATGTCAACAGAGATAGAAGGTTGAGCCGGACAGGCCTTTAGGCCGTAGTCTCAACTCTTGCTTTGGTTTCCAGGTGTCACTCCTCAGAGGCTTAGGTTCGAAGAACAGGGTATGGGGCTTTCCTGAGGCACGGAACAGAACTCCTCTCGTCTCCACATGGGAAGTTTCCTTGTTGGAGCCGTGTCAAACACCTCATGTTGGAGAATCCTGCAGAGTCCCTGGGCCACCTCCACATTCCAAGGTCTCCCAGGCCACCAAGCCACAGTAGGACTCATCTTCAGGAGAGACCATTTCAACTCTCCCCTCTGGGTAGCTCACCCAGGAGCCCGCAGATTGAGCCTGCCTTGTCCTGACTAAAGAGTGGCGTTCCCAGGCATCCATGCTTAGACACCTGCTCTCGAGTCTTTCCATATGGGGCCTCTTGGAACCATCCAATAGGACTCGACTGTCGTGCAGAAGGTAATTTTCAGTTTTGGAGCAGTTCACAAATCCCATCGTAGGCAAAACTTTCTGGCCTCATGAAGCCCCCACACCCTTCAGGAAGAGGCCATGCTGGACAAAAACTCTAGCCTGAGGCACGTCTCATAGTTGACATGACCTCAGTGCAGGAGATCTCTATTCAGCCTCTGCAGAGTGGGCCTGCCGTGCCCTCGGTCCCAAACCTCACGCTAGCTTGTGTTTTCAGACTTCCTTCCTCACACTCCTGGCAAACAAGCCCTCCGGACTAGGAACTCCGGAACCAAAACCCAGCCCAGTGTCTGCCCAACGGAAGAAAAACGTTTCCCTGTGGGGCTCTCCAGAAAACCCAGATGAGGATCAACCTGCTCGGGCCTCGACGGTACCCGAACTGGATAGGCTGCTCTGGGCACTCATGCTCTGCCTGACACAGCCTGATGCCAGACGTCCAGACAGAGAAGGAGACAGCTGGCCGCACACCCAGCACTTCGGACACGCCATGGTCTTATGCCGTCACCTCATCCTAACCTTGGTTTTCAGATATCTGAACCTAGACATTATATCAATTCTGCACACATCTGGGTATAGCAAGCACAAAACAGAACTCCTCCTTCCCCATGGCTGTCAAGCTTGCTCTTGGCATGGAGTCACACCTTCAGGGTGGGAGAAACCTTCATGGCCCCTGATGCCACGCCCAAACTTGAGTGCTGCTTGGGCACAAATTCACACTGTGACCCTCCGCATGAGCCCCATGTCAAAGAAAGGCCTGTCAGGGCCTGGACCAAGAGCCCACATATGGGGCTTGCCAAGCCCCTATGCACCCAATCCTCACCAGGGTTTGAATTTTCCAGTCGCCCCGCCCGTACCTAGAGCTCTGCTCTGGAATCCCTTTCTTGGAGAGACCCATGAGCCAGACAACACGACTCCACCCTTCCCACAAAATGACCCCAAACTCTTGGGAGCTGGAACAAATCCCCAGAGAGGGATACTCGTCCACAGTACCTGAGGCCACCGCTCCAATCCATGGCTATCACGGACACAACATCCAGGGACAAAAGCCTGAAGGAACGCCTCCCACTCGCCCTTGTTTCAGAGGCCCAGGAGCTCCCTCTCGGGCTGTACATCCGGCCTGCCATACCCTAGGTGCCACTCATAAGCTGAGTTTGTGTATTCAGACTTCTGTGCCCACAGCCTGGACCCACACAACATCCAGGCTAGGGCCTCTGGACCAAACAGCGAAAGATTGTGCCTGCCCTCTCCATGGAAAATGTGCCCAATCCATGGAACACAACCCTACAGGTTAGGGAAAAGCTCCAAGGTCCCTGAGGCCATCAATAGTATAGGCCACCCTGGACTAAGAGGGGCTCTCTGACACCAGCGGAGCAACTATCTCCACTTAGACTCTCACACAGTGTCCCCAGAGACAGAAGGTTGAAATGGACAGGCCCCCAGGCCCTAATCTGAACCTTAGCTTTGGTTTCCATGTTTCCGTTCTCAGAGGACTGTTTTCGTATTCCAGCACATGGGGCTTTTCTGAGGCACCAAACCAAACATCTCTCATCTCCACATGGGCAGCTTTCTTACTGGCATGTATCAAGACTTCAGGTAGGAGAGTTCCGCAGGGCCACTGAACAACCAGCACATTCCAAGGTCTCCATGGACCCAAACGCACATTATGACGCATCCTCAGGAGAGGCCATTTCAACTCAGCCCCCTGGGTCGCGTGTTCCAGAGGCAGCAGATCAAACATATCTTGTCGCTAATAGCCAATGGGAATGCGAGGCATGCTGTACAGGGATCCATCCTTCAAACCCTGCTCTCCAGTCCTTCCATATGGTATGTCCTGGAGCCATGCAACAGGACTCGAATGTCCCGCAGAAGGAAACCTTGTGGTTTGGGGCAACCTCCAAACTCAGCGTGGGCAAACTTCCTTGGCCTCATGAGGCACCCACTTCATGAAGGTGCCATCATGGACACATACTCCAGCCTCAGCCAACGTCTGATCCTCAGCCTGACTTCAGATGCAGGAGATTTTGATTCAGCCTCTGCAGAGTGGGCCTGCTCTGCCCTTGGCTCCAATCCTCACACTAGCTTGTGTTTTCAGACTTCCGTCCTCACACTCCTGGCCCACAAACCCTCCCTACTGGGAATTCTGGGGCCACAATGAAGCACTGTGCCTGCCTCCCAGGAGAAAAACCTTGTCTATGGCGCTGCCCAGAAACCCCAAATGAGGATCAAACTGCTTGGCCCTCGGCAACACCCCAATTGCATAGGCTACCTTAAACAGTGATGCTCTGTCGCAAATAGCCTGAGCCCAGACCTTCCAACAGACACCGACACAGCTGGCTGCACACCCAGCACATTGGACCCGCCACTGCCTTAGGCCACCATCCATTCCCAACCTGGGTTTTCAGTCATCGGAACCTAGACCTTATCTCCAATCCCTGCACAGGGGGGAACCTGATGCACAAGTCAGAACCCCTCCTTCCCCATGGCAAGAAACCTTGCTGCTGGCAGGGAGTCAAACCTTCAGTGTAGGAGAAAACGGCATGGCCCATGAGGCCACGCCCAAGCGTGAGGGCCGCCTTGGGCACAAACACACATTGAGACCCTCAGCGTGAGTACCTTATTCAAGTAACGCCTCTCAGTGACTGGACCAAGAGCCCGCATATGTGGCTTGCCATGCCCATAGGCACCCAGGACTAACTAGATGGTGTGTATTCCAGTTGAGGGAACCCACTGCTGTGCTCTAGAGTCCCTCTCCTGGGGGTTCCTTTGTGGCAGAAAACAGTACTCTTCATTCCCACAGAATGAACACAAACACTTGGGAGCTTGGACAATCCCCCGAGAGGAAGGCTCTTCCTCGGCCTCTGAGACAACCCCTACCCTGACCGGACACTGTAAACGCAACACCCAGAGACAAAATCCTGAGTGACTGCCTCCCACTTGCCCTATTGATTTCCAGAGGATCTCCCCTCACGGACTAGAGATCAGGCCTGCCATTACATTGGCCCCTAGCTGAGCCAAGTTTGCTTTTTCAGACATCTGTCCCCACAGCCCTGGCAAACACAGCCTCTAGGCTGGGTCCTCTGGAGCCATACCACAGGACCGTGCCTGCTCTCTCCTGGCAAACTGTGTCCATTCCTTTGGCCACACACCTCCAGAATATGAGAAACCTCAAGGCCTCCGAGGACATCCCATTACTGGCAGCCTCACTGGACTCACAGGGGCATTCGGACACAAGCTGAGCAGCTACAACCATGAATGCATGCACACAGATGTCAACAGAGATAGAAGGTTGAGCCGGACAGGCCTTTAGGCCGTAGTCTCAACTCTTGCTTTGGTTTCCAGGTGTCACTCCTCAGAGGCTTAGGTTCGAAGAACAGGGTATGGGGCTTTCCTGAGGCACGGAACAGAACTGCTCTCGTCGCCACATGGGAAGTTTCCTTGTTGGAGCCGTGTCAAACTCCTCATGTTGGAGAATCCTGCAGAGTCCCTGAGCCACCTCCACATTCCAAGGTCTCCCAGGCCACCAAGCCACAGTAGGACTCATCTTCAGGAGAGACCATTTCAACTCTCCCCTCTGGGTAGCTCACCCAGGAGCCCGCAGATTGAGCCTGCCTTGTCCTGACTAAAGAGTGGCGTTCCCAGGCATCCATGCTTAGACACCTGCTCTCGAGTCTTTCCATATGGGGCCTCTTGGAACCATCCAATAGGACTCGACTGTCGTGCAGAAGGTAATTTTCAGTTTTGGAGCAGTTCACAAATCCCATCGTAGGCAAAACTTTCTGGCCTCATGAAGCCCCCACACCCTTCAGGAAGAGGCCATGCTGGACAAAAACTCTAGCCTGAGGCACGTCTCATAGTTGACATGACCTCAGTGCAGGAGATCTCGATTCAGCCTCTGCAGAGTGGGCCTGCCGTGCCCTCGGTCCCAAACCTCACGCTAGCTTGTGTTTTCAGACTTCCTTCCTCACACTCCTGGCAAACAAGCCCTCCGGACTAGGAACTCCGGAACCAAAACCCAGCCCAGTGTCTGCCCAACGGAAGAAAAACGTTTCCCTGTGGGGCTCTCCAGAAAACCCAGATGAGGATCAACCTGCTCGGGCCTCGACGGTACCCGAACTGGATAGGCTGCTCTGGGCACTCATGCTCTGCCTGACACAGCCTGATGCCAGACGTCCAGACAGAGAAGGAGACAGCTGGCCGCACACCCAGCACTTCGGACACGCCATGGTCTTATGCCGTCACCTCATCCTAACCTTGGTTTTCAGATATCTGAACCTAGACATTATATCAATTCTGCACACATCTGGGTATAGCAAGCACAAAACAGAACTCCTCCTTCCCCATGGCTGTCAAGCTTGCTCTTGGCATGGAGTCACACCTTCAGGGTGGGAGAAACCTTCATGGCCCCTGATGCCACGCCCAAACTTGAGTGCTGCTTGGGCACAAATTCACACTGTGACCCTCCGCATGAGCCCCATGTCAAAGAAAGGCCTGTCAGGGCCTGGACCAAGAGCCCACATATGGGGCTTGCCAAGCCCCTATGCACCCAATCCTCACCAGGGTTTGAATTTTCCAGTCGCCCCGCCCGTACCTAGAGCTCTGCTCTGGAATCCCTTTCTTGGAGAGACCCATGAGCCAGACAACACGACTCCACCCTTCCCACAAAATGACCCCAAACTCTTGGGAGCTGGGACAAATCCCCAGAGAGGGATACTCGTCCACAGTACCTGAGGCCACCGCTCCAATCCACGGCTATCACGGACACAACATCCAGGGACAAAAGCCTGAAGGAACGCCTCCCACTCGCCCTTGTTTCAGACGCCCAGGAGCTCCCTCTCGGGCTGTACATCCGGCCTGCCATACCCTAGGTGCCACTCATAAGCTGAGTTTGTGTATTCAGACTTCTGTGCCCACAGCCTGGACCCACACAACATCCAGGCTAGGGCCTCTGGACCAAACAGCGAAAGATTGTGCCTGCCCTCTCCATGGAAAATGTGCCCAATCCATGGAACACAACCCTACAGGTTAGGGAAAAGCTCCAAGGTCCCTGAGGCCATCAATAGTATAGGCCACCCTGGACTAAGAGGGGCTCTCTGACACCAGCGGAGCAACTATCTCCACTTAGACTCTCACACAGTGTCCCCAGAGACAGAAGGTTGAAATGGACAGGCCCCCAGGCCCTAATCTGAACCTTAGCTTTGGTTTCCATGTTTCCGTTCTCAGAGGACTGTTTTCGTATTCCAGCACATGGGGCTTTTCTGAGGCACCAAACCAAACATCTCTCATCTCCACATGGGCAGCTTTCTTACTGGCATGTATCAAGACTTCAGGTAGGAGAGTTCCGCAGGGCCACTGAACAACCAGCACATTCCAAGGTCTCCATGGACCCAAACGCACATTATGACGCATCCTCAGGAGAGGCCATTTCAACTCAGCCCCCTGGGTCGCGTGTTCCAGAGGCAGCAGATCAAACATATCTTGTCGCTAATAGCCAATGGGAATGCGAGGCATGCTGTACAGGGATCCATCCTTCAAACCCTGCTCTCCAGTCCTTCCATATGGTATGTCCTGGAGCCATGCAACAGGACTCGAATGTCCCGCAGAAGGAAACCTTGTGGTTTGGGGCAACCTCCAAACTCAGCGTGGGCAAACTTCCTTGGCCTCATGAGGCACCCACTTCATGAAGGTGCCATCATGGACACATCCTCCAGCCTCAGCCAACGTCTGATCCTCAGCCTGACTTCAGATGCAGGAGATTTTGATTCAGCCTCTGCAGAGTGGGCCTGCTCTGCCCTTGGCTCCAATCCTCACACTAGCTTGTGTTTTCAGACTTCCGTCCTCACACTCCTGGCCCACAAACCCTCCCTACTGGGAATTCTGGGGCCACAATGAAGCACTGTGCCTGCCTCCCAGGAGAAAAACCTTGTCTATGGCGCTGCCCAGAAACCCCAAATGAGGATCAAACTGCTTGGCCCTCGGCAACACCCCAATTGCATAGGCTACCTTAAACAGTGATGCTCTGTCGCAAATAGCCTGAGCCCAGACCTTCCAACAGACACCGACACAGCTGGCTGCACACCCAGCACATTGGACCCGCCACTGCCTTAGGCCACCATCCATTCCCAACCTGGGTTTTCAGTCATCGGAACCTAGACCTTATCTCCAATCCCTGCACAGGGGGGAACCTGATGCACAAGTCAGAACCCCTCCTTCCCCATGGCAAGAAACCTTGCTGCTGGCAGGGAGTCAAACCTTCAGTGTAGGAGAAAACGGCATGGCCCATGAGGCCACGCCCAAGCGTGAGGGCCGCCTTGGGCACAAACACACATTGTGACCCTCAGCGTGAGTACCTTATTCAAGTAACGCCTCTCAGTGACTGGACCAAGAGCCCGCATATGTGGCTTGCCATGCCCATAGGCACCCAGGACTAACTAGATGGTGTGTATTCCAGTTGAGGGAACCCACTGCTGTGCTCTAGAGTCCCTCTCCTGGGGGTTCCCCTGTGGCAGAAAACAGTACTCTTCATTCCCACAGAATGAACACAAACACTTGGGAGCTTGGACAATCCCCCGAGAGGAAGGCTCTTCCTCGGCCTCTGAGACAACCCCTACCCTGACCGGACACTGTAAACGCAACACCCAGAGACAAAATCCTGAGTGACTGCCTCCCACTTGCCCTACTTTGATTTCCAGAGGATCTCCCCTCACGGACTAGAGATCAGGCCTGCCATTACATTGGCCCCTAGCTGAGCCAAGTTTGCTTTTTCAGACATCTGTCCCCACAGCCCTGGCAAACACAGCCTCCAGGCTGGGTCCTCTGGAGCCATACCACAGGACCGTGCCTGCTCTCTCCTGGCAAACTGTGTCCATTCCTTTGGCCACACACCTCCAGAATATGAGAAACCTCAAGGCCTCCGAGGACATCCCATTACTGGGAGCCTCACTGGACTCACAGGGGCATTCGGACACAAGCTGAGCAGCTACATCCATGAATGCATGTACACAGATGTCAACAGAGATAGAAGGTTGAGCCGGACAGGCCTTTAGGCCGTAGTCTCAACTCTTGCTTTGGTTTCCAGGTGTCACTCCTCAGAGGCTTTGGTTCGAAGAACAGGGTATGGGGCTTTCCTGAGGCACGGAACAGAACTCCTCTCGTCTCCACATGGGAAGTTTCCTTGTTGGAGCCGTGTCAAACTCCTCATGTTGGAGAATCCTGCAGAGTCCCTGAGCCACCTCCACATTCCAAGGTCTCCCAGGCCACCAAGCCACAGTAGGACTCATCTTCAGGAGAGACCATTTCAACTCTCCCCTCTGGGTAGCTCACCCAGGAGCCCGCAGATTGAGCCTGCCTTGTCCTGACTAAAGAGTGGCGTTCCCAGGCATCCATGCTTAGACACCTGCTCTCGAGTCTTTCCATATGGGGCCTCTTGGAACCATCCAATAGGACTCGACTGTCGTGCAGAAGGTAATTTTCAGTTTTGGAGCAGTTCACAAATCCCATCGTAGGCAAAACTTTCTGGCCTCATGAAGCCCCCACACCCTTCAGGAAGAGGCCATGCTGGACAAAAACTCTAGCATGAGGCACGTCTCATAGTTGACATGACCTCAGTGCAGGAGATCTCAATTCAGCCTCTGCAGAGTGGGCCTGCCGTGCCCTCGGTCCCAAACCTCACGCTAGCTTGTGTTTTCAGACTTCCTTCCTCACACTCCTGGCAAACAAGCCCTCCGGACTAGGAACTCCAGAACCAAAACCCAGCCCAGTGTCTGCCCAACGGAAGAAAAACGTTTCCCTGTGGGGCTCTCCAGAAAACCCAGATGAGGATCAACCTGCTCGGGCCTCGACGGTACCCGAACTGGATAGGCTGCTCTGGGCACTCATGCTTTGCCTGACACAGCCTGAAGCCAGACGTCCAGACAGAGAAGGAGACAGCTGGCCGCACACCCAGCACTTCGGACACGCCATGGTCTTATGCCGTCACCTCATCCTAACCTTGGTTTTCAGATATCTGAACCTAGACATTATAACAATTCTCCACACATCTGGGTATAGCAAGCACAAAACAGAACTCCTCCTTCCCCATGGCTGTCAAGCTTGCTCTTGGCATGGAGTCACACCTTCAGGGTGGGAGAAACCTTCATGGCCCCTGATGCCACGCCCAAACTTGAGTGCTGCTTGGGCACAAATTCACACTGTGACCCTCCGCATGAGCCCCATGTCAAAGAAAGGCCTGTCAGGGCCTGGACCACGAGCCCACATATGGGGCTTGCCAAGCCCCTATGCACCCAATCCTCACCACGGTTTGAATTTTCCAGTCGCCCCGCCCGTACCTAGAGCTCTGCTCTGGAATCCCTTTCTTGGAGAGACCCATGAGCCAGACAACACGACTCCACCCTTCCCACAAAATGACCCCAAACTCTTGGGAGCTGGGACAAATCCCCAGAGAGGGATACTCGTCCACAGTACCTGAGGCCACCGCTCCAATCCACGGCTATCACGGACACAACATCCAGGGACAAAAGCCTGAAGGAACGCCTCCCACTCGCCCTTGTTTCAGAGGCCCAGGAGCTCCCTCTCGGGCTGTACATCCGGCCTGCCATACCCTAGGTGCCACTCATAAGCTGAGTTTGTGTATTCAGACTTCTGTGCCCACAGCCTGGACCCACACAAAATCCAGGCTAGGGCCTCTGGACCAAACAGCGAAAGATTGTGCCTGCCCTCTCCATGGAAAATGTGCCCAATCCATGGAACACAACCCTACAGGTTAGGGAAAAGCTCCAAGGTCCCTGAGGCCATCAATAGTATAGGCCACCCTGGACTAAGAGGGGCTCTCTGACACCAGCGGAGCAACTATCTCCACTTAGACTCTCACACAGTGTCCCCAGAGACAGAAGGTTGAAATGGACAGGCCCCCAGGCCCTAATCTGAACCTTAGCTTTGGTTTCCATGTTTCCGTTCTCAGAGGACTGTTTTCGTATTCCAGCACATGGGGCTTTTCTGAGGCACCAAACCAAACATCTCTCATCTCCACATGGGCAGCTTTCTTACTGGCATGTATCAAGACTTCAGGTAGGAGAGTTCCGCAGGGCCACTGAACAACCAGCACATTCCAAGGTCTCCATGGACCCAAACGCACATTATGACGCATCCTCAGGAGAGGCCATTTCAACTCAGCCCCCTGGGTCGCGTGTTCCAGAGGCAGCAGATCAAACATATCTTGTCGCTAATAGCCAATAGGAATGCGAGGCATGCTGTACAGGGATCCATCCTTCAAACCCTGCTCTCCAGTCCTTCCATATGGTATGTCCTGGAGCCATGCAACAGGACTCGAATGTCCCGCAGAAGGAAACCTTGTGGTTTGGGGCAACCTCCAAACTCAGCGTGGGCAAACTTCCTTGGCCTCATGAGGCACCCACTTCATGAAGGTGCCATCATGGACACATCCTCCAGCCTCAGCCAACGTCTGATCCTCAGCCTGACTTCAGATGCAGGAGATTTTGATTCAGCCTCTGCAGAGTGGGCCTGCTCTGCCCTTGGCTCCAATCCTCACACTAGCTTGTGTTTTCAGACTTCCGTCCTCACACTCCTGGCCCACAAACCCTCCCTACTGGGAATTCTGGGGCCACAATGAAGCACTGTGCCTGCCTCCCAGGAGAAAAACCTTGTCTATGGCGCTGCCCAGAAACCCCAAATGAGGATCAAACTGCTTGGCCCTCGGCAACACCCCAATTGCATAGGCTACCTTAAACAGTGATGCTCTGTCGCAAATAGCCTGAGCCCAGACCTTCCAACAGACACCGACACAGCTGGCTGCACACCCAGCACATTGGACCCGCCACTGCCTTAGGCCACCATCCATTCCCAACCTGGGTTTTCAGTCATCGGAACCTAGACCTTATCTCCAATCCCTGCACAGGGGGGAACCTGATGCACAAGTCAGAACCCCTCCTTCCCCATGGCAAGAAACCTTGCTGCTGGCAGTGAGTCAAACCTTCAGTGTAAGAGAAAACGGCATGGCCCATGAGGCCACGCCCAAGCGTGAGGGCCGCCTTGGGCACAAACACACATTGTGACCCTCAGCGTGAGTACCTTATTCAAGTAACGCCTCTCAGTGACTGGACCAAGAGCCCGCATATGTGGCTTGCCATGCCCATAGGCACCCAGGACTAACTAGATGGTGTGTATTCCAGTTGAGGGAACCCACTGCTGTGCTCTAGAGTCCCTCTCCTGGGGGTTCCCCTGTGGCAGAAAACAGTACTCTTCATTCCCACAGAATGAACACAAACACTTGGGAGCTTGGACAATCCCCCGAGAGGAAGGCTCTTCCTCGGCCTCTGAGACAACCCCTACCCTGACCGGACACTGTAAACGCAACACCCAGAGACAAAATCCTGAGTGACTGCCTCCCACTTGCCCTACTTTGACTTCCAGAGGATCTCCCCTCACGGACTAGAGATCAGGCCTGCCATTACATTGGCCCCTAGCTGAGCCAAGTTTGCTTTTTCAGACATCTGTCCCCACAGCCCTGGCAAACACAGCCTCTAGGCTGGGTCCTCTGGAGCCATACCACAGGACCGTGCCTGCTCTCTCCTGGCAAACTGTGTCCATTCCTTTGGCCACAAACCTCCAGAATATGAGAAACCTCAAGGCCTCCGAGGACATCCCATTACTGGGAGCCTCACTGGACTCACAGGGGCATTCGGACACAAGCTGAGCAGCTACATCCATGAATGCATGCACACAGATGTCAACAGAGATAGAAGGTTGAGCCGGACAGGCCTTTAGGCCGTAGTCTCAACTCTTGCTTTGGTTTCCAGGTGTCACTCCTCAGAGGCTTAGGTTCGAAGAACAGGGTATGGGGCTTTCCTGAGGCACGGAACAGAACTCCTCTCGTCTCCACATGGGAAGTTTCCTTGTTGGAGCCGTGTCAAACACCTCATGTTGGAGAATCCTGCAGAGTCCCTGAGCCACCTCCACATTCCAAGGTCTCCCAGGCCACCAAGCCACAGTAGGACTCATCTTCAGGAGAGACCATTTCAACTCTCCCCTCTGGGTAGCTCACCCAGGAGCCCGCAGATTGAGCCTGCCTTGTCCTGACTAAAGAGTGGCGTTCCCAGGCATCCATGCTTAGACACCTGCTCTCGAGTCTTTCCATATGGGGCCTCTTGGAACCATCCAATAGGACTCGACTGTCGTGCAGAAGGTAATTTTCAGTTTTGGAGCAGTTCACAAATCCCATCGTAGGCAAAACTTTCTGGCCTCATGAAGCCCCCACACCCTTCAGGAAGAGGCCATGCTGGACAAAAACTCTAGCCTGAGGCACGTCTCATAGTTGACATGACCTCAGTGCAGGAGATCTCGATTCAGCCTCTGCAGAGTGGACCTGCCGTGCCCTCGGTCCCAAACCTCACGCTAGCTTGTGTTTTCAGACTTCCTTCCTCACACTCCTGTCAAACAAGCCCTCCGGACTAGGAACTCCAGAACCAAAACCCAGCCCAGTGTCTGCCCAACGGAAGAAAAACGTTTCCCTGTGGGGCTCTCCAGAAAACCCAGATGAGGATCAACCTGCTCGGGCCTCGACGGTACCCGAACTGGATAGGCTGCTCTGGGCACTCATGCTCTGCCTGACACAGCCTGAAGCCAGACGTCCAGACAGACAAGGAGACAGCTGGCCGCACACCCAGCACTTCGGACACGCCATGGTCTTATGCCGTCACCTCATCCTAACCTTGGTTTTCAGATATCTGAACCTAGACATTATAACAATTCTCCACACATCTGGGTATAGCAAGCACAAAACAGAACTCCTCCTTCCCCATGGCTGTCAAGCTTGCTCTTGGCATGGAGTCACACCTTCAGGGTGGGAGAAACCTTCATGGCCCCTGATGCCACGCCCAAACTTGAGTGCTGCTTGGGCACAAATTCACACTGTGACCCTCCGCATGAGCCCCATGTCAAAGAAAGGCCTGTCAGGGCCTAGACCAAGAGCCCACATATGGGGCTTGCCAAGCCCCTATGCACCCAATCCTCACCACGGTTTGAATTTTCCAGTCGCCCCGCCCGTACCTAGAGCTCTCTCTGGAATCCCTTTCTTGGAGAGACCCATGAGCCAGACAACACGACTCCACCCTTCCCACAAAATGACCCCAAACTCTTGGGAGCTGGGACAAATCCCCAGAGAGGGATACTCGTCCACAGTACCTGAGGCCACCGCTCCAATCCACGGCTATCACGGACACAACATCCAGGGACAAAAGCCTGAAGGAACGCCTCCCACTCACCCTTGTTTCAGAGGCCCAGGAGCTCCCTCTCGGGCTGTACATCCGGCCTGCCATACCCTAGGTGCCACTCATAAGCTGAGTTTGTGTATTCAGACTTCTGTGCCCACAGCCTGGACCCACACAACATCCAGGCTAGGGCCTCTGGACCAAACAGCGAAAGATTGTGCCTGCCCTCTCCATGGAAAATGTGCCCAATCCATGGAACACAACCCTACAGGTTAGGGAAAAGCTCCAAGGTCCCTGAGGCCATCAATAGTATAGGCCACCCTGGACTAAGAGGGGCTCTCTGACACCAGCGGAGCAACTATCTCCACTTAGACTCTCACACAGTGTCCCCAGAGACAGAAGGTTGAAATGGACAGGCCCCCAGGCCCTAATCTGAACCTTAGCTTTGGTTTCCATGTTTCCGTTCTCAGAGGACTGTTTTCGTATTCCAGCACATGGGGCTTTTCTGAGGCACCAAACCAAACATCTCTCATCTCCACATGGGCAGCTTTCTTACTGGCATGTATCAAGACTTCAGGTAGGAGAGTTCCGCAGGGCCACTGGACAACCAGCACATTCCAAGGTCTCCATGGACCCAAACGCACATTATGACGCATCCTCAGGAGAGGCCATTTCAACTCAGCCCCCTGGGTCGCGTGTTCCAGAGGCAGCAGATCAAACATATCTTGTCGCTAATAGCCAATGGGAATGCGAGGCATGCTGTACAGGGATCCATCCTTCAAACCCTGCTCTCCAGTCCTTCCATATGGTATGTCCTGGAGCCATGCAACAGGACTCGAATGTCCCGCAGAAGGAAACCTTGTGGTTTGGGGCAACCTCCAAACTCAGCGTGGGCAAACTTCCTTGGCCTCATGAGGCACCCACTTCATGAAGGTGCCATCATGGACACATACTCCAGCCTCAGCCAACGTCTGATCCTCAGCCTGACTTCAGATGCAGGAGATTTTGATTCAGCCTCTGCAGAGTGGGCCTGCTCTGCCCTTGGCTCCAATCCTCACACTAGCTTGTGTTTTCAGACTTCCGTCCTCACACTCCTGGCCCACAAACCCTCCCTACTGGGAATTCTGGGGCCACAATGAAGCACTGTGCCTGCCTCCCAGGAGAAAAACCTTGTCTATGGCGCTGCCCAGAAACCCCAAATGAGGATCAAACTGCTTGGCCCTCGGCAACACCCCAATTGCATAGGCTACCTTAAACAGTGATGCTCTGTCGCAAATAGCCTGAGCCCAGACCTTCCAACAGACACCGACACAGCTGGCTGCACACCCAGCACATTGGACCCGCCACTGCCTTAGGCCACCATCCATTCCCAACCTGGGTTTTCAGTCATCGGAACCTAGACCTTATCTCCAATCCCTGCACAGGGGGGAACCTGATGCACAAGTCAGAACCCCTCCTTCCCCATGGCAAGAAACCTTGCTGCTGGCAGGGAGTCAAACCTTCAGTGTAGGAGAAAACGGCATGGCCCATGAGGCCACGCCCAAGCGTGAGGGCCGCCTTGGGCACAAACACACATTGTGACCCTCAGCGTGAGTACCTTATTCAAGTAACGCCTCTCAGTGACTGGACCAAGAGCCCGCATATGTGGCTTGCCATGCCCATAGGCACCCAGGACTAACTAGATGGTGTGTATTCCAGTTGAGGGAACCCACTGCTGTGCTCTAGAGTCCCTCTCCTGGGGGTTCCCCTGTGGCAGAAAACAGTACTCTTCATTCCCACAGAATGAACACAAACACTTGGGAGCTTGGACAATCCCCCGAGAGGAAGGCTCTTCCTCGGCCTCTGAGACAACCCCTACCCTGACCGGACACTGTAAACGCAACACCCAGAGACAAAATCCTGAGTGACTGCCTCCCACTTGCCCTACTTTGACTTCCAGAGGATCTCCCCTCACGGACTAGAGATCAGGCCTGCCATTACATTGGCCCCTAGCTGAGCCAAGTTTGCTTTTTCAGACATCTGTCCCCACAGCCCTGGCAAACAGAGCCTCTAGGCTGGGTCCTCTGGAGCCATACCACAGGACCGTGCCTGCTCTCTCCTGGCAAACTGTGTCCATTCCTTTGGCCACACACCTCCAGAATATGAGAAACCTCAAGGCCTCCGAGGACATCCCATTACTGGGAGCCTCACTGGACTCACAGGGGCATTCGGACACAAGCTGAGCAGCTACATCCATGAATGCATGCACACAGATGTCAACAGAGATAGAAGGTTGAGCCGGACAGGCCTTTAGGCCATAGTCTCAACTCTTGCTTTGGTTTCCAGGTGTCACTCCTCAGAGGCTTAGGTTCGAAGAACAGGGTATGGGGCTTTCCTGAGGCACGGAACAGAACTGCTCTCGTCGCCACATGGGAAGTTTCCTTGTTGGAGCCGTGTCAAACTCCTCATGTTGGAGAATCCTGCAGAGTCCCTGAGCCACCTCCACATTCCAAGGTCTCCCAGGCCACCAAGCCACAGTAGGACTCATCTTCAGGAGAGACCATTTCAACTCTCCCCTCTGGGTAGCTCACCCAGCAGCCCGCAGATTGAGCCTGCCTTGTCCTGACTAAAGAGTGGCGTTCCCAGGCATCCATGCTTAGACACCTGCTCTCGAGTCTTTCCATATGGGGCCTCTTGGAACCATCCAATAGGACTCGACTGTCGTGCAGAAGGTAATTTTCAGTTTTGGAGCATTTCACAAATCCCATCGTAGGCAAAACTTTCTGGCCTCATGAAGCCCCCACACCCTTCAGGAAGAGGCCATGCTGGACAAGAACTCTAGCCTGAGGCACGTCTCATAGTTGACATGACCTCAGTGCAGGAGATCTCGATTCAGCCTCTGCAGAGTGGGCCTGCCGTGCCCTCGGTCCCAAACCTCACGCTAGCTTGTGTTTTCAGACTTCCTTCCTCACACTCCTGGCAAACAAGCCCTCCGGACTAGGAACTCCGGAACCAAAACCCAGCCCAGTGTCTGCCCAACGGAAGAAAAACGTTTCCCTGTGGGGCTCTCCAGAAAACCCAGATGAGGATCAACCTGCTCGGGCCTCGACGGTACCCGAACTGGATAGGCTGCTCTGGGCACTCATGCACTGCCTGACACAGCCTGATGCCAGACGTCCAGACAGAGAAGGAGACAGCTGGCCGCACACCCAGCACTTCGGACACGCCATGGTCTTATGCCGTCACCTCATCCTAACCTTGGTTTTCAGATATCTGAACCTAGACATTATATCAATTCTCCACACATCTGGGTATAGCAAGCACAAAACAGAACTCCTCCTTCCCCATGGCTGTCAAGCTTGCTCTTGGCATGGAGTCACACCTTCAGGGTGGGAGAAACCTTCATGGCCCCTGATGCCACGCCCAAACTTGAGTGCTGCTTGGGCACAAATTCACACTGTGACCCTCCGCATGAGCCCCATGTCAAAGAAAGGCCTGTCAGGGCCTGGACCAAGAGCCCACATATGGGGCTTGCCAAGCCCCTATGCACCCAATCCTCACCACGGTTTGAATTTTCCAGTCGCCCCGCCCGTACCTAGAGCTCTGCTCTGGAATCCCTTTCTTGGAGAGACCCATGAGCCAGACAACACGACTCCACCCTTCCCACAAAATGACCCCAAACTCTTGGGAGCTGGGACAAATCCCCAGAGAGGGATACTCGTCCACAGTACCTGAGGCCACCGCTCCAATCCACGGCTATCACGGACACAACATCCAGGGACAAAAGCCTGAAGGAACGCCTCCCACTCGCCCTTGTTTCAGAGGCCCAGGAGCTCCCTCTCGGGCTGTACATCCGGCCTGCCATACCCTAGGTGCCACTCATAAGCTGAGTTTGTGTATTCAGACTTCTGTGCCCACAGCCTGGACCCACACAACATCCAGGCTAGGGCCTCTGGACCAAACAGCGAAAGATTGTGCCTGCCCTCTCCATGGAAAATGTGCCCAATCCATGGAACACAACCCTACAGGTTAGGGAAAAGCTCCAAGGTCCCTGAGGCCATCAATAGTATAGGCCACCCTGGACTAAGAGGGGCTCTCTGACACCAGCGGAGCAACTATCTCCACTTAGACTCTCACACAGTGTCCCCAGAGACAGAAGGTTGAAATGGACAGGCCCCCAGGCCCTAATCTGAACCTTAGCTTTGGTTTCCATGTTTCCGTTCTCAGAGGACTGTTTTCGTATTCCAGCACATGGGGCTTTTCTGAGGCACCAAACCAAACATCTCTCATCTCCACATGGGCAGCTTTCTTACTGGCATGTATCAAGACTTCAGGTAGGAGAGTTCCGCAGGGCCACTGGACAACCAGCACATTCCAAGGTCTCCATGGACCCAAACGCACATTATGACGCATCCTCAGGAGAGGCCATTTCAACTCAGCCCCCTGGGTCGCGTGTTCCAGAGGCAGCAGATCAAACATATCTTGTCGCTAATAGCCAATGGGAATGCGAGGCATGCTGTACAGGGATCCATCCTTCAAACCCTGCTCTCCAGTCCTTCCATATGGTATGTCCTGGAGCCATGCAACAGGACTCGAATGTCCCGCAGAAGGAAACCTTGTGGTTTGGGGCAACCTCCAAACTCAGCGTGGGCAAACTTCCTTGGCCTCATGAGGCACCCACTTCATGAAGGTGCCATCATGGACACATACTCCAGCCTCAGCCAACGTCTGATTCTCAGCCTGACTTCAGATGCAGGAGATTTTGATTCAGCCTCTGCAGAGTGGGCCTGCTCTGCCCTTGGCTCCAATCCTCACACTAGCTTGTGTTTTCAGACTTCCGTCCTCACACTCCTGGCCCACAAACCCTCCCTACTGGGAATTCTGGGGCCACAATGAAGCACTGTGCCTGCCTCCCAGGAGAAAAACCTTGTCTATGGCGCTGCCCAGAAACCCCAAATGAGGATCAAACTGCTCGGCCCTTGGCAACACCCCAATTGCATAGGCTACCTTAAACAGTGATGCTCTGTCGCAAATAGCCTGAGCCCAGACCTTCCAACAGACACCGACACAGCTGGCTGCACACCCAGCACATTGGACCCGCCACTGCCTTAGGCCACCATCCATTCCCAACCTGGGTTTTCAGTCATCGGAACCTAGACCTTATCTCCAATCCCTGCACAGGGGGGAACCTGATGCACAAGTCAGAACCCCTCCTTCCCCATGGCAAGAAACCTTGCTGCTGGCAGTGAGTCAAACCTTCAGTGTAGGAGAAAACGGCATGGCCCATGAGGCCACGCCCAAGCGTGAGGGCCGCCTTGGGCACAAACACACATTGTGACCCTCAGCGTGAGTACCTTATTCAAGTAACGCCTCTCAGTGACTGGACCAAGAGCCCGCATATGTGGCTTGCCATGCCCATAGGCACCCAGGACTAACTAGATGGTGTGTATTCCAGTTGAGGGAACCCACTGCTGTGCTCTAGAGTCCCTCTCCTGGGGGTTCCCCTGTGGCAGAAAACAGTACTCTTCATTCCCACAGAATGAACACAAACACTTGGGAGCTTGGACAATCCCCCGAGAGGAAGGCTCTTCCTCGGCCTCTGAGACAACCCCTACCCTGACCGGACACTGTAAACGCAACACCCAGAGACAAAATCCTGAGTGACTGCCTCCCACTTGCCCTACTTTGATTTCCAGAGGATCTCCCCTCACGGACTAGAGATCAGGCCTGCCATTACATTGGCCCCTAGCTGAGCCAAGTTTGCTTTTTCAGACATCTGTCCCCACAGCCCTGGCAAACACAGCCTCTAGGCTGGGTCCTCTGGAGCCATACCACAGGACCGTGCCTGCTCTCTCCTGGCAAACTGTGTCCATTCCTTTGGCCACACACCTCCAGAATATGAGAAACCTCAAGGCCTCCGAGGACATCCCATTACTGGGAGCCTCACTGGACTCACAGGGGCATTCGGACACAAGCTGAGCAGCTACATCCATGAATGCATGCACACAGATGTCAACAGAGATAGAAGGTTGAGCCGGACAGGCCTTTAGGCCGTAGTCTCAACTCTTGCTTTGGTTTCCAGGTGTCACTCCTCAGAGGCTTAGGTTCGAAGAACAGGGTATGGGGCTTTCCTGAGGCACGGAACAGAACTCCTCTCGTCTCCACATGGGAAGTTTCCTTGTTGGAGCCGTGTCAAACACCTCATGTTGGAGAATCCTGCAGAGTCCCTGAGCCACCTCCACATTCCAAGGTCTCCCAGGCCACCAAGCCACAGTAGGACTCATCTTCAGGAGAGACCATTTCAACTCTCCCCTCTGGGTAGCTCACCCAGGAGCCCGCAGATTGAGCCTGCCTTGTCCTGACTAAAGAGTGGCGTTCCCAGGCATCCATGCTTAGACACCTGCTCTCGAGTCTTTCCATATGGGGCCTCTTGGAACCATCCAATAGGACTCGACTGTCGTGCAGAAGGTAATTTTCAGTTTTGGAGCAGTTCACAAATCCCATCGTAGGCAAAACTTTCTGGCCTCATGAAGCCCCCACACCCTTCAGGAAGAGGCCATGCTGGACAAAAACTCTAGCCTGAGGCACGTCTCATAGTTGACATGACCTCAGTGCAGGAGATCTCGATTCAGCCTCTGCAGAGTGGGCCTGCCGTGCCCTCGGTCCCAAACCTCACGCTAGCTTGTGTTTTCAGACTTCCTTCCTCACACTCCTGGCAAACAAGCCCTCCGGACTAGGAACTCCAGAACCAAAACCCAGCCCAGTGTCTACCCAACGGAAGAAAAACGTTTCCCTGTGGGGCTCTCCAGAAAACCCAGATGAGGATCAACCTGCTCGGGCCTCGACGGTACCCGAACTGGATAGGCTGCTCTGGGCACTCATGCTCTGCCTGACACAGCCTGAAGCCAGACGTCCAGACAGACAAGGAGACAGCTGGCCGCACACCCAGCACTTCGGACACGCCATGGTCTTATGCCGTCACCTCATCCTAACCTTGGTTTTCAGATATCTGAACCTAGACATTATAACAATTCTCCACACATCTGGGTATAGCAAGCACAAAACAGAACTCCTCCTTCCCCATGGCTGTCAAGCTTGCTCTTGGCATGGAGTCACACCTTCAGGGTGGTAGAAACCTTCATGGCCCCTGATGCCACGACCAAACTTGAGTGCTGCTTGGGCACAAATTCACACTGTGACCCTCCGCATGAGCCCCATGTCAAAGAAAGGCCTGTCAGGGCCTGGACCAAGAGCCCACATATGGGGCTTGCCAAGCCCCTATGCACCCAATCCTCACCACGGTTTGAATTTTCCAGTCGCCCCGCCCGTACCTAGAGCTCTGCTCTGGAATCCCTTTCTTGGAGAGACCCATGAGCCAGACAACACGACTCCACCCTTCTCACAAAATGACCCCAAACTCTTGGGAGCTGGGACAAATCCCCAGAGAGGGATACTCGTCCACAGTACCTGAGGGCACCGCTCCAATCCACGGCTATCCCGGACACAACATCCAGGGACAAAAGCCTGAAGGAACGCCTCCCACTCGCCCTTGTTTCAGAGGCCCAGGAGCTCCCTCTCGGGCTGTACATCCGGCCTGCCATACCCTAGGTGCCACTCATAAGCTGAGTTTGTGTATTCAGACTTCTGTGCCCACAGCCTGGACCCACACAACATCCAGGCTAGGGCCTCTGGACCAAACAGCGAAAGATTGTGCCTGCCCTCTCCAAGGAAAATGTGCCCAATCCATTGAACACAACCCTACAGGTTAGGGAAAGGCTCCAAGGTCCCTGAGGTCATCAATAGTATAGGCCACCCTGGACTAAGAGGGGCTCTCTGACACCAGCGGAGCAACTATCTCCACTTAGACTCTCACACAGTGTCCCCAGAGACAGAAGGTTGAAATGGACAGGCCCCCAGGCCCTAATCTGAACCTTAGCTTTGGTTTCCATGTTTCCGTTCTCAGAGGACTGTTTTCGTATTCCAGCACATGGGGCTTTTCTGAGGCACCAAACCAAACATCTCTCATCTCCACATGGGCAGCTTTCTTACTGGCATGTATCAAGACTTCAGGTAGGAGAGTTCCGCAGGGCCACTGGACAACCAGCACATTCCAAGGTCTCCATGGACCCAAACGCACATTATGACGCATCCTCAGGAGAGGCCATTTCAACTCAGCCCCCTGGGTCGCGTGTTCCAGAGGCAGCAGATCAAACATATCTTGTCGCTAATAGCCAATGGGAATGCGAGGCATGCTGTACAGGGATCCATCCTTCAAACCCTGCTCTCCAGTCCTTCCATATGGTATGTCCTGGAGCCATGCAACAGGACTCGAATGTCCCACAGAAGGAAACCTTGTGGTTTGGGGCAACCTCCAAACTCAGCGTGGGCAAACTTCCTTGGCCTCATGAGGCACCCACTTCATGAAGGTGCCATCATGGACACATACTCCAGCCTCAGCCAACGTCTGATCCTCAGCCTGACTCAGATGCAGGAGATTTTGATTCAGCCTCTGCAGAGTGGGCCTGCTCTGCCCTTGGCTCCAATCCTCACACTAGCTTGTGTTTTCAGACTTCCGTCCTCACACTCCTGGCCCAAAAACCCTCCCTACTGGGAATTCTGGGGCCACAATGAAGCACTGTGTCTGCCTCCCAGGAGAAAAACCTTGTCTATGGCGCTGCCCAGAAACCCCAAATGAGGATCAAACTGCTTGGCCCTCGGCAACACCCCAATTGCATAGGCTACCTTAAACAGTGATGCTCTGTCGCAAATAGCCTGAGCCCAGACCTTCCAACAGACACCGACACAGCTGGCTGCACACCCAGCACATTGGACCCGCCACTGCCTTAGGCCACCATCCATTCCCAACCTGGGTTTTCAGTCATCGGAACCTAGACCTTATCTCCAATCCCTGCACAGGGGGGAACCTGATGCACAAGTCAGAACCCCTCCTTCCCCATGGCAAGAAACCTTGCTGCTGGCAGTGAGTCAAACCTTCAGTTTAGGAGAAAATGGCATGGCCCATGAGGCCACGCCCAAGCATGAGGGCCGCCTTGGGCACAAACACACATTGTGACCCTCAGCGTGAGTACCTTATTCAAGTAACGCCTCTCAGTGACTGGACCAAGAGCCCGCATATGTGGCTTGCCATGCCCATAGGCACCCAGGACTAACTAGATGGTGTGTATTCCAGTTGAGGGAACCCACTGCTGTGCTCTAGAGTCCCTCTCCTGGGGGTTCCCCTGTGGCAGAAAACAGTACTCTTCATTCCCACAGAATGAACACAAACACTTGGGAGCTTGGACAATCCCCCGAGAGGAAGGCTCTTCCTCGGCCTCTGAGACAACCCCTACCCTGACCGGACACTGTAAACGCAACACCCAGAGACAAAATCCTGAGTGACTGCCTCCCACTTGCCCTACTTTGATTTCCAGAGGATCTCCCCTCACGGACTAGAGATCAGGCCTGCCATTACATTGGCCCCTAGCTGAGCCAAGTTTGCTTTTTCAGACATCTGTCCCCACAGCCCTGGCAAACACAGCCTCTAGGCTGGGTCCTCTGGAGCCATACCACAGGACCGTGCCTGCTCTCTCCTGGCAAACTGTGTCCATTCCTTTGGCCACACACCTCCAGAATATGAGAAACCTCAAGGCCTCCAAGGACATCCCATTACTGGGAGCCTCACTGGACTCACAGGGGCATTCGGACACAAGCTGAGCAGCTACATCCATGAATGCATGCACACAGATGTCAACAGAGAAGGAAGTTTGAGCCGGACAGGCCTTTAGGCCATAGTCTCAACTCTTGCTTTGGTTTCCTGGCTTCACTCCTCAGAGGCTTAGGTTTGAAGAACAGGGTATGGGGCTTTCCTGAGGTACGGAACAGAACTCCTCTCGTCTCCACATGGGAAGTTTCCTTGTTGGATCCGTGTCAAACACCTCATGTTGGAGAATCCTGCAGAGTCCCTGAGCCACCTCCACATTCCAAGGTCTCCCAGGCCACCAAGCCACAGTAGGACTCATCTTCAGGAGAGAACATTTGAACTCTCCCCTCTGGGTAGCTCACCCAGGAGCCCGCAGATTGAGCCTGCCTTGTCCTGACTAAAGAGTGGCGTTCCCAGGCATCCATGCTTAGACACCTGCTCTCGAGTCTTTCCATATGGGGCCTCTTGGAACCATCCAATAGGACTAACTGTCGTGCAGAAGGTAATTTTCAGTTTTGGAGCAGTTAACAAATCCCATCGTAGGCAAAACTTTCTGGCCTCATGAAGCCCCCACACCCTTCAGGAAGAGGCCATGCTGGACAAGAACTCTAGCCTGAGGCACGTCTCATAGTTGACATGACCTCAGTGCATGAGATCTCGATTCAGCCTCTGCAGAGTGGGCCTGCCGTGCCCTCGGTCCCAAACCTCACGCTAGCTTGTGTTTTCAGACTTCCTTCCTCACACTCCTGGCAAACAAGCCCTCCGGACTAGGAACTCCAGAACCAAAACCCAGCCCAGTGTCTGCCCAACGGAAGAAAAACGTTTCCCTGTGGGGCTCTCCAGAAAACCCAGTTGAGGATCAACCTGCTCGGGCCTCGATGGTACCCGAACTGGATAGGCTGCTCTGGGCACTCATGCTCTGCCTGACACAGCCTGAAGCCAGACATCAGACAGACAAGGAGACAGCTGGCCGCACACCCAGCACTTCGGACATGCCATGGTCTTATGCCGTCACCTCATCCTAACCTTGGTTTTCAGATATCTGAACCTAGACATTATATCAATTCTCCACACAGCTGGGTATAGCAAGCACAAAACAGAACTCCTCCTTCCCCATGGCTGTCAAGCTTGCTCTTGGCATGGAGTCCCACCTTCAGGGTGGGAGAAACCTTCATGGCCCCTGATGCCACGCCCAAACTTGAGTGCTGCTTGGGCACAAATTCACACTGTGACCCTCCGCATGAGCCCCATGTCAAAGAAAGGCCTGTCAGGGCCTGGACCAAGAGCCCACATATGGGGCTTGCCAAGCCCCTATGCACCCAATCCTCACCACGGTTTGAATTTTCCAGTCGCCCCGCCCGTACCTAGAGCTCTGCTCTGGAATCCCTTTCTTGGAGAGACCCATGAGCCAGACAACACGACTCCACCCTTCCCACAAAATGACCCCAAACTCTTGGGAGCTGGGACAAATCCCCAGAGAGGGATACTCGTCCACAGTACCTGAGGCCACCGCTCCAATCCACGGCTATCCCGGACACAACATCCAGGGACAAAAGCCTGAAGGAACGCCTCCCACTCGCCCTTGTTTCAGAGGCCCAGGAGCTCCCTCTCGGGCTGTACATCCGGCCTGCCATACCCTAGGTGCCACTCATAAGCTGAGTTTGTGTATTCAGACTTCTGTGCCCACAGCCTGGACCCACACAACATCCAGGCTAGGGCCTCTGGACCAAACAGCGAAAGATTGTGCCTGCCCTCTCCAAGGATAATGTGCCCAATCCATTGAACACAACCCTACAGGTTAGGGAAAAGCTCAAAGTTCCCTGAGGCCATCAATAGTATAGGCCACCCTGGACTAAGAGGGGCTCTCTGACACCAGCGGAGCAACTATCTCCACTTAGACTCTCACACAGTGTCCCCAGAGACAGAAGGTTGAAATGGACAGGCCCCCAGGCCCTAATCTGAACCTTAGCTTTGGTTTCCATGTTTCCGTTCTCAGAGGACGGTTTTCGTTTTCCAGCACATGGGGCTTTTCTGAGGCACCAAACCAAACATCTCTCATCTCCACATGGGCAGCTTTCTTACTGGCATGTATCAAGACTTCAGGAAGGAGAGTTCGCAGGGCCACTGAACAACCAGCACATTCCAAGGTCTCCATGGACCCAAACGCACATTATGACGCATCCTCAGGAGACGCCATTTCAACTCAGCCCTCTGGGTCGCGTGTTCCAGAGGCAGCAGATCAAACATATCTTGTCGCTAATAGCCAATGGGAATGCGAGGCATGCTGTACAGGAATCCATCCTTGAACCCTGCTCTCCAGTCCTTCCATATGGTATGTCCTGGAGTCATGCAACAGGACTCGAATGTCCCGCAGAAGGAAACCTTGTGGTTTGGGGCAACCTCCAAACTCAGCGTGGGCAAACTTCCTTGGCCTCATGAGGCACCCACTTCATGAAGGTGCCATCATGGACACATACTCCAGCCTCAGCCAACGTCTGATCCTCAGCCTGACTTCAGATGCAGGAGATTTTGATTCAGCCTCTGCAGAGTGGGCCTGCTCTGCCCTTGGCTCCAATCCTCACACTAGCTTGTGTTTTCAGACTTCCGTCCTCACACTCCTGGCCCACAAACCCTCCCTACTGGGAATTCTGGGGCCACAATGAAGCACTGAGCCTGCCTCCCAGGAGAAAAACCTTGTCTATGGCGCTGCCCAGAAACCCCAAATGAGGATCAAACTGCTTGGCCCTCGGCAACACCCCAATTGCATAGGCTACCTTAAACAGTGATGCTCTGTCGCAAATAGCCTGAGCCCAGACCTTCCAACAGACACCGACACAGCTGGCTGCACACCCAGCACATTGGACCCGCCACTGCCTTAGGCCACCATCCATTCCCAACCTGGGTTTTCAGTCATCGGAACCTAGACCTTATCTCCAATCCCTGCACAGGGGGGAACCTGATGCACAAGACAGAACCCCTCCTTCCCCATGGCAAGAAACCTTGCTGCTGGCAGGGAGTCAAACCTTAAGTGTAGGAGAAAACGGCATGGCCCATGAGGCCACGCCCAAGCGTGAGGGCCGCCTTGGGCACAAACACACATTGTGACCCTCAGCGTGAGTACCTTATTCAAGTAACGCCTCTCAGTGACTGGACCAAGAGCCCGCATATGTGGCTTGCCATGCCCATAGGCACCCAGGACTAACTAGATGGTGTGTATTCCAGTTGAGGGAACCCACTGCTGTGCTCTAGAGTCCCTCTCCTGGGGGTTCCCCTGTGGCAGAAAACAGTACTCTTCATTCCCACAGAATGAACACAAACACTTGGGAGCTTGGACAATCCCACGAGAGGAAGGCTCTTCCTCGGCCTCTGAGACAACCCCTACCCTGACCGGACACGGTAAACGCAACACCCAGAGACAAAATCCTGAGTGACTGCCTCCCACTTGCCCTACTTTGATTTCCAGAGGATCTCCCCTCACGGACTAGAGATCAGGCCTGCCATTACATTGGCCCCTAGCTGAGCCAAGTTTGCTTTTTCAGACATCTGTCCCCACAGCCCTGGCAAACACAGCCTCTAGGCTGGGTCCTCTGGAGCCATACCACAGGACCGTGCCTGCTCTCTCCTGGCAAACTGTGTCCATTCCTTTGGCCACACACCTCCAGAATATGAGAAACCTCAAGGCCTCCGAGGACATCCCATTACTGGGAGCCTCACTGGACTCACAGGGGCATTCGGACACAAGCTGAGCAGCTACATCCATGAATGCATGCACACAGATGTCAACAGAGATAGAAGGTTGAGCCGGACAGGCCTTTAGGCTGTAGTCTCAACTCTTGCTTTGGTTTCCAGGCGTCACTCCTCAGAGGCTTAGGTTTGAAGAACAGGGTATGGGGCTTTCCTGAGGCACGGAACAGAACTCCTCTCGTCTCCACATGGGAAGTTTCCTTGTTGGATCCGTGTCAAACACCTCATGTTGGAGAATCCTGCAGAGTCCCTGAGCCACCTCCACATTCCAAGGTCTCCCAGGCCACCAAGCCACAGTAGGACTCATCTTCAGGAGAGAACATTTGAACTCTCCCCTCTGGGTAGCTCACCCAGGAGCCCGCAGATTGAGCCTGCCTTGTCCTGACTAAAGAGTGGCGTTCCCAGGCATCCATGCTTAGACACCTGCTCTCGAGTCTTTCCATATGGGGCCTCTTGGAACCATCCAATAGGACTAACTGTCGTGCAGAAGGTAATTTTCAGTTTTGGAGCAGTTCACAAATCCCATCGTAGGCAAAACTTTCTGGCCTCATGAAGCCCCCACACCCTTCAGGAAGAGGCCATGCTGGACAAGAACTCTAGCCTGAGGCACGTCTCATAGTTGACATGACCTCAGTGCATGAGATCTCGATTCAGCCTCTGCAGAGTGGGCCTGCCGTGCCCTCGGTCCCAAACCTCACGCTAGCTTGTGTTTTCAGACTTCCTTCCTCACACTCCTGGCAAACAAGCCCTCCGGACTAGGAACTCCAGAACCAAAACCCAGCCCAGTGTCTGCCCAACGGAAGAAAAACGTTTCCCTGTGGGGCTCTCCAGAAAACCCAGATGAGGATCAACCTGCTCGGGCCTCGACGGTACCCGAACTGGATAGGCTGCTCTGGGCACTCATGCTCTGCCTGACACAGCCTGAAGCCAGACATCCAGACAGACAAGGAGACAGCTGGCCGCACACCCAGCACTTCGGACATGCCATGGTCTTATGCCGTCACCTCATCCTAACCTTGGTTTTCAGATATCTGAACCTAGACATTATATCAATTCTCCACACAGCTGGGTATAGCAAGCACAAAACAGAACTCCTCCTTCCCCATGGCTGTCAAGCTTGCTCTTGGCATGGAGTCCCACCTTCAGGGTGGGAGAAACCTTCATGGCCCCTGATGCCACGCCCAAACTTGAGTGCTGCTTGGGCACAAATTCACACTGTGACCCTCCGCATGAGCCCCATGTCAAAGAAAGGCCTGTCAGGGCCTGGACCAAGAGCCCACATATGGGGCTTGCCAAGCCCCTATGCACCCAATCCTCACCACGGTTTGAATTTTCCAGTCGCCCCGCCCGTACCTAGAATTCTGCTCTGGAATCCCTTTCTTGGAGAGACCCATGAGCCAGACAACACGACTCCACCCTTCCCACAAAATGACCCCAAACTCTTGGGATTGGGACAAATCCCCAGAGAGGGATACTCGTCCACAGTACCTGAGGCCACCGCTCCAATCCACGGCTATCCCGGACACAACATCCAGGGACAAAAGCCTGAAGGAACGCCTCCCACTCGCCCTTGTTTCAGAGGCCCAGGAGCTCCCTCTCGGGCTGTACATCCGGCCTGCCATACCCTAGGTGCCACTCATAAGCTGAGTTTGTGTATTCAGACTTCAGTGCCCACAGCCTGGACCCACACAACATCCAGGCTAGGGCCTCTGGACCAAACAGCGGAAGATTGTGCCTGCCCTCTCCAAGGAAAGTGTGCCCAATCCATTGACCACAACCCTACAGGTTAGGGAAAAGCTCCAAGGTCCCTGAGGCCATCAATAGTATAGGCCACCCTGGACTAAGAGGGGCTCTCTGACACCAGCGGAGCAACTATCTCCACTTAGACTCTCAGACAGTGTCCCCAGAGACAGAAGGTTGAAATGGACAGGCCCCCAGGCCCTAATCTGAACCTTAGCTTTGGTTTCCATGTTTCCGTTCTCAGAGGACTGTTTTGTAGACCAGCACATGGGGCTTTTCTGAGACACCAAACCAAACCTCTCTCATCTCCACATGGGCAGCTTTCTTACTGGCATGTATCAAACACTTCAGGTAGGAGAGTTCCGCAGGGCCACTGAACAACCAGCACATTCCAAGGTCTCCATGGACCCAAACGATCATTATGACGCATCCTCAGGAGAGGCCATTTCAACTCAGCCCCCTGGGTCGCGTGTTCCAGAGGCAGCAGATCAAACATATCTTGTCGCTAATAGCCAATGGGAATGCGAGGCATGCTGTACAGGGATCCATCCTTCGAACCCTGCTCTCCAGTCCTTCCATATGGTATGTCCTGGAGCCATGCAACAGGACTCGAATGTCCCGCAGAAGGAAACCTTGTGGTTTGGGGCAACCTCCAAACTCAGCGTGGGCAAACTTCCTTGGCCTCATGAGGCACCCACTTCATGAAGGTGCCATCATGGACACATACTCCAGCCTCAGCCAACGTCTGATCCTCAGCCTGACTTCAGATGCAGGAGATTGATTCAGCCTCTGCAGAGTGGGCCTGCTCTGCCCTTGGCTCCAATCCTCACACTAGCTTGTGTTTTCAGACTTCCGTCCTCACACTCCTGGGCCACAAACCCTCCCTACTGGGAATTCTGGGGCCACAATGAAGCACTGTGCCTGCCTCCCAAAAGAAAAACATTGCCTATGGCGCTGCCCAGAAACCCCAAATGAGGATCAAACTGCTTGGCCCTCGGCAACACCCCAATTGCATAGGCTACCTTAAACAGTGATGCTCTGTCGCAAATAGCCTGAGCCCAGACCTTCCAACAGACACCGACACAGCTGGCTGCACACCCAGCACATTGGACCCGCCACTGCCTTAGGCCACCATCCATTCCCAACCTGGGTTTTCAGTCATCGGAACCTAGACCTTATCTCCAATCCCTGCACAGGGGGGAACCTGATGCACAAGTCAGAACCCCTCCTTCCCCATGGCTAGAAACGTTGCTGCTGGCAGTGAGTCAATCCTTCAGTGTAGGAGAAAATGGCATGGCCCATGAGGCCACGACCAAAGTGAGGGCAGCCTTGGGCACAAACACATATTGTGACCCTCAGCATGAGTACCTTATTCAAGTAATGCCTCTCAGTGACTGGACCAAGAGCCCGCATATGTGGCTTGCCATGCCCATAGGCACACAGGACTAACTAGATGGTGTGTATTCCAGTTGAGGGAACCCACTGCTGTGCTCTAGAGTCCCTCTCCTGGGGGTTCCCCTGTGGCAGAAAACAGTACTCTTCATTCCCACAGAATGAACACAAACACTTGGGAGCTTGGACAATCCCACGAGAGGAAGGCTCTTCCTCGGCCTCTGAGACAACCCCTACCCTGACCGGACACTGTAAACGCAACACCCAGAGACAAAATCCTGAGTGACTGCCTCCCACTTGCCCTACTTTGATTTCCAGAGGATCTCCTCTCACGGACTAGAGATTAGGCCTGCCATTACATTGGCCCCTAGCTGAGTCAAGTTTGCTTTTTCAGACATCTGTCCCCGCAGCCCTGGCAAACACAGCCTCTAGGCTGGGTCCTCTGGAGCCATAACACAGGACCGTGCCTGCTCTCTCCTGGGAAACTGTGTTCATTCCTTTAGCCACACACCTCCTTAATATGAGAAACCTCAAGGCCTCCGAGGACATCCCACTACTGGGAGCCTCACTGGACTCACAGGGCATTCGGACACAAGCTGAGCAGCTACATCCATGAATGCATGCACACAGATGTCAACAGAGATAGAAGGTTGAGCCGGACAGGCCTTTAGGCCGTAGTCTCAACTCTTGCTTTGGTTTCCAGGTGTCACTCCTCAGAGGCTTTGGTTCGAGGAACAGGGTATGGGGCTTTCCTGAGGCACGGGACAGAACTCCTCTCGTCTCCACATGGGAAGTTTCCTTGTTGGATCCGTGTCAAACACCTCATGTTGGAGAATCCTGCAGAGTCCCTGAGCCACCTCCACATTCCAAGGTCTCCCAGGCCACCAAGCCACAGTAGGACTCATCTTCAGGAGAGTCCATTTCAACTCTCCCCTCTGGGTAGCTCACCCAGGAGCCCGCAGATTGAGCCTGCCTTGTCCTGACTAAAGAGTGGGAATATGAGGTGGCGTTCCCAGGCATCCATACTTAGACACCTGCTCTCCAGTCTTACCATATGGGGCCTCTTGGAACCATCCAATAGGACTCGACTGTCGTGCAGAAGGTAACCTTCAGTTTTGGAGCAGTTCACAAATCCCATCGTAGGCAAAACTTTCTGGCCTCATGAAGCCCCCACACCCTTCAGGAAGAGGCCATGCTGGACAAGAACTCTAGCCTGAGGCACGTCTCATAGTTGACATGACCTCAGTGCAGGAGATCTCGATTCAGCCTCTGCAGAGTGGGCCTGCCGTGCCCTCGGTCCCAAACCTCACGCTAGCTTGTGTTTTCAGACTTCCTTCCTCACACTCCTGGCAAACAAGCTCTCCGGACTAGGAACTCCGGAACCAAAACCCAGCCCAGTGTCTGCCCAACGGAAGAAAAACGTTTCCCTGTGGGGCTCTCCAGAAAACCCAGATGAGGATCAACCTGCTCGGGCCTCGATGGTACCCGAACTGGATAGGCTGCTCTGGGCACTCATGCTCTGCCTGACACAGCCTGAAGCTAGACGTCCAGACAGACAAGGAGACAGCTGGCCGCACACCCAGCACTTCGGACACGCCATGGTCTTATGCCGTCACCTCATCCTAACCTTGGTTTTCAGATATCTGAACCTAGACATTATATCAATTCTCCACACAGCTGGGTATAGCAAGCACAAAACAGAACTCCTCCTTCCCCATGGCTGTCAAGCTTGCTCTTGGCATGGAGTCACACCTTCAGGGTGGGAGAAACCTTCATGGCCCCTGATGCCACGTCCAAACTTGAGTGCTGCTTGGGCACAAATTCACACTGTGACCCTCAGCATGAGCCCCATGTCAAAGAAAGGCCTGTCAGGGCCTGGACCAAGAGCCCACATATGGGGCTTGCCAAGCCCCTATGCACCCAATCCTCACCACGGTTTGAATTTTCCAGTCCCCCGCCCGTACCTGGAGCTCTGCTCTGGAATCCCTTTCTTGGAGAGACCCATGAGCCAGACAACACGACTCCACCCTTCCCACAAAATGACCCCAAACTCTTGGGAGCTGGGACAAATCCCCAGAGAGGGATACTCGTCCACAGTACCTGAGGCCACCGCTCCAATCCACGGCTATCCCGGACACAACATCCAGAGACAAAAGCCTGAAGGAACGCCTCCCACTCGCCCTTGTTGAGAGGGCCAGGAGCTCCCTCTCGGGCTGTACTTCCGGCCGGCCATACCCTAGGCGCCACTCATAAGCTGAGTTTGTGTATTCAGACTTCTGTGCCCACAGCCTGGACCCACACAACATCCAGGCTAGGGCCTCTGGACCAAACAGCGAAAGATTGTGCCTGCCCTCTCCAAGGAAATTGTGCCCAATCCATTGACCACAACCCTACAGGTTAGGGAAAAGCTCCAAGGTCCCTGAGGCCATCAATAGTATAGGCCACCCTGGACTAAGAGGGGCTCTCTGACACCAGCGGAGCAACTATCTCCACTTAGACTCTCAGAGAGTTTCCCCAGAGACAGAAGGTTGAAATGGACAGGCCCCCAGGCCCTAATCTGATCCTTAGCTTTGGTTTCCATGTTTCCGTTCTCAGAGGACTGTTTTCGTAGACCAGCACATGGGGCTTTTCTGAGGCACCAAACCAAACCTCTCCCATCTCCACATGGGCAGCTTTCTTACTGGGATGTATCAAACACTTCAGGTAGGAGAGTTCCGCAGGGCCACTGAACAACCAGCACATTCCAAGGTCTCCATGGACCCAAACGCACATTATGACGCATCCTCAGGAGAGGCCATTTCAACTCAGCCCCCTGGGTCGCGTGTTCCAGAGGCAGCAGATCAAACATATCTTGTCGCTAATAGCCAATGGGAATGCGAGGCATGCTGTACAGGGATCCATCCTTCGAACCCTGCTCTCCAGTCCTTCCATATGGTATGTCCTGGAGCCATGCAACAGGACTCGAATGTCCCGCGGAAGGAAACCTTGTGGTTTGGGGCAACCTCCAAACTCAGCGTGGGAAAACTTCCTTGGCCTCATGAGGCCCCCACTTCATGAAGGTGCCATCATGGACACATACTCCAGCCTCAGCCAACGTCTGATCCTCAGCCTGACTTCAGATGCAGGAGATTTTGATTCAGCCTCTGCAGAGTGGGCCTGCTCTGCCCTTGGCTCCAATCCTCACACTAGCTTGTGTTTTCAGACTTCCGTCCTCACACTCCTGGCCCACAAACCCTCCCTACTGGGAATTCTGGGGCCACAATGAAGCACTGTGCCTGCCTCCCAGGAGAAAAACCTTGTCTATGGCGCTGCCCAGAAACCCCAAATGAGGATCAAACTGCTTGGCCCTCGGCAACACCCCAATTGCATAGGCTACCTTAAACAGTGATGCTCTGTCGCAAATAGCCTGAGCCCAGACCTTCCAACAGACACCGACACAGCTGGCTGCACACCCAGCACATTGGACCCGCCACTGCCTTAGGCCACCATCCATTCCCAACCTGGTTTTCAGTCATCGGAACCTAGACCTTATCTCCAATCCCTGCACAGGGGGGAACCTGATGCACAAGTCAGAACCCCTCCTTCCCCATGGCAAGAAACCTTGCTGCTGGCAGGGAGTCAAACCTTCAGTGTAGGAGAAAACGGCATGGCCCATGAGGCCACGCCCAAGCGTGAGGGCCGCCTTGGGCACCAACACACATTGTGACCCTCAGCGTGAGTACCTTATTCAAGTAACGCCTCTCAGTGACTGGACCAAGAGCCCGCATATGTGGCTTGCCATGCCCATAGGCACCCAGGACTAACTAGATGGTGTGTATTCCAGTTGAGGGAACCCACTGCTGTGCTCTAGAGTCCCTCTCCTGGGGGGTCCCCTGTGGCAGAAAACAGTACTCTTCATTGCCACAGAATGAACACAAACACTTGGGAGCTTGGACAATCCCCTGAGAGGAAGGCTCTTCCTCGGCCTCTGAGACAACCCCTACCCTGACCGGACACTGTAAACGCAACACCCAGAGACAAAATCCTGAGTGACTGCCTCCCACTTGCCCTACTTTGATTTCCAGAGGATCTCCCCTCACGGACTAGAGATCAGGCCTGCCATTACATTGGCCCCTAGCTGAGCCAAGTTTGCTTTTTCAGACATCTGTCCCCACAGCCCTGGCAAACACAGCCTCCTGGCTGGGTCCTCTGGAGCCATAACACAGGACCGTGCCTGCTCTCTCCTGGGAAACTGTGTTCATTCCTTTAGCCACACACCTCCTTAATATGAGAAACCTCAAGGCCTCTGAGGACATCCCACTACTGGGAGCCTCACTGGACTCACAGGGGCATTCGGACACAAGCTGAGCAGCTACATCCATGAATGCATGTACACAGATGTCAACAGAGATAGAAGGTTGAGCCGGACAGGCGTTTAGGCCGTAGTCTCAACTCTTGCTTTGGTTTCCAGGTGTCACTCCTCAGAGGTTTTGGTTCGAGGAACAGGGTATGGGGCTTTCCTGAGGCACGGGACAGAACTCCTCTCGTCTCCACATGGGAAGTTTCCTTGTTGGAGCCGTGTCAAACACCTCATGTTAGAGAATCCTGCAGAGTCCCTGAGCCAACTCCACATTCCAAGGTCTCCCAGGCCAACAAGCCACAGGAGGACTCATTTTCAGGAGAGTCCATTTCAACTCTCCCCTCTGGGTAGCTCACCCAGGAGCCCGCAGATTGAGCCTGCCTTGTCCTGACTAAAGAGTGGGAATATGAGGTGGCGTTCCCAGGCATCCATGCTTAGACACCTGCTCTCGAGTCTTACCATATGGGGCCTCTTGGAACCATCCAATAGGACTCGACTGTCGTGCAGAAGGTAACCTTCAGTTTTGGAGCAGTTCACAAATCCCATCGTAGGCAAAACTTTCTGGCCTCATGAAGCCCCCACATCCTTCAGGAAGAAGCCATGCTGGACAAGAACTCTAGCCTGAGGCACGTCTCATAGTTGACATGACCTCAGTGCAGGAGATCTCGATTCAGCCTCTGTAGAGTGGGCCTGCTGTGCCCTCGGTCCCAAACCTCACGCTAGCTTGTGTTTTCAGACTTCCTTCCTCACACTCCTGGCAAACAAGCTCTCCGGACTAGGAACTCCGGAACCAAAACCCAGCCCAGTGTCTGCCCAACGGAAGAAAAACGTTTCCCTGTGGGGCTCTCCAGAAAACCCAGATGAGGATCAACCTGCTCGGGCCTCGACGGTACCCGAACTGGATAGGCTGCTCTGGGCACTCATGCTCTGCCTGACACAGCCTGAAGCCAGACGTCCAGACAGACAAGGAGACAGCTGGCCGCACACCCAGCACTTCGGACACGCCATGGTCTTATGCCGTCACCTCATCCTAACCTTGGTTTTCAGATATCTGAACCTAGACATTATATCAATTCTCCACACAGCTGGGTATAGCAAGCACAAAACAGAACTCCTCCTTCCCCATGGCTGTCAAGCTTGCTCTTGGCATGGAGTCACACCTTCAGGGTGGGAGAAACCTTCATGGCCCCTGATGCCACGCCCAAACTTGAGTGCTGCTTGGGCACAAATTCACACTGTGACCCTCAGCATGAGCCCCATGTCAAAGAAAGGCCTGTCAGGGCCTGGACCAAGAGCCCACATATGGGGCTTGCCAAGCCCCTATGCACCCAATCCTCACCACGGTTTGAATTTTCCAGTCGCCCCGCCCGTACCTGGAGCTCTGCTCTGGAATCCCTTTCTTGGAGAGACCCATGAGACAGACAACACGACTCCACCCTTCCCACAAAATGACCCCAAACTCTTGGGAGCTGGGACAAATCCCCAGAGAGGGATACTCGTCCACAGTACCTGAGGCCACCGCTCCAATCCACGGCTATCCCGGACACAACATCCAGAGACAAAAGCCTGAAGGAACGCCTCCCACTTGCCCTTGTTTCAGAGGCCCAGGAGCTCCCTCTCGGGCTGTACATCCGGCCGGCCATACCCTAGGCGCCACTCATAAGCTGAGTTTGTGTATTCAGACTTCTGTGCCCACAGCCTGGACCCACACATCATCCAGGCTAGGGCCTCTGGACCAAACAGCGAAAGATTGTGCCTGCCCTCTCCAAGGAAAATGTGCCCAATCCATTGACCACAACCCTACAGGTTAGGGAAAAGCTCCAAGGTCCCTGAGGCCATCAATAGTATAGGCCACCCTGGACTAAGAGGGGCTCTCTGACACCAGCGGAGCAACTATCTCCACTTAGACTCTCAGACAGTGTCCCCAGAGACAGAAGGTTGAAATGGACAGGCCCCCAGGCCCTAATCTGAACCTTAGCTTTGGTTTCCATGTTTCCGTTCTCAGAGGACTGTTTTGTAGACCAGCACATGGGGCTTTTCTGAGACACCAAACCAAACCTCTCTCATCTCCACATGGGCAGCTTTCTTACTGGCATGTATCAAACACTTCAGGTAGGAGAGTTCCGCAGGGCCACTGAACAACCAGCACATTCCAAGGTCTCCATGGACCCAAACGCACATTATGACGCATCCTCAGGAGAGGCCATTTCAACTCAGCCCCCTGGGTCGCGTGTTCCAGAGGCAGCAGATCAAACATATCTTGTCGCTAATAGCCAATGGGAATGCGAGGCATGCTGTACAGGGATCCATCCTTCGAACCCTGCTCTCCAGTCCTTCCATATGGTATGTCCTGGAGCCATGCAACAGGACTCGAATGTCCCGCAGAAGGAAACCTAGTGGTTTGGGGCAACCTCCAAACTCAGCGTGGGAAAACTTCCTTGGCCTCATGAGGCCCCCACTTCATGAAGGTGCCATCATGGACACATACTCCAGCCTCAGCCAACGTCTGATCCTCAGCCTGACTTCAGATGCAGGAGATTTTGATTCAGCCTCTGCAGAGTGGGCCTGCTCTGCCCTTGGCTCCAATCCTCACACTAGCTTGTGTTTTCAGACTTCCGTCCTCACACTCCTGGCCCACAAACCCTCCCTACTGGGAATTCTGGGGCCACAATGAAGCACTGTGCCTGCCTCCCAAAAGAAAAACATTGCCTATGGCGCTGCCCAGAAACCCCAAATGAGGATCAAACTGCTTGGCCCTCGGCAACACCCCAATTGCATAGGCTACCTTAAACAGTGATGCTCTGTCGCAAATAGCCTGAGCCCAGACCTTCCAACAGACACCGACACAGCTGGCTGCACACCCAGCACATTGACCCGCCACTGCCTTAGGCCACCATCCATTCCCAACCTGGGTTTTCAGTCATCGGAACCTAGACCTTATCTCCAATCCCTGCACAGGGGGGAACCTGATGCACAAGTCAGAACCCCTCCTTCCCCATGGCAAGAAACTTTGCTGCTGGCAGTGAGTCAATCCTTCAGTGTAGGAGAAAATTGCATGGCCTCGAGGCCACGACCAAGCGTGAGTGCAGCCTTGGGCACAAACACATATTGTGACCCTCAGCGTGAGTACCTTATTCAAGTAACGCCTCTCAGTGACTGGACCAAGAGCCCGCATATGTGGCTTGCCATGCACATAGGCACCCAGGACTAACTAGATGGTGTGCATTCCAGTTGAGGGAACCCACTGCTGTGCTCTAGAGTCCCTCTCCTGGTGGGACCCCTGTGGCAGAAAATAGTACTCTTCATTCCCACAGAATGAACACAAACACTTGGGAGCTTGGACAATCCCACGAGAGGAAGTCTCTTCCTCGGCCTCTGAGACAACCCCTACCCTGACCGGACACTGTAAACGCAACACTCAGAGACAAAATCCTCAGTGACTGCCTCACACTTGCCCTACTTTGATTTCCAGAGGATCTCCCCTCACGGACTAGAGATCAGGCCTGCCATTACATTGGCCCCTAGCTGAGCCAAGTTTGCTTTTTCAGACATCTGTCCCCACAGCACTGGCAAACACAGCCTCTAGGCTGGGTCCTTTGGAGCCATAACACAGGACCGTGCCTGCTCTCTCCTGGGAAACTGTGTTCATTCCTTTAGCCACACACCTCCTTAATATGAGAAACCTCAAGGCCTCCGAGGACATCCCACTACTGGGAGCCTCACTGGACTCACAGGGGCATTCGGACACAAGCTGAGCAGCTACATCCATGAATGCATGCACACAGATGTCAACAGAGATAGAAGGTTGAGCCGGACAGGCGTTTAGGCCGTAGTCTCAACTCTTGCTTTGGTTTCCAGGTGTCACTCCTCAGAGGCTTTGGTTCGAGGAACAGGGTATGGGGCTTTCCTGAGGCACGGGACAGAACTCCTCTCGTCTCCACATGGGAAGTTTCCTTGTTGGAGCCGTGTCAAACACCTCATGTTGGAGAATCCTGCAGAGTCCCTGAGCCAACTCCACATTCCAAGGTCTCCCAGGCCAACAAGCCACAGGAGGACTCATTTTCAGGAGAGTCCATTTCAACTCTCCCCTCTGGGTAGCTCACCCAGGAGCCCGCAGATTGAGCCTGCCTTGTCCTGACTAAAGAGTGGGAATATGAGGTGGCGTTCCCAGGCATCCATGCTTAGACACCTGCTCTCAAGTCTTACCATATGGGGCCTCTTGGAACCATCCAATAGGACTCGACTGTCGTGCAGAAAGTAACCTTCAGTTTTGGAGCAGTTCACAAATCCCATCGTAGGCAAAACTTTCTGGCCTCATGAAGCCCCCACATCCTTCAGGAAGAGGCCATGCTGGACAAGAACTCTAGCCTGAGGCACGTCTCATAGTTGACATGACCTCAGTGCAGGAGATCTCGATTCAGCCTCTGCAGAGTGGGCCTGCCGTGCCCTCGGTCCCAAACCTCACGCTAGCTTGTGTTTTCAGACTTCCTTCCTCACACTCCTGGCAAACAAGCTCTCCGGACTAGGAACTCCGGAACCAAAACCCAGCCCAGTGTCTGCCCAACGGAAGAAAAACGTTTCCCTGTGGGGCTCTCCAGAAAACCCAGATGAGGATCAATCTGCTCGGGCCTCGACGGTACCCGAACTGGATAGGCTGCTCTGGGCACTCATGCTCTGCCTGACACAGCCTGAAGCCAGACGTCCAGACAGTCAAGGAGACAGCTGGCCGCACACCCAGCACTTCGGACACGCCATGGTCTTATGCCGTCACCTCATCCTAACCTTGGTTTTCAGATATCTGAACCTAGACATTATATCAATTCTCCACACAGCTGGGTATAGCAAGCACAAAACAGAACTCCTCCTTCCCCATGGCTGTCAAGCTTGCTCTTGGCATGGAGTCACACCTTCAGGGTGGGAGAAACCTTCATGGCCCCTGATGCCACGCCCAAACTTGAGTGCTGCTTGGGCACAAATTCACACTGTGACCCTCCGCATGAGCCCCATGTCAAAGAAAGGCCTGTCAGGGCCTGGACCAAGAGCCCACATATGGGGCTTGCCAAGCCCCTATGCACCCAATCCTCACCACGGTTTGAATTTTCCAGTCGCCCCGCCCGTACCTGGAGCTCTGCTCTGGAATCCCTTTCTTGGAGAGACCCATGAGACAGACAACACGACTCCACCCTTCCCACAAAATGACCCCAAACTCTTGGGAGCTGGGACAAATCCCCAGAGAGGGATACTCGTCCACAGTACCTGAGGCCACCGCTCCAATCCACGGCTATCCCGGACACAACATCCAGAGACAAAAGCCTGAAGGAACGCCTCCCACTCGCCCTTGTTTCAGAGGCCCAGGAGCTCCCTCTCGGGCTGTACATCCGGCCGGCCATACCCTAGGCGCCACTCATAAGCTGAGTTTGTGTATTCAGACTTCTGTGCCCACAGCCTGGACCCACACATCATCCAGGCTAGGGCCTCTGGACCAAACAGCGAAAGATTGTGCCTGCCCTCTCCAAGGAAAATGTGCCCAATCCATTGACACAACCCTACAGGTAGGGAAAAGCTCCAAGGTCCCTGAGGCCATCAATAGTATAGGCCACCCTGGACTAAGAGGGGCTCTCTGACACCAGCGGAGCAACTATCTCCACTTAGACTCTCAGACAGTGTCCCCAGAGACAGAAGGTTGAAATGGACAGGCCCCCAGGCCCTAATCTGAACCTTAGCTTTGGTTTCCATGTTTCCGTTCTCAGAGGACTGTTTTCGTATTCCAGCACATGGGGCTTTTCTGAGGCACCAAACCAAACATTTCTCATCTCCACTTGGGCAGCTTTCTTACTGGTATGTATCAAACACTTCCGGTAGGAGAGTTCCGCAGGGCCACTGAACAACCAGCACATTCCAAGTTCTCCATGGACCCAAACGCACATTATGACGCATCCTCAGGAGAGGCCATTTCAACTCAGTCGCGTGTTCAACCCCTGGGTCGCGTGTTCCAGAGGCAGCAGATCAAACATATATTGTCGCTAATAGCCAATGGGAATGCGAGGCATGCTGTACAGGGATCCATCCTTCAAACCCTGCTCTCCAGTCCTTCCATATGGTATGTCCTGGAGCCATGCAACAGGACTCGTATGTCCCGCAGAAGGAAAACTTGTGGTTTGGGGCAACCTCCAAACTCAGCGTGGGAAAACTTCTTGGCCTCATGAGGCCCCCACTTCATGAAGGTGCCATCATGGACACATACTCCAGCCTCAGCCAACGTCTGATCCTCAGCCTGACTTCAGATGCAGGAGATTTTGATTCAGCCTCTGCAGAGTGGGCCTGCTCTGCCCTTGGCTCCAAACCTCACACTAGCTTGTGTTTTCAGACTTCCGTCCTCACACTCCTGTCCCACAAACCCTCCCTACTGGGAATTCTGGGGCCACAATGAAGCACTGTGCCTGCCTCCCAGGAGAAAAACATTGTCTATGGCGCTGCCCAGAAACCCCAAATGAGGATCAAACTGCTTGGCCCTCAGCAACACCCCAATTGCATAGGCTACCTAAAACAGTGTTGCTCTGTCGCAAATAGCCTGTGCCCAGACCTTCCAACAGACACCGACACAGCTGGCTGCACACCCAGCACATTGGACCCGCCACTGCCTTAGGCCACCATCCATTCCCAACCTGTGTTTTCAGTCTTCCGAACCTGCCTTATCTCCAATCCCTGCACAGGGGGGAACCTGATGCACAAGTCAGAACCCCTCCTTCCCCATGGCAAGAAACGTTGCTGCTGGCAGTGAGTCAATCCTTCAGTGTAGGAGAAAATGGCTTGGCCCATGAGGCCACGACCAAGCGTGAGGGCAGCCTTGGGCACAAACACATATTGTGACCCTCAGCATGAGTACCTTATTCAAGTAATGCCTCTCAGTGACTGGACCAAGAGCCCGCATATGTGGCTTACCATGCCCATAGGCACTCAGGACTAACTAGATGGTGTGTATTCCAGTTGAGGGAACCCACAGCTGTGCTCTAGACTCCCTCTCCTGGGGGGTCCCCTGTGGCAGAAAACAGTACTCTTCATTCCCACAGAATGAACACCAACACTTGGGAGCTTGGACAATCCCCCGAGGAAGGCTCTTCCTCGGCCTCTGAGACAACCCCTACCCTGACCGGACACTGTAAACGCAACACCCAGAGACAAAATCCTGAGTGACTGCCTCCCACTTGCCCTACTTTGATTTCCAGAGGATCTCCCCTCACGGTCTAGAGATCAGTCCTGCCATTACATTGGCCCCTAGCTGAGCCATGTTTGCTTTTTCAGACATCTGTCCCCACAGCCCTGGCAAACACAGCCTCTAGGCTGGGTCCTCTGGAGCCATAACACAGGACCGTGCCTGCTCTCTCCTGGGAAACTGTGTCCATTCCTTTGGCCACACACCTCCAGAATATGAGAAACCTCAAGGCCTCCGAGGACATCCCACTACTGGGAGCCTCACTGGACTCACAGGGGCATTCGGACACAAGCTGAGCAGCTACATCCATGAATGCATGCACACAGATGTCAACAGAGATAGAAGGTTGAGCCGGACAGGCCTTTAGGCCGTAGTCTCAACTCTTGCTTTGGTTTCCAGGTGTCACTCCTCAGAGGCTGTGGTTCGAAGAACAGGGTATGGGGCTTTCCTGAGGCACGGGACAGAACTCCTCTCGTCTCCACATGGGAAGTTTCCTTGTTGGAGCCGTGTCAAACACCTCATGTTGGAGAATCCTGCAGAGTCCCTGAGCCACCTCCACATTCCAAGGTCTCCGAGGCCACCAAGCCACAGGAGGACTCATTTTCAGGAGAGTCCATTTCAACTCTCCCCTCTGGGTAGCTCACCCAGGAGCCCGCAGATTGAGCCTGCCTTGTCCTGACTAAAGAGTGGGAATATGAGGTGGCGTTCTCAGGCATCCATGCTTAGACACCTGCTCTCGAGTCTTACCATATGGGGCCTCTTGGAACCATCCAATAGGACTCGACTGTCGTGCAGAAGGTAACCTTCAGTTTTGGAGCAGTTCACAAATCCCATCGTAGGCAAAACTTTCTGGCGTCATGAAGCCCCCACACCCTTCAGGATGAGGCCATGCTGGACAAGAACTCTAGCCTGAGGCACGTCTCATAGTTGACATGACCTCAGTGCAGGAGATCTCGATTCAGCCTCTGCAGAGTGGGCCTGCCGTGCCCTCGGTCCCAAACCTCACGCTAGCTTGTGTTTTCAGACTTCCTTCCTCACACTCTTGGCAAACAAGCTCTCCGGACTAGGAGCTCCAGAACCAAAACCCAGCCCAGTGTCTGCCCAACGGAAGAAAAACGTTTCCCTGTGGGGCTCTCCAGAAAACCCAGATGAGGATCAACCTGCTCGGGCCTCTACGGTACCCGAACTGGATAGGCTGCTCTGGGCACTCATGCTCTGCCTGACACAGCCTGATGCCAGACGTCCAGACAGAGAAGGAGACAGCTGGCCGCACACCCAGCACTTCGGACACGCCATGGTCTTATGCCGTCACCTCCTCCTAACCTTGGTTTTCAGATATCTGAACCTAGACATTATATCAATTCTCCACACAGCTGGGTATAGCAAGCACAAAACAGAACTCCTCCTTCCCCATGGCTGTCAAGCTTGCTCTTGGCATGGAGTCACACCTTCAGGGTGGGAGAAACCTTCATGGCCCCTGATGCCACGCCCAAACTTGAGTGCTGCTTGGGCACAAATTCACACTGTGACCCTCAGCATGAGCCCCATGTCAAAGAAAGGCCTGTCAGGGCCTGGACCAAGAGCCCACATATGGGGCTTGCCAAGCCCCTATGCACCCAATCCTCACCACGGTTTGAATTTTCCAGTCGCCCCGCCCGTACCTGGAGCTCTGCTCTGGAATCCCTTTCTTGGAGAGACCCATGAGCCAGACAACACGACTCCACCCTTCCCACAAAATGACCCCAAACTCTTGGGAGCTGGGACAAATCCCCAGAGAGGGATACTCGTCCACAGTACCTGAGGCCACCGCTCCAATCCACGGCTATCCCGGACACAACATCCAGAGACAAAAGCCTGAAGGAACGCCTCCCACTCGCCCTTGTTTCAGAGGCCCAGGAGCTCCCTCTCGGGCTGTACATCCGGCCGGCCATACCCTAGGCGCCACTCATAAGCTGAGTTTGTGTATTCAGACTTCTGTGCCCACAGCCTGGACCCACACATCATCCAGGCTAGGGCCTCTGGACCAAACAGCGAAAGATTGTGCCTGCCCTCTCCAAGGAAAGTGTGCCCAATCCATTGACAACAACCCTACAGGTTAGGGAAAAGCTCCAAGGTCCCTGAGGCCATCAATAGTATAGGCCACCCTGGACTAAGAGGGGCTCTCTGACACCAGCGGAGCAACTATCTCCACTTAGACTCTCAGAGAGTTTCCCCAGAGACAGAAGGTTGAAATGGACAGGCCCCCAGGCCCTAATGTGAACCTTAGCTTTGGTTTCCATGTTTCCGTTCTCAGAGGACTGTTTTGTAGACCAGCACATGGGGCTTTTCTGAGACACCAAACCAAACCTCTCTCATCTCCACATGGGCAGCTTTCTTACTGGGATGTATCAAACACTTCAGGTAGGAGAGTTCCGCAGGGCCACTGAACAACCAGCACATTCCAAGGTCTCCATGGACCCAAACGCACATTATGACGCATCCTCAGGAGAGGCCATTTCAACTCAGCCCCCTGGGTCGCGTGTTCCAGAGGCAGCAGATCAAACATATCTTGTCGCTAATAGCCAATGGGAATGCGAGGCATGCTGTACAGGGATCCATCCTTCGAACCCTGCTCTCCAGTCCTTCCATATGGTATGTCCTGGAGCCATGCAACAGGACTCGAATGTCCCGCAGAAGGAAACCTTGTGGTTTGGGGCAACCTCCAAACTCAGCGTGGGAAAACTTCCTTGGCCTCATGAGGCCCCCACTTCATGAAGGTGCCATCATGGACACATACTCCAGCCTCAGCCAACGTCTGATCCTCAGCCTGACTTCAGATGCAGGAGATTTTGATTCAGCCTCTGCAGAGTGGGCCTGCTCTGCCCTTGGCTCCATTCCTCACACTAGCTTGTGTTTTCAGACTTCCGTCCTCACACTCCTGGCCCACAAACCCTCCCTACTGGGAATTCTGGGGCCACAATGAAGCACTGTGCCTGCCTCCCAAAAGAAAAACATTGCCTATGGCGCTGCCCAGAAACCCCAAATGAGGATCAAACTGCTTGGCCCTCGGCATCACCCCAATTGCATAGGCTACCTTAAACAGTGATGCTCTGTCGCAAATAGCCTGAGCCCAGACCTTCCAACAGACACCGACACAGCTGGCTGCACACCCAGCACATTGGACCCGCCACTGCCTTAGGCCACCATCCATTCCCAACATGGGTTTTCAGTCATCGGAACCTAGACCTTATCTCCAATCCCTGCACAGGGGGGAACCTGTAGCACAAGTCAGAACCCCTCCTTCCCCATGGCAAGAAACGTTGCTGCTGGCAGTGAGTCAATCCTTCAGTGTAGGAGAAAATGGCTTGGCCCATGAGGCCACGACCAAGCGTGAGGGCAGCCTTGGGCACAGACACACATTGTGACCCTCAGCATGAGTATCTTATTCAAGTAATGCCTCTCAGTGACTGGACCAAGAGCCCGCATATGTGGCTTGCCATGCCCATAGGCACCCAGGACTAACTAGATTGTGTGCATTACAGTTGAGGGAACCCACTGCTGTGCTCTAGATTCCCTCTCCTGGTGGGTCCCCTGAGGCAGAAAACAGTACTCTTCATTCCCACAGAATGAACACAAACACTTGGGAGCTTGGACAATCCCCCGAGAGGAAGGCTCTTCCTCGGCCTCTGAGACAACCCCTACCCTGACCGGACACTGTAAACGCAACACCCAGAGACAAAATCCTGAGTGACTGCCTCACACTTGCCCTACTTTGATTTCCAGAGGATCTCCCCTCACGGACTAGAGATCAGGCCTGCCATTACATTGGCCCCTAGCTGAGCCAAGTTTGCTTTTTCAGACATCTGTCCCCACAGCTCTGGCAAACACAGCCTCCTGGCTGGGTCCTCTGGAGCCATAACACAGGACCGTGCCTGCTCTCTCCTGGGAAACTGTGTTCATTCCTTTAGCCACACACCTCCTTAATATGAGAAACCTCAAGGCCTCCGAGGACATCCCACTACTGGGAGCCTCACTGGACTCACAGGGGCATTCGGACACAAGCTGAGCAGCTACATCCATGAATGCATGCACACAGATGTCAACAGAGATAGAAGGTTGAGCCGGACAGGCGTTTAGGCCGTAGTCTCAACTCTTGCTTTGGTTTCCAGGTGTCACTCCTCAGAGGCTTTGGTTCGAGGAACAGAGTATGGGGCTTTCCTGAGGCACGGGACAGAACTCCTCTCGTCTCCACATGGGAAGTTTCCTTGTTGGAGCCGTGTCAAACACCTCATGTTGGAGAATCCTGCAGAGTCCCTGAGCCACCTCCACATTCCAAGGTCTCCCAGGCCAACAAGCCACAGGAGGACTCATTTTCAGGAGAGTCCATTTCAACTCTCCCCTCTGGGTAGCTCACCCAGGAGCCCGCAGATTGAGCCTGCCTTGTCCTGACTAAAGAGTGGGAATATGAGGTGGCGTTCCCAGGCATCCATGCTTAGACACCTGCTCTCGAGTCTTACCATATGGGGCCTCTTGGAACCATCCAATAGGACTCGACTGTCGTGCAGAAGGTAACCTTCAGTTTTGGAGCAGTTCACAAATCCCATCGTAGGCAAAACTTTCTGGCCTCATGAAGCCCCCACACCCTTCAGGAAGAGGCCATGCTGGACAAGAACTCTAGCCTGAGGCACGTCTCATAGTTGACATGACCTCAGTGCAGGAGATCTCGATTCAGCCTCTGCAGAGTGGGCCTGCCGTGCCCTCGGTCCCAAACCTCACGCTAGCTTGTGTTTTCAGACTTCCTTCCTCACACTCTTGGCAAACAAGCTCTCCGAACTAGGAACTCCGGAACCAAAACCCAGCCCAGTGTCTGCCCAACGGAAGAAAAACGTTTCCCTGTGGGGCTCTCCAGAAAACCCAGATGAGGATCAACCTGCTCGGGCCTCGACGTTACCCGAACTGGATAGGCTGCTCTGGGCACTCATGCTCTGCCTGACACAGCCTGATGCCAGACGTCCAGACAGAGAAGGAGACAGCTGGCCGCACACCCAGCACTTCGGACACGCCATGGTCTTATGCCGTCACCTCATCCTAACCTTGGTTTTCAGATATCTGAACCTAGACATTATATCAATTCTCCACACAGCTGGGTATAGCAAGCACAAAACAGAACTCCTCCTTCCCCATGGCTGTCAAGCTTGCTCTTGGCATGGAGTCACACCTTCAGGGTGGGAGAAACCTTCATGGCCCCTGATGCCACGTCCAAACTTGAGTGCTGCTTGGGCACAAATTCACACTGTGACCCTCAGCATGAGCCCCATGTCAAAGAAAGGCCTGTCAGGGCCTGGACCAAGAGCCCACATATGGGGCTTGCCAAGCCCCTATGCACCCAATCCTCACCACGGTTTGAATTTTCCAGTCGCCCCGCCCGTACCTGGAGCTCTGCTCTGGAATCCCTTTCTTGGAGAGACCCATGAGCCAGACAACACGACTCCACCCTTCCCACAAAATGACCACAAACTCTTGGGAGCTGGGACAAATCCCCAGAGAGGGATACTCGTCCACAGTACCTGAGGCCACCGCTCCAATCCACGGCTATCCCGGACACAACATCCAGAGACAAAAGCCTGAAGGAACGCCTCCCACTCGCCCTTGTTTCAGAGGCCCAGGAACTCCCTCTCGGGCTGTACATCCGGCCGGCCATACCCTAGGCGCCACTCATAAGCTGAGTTTGTGTATTCAGATTTCTGTGCCCACAGCCTGGACCCACACATCATCCAGGCTAGGGCCTCTGGATCAAACAGCGAAAGATTGTGCCTGCCCTCTCCAAGGAAAGTGTGCCCAATCCATTGACCACAACCCTACAGGTTAGGGAAAAGCTCCAAGGTCCCTGAGGCCATCAATAGTATAGGCCACCCTGGACTAAGAGGGGCTCTCTGACACCAGCGGAGCAACTATCTCCACTTAGACTCTCAGAGAGTTTCCCCAGAGACAGAAGGTTGAAATGGACAGGCCCCCAGGCCCTAATCTGAACCTTAGCTTTGGTTTCCATGTTTCCGTTCTCAGAGGACTGTTTTGTAGACCAGCACATGGGGCTTTTCTGAGACACCAAACCAAACCTCTCTCATCTCCACATGGGCAGCTTTCTTACTGGGATGTATCAAACACTTCAGGTAGGAGAGTTCCGCAGGGCCACTGAACAACCAGCACATTCCAAGGTCTCCATGGACCCAAACGCACATTATGACGCATCCTCAGGAGAGGCCATTTCAACTCAGCCCCCTGGGTCGCGTGTTCCAGAGGCAGCAGATCAAACATATCTTGTCGCTAATAGCCAATGGGAATGCGAGGCATGCTGTACAGGGATCCATCCTTCGAACCCTGCTCTCCAGTCCTTCCATATGGTATGTCCTGGAGCCATGCAACAGGACTCGAATGTCCCGCAGAAGGAAACCTTGTGGTTTGGGGCAACCTCCAAACTCAGCGTGGGCAAACTTCCTTGGCCTCATGAGGCCCCCACTTCATGAAGGTGCCATCATGGACACATACTCCAGCCTCAGCCAACGTCTGATCCTCAGCCTGACTTCAGATGCAGGAGATTTTGTTTCAGCCTCTGCAGAGTGGGCCTGCTCTGCCCTTGGCTCCATTCCTCACACTAGCTTGTGTTTTCAGACTTCCGTCCTCACACTCCTGGCCCACAAACCCTCCCTACTGGGAATTCTGGGGCCACAATGAAGCACTGTGCCTGCCTCCCAAAAGAAAAACATTGCCTATGGCGCTGCCCAGAAACCCCAAATGAGGATCAAACTGCTTGGCCCTCGGCAACACCCCAATTGCATAGGCTACCTTAAACAGTGATGCTCTGTCGCAAATAGCCTGAGCCCAGACCTTCCAACAGACACCGACACAGCTGGCTGCACACCCAGCACATTGGACCCGCCACTGCCTTAGGCCACCATCCATTCCCAACCTGGGTTTTCAGTCATCGGAACCTAGACCTTATCTCCAATCCCTGCACAGGGGGGAACCTGATGCACAAGTCAGAACCCCTCCTTCCCCATGGCAAGAAACGTTGCTGCTGGCAGTGAGTCAATCCTTCAGTGTAGGAGAAAATGGCTTGGCCCATGAGGCCACGACCAAGCGTGAGGGCAGCCTTGGGCACAAACACACATTGTGACCCTCAGCATGAGTACCTTATTCAAGTAATGCCTCTCAGTGACTGGACCAAGAGCCCGCATATGTGGCTTGCCATGCCCATAGGCACCCAGGACTAACTAGATGGTGTGCATTCCATTGAGGGAACCCACTGCTGTGCTCTAGAGTCCCTCTCCTGGTGGGTCCCCTGTGGCAGAAAACAGTACTCTTCATTCCCACAGAATGAACACAAACACTTGGGAGCTTGGACAATCCCACGAAAGGAAGGCTCTTCCTCGGCCTCTGAGACAACCCCTACCCTGACCGGACACTGTAAACGCAACACCCAGAGACAAAATCCTGAGTGACTGCCTCACACTTGCCCTACTTTGATTTCCAGAGGATCTCCCCTCACGGACTAGAGATCAGGCCTGCCATTACATTGGCCCCTAGCTGAGCCAAGTTTGCTTTTTCAGACATCTGTCCCCACAGCTCTGGCAAACACAGCCTCCTGGCTGGGTCCTCTGGAGCCATAACACAGGACCGTGCCTGCTCTCTCCTGGGAAACTGTGTTCATTCCTTTAGCCACACACCTCCTTAATATGAGAAACCTCAAGGCCTCCGAGGACATCCCACTACTGGGAGCCTCACTGGACTCACAGGGGCATTCGGACACAAGCTGAGCAGCTACATCCATGAATGCATGCACACAGATGTCAACAGAGATAGAAGGTTGAGCCGGACAGGCGTTTAGGCCTTAGTCTCAACTCTTGCTTTGGTGTCCAGGTGTCACTCCTCAGAGGCTTTGGTTCGAGGAACAGGGTATGGGGCTTTCCTGAGGCACGGGACAGAACTCCTCTCGTCTCCACATGGGAAGTTTCCTTGTTGGAGCCGTGTCAAACACCTCATGTTGGAGAATCCTGCAGAGTCCCTGAGCCACCTCCACATTCCAAGGTCTCCCAGGCCAACAAGCCACAGGAGGACTCATTTTCAGGAGAGTCCATTTCAACTCTCCCCTCTGGGTAGCTCACCCAGGAGCCCGCAGATTGAGCCTGCCTTGTCCTGACTAAAGAGTGGGAATATGAGGTGGCGTTCCCAGGCATCCATGCTTAGACACCTGCTCTCGAGTCTTACCATATGGGGCCTCTTGGAACCATCCAATAGGACTCGACTGTCGTGCAGAAGGTAACCTTCAGTTTTGGAGCAGTTCACAAATCCCATCGTAGGCAAAACTTTCTGGCCTCATGAAGCCCCCACATCCTTCAGGAAGAGGCCATGCTGGACAAGAACTCTAGCCTGAGGCACGTCTCATAGTTGACATGACCTCAGTGCAGGAGATCTCGATTCAGCCTCTGCAGAGTGGGCCTGCCGTGCCCTCGGTCCCAAACCTCACGCTAGCTTGTGTTTTCAGACTTCCTTCCTCACACTCCTGGCAAACAAGCTCTCCGGACTAGGAACTCCGGAACCAAAACCCAGCCCAGTGTCTGCCCAACGGAAGAAAAACGTTTCCCTGTGGGGCTCTCCAGAAAACACAGATGAGGATCAACCTGCTCGGGCCTCGATGGTACCCGAACTGGATAGGCTGCTCTGGGCACTCATGCTCTGCCTGACACAGCCTGAAGCCAGACGTCCAGACAGACAAGGAGACAGCTGGCCGCACACCCAGCACTTCGGACACGCCATGGTCTTATGCCGTCACCTCATCCTAACCTTGGTTTTCAGATATCTGAACCTAGACATTATATCAATTCTCCACACAGCTGGGTATAGCAAGCACAAAACAGAACTCCTCCTTCCCCATGGCTGTCAAGCTTGCTCTTGGCATGGAGTCACACCTTCAGGGTGGGAGAAACCTTCATGGCCCCTGATGCCACGCCCAAACTTGAGTGCTGCTTGGGCACAAATTCACACTGTGACCCTCAGCATGAGCCCCATGTCAAAGAAAGGCCTGTCAGGGCCTGGACCAAGAGCCCACATATGGGGCTTGCCAAGCCCCTATGCACCCAATCCTCACCACGGTTTGAATTTTCCAGTCGCCCCGCCCGTACCTGGAGCTCTGCTCTGGAATCCCTTTCTTGGAGAGACCCATGAGCCAGACAACACGACTCCACCCTTCCCACAAAATGACCCCAAACTCTTGGGAGCTGGGACAAATCCCCAGAGAGGGATACTCGTCCACAGTACCTGAGGCCACCGCTCCAATCCACGGCTATCCCGGACACAACATCCAGAGACAAAAGCCTGAAGGAACGCCTCCCACTCGCCCTTGTTTCAGAGGGCCAGGAGCTCCCTCTCGGGCTGTACTTCCGGCCGGCCATACCCTAGGCGCCACTCATAAGCTGAGTTTGTGTATTCAGACTTCTGTGCCCACAGCCTGGACCCACACAACATCCAGGCTAGGGCCTCTGGACCAAACAGCGAAAGATTGTGCCTGCCCTCTCCAAGGAAAGAGTGCCCAATCCATTGACCACAACCCTACAGGTTAGGGAAAAGCTCCAAGGTCCCTGAGGCCATCAATAGTATAGGCCACCCTGGACTAAGAGGGGCTCTCTGACACCAGCGGAGCAACTATCTCCACTTAGACTCTCAGAGAGTTTCCCCAGAGACAGAAGGTTGAAATGGACAGGCCCCCAGGCCCTAATCTGAACCTTAGCTTTGGTTTCCATGTTTCCGTTCTCAGAAGACTGTTTTCGTAGACCAGCACATGGGGCTTTTCTGAGGCACCAAACCAATCCTCTCTCATCTCCACATGGGCAGCTTTCTTACTGGGATGTATCAAACACTTCAGGTAGGAGAGTTCCGCAGGGCCACTGAACAACCAGCACATTCCAAGGTCTCCATGGACCCAAACGCACATTATGACGCATCCTCAGGAGAGGCCATTTCAACTCAGCCCCCTGGGTCGCGTGTTCCAGAGGCAGCAGATCAAACATATCTTGTCGCTAATATCCAATGGGAATGCGAGGCATGCTGTACAGGGATCCATCCTTCGAACCCTGCTCTCCAGTCCTTCCATATGGTATGTCCTGGAGCCATGCAACAGGACTCGAATGTCCCGCGGAAGGAAACCTTGTGGTTTGGGGCAACCTCCAAACTCAGCGTGGGAAAACTTCCTTGGCCTCATGAGGCCCCCACTTCATGAAGGTGCCATCATGGACACATACTCCAGCCTCAGCCAACGTCTGATCCTCAGCCTGACTTCAGATGCAGGAGATTTTGATTCAGCCTCTGCAGAGTGGGCCTGCTCTGCCCTTGGCTCCAATCCTCACACTAGCTTGTGTTTTCAGACTTCCGTCCTCACACTCCTGGCCCACAAACCCTCCCTACTGGGAGTTCTGGGGCCACAATGAAGCACTGTGCCTGCCTCCCAGGAGAAAAACCTTGTCTATGGCGCTGCCCAGAAACCCCAAATGAGGATCAAACTGCTTGGCCCTCGGCAACACCCCAATTGCATAGGCTACCTTAAACAGTGATGCTCTGTCGCAAATAGCCTGAGCCCAGACCTTCCAACAGACACCGACACAGCTGGCTGCACACCCAGCACATTGGACCCGCCACTGCCTTAGGCCACCATCCATTCCCAACCTGGGTTTTCAGTCATCGGAACCTAGACCTTATCTCCAATCCCTGCACAGGGGGGAACCTGATGCACAAGTCAGAACCCCTCCTTCCCCATGGCAAGAAACCTTGCTGCTGGCAGGGAGTCAAACCTTCAGTGTAGGAGAAAACGGCATGGCCCATGAGGCCACGCCCAAGCGTGAGGGCCGCCTTGGGCACAAACACACATTGTGACCCTCAGCGTGAGTACCTTATTCAAGTAACGCCTCTCAGTGACTGGACCAAGAGCCCGCATATGTGGCTTGCCATGCCCATAGGCACCCAGGACTAACTAGATGGTGTGTATTCCAGTTGAGGGAACCCACTGCTGTGCTCTAGAGTCCCTCTCCTGGGGGTTCCCCTGTGGCAGAAAACAGTACTCTTCATTCCCACAGAATGAACACAAACACTTGGGAGCTTGGACAATCCCCCGAGAGGAAGGCTCTTCCTCGGCCTCTGAGACAACCCCTACCCTGACCGGACACTGTAAACGCAAAACCCAGAGACAAAATCCTGAGTGACTGCCTCACACTTGCCCTACATTGATTTCCAGAGGATCTCCCCTCACGGACTAGAGATCAGGCCTGCCATTACATTGGCCCCTTGCTGAGCCAAGTTTGCTTTTTCAGACATCTGTCCCCACAGCCCTGGCAAACACAGCCTCTAGGCTGGGTCCTCTGGAGCCATACCACAGGACCGTGCCTGCTCTCTCCTGGGAAACTGTGTTTATTCCTTTAGCCACACACCTCCTTAATATGAGAAACCTCAAGGCCTCCGAGGACATCCCACTACTGGGAGCCTCACTGGACTCACAGGGGCATTCGGACACAAGCTGAGCAGCTACATCCATGAATGCATGCACACAGATGTCAACAGAGATAGAAGGTTGAGCCGGACAGGCGTTTAGGCCTTAGTCTCAACTCTTGCTTTGGTTTCCAGGTGTCACTCCTCAGAGGCTTTGGTTCGAGGAACAGGGTATGGGGCTTTCCTGAGGCACGGGACAGAACTCCTCTCGTCTCCACATGGGAAGTTTCCTTGTTGGAGCCGTGTCAAACACCTCATGTTGGAGAATCCTGCAGAGTCCCTGAGCCACCTCCACATTCCAAGGTCTCCCAGGCCAACAAGCCACAGGAGGACTCATTTTCAGGAGAGTCCATTTCAACTCTCCCCTCTGGGTAGCTCACCCAGGAGCCCGCAGATTGAGCCTGCCTTGTCCTGACTAAAGAGTGGGAATATGAGGTGGCGTTCCCAGGCATCCATGCTTAGACACCTGCTCTCGAGTCTTACCATATGGGGCCTCTTGGAACCATCCAATAGGACTCGACTGTCGTGCAGAAGGTAACCTTCAGTTTTGGAGCAGTTCACAAATCCCATCGTAGGCAAAACTTTCTGGCCTCATGAAGCCCCCACATCCTTCAGGAAGAGGCCATGCTGGACAAGAACTCTAGCCTGAGGCACGTCTCATAGTTGACATGACCTCAGTGCAGGAGATCTCGATTCAGCCTCTGCAGAGTGGGCCTGCCGTGCCCTCGGTCCCAAACCTCACGCTAGCTTGTGTTTTCAGACTTCCTTCCTCACACTCCTGGCAAACAAGCTATCCGGACTAGGAACTCCGGAACCAAAACCCAGCCCAGTGTCTGCCCAACGGAAGAAAAACGTTTCCCTGTGGGGCTCTCCAGAAAACCCAGATGAGGATCAACCTGCTCGGGCCTCGACGGTACCCGAACTGGATAGGCTGCTCTGGGCACTCATGCTCTGCCTGACACAGCCTGAAGCCAGACGTCCAGACAGACAAGGAGACAGCTGGCCGCACACCCAGCACTTCGGACACGCCATGGTCTTATGCCGTCACCTCATCCTAACCTTGGTTTTCAGATATCTGAACCTAGACATTATATCAATTCTCCACACAGCTGGGTATAGCAAGCACAAAACAGAACTCCTCCTTCCCCATGGCTGTCAAGCTTGCTCTTGGCATGGAGTCACACCTTCAGGGTGGGAGAAACCTTCATGGCCCCTGATGCCACGCCCAAACTTGAGTGCTGCTTGGGCACAAATTCACACTGTGACCCTCCGCATGAGCCCCATGTCAAAGAAAGGCCTGTCAGGGCCTGGACCAAGAGCCCACATATGGGGCTTGCCAAGCCCCTATGCACCCAATCCTCACCACGGTTTGAATTTTCCAGTCGCCCCGCCCGTACCTGGAGCTCTGCTCTGGAATCCCTTTCTTGGAGAGACCCATGAGCCAGACAACACGACTCCACCCTTCCCACAAAATGACCCCAAACTCTTGGGAGCTGGGACAAATCCCCAGAGAGGGATACTCGTCCACAGTACCTGAGGCCACCGCTCCAATCCACGGCTATCCCGGACACAACATCCAGAGACAAAAGCCTGAAGGAACGCCTCCCACTCGCCCTTGTTTCAGAGGCCCAGGAGCTCCCTCTCGGGCTGTACATCCGGCCTGCCATACCCTAGGCGCCACTCATAAGCTGAGTTTGTGTATTCAGACTTCTGTGCCCACAGCCTGGACCCACACATCATCCAGGCTAGGGCCTCTGGACCAAACAGCGAAAGATTGTGCCTGCCCTCTCCAAGGAAAATGTGCCCAATCCATTGAACACAACCCTACAGGTAGGGAAAAGCTCCAAGGTCCCTGAGGCCATCAATAGTATAGGCCACCCTGGACTAAGAGGGGCTCTCTGACACCAGCGGAGCAACTATCTCCACTTAGACTCTCAGACAGTGTCCCCAGAGACAGAAGGTTGAAATGGACAGGCCCCCAGGCCCTAATCTGAACCTTAGCTTTGGTTTCCATGTTTCCGTTCTCAGAGGACTGTTTTCGTAGACCAGCACATGGGGCTTTTCTGAGGCACCAAACCAAACATTTCTCATCTCCACTTGGGCAGCTTTCTTACTGGTATGTATCAAACACTTCCGGTAGGAGAGTTCCGCAGGGCCACTGAACAACCAGCACATTCCAAGTTCTCCATGGACCCAAACGCACATTATGACGCATCCTCAGGAGAGGCCATTTCAACTCAGTCGCGTGTTCAACCCCTGGGTCGCGTGTTCCAGAGGCAGCAGATCAAACATATATTGTCGCTAATAGCCAATGGGAATGCGAGGCATGCTGTACAGGGATCCATCCTTCAAACCCTGCTCTCCAGTCCTTCCATATGGTATGTCCTGGAGCCATGCAACAGGACTCGTCTGTCCCGCAGAAGGAAAACTTGTGGTTTGGGGCAACCTCCAAACTCAGCGTGGGAAAACTTCTTGGCCTCATGAGGCCCCCACTTCATGAAGGTGCCATCATGGACACATACTCCAGCCTCAGCCAACGTCTGATCCTCAGCCTGACTTCAGATGCAGGAGATTTTGATTCAGCCTCTGCAGAGTGGGCCTGCTCTGCCCTTGGCTCCAAACCTCACACTAGCTTGTGTTTTCAGACTTCCGTCCTCACACTCCTGTCCCACAAACCCTCCCTACTGGGAATTCTGGGGCCACAATGAAGCACTGTGCCTGCCTCCCAGGAGAAAAACATTGTCTATGGCGCTGCCCAGAAACCCCAAATGAGGATCAAACTGCTTGGCCCTCAGCAACACCCCAATTGCATAGGCTACCTAAAACAGTGTTGCTCTGTCGCAAATAGCCTGTGCCCAGACCTTCCAACAGACACCGACACAGCTGGCTGCACACCCAGCACATTGGACCCGCCACTGCCTTAGGCCACCATCCATTCCCAACCTGTGTTTTCAGTCTTCCGAACCTGCCTTATCTCCAATCCCTGCACAGGGGGGAACCTGATGCACAAGTCAGAACCCCTCCTTCCCCATGGCAAGAAACGTTGCTGCTGGCAGTGAGTCAATCCTTCAGTGTAGGAGAAAATGGCTTGGCCCATGAGGCCACGACCAAGCGTGAGGGCAGCCTTGGGCACAAACACATATTGTGACCCTCAGCATGAGTACCTTATTCAAGTAATGCCTCTCAGTGACTGGACCAAGAGCCCGCATATGTGGCTTACCATGCCCATAGGCACTCAGGACTAACTAGATGGTGTGTATTCCAGTTGAGGGAACCCACAGCTGTGCTCTAGACTCCCTCTCCTGGGGGGTCCCCTGTGGCAGAAAACAGTACTCTTCATTCCCACAGAATGAACACCAACACTTGGGAGCTTGGACAATCCCCCGAGGAAGGCTCTTCCTCGGCCTCTGAGACAACCCCTACCCTGACCGGACACTGTAAACGCAACACCCAGAGACAAAATCCTGAGTGACTGCCTCCCACTTGCCCTACTTTGATTTCCAGAGGATCTCCCCTCACGGTCTAGAGATCAGGCCTGCCATTACATTGGCCCCTAGCTGAGCCATGTTTGCTTTTTCAGACATCTGTCCCCACAGCCCTGGCAAACACAGCCTCTAGGCTGGGTCCTCTGGAGCCATAACACAGGACCGTGCCTGCTCTCTCCTGGGAAACTGTGTCCATTCCTTTGGCCACACACCTCCAGAATATGAGAAACCTCAAGGCCTCCGAGGACATCCCACTACTGGGAGCCTCACTGGACTCACAGGGGCATTCGGACACAAGCTGAGCAGCTACATCCATGAATGCATGCACACAGATGTCAACAGAGATAGAAGGTTGAGCCGGACAGGCCTTTAGGCCGTAGTCTCAACTCTTGCTTTGGTTTCCAGGTGTCACTCCTCAGAGGCTGTGGTTCGAAGAACAGGGTATGGGGCTTTCCTGAGGCACGGGACAGAACTCCTCTCGTCTCCACATGGGAAGTTTCCTTGTTGGAGCCGTGTCAAACACCTCATGTTGGAGAATCCTGCAGAGTCCCTGAGCCACCTCCACATTCCAAGGTCTCCGAGGCCACCAAGCCACAGGAGGACTCATTTTCAGGAGAGTCCATTTCAACTCTCCCCTCTGGGTAGCTCACCCAGGAGCCCGCAGATTGAGCCTGCCTTGTCCTGACTAAAGAGTGGGAATATGAGGTGGCGTTCTCAGGCATCCATGCTTAGACACCTGCTCTCGAGTCTTACCATATGGGGCCTCTTGGAACCATCCAATAGGACTCGACTGTCGTGCAGAAGGTAACCTTCAGTTTTGGAGCAGTTCACAAATCCCATCGTAGGCAAAACTTTCTGGCGTCATGAAGCCCCCACACCCTTCAGGATGAGGCCATGCTGGACAAGAACTCTAGCCTGAGGCACGTCTCATAGTTGACATGACCTCAGTGCAGGAGATCTCGATTCAGCCTCTGCAGAGTGGGCCTGCCGTGCCCTCGGTCCCAAACCTCACGCTAGCTTGTGTTTTCAGACTTCCTTCCTCACACTCTTGGCAAACAAGCTCTCCGGACTAGGAGCTCCAGAACCAAAACCCAGCCCAGTGTCTGCCCAACGGAAGAAAAACGTTTCCCTGTGGGGCTCTCCAGAAAACCCAGATGAGGATCAACCTGCTCGGGCCTCTACGGTACCCGAACTGGATAGGCTGCTCTGGGCACTCATGCTCTGCCTGACACAGCCTGATGCCAGACGTCCAGACAGAGAAGGAGACAGCTGGCCGCACACCCAGCACTTCGGACACGCCATGGTCTTATGCCGTCACCTCATCCTAACCTTGGTTTTCAGATATCTGAACCTAGACATTATATCAATTCTCCACACAGCTGGGTATAGCAAGCACAAAACAGAACTCCTCCTTCCCCATGGCTGTCAAGCTTGCTCTTGGCATGGAGTCACACCTTCAGGGTGGGAGAAACCTTCATGGCCCCTGATGCCACGCCCAAACTTGAGTGCTGCTTGGGCACAAATTCACACTGTGACCCTCAGCATGAGCCCCATGTCAAAGAAAGGCCTGTCAGGGCCTGGACCAAGAGCCCACATATGGGGCTTGCCAAGCCCCTATGCACCCAATCCTCACCACGGTTTGAATTTTCCAGTCGCCCCGCCCGTACCTGGAGCTCTGCTCTGGAATCCCTTTCTTGGAGAGACCCATGAGCCAGACAACACGACTCCACCCTTCCCACAAAATGACCCCAAACTCTTGGGAGCTGGGACAAATCCCCAGAGAGGGATACTCGTCCACAGTACCTGAGGCCACCGCTCCAATCCACGGCTATCCCGGACACAACATCCAGAGACAAAAGCCTGAAGGAACGCCTCCCACTCGCCCTTGTTTCAGAGGCCCAGGAGCTCCCTCTCGGGCTGTACATCCGGCCGGCCATACCCTAGGCGCCACTCATAAGCTGAGTTTGTGTATTCAGATTTCTGTGCCCACAGCCTGGACCCACACATCATCCAGGCTAGGGCCTCTGGATCAAACAGCGAAAGATTGTGCCTGCCCTCTCCAAGGAAAGTGTGCCCAATCCATTGACCACAACCCTACAGGTTAGGGAAAAGCTCCAAGGTCCCTGAGGCCATCAATAGTATAGGCCACCCTGGACTAAGAGGGGCTCTCTGACACCAGCGGAGCAACTATCTCCACTTAGACTCTCAGAGAGTTTCCCCAGAGACAGAAGGTTGAAATGGACAGGCCCCCAGGCCCTAATGTGAACCTTAGCTTTGGTTTCCATGTTTCCGTTCTCAGAGGACTGTTATGTAGACCAGCACATGGGGCTTTTCTGAGACACCAAACCAAACCTCTCTCATCTCCACATGGGCAGCTTTCTTACTGGGATGTATCAAACACTTCAGGTAGGAGAGTTCCGCAGGGCCACTGAACAACCAGCACATTCCAAGGTCTCCATGGACCCAAACGCACATTATGACGCATCCTCAGGAGAGGCCATTTCAACTCAGCCCCCTGGGTCGCGTGTTCCAGAGGCAGCAGATCAAACATATCTTGTCGCTAATAGCCAATGGGAATGCGAGGCATGCTGTACAGGGATCCATCCTTCGAACCCTGCTCTCCAGTCCTTCCATATGGTATGTCCTGGAGCCATGCAACAGGACTCGAATGTCCCGCAGAAGGAAACCTTGTGGTTTGGGGCAACCTCCAAACTCAGCGTGGGAAAACTTCCTTGGCCTCATGAGGCCCCCACTTCATGAAGGTGCCATCATGGACACATACTCCAGCCTCAGCCAACGTCTGATCCTCAGCCTGACTTCAGATGCAGGAGATTTTGATTCAGCCTCTGCAGAGTGGGCCTGCTCTGCCCTTGGCTCCATTCCTCACACTAGCTTGTGTTTTCAGACTTCCGTCCTCACACTCCTGGCCCACAAACCCTCCCTACTGGGAATTCTGGGGCCACAATGAAGCACTGTGCCTGCCTCCCAAAAGAAAAACATTGCCTATGGCGCTGCCCAGAAACCCCAAATGAGGATCAAACTGCTTGGCCCTCGGCAACACCCCAATTGCATAGGCTACCTTAAACAGTGATGCTCTGTCGCAAATAGCCTGAGCCCAGACCTTCCAACAGACACCGACACAGCTGGCTGCACACCCAGCACATTGGACCCGCCACTGCCTTAGGCCACCATCCATTCCCAACATGGGTTTTCAGTCATCGGAACCTAGACCTTATCTCCTATCCCTGCACAGGGGGGAACCTGTAGCACAAGTCAGAACCCCTCCTTCCCCATGGCAAGAAACGTTGCTGCTGGCAGTGAGTCAATCCTTCAGTGTAGGAGAAAATGGCTTGGCCCATGAGGCCACGACCAAGCGTGAGGGCAGCCTTGGGCACAGACACACATTGTGACCCTCAGCATGAGTACCTTATTCAAGTAATGCCTCTCAGTGACTGGACCAAGAGCCCGCATATGTGGCTTGCCATGCCCATAGGCACCCAGGACTAACTAGATTGTGTGCATTACAGTTGAGGGAACCCACTGCTGTGCTCTAGATTCCCTCTCCTGGTGGGTCCCCTGAGGCAGAAAACAGTACTCTTCATTCCCACAGAATGAACACAAACACTTGGGAGCTTGGACAATCCCACGAGAGGAAGGCTCTTCCTCGGCCTCTGAGACAACCCCTACCCTGACCGGACACTGTAAACGCAACACCCAGAGACAAAATCCTGAGTGACTGCCTCACACTTGCCCTACTTTGATTTCCAGAGGATCTCCCCTCACGGACTAGAGATCAGGCCTGCCATTACATTGGCCCCTAGCTGAGCCAAGTTTGCTTTTTCAGACATCTGTCCCCACAGCTCTGGCAAACACAGCCTCCTGGCTGGGTCCTCTGGAGCCATAACACAGGACCGTGCCTGCTCTCTCCTGGGAAACTGTGTTCATTCCTTTAGCCACACACCTCCTTAATATGAGAAACCTCAAGGCCTCCGAGGACATCCCACTACTGGGAGCCTCACTGGACTCACAGGGGCATTCGGACACAAGCTGAGCAGCTACATCCATGAATGCATGCACACAGATGTCAACAGAGATAGAAGGTTGAGCCGGACAGGCGTTTAGGCCGTAGTCTCAACTCTTGCTTTGGTTTCCAGGTGTCACTCCTCAGAGGCTTTGGTTCGAGGAACAGAGTATGGGGCTTTCCTGAGGCACGGGACAGAACTCCTCTCGTCTCCACATGGGAAGTTTCCTTGTTGGAGCCGTGTCAAACACCTCATGTTGGAGAATCCTGCAGAGTCCCTGAGCCACCTCCACATTCCAAGGTCTCCCAGGCCAACAAGCCACAGGAGGACTCATTTTCAGGAGAGTCCATTTCAACTCTCCCCTCTGGGTAGCTCACCCAGGAGCCCGCAGATTGAGCCTGCCTTGTCCTGACTAAAGAGTGGGAATATGAGGTGGCGTTCCCAGGCATCCATGCTTAGACACCTGCTCTCGAGTCTTACCATATGGGGCCTCTTGGAACCATCCAATAGGACTCGACTGTCGTGCAGAAGGTAACCTTCAGTTTTGGAGCAGTTCACAAATCCCATCGTAGGCAAAACTTTCTGGCCTCATGAAGCCCCCACACCCTTCAGGAAGAGGCCATGCTGGACAAGAACTCTAGCCTGAGGCACGTCTCATAGTTGACATGACCTCAGTGCAGGAGATCTCGATTCAGCCTCTGCAGAGTGGGCCTGCCGTGCCCTCGGTCCCAAACCTCACGCTAGCTTGTGTTTTCAGACTTCCTTCCTCACACTCTTGGCAAACAAGCTCTCCGAACTAGGAACTCCGGAACCAAAACCCAGCCCAGTGTCTGCCCAACGGAAGAAAAACGTTTCCCTGTGGGGCTCTCCAGAAACCCAGATGAGGATCAACCTGCTCGGGCCTCGACGGTACCCGAACTGGATAGGCTGCTCTGGGCACTCATGCTCTGCCTGACACAGCCTGATGCCAGACGTCCAGACAGAGAAGGAGACAGCTGGCCGCACACCCAGCACTTCGGACACGCCATGGTCTTATGCCGTCACCTCATCCTAACCTTGGTTTTCAGATATCTGAACCTAGACATTATATCAATTCTCCACACAGCTGGGTATAGCAAGCACAAAACAGAACTCCTCCTTCCCCATGGCTGTCAAGCTTGCTCTTGGCATGGAGTCACACCTTCAGGGTGGGAGAAACCTTCATGGCCCCTGATGCCACGTCCAAACTTGAGTGCTGCTTGGGCACAAATTCACACTGTGACCCTCAGCATGAGCCCCATGTCAAAGAAAGGCCTGTCAGGGCCTGGACCAAGAGCCCACATATGGGGCTTGCCAAGCCCCTATGCACCCAATCCTCACCACGGTTTGAATTTTCCAGTCGCCCCGCCCGTACCTGGAGCTCTGCTCTGGAATCCCTTTCTTGGAGAGACCCATGAGCCAGACAACACGACTCCACCCTTCCCACAAAATGACCACAAACTCTTGGGAGCTGGGACAAATCCCCAGAGAGGGATACTCGTCCACAGTACCTGAGGCCACCGCTCCAATCCACGGCTATCCCGGACACAACATCCAGAGACAAAAGCCTGAAGGAACGCCTCCCACTCGCCCTTGTTTCAGAGTCCCATGAACTCCCTCTCGGGCTGTACATCCGGCCGGCCATACCCTAGGCGCCACTCATAAGCTGAGTTTGTGTATTCAGATTTCTGTGCCCACAGCCTGGACCCACACATCATCCAGGCTAGGGCCTCTGGATCAAACAGCGAAAGATTGTGCCTGCCCTCTCCAAGGAAAGTGTGCCCAATCCATTGACCACAACCCTACAGGTTAGGGAAAAGCTCCAAGGTCCCTGAGGCCATCAATAGTATAGGCCACCCTGGACTAAGAGGGGCTCTCTGACACCAGCGGAGCAACTATCTCCACTTAGACTCTCAGAGAGTTTCCCCAGAGACAGAAGGTTGAAATGGACAGGCCCCCAGGCCCTAATCTGAACCTTAGCTTTGGTTTCCATGTTTCCGTTCTCAGAGGACTGTTTTGTAGACCAGCACATGGGGCTTTTCTGAGACACCAAACCAAACCTCTCTCATCTCCACATGGGCAGCTTTCTTACTGGGATGTATCAAACACTTCAGGTAGGAGAGTTCCGCAGGGCCACTGAACAACCAGCACATTCCAAGGTCTCCATGGACCCAAACGCACATTATGACGCATCCTCAGGAGAGGCCATTTCAACTCAGCCCCCTGGGTCGCGTGTTCCAGAGGCAGCAGATCAAACATATCTTGTCGCTAATAGCCAATGGGAATGCGAGGCATGCTGTACAGGGATCCATCCTTCGAACCCTGCTCTCCAGTCCTTCCATATGGTATGTCCTGGAGCCATGCAACAGGACTCGAATGTCCCGCAGAAGGAAACCTTGTGGTTTGGGGCAACCTCCAAACTCAGCGTGGGCAAACTTCCTTGGCCTCATGAGGCCCCCACTTCATGAAGGTGCCATCATGGACACATACTCCAGCCTCAGCCAACGTCTGATCCTCAGCCTGACTTCAGATGCAGGAGATTTTGTTTCAGCCTCTGCAGAGTGGCCCTGCTCTGCCCTTGGCTCCATTCCTCACACTAGCTTGTGTTTTCAGACTTCCGTCCTCACACTCCTGGCCCACAAACCCTCCCTACTGGGAATTCTGGGGCCACAATGAAGCACTGTGCCTGCCTCCCAAAAGAAAAACATTGCCTATGGCGCTGCCCAGAAACCCCAAATGAGGATCAAACTGCTTGGCCCTCGGCAACACCCCAATTGCATAGGCTACCTTAAACAGTGATGCTCTGTCGCAAATAGCCTGAGCCCAGACCTTCCAACAGACACCGACACAGCTGGCTGCACACCCAGCACATTGGACCCGCCACTGCCTTAGGCCACCATCCATTCCCAACCTGGGTTTTCAGTCATCGGAACCTAGACCTTATCTCCAATCCCTGCACAGGGGGGAACCTGATGCACAAGTCAGAACCCCTCCTTCCCCATGGCAAGAAACGTTGCTGCTGGCAGTGAGTCAATCCTTCAGTGTAGGAGAAAATGGCTTGGCCCATGAGGCCACGACCAAGCGTGAGGGCAGCCTTGGGCACAAACACACATTGTGACCCTCAGCATGAGTACCTTATTCAAGTAATGCCTCTCAGTGACTGGACCAAGAGCCCGCATATGTGGCTTGCCATGCCCATAGGCACCCAGGACTAACTAGATGGTGTGCATTCCATTGAGTGAACCCACTGCTGTGCTCTAGAGTCCCTCTCCTGGTGGGTCCCCTGTGGCAGAAAACAGTACTCTTCATTCCCACAGAATGAACACAAACACTTGGGAGCTTGGACAATCCCACGAGAGGAAGGCTCTTCCTCGGCCTCTGAGACAACCCCTACCCTGACCGGACACTGTAAACGCAACACCCAGAGACAAAATCCTGAGTGACTGCCTCCCACTTGCCCTACTTTGATTTCCAGAGGATCTCCCCTCACGGACTAGAGATCAGGCCTGCCATTACATTGGCCCCTAGCTGAGCCAAGTTTGCTTTTTCAGACATCTGTCCCCACAGCCCTGGCAAACACAGCCTCCTGGCTGGGTCCTCTGGAGCCATAACACAGGACCGTGCCTGCTCTCTCCTGGGAAACTGTGTTCATTCCTTTAGCCACACACCTCCTTAATATGAGAAACCTCAAGGCCTCCGAGGACATCCCACTACTGGGAGCCTCACTGGACTCACAGGGGCATTCGGACACAAGCTGAGCAGCTACATCCATGAATGCATGCACACAGATGTCAACAGAGATAGAAGGTTGAGCCGGACAGGCGTTTAGGCCGTAGTCTCAACTCTTGCTTTGGTTTCCAGGTGTCACTCCTCAGAGGCTTTGGTTCGAAGAACAGGGTATGGGGCTTTCCTGAGGCACGGAACAGAACTCCTCTCGTCTCCACATGGGAAGTTTCCTTGTTGGAGCCGTGTCAAACACCTCATGTTGGAGAATCCTGCAGAGTCCCTGAGCCACCTCCACATTCCAAGGTCTCCCAGGCCAACAAGCCACAGGAGGACTCATTTTCAGGAGAGTCCATTTCAACTCTCCCCTCTGGGTAGCTCACCCAGGAGCCCGCAGATTGAGCCTGCCTTGTCCTGACTAAAGAGTGGGAATATGAGGTGGCGTTCCCAGGCATCCATGCTTAGACACCTGCTCTCGAGTCTTACCATATGGGGCCTCTTGGAACCATCCAATAGGACTCGACTGTCGTGCAGAAGGTAACCTTCAGTTTTGGAGCAGTTCACAAATCCCATCGTAGGCAAAACTTTCTGGCCTCATGAAGCCCCCACATCCTTCAGGAAGAGGCCATGCTGGACAAGAACTCTAGCCTGAGGCACGTCTCATAGTTGACATGACCTCAGTGCAGGAGATCTCGATTCAGCCTCTGCAGAGTGGGCCTGCCGTGCCCTCGGTCCCAAACCTCACGCTAGCTTGTGTTTTCAGACTTCCTTCCTCACACTCCTGGCAAACAAGCTCTCCGGACTAGGAACTCCGGAACCAAAACCCAGCCCAGTGTCTGCCCAACGGAAGAAAAACGTTTCCCTGTGGGGCTCTCCAGAAAACCCAGATGAGGATCAACCTGCTCGCGCCTCGATGGTACCCGAACTGGATAGGCTGCTCTGGGCACTCATGCTCTGCCTGACACAGCCTGAAGCCAGACGTCCAGACAGACAAGGAGACAGCTGGCCGCACACCCAGCACTTCGGACACGCCATGGTCTTATGCCGTCACCTCATCCTAACCTTGGTTTTCAGATATCTGAACCTAGACATTATATCAATTCTCCACACAGCTGGGTATAGCAAGCACAAAACAGAACTCCTCCTTCCCCATGGCTGTCAAGCTTGCTCTTGGCATGGAGTCACACCTTCAGGGTGGGAGAAACCTTCATGGCCCCTGATGCCACGCCCAAACTTGAGTGCTGCTTGGGCACAAATTCACACTGTGACCCTCAGCATGAGCCCCATGTCAAAGAAAGGCCTGTCAGGGCCTGGACCAAGAGCCCACATATGGGGCTTGCCAAGCCCCTATGCACCCAATCCTCACCACGGTTTGAATTTTCCAGTCGCCCCGCCCGTACCTGGAGCTCTGCTCTGGAATCCCTTTCTTGGAGAGACCCATGAGCCAGACAACACGACTCCACCCTTCCCACAAAATGACCCCAAACTCTTGGGAGCTGGGACAAATCCCCAGAGAGGGATACTCGTCCACAGTACCTGAGGCCACCGCTCCAATCCACGGCTATCCCGGACACAACATCCAGAGACAAAAGCCTGAAGGAACGCCTCCCACTCGCCCTTGTTTCAGAGGGCCAGGAGCTCCCTCTCGGGCTGTACTTCCGGCCGGCCATACCCTAGGCGCCACTCATAAGCTGAGTTTGTGTATTCAGACTTCTGTGCCCACAGCCTGGACCCACACAACATCCAGGCTAGGGCCTCTGGACCAAACAGCGAAAGATTGTGCCTGCCCTCTCCAAGGAAAGAGTGCCCAATCCATTGAACACAACCCTACAGGTTAGGGAAAAGCTCCAAGGTCCCTGAGGCCATCAATAGTATAGGCCACCCTGGACTAAGAGGGGCTCTCTGACACCAGCGGAGCAACTATCTCCACTTAGACTCTCAGAGAGTTTCCCCAGAGACAGAAGGTTGAAATGGACAGGCCCCCAGGCCCTAATCTGAACCTTAGCTTTGGTTTCCATGTTTCCGTTCTCAGAAGACTGTTTTCGTAGACCAGCACATGGGGCTTTTCTGAGGCACCAAACCAATCCTCTCTCATCTCCACATGGGCAGCTTTCTTACTGGGATGTATCAAACACTTCAGGTAGGAGAGTTCCGCAGGGCCACTGAACAACCAGCACATTCCAAGGTCTCCATGGACCCAAACGCACATTATGACGCATCCTCAGGAGAGGCCATTTCAACTCAGCCCCCTGGGTCGCGTGTTCCAGAGGCCGCAGATCAAACATATCTTGTCGCTAATAGCCAATGGGAATGCGAGGCATGCTGTACAGGGATCCATCCTTCGAACCCTGCTCTCCAGTCCTTCCATATGGTATGTCCTGGAGCCATGCAACAGGACTCGAATGTCCCGCGGAAGGAAACCTTGTGGTTTGGGGCAACCTCCAAACTCAGCGTGGGAAAACTTCCTTGGCCTCATGAGGCCCCCACTTCATGAAGGTGCCATCATGGACACATACTCCAGCCTCAGCCAACGTCTGATCCTCAGCCTGACTTCAGATGCAGGAGATTTTGATTCAGCCTCTGCAGAGTGGGCCTGCTCTGCCCTTGGCTCCAATCCTCACACTAGCTTGTGTTTTCAGACTTCCGTCCTCACACTCCTGGCCCACAAACCCTCCCTACTGGGAATTCTGGGGCCACAATGAAGCACTGTGCCTGCCTCCCAGGAGAAAAACCTTGTCTATGGCGCTGCCCAGAAACCCCAAATGAGGATCAAACTGCTTGGCCCTCGGCAACACCCCAATTGCATAGGCTACCTTAAACAGTGATGCTCTGTCGCAAATAGCCTGAGCCCAGACCTTCCAACAGACACCGACACAGCTGGCTGCACACCCAGCACATTGGACCCGCCACTGCCTTAGGCCACCATCCATTCCCAACCTGGGTTTTCAGTCATCGGAACCTAGACCTTATCTCCAATCCCTGCACAGGGGGGAACCTGATGCACAAGTCAGAACCCCTCCTTCCCCATGGCAAGAAACCTTGCTGCTGGCAGGGAGTCAAACCTTCAGTGTAGGAGAAAACGGCATGGCCCATGAGGCCACGCCCAAGCGTGAGGGCCGCCTTGGGCACAAACACACATTGTGACCCTCAGCGTGAGTACCTTATTCAAGTAACGCCTCTCAGTGACTGGACCAAGAGCCCGCATATGTGGCTTGCCATGCCCATAGGCACCCAGGACTAACTAGATGGTGTGTATTCCAGTTGAGGGAACCCACTGCTGTGCTCTAGAGTCCCTCTCCTGGGGGTTCCCCTGTGGCAGAAAACAGTACTCTTCATTCCCACAGAATGAACACAAACACTTGGGAGCTTGGACAATCCCCCGAGAGGAAGGCTCTTCCTCGGCCTCTGAGACAACCCCTACCCTGACCGGACACTGTAAACGCAAAACCCAGAGACAAAATCCTGAGTGACTGCCTCACACTTGCCCTACATTGATTTCCAGAGGATCTCCCCTCACGGACTAGAGATCAGGCCTGCCATTACATTGGCCCCTTGCTGAGCCAAGTTTGCTTTTTCAGACATCTGTCCCCACAGCCCTGGCAAACACAGCCTCTAGGCTGGGTCCTCTGGAGCCATACCACAGGACCGTGCCTGCTCTCTCCTGGGAAACTGTGTTTATTCCTTTAGCCACACACCTCCTTAATATGAGAAACCTCAAGGCCTCCGAGGACATCCCACTACTGGGAGCCTCACTGGACTCACAGGGGCATTCGGACACAAGCTGAGCAGCTACATCCATGAATGCATGCACACAGATGTCAACAGAGATAGAAGGTTGAGCCGGACAGGCGTTTAGGCCTTAGTCTCAACTCTTGCTTTGGTTTCCAGGTGTCACTCCTCAGAGGCTTTGGTTCGAGGAACAGGGTATGGGGCTTTCCTGAGGCACGGGACAGAACTCCTCTCGTCTCCACATGGGAAGTTTCCTTGTTGGAGCCGTGTCAAACACCTCATGTTGGAGAATCCTGCAGAGTCCCTGAGCCACCTCCACATTCCAAGGTCTCCCAGGCCAACAAGCCACAGGAGGACTCATTTTCAGGAGAGTCCATTTCAACTCTCACCTCTGGGTAGCTCACCCAGGAGCCCGCAGATTGAGCCTGCCTTGTCCTGACTAAAGAGTGGGAATATGAGGTGGCGTTCCCAGGCATCCATGCTTAGACACCTGCTCTCGAGTCTTACCATATGGGGCCTCTTGGAACCATCCAATAGGACTCGACTGTCGTGCAGAAGGTAACCTTCAGTTTTGGAGCAGTTCACAAATCCCATCGTAGGCAAAACTTTCTGGCCTCATGAAGCCCCCACATCCTTCAGGAAGAGGCCATGCTGGACAAGAACTCTAGCCTGAGGCACGTCTCATAGTTGACATGACCTCAGTGCAGGAGATCTCGATTCAGCCTCTGCAGAGTGGGCCTGCCGTGCCCTCGGTCCCAAACCTCACACTAGCTTGTGTTTTCAGACTTCCTTCCTCACACTCCTGGCAAACAATCTCTCCGGACTAGGAACTCCGGAACCAAAACCCAGCCCAGTGTCTGCCCAACGGAAGAAAAACGTTTCCCTGTGGGGCTCTCCAGAAAACCCAGATGAGGATCAACCTGCTCGGGCCTCGACGGTACCCGAACTGGATAGGCTGCTCTGGGCACTCATGCTCTGCCTGACACAGCCTGAAGCCAGACGTCCAGACAGACAAGGAGACAGCTGGCCGCACACCCAGCACTTCGGACACGCCATGGTCTTATGCCGTCACCTCATCCTAACCTTGGTTTTCAGATATCTGAACCTAGACATTATATCAATTCTCCACACAGCTGGGTATAGCAAGCACAAAACAGAACTCCTCCTTCCCCATGGCTGTCAAGCTTGCTCTTGGCATGGAGTCACACCTTCAGGGTGGGAGAAACCTTCATGGCCCCTGATGCCACGCCCAAACTTGAGTGCTGCTTGGGCACAAATTCACACTGTGACCCTCAGCATGAGCCCCATGTCAAAGAAAGGCCTGTCAGGGCCTGGACCAAGAGCCCACATATGGGGCTTGCCAAGCCCCTATGCACCCAATCCTCACCACGGTTTGAATTTTCCAGTCGCCCCGCCCGTACCTGGAGCTCTGCTCTGGAATCCCTTTCTTGGAGAGACCCATGAGCCAGACAACACGACTCCACCCTTCCCACAAAATGACCCCAAACTCTTGGGAGCTGGGACAAATCCCCAGAGAGGGATACTCGTCCACAGTACCTGAGGCCACCGCTCCAATCCACGGCTATCCCGGACACAACATCCAGAGACAAAAGCCTGAAGGAACGCCTCCCACTCGCCCTTGTTTCAGAGGGCCAGGAGCTCCCTCTCGGGCTGTACTTCCGGCCGGCCATACCCTAGGCGCCACTCATAAGCTGAGTTTGTGTATTCAGACTTCTGTGCCCACAGCCTGGACCCACAAAACATCCAGGCTAGGGCCTCTGGACCAAACAGCGAAAGATTGTGCCTGCCCTCTCCAAGGAAAGTGTGCCCAATCCATTGACCACAACCCTACAGGTTAGGGAAAAGCTCCTAGGTCCCTGAGGCCATCAATAGTATAGGGCACCCTGGACTAAGAGGGGCTCTCTGACACCAGCGGAGCAACTATCTCCACTTAGACTACCAGAGAGTTTCCCCAGAGACAGAAGGTTGAAATGGACAGGCCCCCAGGCCCTAATCTGAACCTTAGCTTTGGTTTCCATGTGTCCGTTCTCAGAGGACTGTTTTCGTAGACCAGCACATGGGGCTTTTCTGAGGCACCAAACCAATCCTCTCTCATCTCCACATGGGCAGCTTTCTTACTGGGATGTATCAAACACTTCAGGTAGGAGAGTTCCGCAGGGCCACTGAACAACCAGCACATTCCAAGGTCTCCATGGACCCAAACGCACATTATGACGCATCCTCAGGAGAGGCCATTTCAACTCAGCCCCCTGGGTCGCGTGTTCCAGAGGCAGCAGATCAAACATATCTTGTCGCTAATATCCAATGGGAATGCGAGGCATGCTGTACAGGGATCCATCCTTCGAACCCTGCTCTCCAGTCCTTCCATATGGTATGTCCTGGAGCCATGCAACAGGACTCGAATGTCCCGCGGAAGGAAACCTTGTGGTTTGGGGCAACCTCCAAACTCAGCGTGGGAAAACTTCCTTGGCCTCATGAGGCCCCCACTTCATGAAGGTGCCATCATGGACACATACTCCAGCCTCAGCCAACGTCTGATCCTCAGCCTGACTTCAGATGCAGGAGATTTTGATTCAGCCTCTGCAGAGTGGGCCTGCTCTGCCCTTGGCTCCAATCCTCACACTAGCTTGTGTTTTCAGACTTCCGTCCTCACACTCCTGGCCCACAAACCCTCCCTACTGGGAATTCTGGGGCCACAATGAAGCACTGTGCCTGCCTCCCAGGAGAAAAACATTGTCTATGGCGCTACCCAGAAACCCCAAATGAGGATCAAACTGCTTGGCCCTCGGCAACACCCCAATTGCATAGGCTACCTTAAACAGTGATGCTCTGTCGCAAATAGCCTGAGCCCAGACCTTCCAACAGACACCGACACAGCTGGCTGCACACCCAGCACATTGGACCCGCCACTGCCTTAGGCCACCATCCATTCCCAACCTGGGTTTTCAGTCATCGGAACCTAGACCTTATCTCCAATCCCTGCACAGGGGGGAACCTGATGCACAAGTCAGAACCCCTCCTTCCCCATGGCAAGAAACCTTGCTGCTGGCAGGGAGTCAAACCTTCAGTGTAGGAGAAAACGGCATGGCCCATGAGGCCACGCCCAAGCGTGAGGGCCGCCTTGGGCACAAACACACATTGTGACCCTCAGCGTGAGTACCTTATTCAAGTAACGCCTCTCAGTGACTGGACCAAGAGCCCGCATATGTGGCTTGCCATGCCCATAGGCACCCAGGACTAACTAGATGGTGTGTATTCCAGTTGAGGGAACCCACTGCTGTGCTCTAGAGTCCCTCTCCTGGGGGTTCCCCTGTGGCAGAAAACAGTACTCTTCATTCCCACAGAATGAACACAAACACTTGGGAGCTTGGACAATCCCCCGAGAGGAAGGCTCTTCCTCGGCCTCTGAGACAACCCCTACCCTGACCGGACACTGTAAACGCAAAACCCAGAGACAAAATCCTGAGTGACTGCCTCACACTTGCCCTACATTGATTTCCAGAGGATCTCCCCTCACGGACTAGAGATCAGGCCTGCCATTACATTGGCCCCTTGCTGAGCCAAGTTTGCTTTTTCAGACATCTGTCCCCACAGCCCTGGCAAACACAGCCTCTAGGCTGGGTCCTCTGGAGCCATACCACAGGACCGTGCCTGCTCTCTCCTGGGAAACTGTGTTTATTCCTTTAGCCACACACCTCCTTAATATGAGAAACCTCAAGGCCTCCGAGGACATCCCACTACTGGGAGCCTCACTGGACTCACAGGGGCATTCGGACACAAGCTGAGCAGCTACATCCATGAATGCATGCACACAGATGTCAACAGAGATAGAAGGTTGAGCCGGACAGGCGTTTAGGCCGTAGTCTCAACTCTTGCTTTGGTTTCCAGGTGTCACTCCTCAGAGGCTTTGGTTCGAGGAACAGGGTATGGGGCTTTCCTGAGGCACGGGACAGAACTCCTCTCGTCTCCACATGGGAAGTTTCCTTGTTGGAGCCGTGTCAAACACCTCATGTTGGAGAATCCTGCAGATTCCCTGAGCCACCTCCACATTCCAAGGTCTCCCAGGCCAACAAGCCACAGGAGGACTCATTTTCAGGAGAGTCCATTTCAACTCTCCCCTCTGGGTAGCTCACCCAGGAGCCCGCAGATTGAGCCTGCCTTGTCCTGACTAAAGAGTGGGAATATGAGGTGGCGTTCCCTGGCATCCATGCTTAGACACCTGCTCTCGAGTCTTACCATATGGGGCCTCTTGGAACCATCCAATAGGACTCGACTGTCGTGCAGAAGGTAACCTTCAGTTTTGGAGCAGTTCACAAATCCCATCGTAGGCAAAACTTTCTGGCCTCATGAAGCCCCCACATCCTTCAGGAAGAGGCCATGCTGGACAAGAACTCTAGCCTGAGGCACGTCTCATAGTTGACATGACCTCAGTGCAGGAGATCTCGATTCAGCCTCTGCAGAGTGGGCCTGCCGTGCCCTCGGTCCCAAACCTCACGCTAGCTTGTGTTTTCAGACTTCCTTCCTCACACTCCTGGCAAACAAGCTCTCCGGACTAGGAACTCCGGAACCAAAACCCAGCCCAGTGTCTGCCCAACGGAAGAAAAACGTTTCCCTGTGGGGCTCTCCAGAAAACCCAGATGAGGATCAACCTGCTCGGGCCTCGACGGTACCCGAACTGGATAGGCTGCTCTGGGCACTCATGCTCTGCCTGACACAGCCTGAAGCCAGACGTCCAGACAGACAAGGAGACAGCTGGCCGCACACCCAGCACTTCGGACACGCCATGGTCTTATGCCGTCACCTCATCCTAACCTTGGTTTTCAGATATCTGAACCTAGACATTATATCAATTCTCCACACAGCTGGGTATAGCAAGCACAAAACAGAACTCCTCCTTCCCCATGGCTGTCAAGCTTGCTCTTGGCATGGAGTCACACCTTCAGGGTGGGAGAAACCTTCATGGCCCCTGATGCCACGCCCAAACTTGAGTGCTGCTTGGGCACAAATTCACACTGTGACCCTCAGCATGAGCCCCATGTCAAAGAAAGGCCTGTCAGGGCCTGGACCAAGAGCCCACATATGGGGCTTGCCAAGCCCCTATGCACCCAATCCTCACCACGGTTTGAATTTTCCAGTCGCCCCGCCCGTACCTGGAGCTCTGCTCTGGAATCCCTTTCTTGGAGAGACCCATGAGCCAGACAACACGACTCCACCCTTCCCACAAAATGACCCCAAACTCTTGGGAGCTGGGACAAATCCCCAGAGAGGGATACTCGTCCACAGTACCTGAGGCCACCGCTCCAATCCACGGCTATCCCGGACACAACATCCAGAGACAAAAGCCTGAAGGAACGCCTCCCACTCGCCCTTGTTTCAGAGGGCCAGGAGCTCCCTCTCGGGCTGTACTTCCGGCCGGCCATACCCTAGGCGCCACTCATAAGCTGAGTTTGTGTATTCAGACTTCTGTGCCCACAGCCTGGACCCACACAACATCCAGGCTAGGGCCTCTGGACCAAACAGCGAAAGATTGTGCCTGCCCTCTCCAAGGAAAGTGTGCCCAATCCATTGACCACAACCCTACAGGTTAGGGAAAAGCTCCAAGGTCCCTGAGGCCATCAATAGTATAGGCCACCCTGGACTAAGAGGGGCTCTCTGACACCAGCGGAGCAACTATCTCCACTTAGACTCTCAGAGAGTTTCCCCAGAGACAGAAGGTTGAAATGGACAGGCCCCCAGGCCCTAATCTGAACCTTAGCTTTGGTTTCCATGTTTCCGTTCTCAGAGGACTGTTTTCGTAGACCAGCACATGGGGCTTTTCTGAGGCACCAAACCAATCCTCTCTCATCTCCACATGGGCAGCTTTCTTACTGGGATGTATCAAACACTTCAGGTAGGAGAGTTCCGCAGGGCCACTGAACAACCAGCACATTCCAATGTCTCCATGGACCCAAACGCACATTATGACGCATCCTCAGGAGAGGCCATTTCAACTCAGCCCCCTGGGTCGCGTGTTCCTGAGGCAGCAGATCAAACATATCTTGTCGCTAATAGCCAATGGGAATGCGAGGCATGCTGTACAGTGATCCATCCTTCGAACCCTGCTCTCCAGTCCTTCCATATGGTATGTCCTGGAGCCATGCAACAGGACTCGAATGTCCCGCGGAAGGAAACCTTGTGGTTTGGGGCAACCTCCAAACTCAGCGTGGGAAAACTTCCTTGGCCTCATGAGGCCCCCACTTCATGAAGGTGCCATCATGGACACATACTCCAGCCTCAGCCAACGTCTGATCCTCAGCCTGACTTCAGATGCAGGAGATTTTGATTCAGCCTCTGCAGAGTGGGCCTGCTCTGCCCTTGGCTCCAATCCTCACACTAGCTTGTGTTTTCAGACTTCCGTCCTCACACTCCTGGCCCACAAACCCTCCCTACTGGGAATTCTGGGGCCACAATGAAGCACTGTGCCTGCCTCCCAGGAGAAAAACATTGTCAATGGCGCTGACCAGAAACCCCAAATGAGGATCAAACTGCTTGGCCCTCAGCAACACCCCAATTGCATAGGCTACCTTAAACAGTGATGCTCTGTCGCAAATAGCCTGAGCCCAGACCTTCCAACAGACACCGACACAGCTGGCTGCACACCCAGCACATTGGACCCGCCACTGCCTTAGGCCACCATCCATTCCCAACCTGGGTTTTCAGTCATCGGAACCTAGACCTTATCTCCAATCCCTGCACAGGGGGGAACCTGATGCACAAGTCAGAACCCCTCCTTCCCCATGGCAAGAAACCTTGCTGCTGGCAGGGAGTCAAACCTTCAGTGTAGGAGAAAACGGCATGGCCCATGAGGCCACGCCCAAGCGTGAGGGCCGCCTTGGGCACAAACACACATTGTGACCCTCAGCGTGAGTACCTTATTCAAGTAACGCCTCTCAGTGACTGGACCAAGAGCCCGCATATGTGGCTTGCCATGCCCATAGGCACCCAGGACTAACTAGATGGTGTGTATTCCAGTTGAGGGAACCCACTGCTGTGCTCTAGAGTCCCTCTCCTGGGGGTTCCCCTGTGGCAGAAAACAGTACTCTTCATTCCCACAGAATGAACACAAACACTTGGGAGCTTGGACAATCCCCCGAGAGGAAGGCTCTTCCTCGGCCTCTGAGACAACCCCTACCCTGAGCGGACACTGTAAACGCAAAACCCAGAGACAAAATCCTGAGTGACTGCCTCACACTTGCCCTACATTGATTTCCAGAGGATCTCCCCTCACGGACTAGAGATCAGGCCTGCCATTACATTGGCCCCTTGCTGAGCCAAGTTTGCTTTTTCAGACATCTGTCCCCACAGCCCTGGCAAACACAGCCTCTAGGCTGGGTCCTCTGGAGCCATACCACAGGACCGTGCCTGCTCTCTCCTGGGAAACTGTGTTTATTCCTTTAGCCACACAGCTCCTTAATATGAGAAACCTCAAGGCCTCCGAGGACATCCCACTACTGGGAGCCTCACTGGACTCACAGGGGCATTCGGACACAAGCTGAGCAGCTACATCCATGAATGCATGCACACAGATGTCAACAGAGATAGAAGGTTGAGCCGGACAGGCGTTTAGGCCGTAGTCTCAACTCTTGCTTTGGTTTCCAGGTGTCACACCTCAGAGGCTTTGGTTCGAAGAACAGGGAATGGGGCTTTCCTGAGGCACGGAACAGAACTCCTCTCGTCTCCACATGGGAAGTTTCCTTGTTGGAGCTGTGTCAAACACCTCATGTTGGAGAATCCTGCAGAGTCCCTGAGCCACCTCCACATTCCAAGGTCTCCCAGGCCACCAAGCCACAGTAGGACTCATCTTCAGGAGAGTCCATTTCAACTCTCCCCTCTGGGTAGCTCACCCAGGAGCCCGCAGATTGAGCCTGCCTTGTCCTGACTAAAGAGTGGGAATATGAGGTGGCGTTCCCAGGCATCCATGCTTAGACACCTGCTCTCGAGTCTTACCATATGGGGCCTCTTGGAACCATCCAATAGGACTCGACTGTCGTGCAGAAGGTAACCTTCAGTTTTGGAGCAGTTCACAAATCCCATCGTAGGCAAAACTTTCTGGCCTCATGAAGCCCCCACACCCTTCAGGAAGAGGCCATGCTGGACAAGAACTCTAGCCTGAGGCACGTCTCATAGTTGAGATGACTTCAGTGCAGGAGATCTCGATTCAGCCTCTGCAGAGTGGGCCTGCCGTGCCCTCGGTCCCAAACCTCACGCTAGCTTGTGTTTTCAGACTTCCTTCCTCACACTCCTGGCAAACAAGCCCTCCGGACTAGGAACTCCAGAACCAAAACCCAGCCTAGTGTCTGCCCAACGGAAGAAAAACTTTCCCTGTGGGGCTCTCCAGAAAACCCAGATGAGGATCAACCTGCTCGGGCCTCGACGGTACCCGAACTGGATAGGCTGCTCTGGGCACTCATGCTCTGCCTGACACAGCCTGAAGCCAGACGTCCAGACAGACAAGGAGACAGCTGGCCGCACACCCAGCACTTCGGACACGCCATGGTCTTATGCCGTCACCTCATCCTAACCTTGGTTTTCAGATATCTGAACCTAGACATTATATCAATTCTCCACACAGCTGGGTATAGCAAGCACAAAACAGAACTCCTCCTTCCCCATGGCTGTCAAGCTTGCTCTTGGCATGGAGTCACACCTTCAGGGTGGGAGAAACCTTCATGGCCCCTGATGCCACGCCCAAACTTGAGTGCTGCTTGGGCACAAATTCACACTGTGACCCTCCGCATGAGCCCCATGTCAAAGAAAGGCCTGTCAGGGCCTGGACCAAGAGCCCACATATGGGGCTTGCCAAGCCCCTATGCACCCAATCCTCACCACGGTTTGAATTTTCCAGTCGCCCCGCCCGTACCTAGAGCTCTGCTCTGGAATCCCTTTCTTGGAGAGACCCATGAGCCAGACAACACGACTCCACCCTTCCCACAAAATGACCCCAAACTCTTGGGAGCTGGGACAAATCCCCAGAGAGGGATACTCGTCCACAGTACCTGAGGCCACCGCTCCAATCCACGGCTATCACGGACACAACATCCAGGGACAAAAGCCTGAAGGAACGCCTCCCACTCGCCCTTGTTTCAGACGCCCAGGAGCTCCCTCTCGGGCTGTACATCCGGCCTGCCATACCCTAGGCGCCACTCATAATCTGAGTTTGTGTATTCAGACTTCTGTGCCCACAGCCTGGACCCACACATCATCCAGGCTAGGGCCTCTGGACCAAACAGCGAAAGATTGTGCCTGCCCTCTCCAAGGAAAATGTGCCCAATCCATTGAACACAACACTACAGGTAGGGAAAAGCTCCAAGGACCCTGAGGCCATCAATAGTATAGGCCACCCTGGACTAAGAGGGGCTCTCTGACACCAGCGGAGCAACTATCTCCACTTAGACTCTCAGACAGTGTCCCCAGAGACAGAAGGTTGAAATGGACAGGCCCCCAGGCCCTAATCTGAACCTTAGCTTTGGTTTCCATGTTTCCGTTCTCAGAGGACTGTTTTCGTAGACCAGCACATGGGGTTTTTCTGAATCACCAAACCAGACATCTCTCATCTCCACTTGGGCAGCTTTCTTACTGGTATGTATCAAACACTTCAGGTAGGAGAGTTCCGCAGGGCCACTGAACAACCAGCACATTCCAAGGTCTCCATGGACCGAAACGCACATTATGACACATCTTCAGGAGAGGCCATTTCAACTCAGTCGCGTGTTCAACCCCTGGGTCGCGTGTTCCAGAGGCAGCAGATCAAACATATCTTGTCGCTAATAGCCAATGGGAATGCGAGGCATGCTGTACAGGGATCCATCCTTCAAACCCTGCTCTCCAGTCCTTCCATATGGTATGTCCTGGAGCCATGCAACAGGACTCGAATGTCCCGCAGAAGGAAACCTTGTGGTTTGGGGCAACCTCCAAACTCAGCGTGGGAAAACTTCCTTGGCCTCATGAGGCCCCCACTTCATGAAGGTGCCATCATGGACACATACTCCAGCCTCAGCCAACGTCTGATCCTCAGCCTGACTTCAGATGCAGGAGATTTTGATTCAGCCTCGCAGAGTGGGCCTGCTCTGCCTTTGGCTCCAAACCTCACACTAGCTTGTGTTTTCAGACTTCCGTCCTCACACTCCTGTCCCACAAACCCTCCCTACTGGGAATTCTGGGGCCACAATGAAGCACTGTGCCTGCCTCCCAGGAGAAAAACATTGTCTATGGCCCTGCCCAGAAACCCCAAATGAGGATCAAACTGGTTGGCCCTCAGCAACACCCCAATTTCATAGGCTACCTAAAACAGTGTTGCTCTGTCGCAAATAGCCTGTGCCCAGACCTTCCAACAGACACCGACACAGCTGGCTGCACACCCAGCACATTGGACCCGCCACTGCCATAGGCCACCATCCATTCCCAACCTGTGTTTTCAGTCTTCGGAACCTAGACCTTATCTCCAATCCCTGCACAGGGGGGAACCTGATGCACAAGTCAGAACCCCTCCTTCCCCATGGCAAGAAACGTTTCTGCTGGCAGTGAGTCAATCCTTCAGTGTAGGAGAAAATGGCATGGCCCATGAGGCCACGACCAAGCGTGAGGGCAGCCTTGGGCACAAACACATATTGTGACCCTCAGCATGAGTACCTTATTCAAGTAATGCCTCTCAGTGACTGGACCAAGAGCCCGCATATGTGGCTTACCATGCCCATAGGCACCCAGGACTAACTAGATGGTGTGTATTCCAGTTGAGGGAACCCACTGCTGTGCTCTAGAGTCCCTCTCCTCGGGGGTCCCCTGTGGCAGAAAACAGTACTCTTCATTGCCACAGAATGAACACAAACACTTGGGAGCTTGGACAATCCCCCGAGAGGAAGGCTCTTCCTCGGCCTCTGAGACAACCCCTACCCTGACCGGACACTGTAAACGCAACACCCAGAGACAAAATCCTGAGTGACTGCCTCCCACTTGCCCTACTTTGATTTCCAGAGGGTCTCCCCTCACGGACTAGAGATCAGGCCTGCCATTACATTGGCCCCTAGCTGAGCCAAGTTTGCTTTTTCAGACATCTGTCCCCACAGCCCTGGCAAACACAGCCTCTAGGCTGGGTCCTCTGGAGCCATACCACAGGACCGTGCCTGCTCTCTCCTGGGAAACTATGTCCATTCCTTTGGCCACACACCTCCTTAATATGAGAAACCTCAAGGCCTCCGAGGACATCCCACTACTGGGAGCCTCACTGGACTCACAGGGGCATTCGGACACAAGCTGAGCAGCTACATCCATGAATGCATGCACACAGATGTCAACAGAGATAGAAGGTTGAGCCGGACAGGCCTTTAGGCCGTAGTCTCAACTCTTGCTTTGGTTTCCAGGTGTCACTCCTCAGAGGCTTTGGTTCGAAGAACAGGGTATGGGGCTTTTTTGAGGCACGGGACAGAACTCCTCTCGTCTCCACATGGGAAGTTTCCTTGTTGGAGCGTGTCAAACACCTCATGTTAGAGAATCCTGCAGAGTCCCTGAGACACCTCCACATTCCAAGGTCTCCCATGCCACCAAGCCACAGGAGGACTCATCTTCAGGAGAGTCCATTTCAACTCTCCCCTCTGGGTAGCTCACCCAGGAGCCCGCAGATTGAGCCTGCCTTGTCCTGACTAAATAGTGGGAATATGAGGTGGCGTTCTCAGGCATCCATGCTTAGACACCTGCTCTCGAGTCTTACCATATGGGGCCTCTTGCAACCATCCAATAGGACTCGACTGTCGTGCAGAAGGTAACCTTCAGTTTTGGAGCAGTTCACAAATCCCATCGTAGGCAAAACTTTCTGGCCTCATGAAGCCCCCACACCCTTCAGGAAGAGGCCATGCTGGACAAGAACTCTAGCCTGAGGCACGTCTCATAGTTGACATGACCTCAGTGCAGGAGATCTCGATTCAACCTCTGCAGAGTGGGCCTGCCGTGCCCTCGGTCCCAAACCTCACGCTAGCTTGTGTTTTCAGACTTCCTTCCTCACACTCCTGGCAAACAAGCTCTCCGGACTAGGAACTCCGGAACCAAAACCCAGCCCAGTGTCTGCCCAATGGAAGAAAAACGTTTCCATGTGGGGGCTCTCCAGAAAACCCAGATGAGGATCAACCTGCTCGGGCCTCGACGGTACCCGAACTGGATAGGCTGCTCTGGGCACTCATGCTCTGCCTGACACAGCCTGATGCCAGACGTCCAGACAGACAAGGAGACAGCTGGCCGCACACCCAGCACTTCGGACACGCCATGGTCTTATGCCGTCACCTCATCCTAACCTTGGTTTTCAGATATCTGAACCTAGACATTATATCAATTCTCCACACAGCTGGGTATAGCAAGCACAAAACAGAACTCCTCCTTCCCCATGGCTGTCAAGCTTGCTCTTGGCATGGAGTCACACCTTCAGGGTGGGAGAAACCTTCATGGCCCCTGATGCCACGCCCAAACTTGAGTGCTGCTTGGGCACAAATTCACACTGTGACCCTCAGCATGAGCCCCATGTCAAAGAAAGGCCTGTCAGGGCCTGGACCAAGAGCCCACATATGGGGCTTGCCAGGACCCTATGCACCCAATCCTCACCACGGTTTGAATTTTCCAGTCGCCCCGCCCGTACCTGGAGCTCTGCTCTGGAATCCCTTTCTTGGAGAGACCCATGAGCCAGACAACACGACTCCACCCTTCCCACAAAATGACCCCAAACTCTTGGGAGCTGGGACAAATCCCCAGAGAGGGATACTCGTTCACAGTACCTGAGGCCACCGCTCCAATCCACGGCTATCCCAGACACAACATCCAGAGACAAAAGCCTGAAGGAACGCCTCCCACTCGCCCTAGTTTCAGAGGCCCAGGAGCTCCCTCTCGGGCTGTACATCCGGCCGGCCATACCCTAGGCGCCACTCATAAGCTGAGTTTGTGTATTCAGACTTCTGTGCCCACAGCCTGGACCCACACAACATCCAGGCTAGGGCCTCTGGACCAAACAGCGAAAGATTGTGCCTGCCCTCTCCAAGGAAAGTGTGCCCAATCCATTGACCACAACCCTACAGGTTAGGGAAAAGCTCCAAGGTCCCTGAGGCCATCAATAGTATAGGCCACCCTGGACTAAGAGGGGCTCTCTGACACCAGCGGAGCACTATCTCCACTTAGACTCTCAGACAGTGTCCCCAGAGACAGAAGGTTGAAATGGACAGGCCCCCAGGCCCTAATCTGAACCTTAGCTTTGGTTTCCATGTTTCCGTTCTCAGAGGACTGTTTTCGTAGACCAGCACATGGGGCTTTTCTGAGGCACCAAACCAAACCTCTCTCATCTCCACATGGGCAGCTTTCTTACTGGGATGTATCAAACACTTCAGGTAGGAGAGTTCCGCAGGGCCACTGAACAACCAGCACATTCCAAGGTCTCCATGGACCCAAACGCACATTATGACGCATCCTCAGGAGAGGCCATTTCAACTCAGCCCCCTGGGTCGCGTGTTCCAGAGGCAGCAGATCAAACATATCTTGTCGCTAATAGCCAATGGGAATGCGAGGCATGCTGTACAGGGATCCATCCTTCGAACCCTGCTCTCCAGTCCTTCCATATGGTATGTCCTGGAGCCATGCAACAGGACTCGAATGTCCCGCAGAAGGAAACCTTGTGGTTTAAGGCCACCTCCAAACTCAGCGTGGGAAAACTTCCTTGGCCTCATGAGGCCCCCACTTCATGAAGGTGCCATCATGGACACATACTCCAGCCTCAGCCAACGTCTGATCCTCAGCCTGACTTCAGATGCAGGAGATTTTGAATCAGCCTCTGCAGAGTGGGCCTCCTCTGCCCTTGGCTCCAATCCTCACACTAGCTTGTGTTTTCAGACTTCCGTCCTCACACTCCTGGCCCACAAACCCACCCTACTGGGAATTCTGGGGCCACAATGAAGCACTGTGCCTGCCTCCCAGGAGAAAAACATTGTCTATGGCGCTGCCCAGAAACCCCAAATGAGGATCAAACTGCTTGGCCCTCGGCAACACCCCAATTGCATAGGCTACCTTAAACAGTGATGCTCTGTCGCAAATAGCCTGAGCCCAGACCTTCCAACAGACACCGACACAGCTGGCTGCACACCCAGCACATTGGACCCGCCACTGCCTTAGGCCACCATCCATTCCCAACCTGGGTTTTCAGTCATCGGAACCTAGACCTTATCTCCAATCCCTGCACAGGGGGGAACATGATGCACAAGTCAGAACCCCTCCTTCCCCATGGCAAGAAAATTGCTGCTGGCAGTGAGTCAAACCTTCACTGTAGGAGAAAACGGCATGGCCCATGAGGCCACGCCCAAGCGTGAGGGCTGCCTTGGGCACAAACACACATTGTGACCCTCAGCGTAAGTATCTTATTCAAGTAACGCCTCTCAGTGACTGGACCAAGAGCCCGCATATGTGGCTTGCCATGCCCATAGGCACCCAGGACTAACTAGATGGTGTGTATTCCAGTTGAGGGAACCCAATGCTGTGCTCTAGTGTCCCTCTCCTGGGGGGTCCCCTGTGGCAGAAAACAGTACTCTTCATTCCCACAGAATGAACACAAACACTTGGGAGCTTGGACAATCCCCCGAGAGGAAGGCTCTTCCTCGGCCTCTGAGACAACCCCTACCCTGACCGGACACTGTAAACGAAACACCCAGAGACAAAATCCTGAGTGAATGCCTCCCACTTGCCCTACTTTGATTTCCAGAGGATCTCCCCTCACGGACTAGAGATCAGGCCTGCCATTACATTGGCCCCTAGCTGAGCCAAGTTTGCTTTTTCAGACATCTGTCCCCACAGCCCTGGCAAACACAGCCTCTAGGCTGGGTCCTCTGGAGCCATACCACAGGACCGTGCCTGCTCTCTCCTGGGAAACTGTGTCCATTCCTTTGGCCACACACCTCCAGAATATGAGAAACCTCAAGGCCTCCGAGGACATCCCACTACTGGGAGCCTCACTGGACTCACAGGGGCATTCGGACACAAGCTGAGCAGCTACATCCATGAATGCATGCACACAGATGTCAACAGAGATAGAAGGTTGAGCCGGACAGGCCTTTAGGCCGTAGTCTCAACTCTTGCTTTGGTTTCCAGGTGTCACTCCTCAGAGGCTTTGGTTCGAAGAACAGGGTACGGGGCTTTCCTGAGGCACGGAACAGAACTCCTCTCGTCTCCACATGGGAAGTTTCCTTGTTGGAGCCGTGTCAAACACCTCATGTTGGAGAATCCTGCAGAGTCCCTGAGCCACCTCCACATTCCAAGGTCTCCCAGGCCACCAAGCCAGAGTAGGACTCATCTTCAGGAGAGTCCATTTCAACTCTCCCCCCTGGGTAGCTCACCCAGGAGCCCGCAGATTGAGCCTGCCTTGTCCTGACTAAAGAGTGGGAATATGAGGTGGCGTTCCCAGGCATCCATGCTTAGACACCAGCTCTCGAGTCTTTCCATATGGGGCCTCTTGGAACCATCCAATAGGACTCGACTGTCGTGCAGAAGGTAACCTTCAGTTTTGGAACAGTTCACAAATCCCATCGTAGGCAAACTTTCTGGCTTCATGAAGCCCCCACACACTTCAGGACGAGGCCATGCTGGACAAGAACTCTAGCCTGAGGCACGTCTCATAGTTGACATGACCTCAGTGCAGGAGATCTCGATTCAGCCTCTGCAGAGTGGACCTGCCGTGCCCTCGGTCCCAAACCTCACGCTAGCTTGTGTTTTCAGACTTCCTTCCTCACACTCCTGGCAAACAAGCCCTCCGGACTAGGAACTCCAGAACCAAAACCCAGCCCAGTGTCTGCCCAACGGAAGAAAAACGTTTCCCTGTGGGGCTCTCCAGAAAACCCAGATGAGGACCAACCTGCTCGGGCCTCAACGGTACCCGAACTGGATAGGCTGCTCTGGTTACTCATGCTCTGCCTGACACAGCCTGAAGCCAGACGTCCAGACAGACAAGGAGACAGCTGGACGTACACCCAGCACTTCGGACACGCCATGGTCTTATGCCGTCACCTCATCCTTACCTTGGTTTTCAGATATCTGAACCTAGACATTATATCAATTCTCCACACAGCTGGGTATAGCAAGCACAAAACAGAACTCCTCTTTCCCCATGGCTGTCAAGCTTGCTTTTGGCATGGAGTCACACCTTCAGGGTGGGAGAAACCTTCATGGCCCCTGATGCCACGCCCAAACTTGAGTGCTGCTTGGGCACAAATTCACACTGTGACCCTCAGCATGAGCCCCATGTCAAAGAAAGGCCTGTCAGGGCCTGGACCAAGAGCCCACATATGGGGCTTGCCAAGCCCCTATGCACCCAATCCTCACCACGGTTTGAATTTTCCAGTCGCCCCGCCCGTACCTGGAGCTCTGCTCTGGAATCCCTTTCTTGGAGAGACCCATGAGCCAGACAACACGACTCCACCCTTCCCACAAAATGACCCCAAACTCTTGGGAGCTGGGACAAATCCCCAGAGAGGGATATTCGTCCACAGTACCTGAGGCCACCGCTCCAATCCACGGCTATCCCGGACACAACATCCAGAGACAAAAGCCTGAAGGAACGCCTCCCACTCGCCCTTGTTTCAGAGGCCCAGGAGCTCCCTCTTGGGCTGTACATCCGGCCGGCCATACCCTAGGCGCCACTCATAAGCTGAGTTTGTGTATTCAGACTTCTGTGCCCACAGCCTGGACCCACACATCATCCAGGCTAGGGCCTCTGGATCAAACAGCGAAAGATTGTGCCTGCCCTCTCCAAGGAAAGTGTGCCCAATCCATTGACCACAACCCTACAGGTTAGGGAAAAGCTCCAAGGTCCCTGAGGCCATCAATAGTATAGGCCACCCTGGACTAAGAGGGGCTCTCTGACACCAGCGGAGCACTATCTCCACTTAGACTCTCAGACAGTGTCCCCAGAGACAGAAGGTTGAAATGGACAGGCCCCCAGGCCCTAATCTGAACCTTAGCTTTGGTTTCCATGTTTCCGTTCTCAGAGGACTGTTTTCGTAGACCAGCACATGGGGCTTTTCTGAGGCACCAAACCAAACCTCTCTCATCTCCACATGGGCAGCTTTCTTACTGGGATGTATCAAACACTTCAGGTAGGAGAGTTCCGCAGGGCCACTGAACAACCAGCACATTCCAAGGTCTCCATGGACCCAAACGCACATTATGACGCATCCTCAGGAGAGGCCATTTCAACTCAGCCCCCTGGGTCGCGTGTTCCAGAGGCAGCAGATCAAACATATCTTGTCGCTAATAGCCAATGGGAAATCGAGGCATGCTGTACAGGGATCCATCCTTCGAACCCTGCTCTCCAGTCCTTCCATATGGTATGTCCTGGAGCCATGCAACAGGACTCGAATGTCCCGCAGAAGGAAACCTTGTGGTTTAAGGCCACCTCCAAACTCAGCGTGGGAAAACTTCCTTGGCCTCATGAGGCCCCCACTTCATGAAGGTGCCATCATGGACACATACTCCAGCCTCAGCCAACGTCTGATCCTCAGCCTGACTTCAGATGCAGGAGATTTTGAATCAGCCTCTGCAGAGTGGGCCTCCTCTGCCCTTGGCTCCAATCCTCACACTAGCTTGTGTTTTCAGACTTCCGTCCTCACACTCCTGGCCCACAAACCCACCCTACTGGGAATTCTGGGGCCACAATGAAGCACTGTGCCTGCCTCCCAGGAGAAAAACATTGTCTATGGCGCTGCCCAGAAACCCCAAATGAGGATCAAACTGCTTGGCCCTCGGCAACACCCCAATTGCATAGGCTACCTTAAACAGTGATGCTCTGTCGCAAATAGCCTGAGCCCAGACCTTCCAACAGACACCGACACAGCTGGCTGCACACCCAGCACATTGGACCCGCCACTGCCTTAGGCCACCATCCATTCCCAACCTGGGTTTTCAGTCATCAGAACCTAGACCTTATCTCCAATCCCTGCACAGGGGGGAACATGATGCACAAGTCAGAACCCCTCCTTCCCCATGGCAAGAAAATTGCTGCTGGCAGTGAGTCAAACCTTCACTGTAGGAGAAAACGGCATGGCCCATGAGGCCACGCCCAAGCGTGAGGGCTGCCTTGGGCACAAACACACATTGTGACCCTCAGCGTAAGTATCTTATTCAAGTAACGCCTCTCAGTGACTGGACCAAGAGCCCGCATATGTGGCTTGCCATGCCCATAGGCACCCAGGACTAACTAGATGGTGTGTATTCCAGTTGAGGGAACCCAATGCTGTGCTCTAGTGTCCCTCTCCTGGGGGGTCCCCTGTGGCAGAAAACAGTACTCTTCATTCCCACAGAATGAACACAAACACTTGGGAGCTTGGACAATCCCCCGAGAGGAAGGCTCTTCCTCGGCCTCTGAGACAACCCCTACCCTGACCGGACACTGTAAACGAAACACCCAGAGACAAAATCCTGAGTGAATGCCTCCCACTTGCCCTACTTTGATTTCCAGAGGATCTCCCCTCACGGACTAGAGATCAGGCCTGCCATTACATTGGCCCCTAGCTGAGCCAAGTTTGCTTTTTCAGACATCTGTCCCCACAGCCCTGGCAAACACAGCCTCTAGGCTGGGTCCTCTGGAGCCATACCACAGGACCGTGCCTGCTCTCTCCTGGGAAACTGTGTCCATTCCTTTGGCCACACACCTCCAGAATATGAGAAACCTCAAGGCCTCCGAGGACATCCCACTACTGGGAGCCTCACTGGACTCACAGGGGCATTCGGACACAAGCTGAGCAGCTACATCCATGAATGCATGCACACAGATGTCAACAGAGATAGAAGGTTGAGCCGGACAGGCCTTTAGGCCGTAGTCTCAACTCTTGCTTTGGTTTCCAGGTGTCACTCCTCAGAGGCTTTGGTTCGAAGAACAGGGTACGGGGCTTTCCTGAGGCACGGAACAGAACTCCTCTCGTCTCCACATGGGAAGTTTCCTTGTTGGAGCCGTGTCAAACACCTCATGTTGGAGAATCCTGCAGAGTCCCTGAGCCACCTCCACATTCCAAGGTCTCCCAGGCCACCAAGCCACAGTAGGACTCATCTTCAGGAGAGTCCATTTCAACTCTCCCCCCTGGGTAGCTCACCCAGGAGCCCGCAGATTGAGCCTGCCTTGTCCTGACTAAAGAGTGGGAATATGAGGTGGCGTTCCCAGGCATCCATGCTTAGACACCAGCTCTCGAGTCTTTCCATTTGGGGCCTCTTGGAACCATCCAATAGGACTCGACTGTCGTGCAGAAGGTAACCTTCAGTTTTGGAACAGTTCACAAATCCCATCGTAGGCAAACTTTCTGGCTTCATGAAGCCCCCACACACTTCAGGACGAGGCCATGCTGGACAAGAACTCTAGCCTGAGGCACGTCTCATAGTTGACATGACCTCAGTGCAGGAGATCTCGATTCAGCCTCTGCAGAGTGGACCTGCCGTGCCCTCGGTCCCAAACCTCACGCTAGCTTGTGTTTTCAGACTTCCTTCCTCACACTCCTGGCAAACAAGCCCTCCGGACTAGGAACTCCAGAACCAAAACCCAGCCCAGTGTCTGCCCAACGGAAGAAAAACGTTTCCCTGTGGGGCTCTCCAGAAAACCCAGATGAGGACCAACCTGCTCGGGCCTCAACGGTACCCGAACTGGATAGGCTGCTCTGGTTACTCATGCTCTGCCTGACACAGCCTGAAGCCAGACGTCCAGACAGACAAGGAGACAGCTGGACGTACACCCAGCACTTCGGACACGCCATGGTCTTATGCCGTCACCTCATCCTTACCTTGGTTTTCAGATATCTGAACCTAGACATTATATCAATTCTCCACACAGCTGGGTATAGCAAGCACAAAACAGAACTCCTCTTTCCCCATGGCTGTCAAGCTTGCTTTTGGCATGGAGTCACACCTTCAGGGTGGGAGAAACCTTCATGGCCCCTGATGCCACGCCCAAACTTGAGTGCTGCTTGGGCACAAATTCACACTGTGACCCTCAGCATGAGCCCCATGTCAAAGAAAGGCCTGTCAGGGCCTGGACCAAGAGCCCACATATGGGGCTTGCCAAGCCCCTATGCACCCAATCCTCACCACGGTTTGAATTTTCCAGTCGCCCCGCCCGTACCTGGAGCTCTGCTCTGGAATCCCTTTCTTGGAGAGACCCATGAGCCAGACAACACGACTCCACCCTTCCCACAAAATGACCCCAAACTCTTGGGAGCTGGGACAAATCCCCAGAGAGGGATATTCGTCCACAGTACCTGAGGCCACCGCTCCAATCCACGGCTATCCCGGACACAACATCCAGAGACAAAAGCCTGAAGGAACGCCTCCCACTCGCCCTTGTTTCAGAGGCCCAGGAGCTCCCTCTTGGGCTGTACATCCGGCCGGCCATACCCTAGGCGCCACTCATAAGCTGAGTTTGTGTATTCAGACTTCTGTGCCCACAGCCTGGACCCACACATCATCCAGGCTAGGGCCTCTGGACCAAACAGCGAAAGATTGTGCCTGCCCTCTCCAAGGAAAATGTGCCCAATCCATTGAACACAACCCTACAGGTAGGGAAAAGCTCCAAGGTCCCTGAGGCCATCAATAGTATAGGCCACCCTGGACTAAGAGGGGCTCTCTGACACCAGCGGAGCAACTATCTCCACTTAGACTCTCAGACAGTGTCCCCAGAGACAGAAGGTTGAAATGGACAGGCCCCCAGGCCCTAATCTGAACCTTAGCTTTGGTTTCCATGTTTCCGTTCTCAGAGGACTGTTTTCGTATTCCAGCACATGGGGCTTTTCTGAGGCACCAAACCAAACATTTCTCAACTCCACTTGGGCAGCTTTCTTACTGGTATGTATCAAACACTTCCGGTAGGAGAGTTCCGCAGGGCCACTGAACAACCAGCACATTCCAAGGTCTCCATGGACCCAAACGCACATTATGACGCATCCTCAGGAGAGGCCATTTCAACTCAGTCGCGTGTTCAACCCCTGGGTCGCGTGTTCCAGAGGCAGCAGATCAAACATATATTGTCGCTAATAGCCAATGGGAATGCGAGGCATGCTGTACAGGGATCCATCCTTCAAACCCTGCTCTCCAGTCCTTCCATATGGTATGTCCTGGAGCCATGCAACAGGACTCGTATGTCCCGCAGAAGGAAAACTTGTGGTTTGGGGCAACCTCCAAACTCAGCGTGGGAAAACTCTTGGCCTCATGAGGCCCCCACTTCATGAAGGTGCCATCATGGACACATACTCCAGCCTCAGCCAACGTCTGATCCTCAGCCTGACTTCAGATGCAGGAGATTTTGATTCAGCCTCTGCAGAGTGGGCCTGCTCTGCCCTTGGCTCCAAACCTCACACTAGCTTGTGTTTTCAGACTTCCGTCCTCACACTCCTGTCCCACAAACCCTCCCTACTGGGAATTCTGGGGCCACAATGAAGCACTGTGCCTGCCTCCCAGGAGAAAAACATTGTCTATGGCGCTGCCCAGAAACCCCAAATGAGGATCAAACTGCTTGGCCCTCAGCAACACCCCAATTGCATAGGCTACCTAAAACAGTGTTGCTCTGTCGCAAATAGCCTGTGCCCAGACCTTCCAACAGACACCGACACAGCTGGCTGCACACCCAGCACATTGGACCCGCCACTGCCTTAGGCCACCATCCATTCCCAACCTGTGTTTTCAGTCTTCCGAACCTGCCTTATCTCCAATCCCTGCACAGGGGGGAACCTGATGCACAAGTCAGAACCCCTCCTTCCCCATGGCAAGAAACGTTGCTGCTGGCAGTGAGTCAATCCTTCAGTGTAGGAGAAAATGGCTTGGCCCATGAGGCCACGACCAAGCGTGAGGGCAGCCTTGGGCACAAACACATATTGTGACCCTCAGCATGAGTACCTTATTCAAGTAATGCCTCTCAGTGACTGGACCAAGAGCCCGCATATGTGGCTTACCATGCCCATAGGCACTCAGGACTAACTAGATGGTGTGTATTCCAGTTGAGGGAACCCACAGCTGTGCTCTAGACTCCCTCTCCTGGGGGGTCCCCTGTGGCAGAAAACAGTACTCTTCATTCCCACAGAATGAACACCAACACTTGGGAGCTTGGACAATCCCCCGAGGAAGGCTCTTCCTCGGCCTCTGAGACAACCCCTACCCTGACCGGACACTGTAAACGCAACACCCAGAGACAAAATCCTGAGTGACTGCCTCCCACTTGCCCTACTTTGATTTCCAGAGGATCTCCCCTCACGGTCTAGAGATCAGGCCTGCCATTACATTGGCCCCTAGCTGAGCCATGTTTGCTTTTTCAGACATCTGTCCCCACAGCCCTGGCAAACACAGCCTCTAGGCTGGGTCCTCTGGAGCCATAACACAGGACCGTGCCTGCTCTCTCCTGGGAAACTGTGTCCATTCCTTTGGCCACACACCTCCAGAATATGAGAAACCTCAAGGCCTCCAAGGACATCCCACTACTGGGAGCCTCACTGGACTCACAGGGGCATTCGGACACAAGCTGAGCAGCTACATCCATGAATGCATGCACACAGATGTCAACAGAGATAGAAGGTTGAGCCGGACAGGCCTTTAGGCCGTAGTCTCAACTCTTGCTTTGGTTTCCAGGTGTCACTCCTCAGAGGCTGTGGTTCGAAGAACAGGGTATGGGGCTTTCCTGAGGCACGGGACAGAACTCCTCTCGTCTCCACATGGGAAGTTTCCTTGTTGGAGCTGTGTCAAACACCTCATGTTGGAGAATCCTGCAGAGTCCCTGAGCCACCTCCACATTCCAAGGTCTCCCAGGCCACCAAGCCACAGGAGGACTCATCTTCAGGAGAGTCCATTTCAACTCTCCCCTCTGGGTAGCTCACCCAGGAGCCCGCAGATTGAGCCTGCCTTGTCCTGACTAAAGAGTGGGAATATGAGGTGGCGTTCTCAGGCATCCATGCTTAGACACCTGCTCTCGAGTCTTACCATATGGGGCCTCTTGGAACCATCCAATAGGACTCGACTGTCGTGCAGAAGGTAACCTTCAGTTTTGGAGCAGTTCACAAATCCCATCGTAGGCAAAACTTTCTGGCGTCATGAAGCCCCCACACCCTTCAGGATGAGGCCATGCTGGACAAGAACTCTAGCCTGAGGCACGTCTCATAGTTGACATGACCTCAGTGCAGGAGATCTCGATTCAGCCTCTGCAGAGTGGGCCTGCCGTGCCCTCGGTCCCAAACCTCACACTAGCTTGTGTTTTCAGACTTCCTTCCTCACACTCCTGGCAAACAAGCCCTCCGGACTAGGAACTCCAGAACCAAAACCCAGCCCAGTGTCTGCCCAACGGAAGAAAAACGTTTCCCTGTGGGGCTCTCCAGAAAACCCAGATGAGGATCAACCTGCTCGGGCCTCGACGGTACCCGAACTGGATAGGCTGCTCTGGGCACTCATGCTCTGCCTGACACAGCCTGAAGCCAGACGTCCAGACAGACAAGGAGACAGCTGGCCGCACACCCAGCACTTCGGACACGCCATGGTCTTATGCCGTCACCTCATCCTAACCTTGGTTTTCAGATATCTGAACCTAGACATTATATCAATTCTCCACACAGCTGGGTATAGCAAGCACAAAACAGAACTCCTCCTTCCCCATGGCTGTCAAGCTTGCTCTTGGCATGGAGTCACACCTTCAGGGTGGGAGAAACCTTCATGGCCCCTGATGCCACGCCCAAACTTGAGTGCTGCTTGGGCACAAATTCACACTGTGACCCTCAGCATGAGCCCCATGTCAAAGAAAGGCCTGTCAGGGCCTGGACCAAGAGCCCACATATGGGGCTTGCCAAGCCCCTATGCACCCAATCCTCACCACGGTTTGAATTTTCCAGTCGCCCCGCCCGTACCTGGAGCTCTGCTCTGGAATCCCTTTCTTGGAGAGACCCATGAGCCAGACAACACGACTCCACCCTTCCCACAAAATGACCCCAAACTCTTGGGAGCTGGGACAAATCCCCAGAGAGGGATACTCGTCCACAGTACCTGAGGCCACCGCTCCAATCCACGGCTATCCCGGACACAACATCCAGAGACAAAAGCCTGAAGGAACGCCTCCCACTCGCCCTTGTTTCAGAGGGCCAGGAGCTCCCTCTCGGGCTGTACTTCCGGCCGGCCATACCCTAGGCGCCACTCATAAGCTGAGTTTGTGTATTCAGACTTCTGTGCCCACAGCCTGGACCCACACAACATCCAGGCTAGGGCCTCTGGACCAAACAGCGAAAGATTGTGCCTGCCCTCTCCAAGGAAAGTGTGCCCAATCCATTGACCACAACCCTACAGGTTAGGGAAAAGCTCCAAGGTCCCTGAGGCCATCAATAGTATAGGGCACCCTGGACTAAGAGGGGCTCTCTGACACCAGCGGAGCAACTATCTCCACTTAGACTACCAGAGAGTTTCCCCAGAGACAGAAGGTTGAAATGGACAGGCCCCCAGGCCCTAATCTGAACCTTAGCTTTGGTTTCCATGTGTCCGTTCTCAGAGGACTGTTTTCGTAGACCAGCACATGGGGCTTTTCTGAGGCACCAAACCAATCCTCTCTCATCTCCACATGGGCAGCTTTCTTACTGGGATGTATCAAACACTTCAGGTAGGAGAGTTCCGCAGGGCCACTGAACAACCAGCACATTCCAAGGTCTCCATGGACCCAAACGCACATTATGACGCATCCTCAGGAGAGGCCATTTCAACTCAGCCCCCTGGGTCGCGTGTTCCAGAGGCAGCAGATCAAACATATCTTGTCGCTAATATCCAATGGGAATGCGAGGCATGCTGTACAGGGATCCATCCTTCGAACCCTGCTCTCCAGTCCTTCCATATGGTATGTCCTGGAGCCATGCAACAGGACTCGAATGTCCCGCGGAAGGAAACCTTGTGGTTTGGGGCAACCTCCAAACTCAGCGTGGGAAAACTTCCTTGGCCTCATGAGGCCCCCACTTCATGAAGGTGCCATCATGGACACATACTCCAGCCTCAGCCAACGTCTGATCCTCAGCCTGACTTCAGATGCAGGAGATTTTGATTCAGCCTCTGCAGAGTGGGCCTGCTCTGCCCTTGGCTCCAATCCTCACACTAGCTTGTGTTTTCAGACTTCCGTCCTCACACTCCTGGCCCACAAACCCTCCCTACTGGGAATTCTGGGGCCACAATGAAGCACTGTGCCTGCCTCCCAGGAGAAAAACATTGTCTATGGCGCTGCCCAGAAACCCCAAATGAGGATCAAACTGCTTGGCCCTCGGCAACACCCCAATTGCATAGGCTACCTTAAACAGTGATGCTCTGTCGCAAATAGCCTGAGCCCAGACCTTCCAACAGACACCGACACAGCTGGCTGCACACCCAGCACATTGGACCCGCCACTGCCTTAGGCCACCATCCATTCCCAACCTGGGTTTTCAGTCATCGGAACCTAGACCTTATCTCCAATCCCTGCACAGGGGGGAACCTGATGCACAAGTCAGAACCCCTCCTTCCCCATGGCAAGAAACCTTGCTGCTGGCAGGGAGTCAAACCTTCAGTGTAGGAGAAAACGGCATGGCCCATGAGGCCACGCCCAAGCGTGAGGGCCGCCTTGGGCACAAACACACATTGTGACCCTCAGCGTGAGTACCTTATTCAAGTAACGCCTCTCAGTGACTGGACCAAGAGCCCGCATATGTGGCTTGCCATGCCCATAGGCACCCAGGACTAACTAGATGGTGTGAATTGGATAGGCTGCTCTGGGCACTCATGCTCTGCCTGACACAGCCTGAAGCCAGACGTCCAAACAGACAAGGAGACAGCTGGCCGTACACCCAGCACTTCGGACACGCCATGGTCTTAAGCCCTTACCTCATCCTTACCTTGGTTTTCAGATATCTGAACCTAGACATTATATCAATTCTCCACACAGCTGGGTATAGCAAGCACAAAACAGAACTCCTCCTTCCCCATGGCTGTCAAGCTTGCTCTTGGCATGGAGTCACACCTTCAGGGTGGGAGAAACCTTCATGGCCCCTGATGCCACGCCCAAACTTGAGTGCTGCTTGGGCACAAATTCACACTGTGACCCTCAGCATGAGCCCCATGTCAAAGAAAGGCCTGTCAGGGCCTGGACCAAGAGCCCACATATGGGGCTTGCCAAGCCCCTATGCACCCAATCCTCACCACGGTTTGAATTTTCCAGTCGCCCCGCCCGTACCTGGAGCTCTGCTCTGGAATCCCTTTCTTGGAGAGACCGATGAGCCAGACAACACGACTCCACCCTTCCCACAAAATGACCCCAAACTCTTGGGAGCTGGGACAAATCCCCAGAGAGGGATACTCGTCCACAGTACCTGAGGCCACCGCTCCAATCCACGGCTATCCCGGACACAACATCCAGAGACAAAAGCCTGAAGGAACGCCTCCCACTCGCCCTTGTTTCAGAGGCCCAGGAGCTCCCTCTCGGGCTGTACATCCGGCCTGCCATACCCTAGGCGCCACTCATAAGCTGAGTTTGTGTATTCAGACTTCTGTGCCCACAGCCTGGACCCACACAACATCCAGGCTAGGGCCTCTGGACCAAACAGCGAAAGATTGTGCCTGCCCTCTCCAAGGAAAGTGTGCCCAATCCATTGACCACAACCCTACAGGTTAGGGAAAAGCTCCAAGGTCCCTGAGGCCATCAATAGTATAGGCCACCCTGGACTAAGAGGGGCTCTCTGACACCAGCGGAGCAACTATCTCCACTTAGACTCTCAGACAGTGTCCCCAGAGACAGAAGGTTGAAATGGACAGGCCCCCAGGCCCTAATCTGAACCTTAGCTTTGGTTTCCATGTTTCCGTTCTCAGAGGACTGTTTTCGTAGACCAGCACATGGGGCTTTTCTGAGGCACCAAACCAAACCTCTCTCATCTCCACATGGGCAGCTTTCTTACTGGGATGTATCAAACACTTCAGGTAGGAGAGTTCCGCAGGGCCACTGAACAACCAGCACATTCCAAGGTCTCCATGAACCCAAACGCACATTATGACGCATCCTCAGGAGAGGCCATTTCAACTCAGCCCCCTGGGTCGCGTGTTCCAGTGGCAGCAGATCAAACATATCTTTTCGCTAATAGCCAATGGGAATGCGAGGCATGCTGTACAGGGATCCATCCTTCGAACCCTGCTCTCCAGTCCTTCCATATGGTATGTCCTGGAGCCATGCAACAGGACTCGAATGTCCCGCAGAAGGAAACCTTGTGGTTTGGGGCAACCTCCAAACTCAGCGTGGGCAAACTTCCTTGGCCTCATGAGGCCCCCACTTCATGAAGGTGCCATCATGGACACATACTCCAGCCTCAGCCAACGTCTGATCCTCAGCCTGACTTCAGATGCAGGAGATTTTGATTCAGCCTCTGCAGAGTGGGCCTCCTCTGCCCTTGGCTCCAATCCTCACACTAGCTTGTGTTTTCAGACTTCCGTCCTCACACTCCTGGCCCACAAACCCTCCCTACTGGGAATTCTGGGGCCACAATGAAGCACTGTGCCTGTCTCCCAAGAGAAAAACATTGTCTATGGCGCTGCCCAGAAACCACAAATGAGGATCAAACTGCTTGGCCCTCGGCAACACCCCAATTGCATAGGCTACCTTAAACAGTGATGCTGTGTCGCAAATAGCCTGAGCCCAGACCTTCCAACAGACACCGACACAGCTGGCTGCACACCCAGCACATTGGACCCGCCACTGCATTAGGCCACCATCCATTCCCAACCTGGGTTTTCAGTCATCGGAACCTAGACCTTATCTCCAATCGCTGCACAGGGTGGAACCTGATGCACAAGTCAGAACCCCTCCTTCCCCATGGCAAGAAACCTTGCTGCTGGCAGTGAGTCAAACCTTCAGTGTAGGAGAAAACGGCATGGCCCATGAGGCCACGCCCAAGCTTGAGGGCCGCATTGGGCACAAACACACATTGTGACCCTCAGCGTGAGTACCTTATTCAAGTAACGCCTCTCAGTGACTGGACCAAGAGCCCGCATATGTGGCTTGCCATGCCCATAGGCACCCAGGACTAACTAGATGGTGTGTATTCCAGTTGAGGGAACCCACTGCTGTGCTCTAGAATCCCTCTCTTGGGGCTCCCCTGTGGCAGAAAACAGTACTCTTCATTCCCACAGAATGAACACCAGCACTTGTTGCTTGGACTTTCCCCTGAGAGGAAGGCTCTTCCTCGGCCTCTGAGACAACCCCTACCCTGACCGGACACTGTAAACAAAACACCCAGAGACAAAATCCTGAGTGAATGCCTCCCACTTGCCCTACATTTATTTCCAGAGGATCTCCCCTCACGGACTAGAGATCAGGCCTGCCATTACATTGGCCCCTAGCTGAGCCAAGTTTGCTTTTTCAGACATCTGTCCCCACAGCCCTGGCAAACACAGCCTCTAGGCTGGGTCCTCTGGAGCCATACCACAGGACCGTGCCTGCTCTCTCCTGGGAAACTGTGTCCATTCCTTTGGCCACACACCTCCAGAATATGAGAAACCTCAAGGCCTCCGAGGACATCCCACTACTGGGAGCCTCACTGGACTCACAGGGGCATTCGGACACAAGCTGAGCAGCTACATCCATGAATGCATGCACACAGATGTCAACAGAGATAGAAGGTTGAGCCGGACAGGCCTTTAGGCCGTAGTCTCAACTCTTGCTTTGGTTTCCAGGTGTCACTCCTCAGAGGCTGTGGTTCGAAGAACAGGGTATGGGGCTTTCCTGAGGCACGGGACAGAACTCCTCTCGTCTCCACATGGGAAGTTTCCTTGTTGGAGCCGTGTCAAACACCTCATGTTGGAGAATCCTGCAGAGTCCCTGAGCCACCTCCACATTCCAAGGTCTCCCAGGCCACCAAGCCACAGTAGGACTCATCTTCAGGAGAGTCCATTTCAACTCTCCCCTCTGGGTAGCTCACCCAGGAGCCCGAAGATTGAGCCTGCCTTGTCCTGACTAAAGAGTGGGAATATGAGGTGGCGTTCCCAGGCATCCATGCTTAGACACCTGCTCTCGAGTCTTACCATATGGGGCCTCTTGGAACCATCCAATAGGACTCGACTGTCGTGCAGAAGGTAACCTTCAGTTTTGGAGCAGTTCACAAATCCCATCGTAGCCAAAACTTTCTGGACTCATGAAGCCCCCACACCCTTCAGGAAGAGGCCATGCTGGACAAGAACTCTAGCCTGAGGCACGTCTCATAGTTGACATGACCTCAGTGCAGGAGATCTCGATTCAGCCTCTGCAGAGTGGGCCTGCCGTGCCCTCGGTCCCAAACCTCATGCTAGCCTGTGTTTTCAGACTTCCTTCCTCACACTCCTGGCAAACAAGCCCTCCGGACTAGGAACTCCAGAACCAAAACCCAGCCCAGTGTCTGCCCAACGGAAGAAAAACGTTTCCCTGTGGGGCTCTCCAGAAAACCCAGATGAGGATCAACCTGCTCGGGCCTCGACGGTACCCGAACTGGATAGGCTGCTCTGGGCACTCATGCTCTGCCTGACACAGCCTGAAGCCAGACGTCCAGACAGACAAGGAGACAGCTGGCCGCACACCCAGCACTTCGGACACGCCTTGGTCTTATGCCGTCAACTCATCCTAACCTTGGTTTTCAGATATCTGAACCTAGACATTATATCAATTCTCCACACAGCTGGGTATAGCAAGCACAAAACAGAACTCCTCCTTCCCCATGGCTGTCAAGCTTGCTCTTGGCATGGAGTCACACCTTCAGGGTGGGAGAAACCTTCATGGCCCCTGATGCCACGCCCAAACTTGAGTGCTGCTTGGGCACAAATTCACACTGTGACCCTCAGCATGAGCCCCATGTCAAAGAAAGGCCTGTCAGGGCCTGGACCATGAGCACACATACGGGGCTTGCCAAGCCCCTATGCACCCAATCCTCACCACTGTTTGAATTTTCCAGTCGCCCCGCCCGTACCTGGAGCTCTGCTCTGGAATCCCTTTCTTGGAGAGACCCATGAGCCAGACAACACGACTCCACCCTTCCCACAAAATGACCCCAAACTCTTGGGAGCTGGGACAAATCCCCAGAGAGGGATACTCGTCCACAGTACCTGAGGCCACCGCTCCAATCCACGGCTATCCCGGACACAACATCCAGAGACAAAAGCCTGAAGGAACGCCTCCCACTCGCCCTTGTTTCAGAGGCCCAGGAGCTCCCTCTCAGGCTGTACATCCGGCCGGCCATACCCTAGGCGCCACTCATAAGCTGAATTTGTGTATTCAGACTTCTGTGCCCACAGCCTGGACCCACACAACATCCAGGCTAGGGCCTCTGGACCAAACAGCGAAAGATTGTGCCTGCCCTCTCCAAGGAAAGCGTGCCCAATCCATTGACCACAACCCTACAGGTTAGGGAAAAGCTCCAAGGTCCCTGAGGCCATCAATAGTATAGGCCACCCTGGACTAAGAGGGGCTCTCTGACACCAGCGGAGCAACTATCTCCACTTAGACTCTCAGACAGTGTCCCCAGAGACAGAAGGTTGAAATGGACAGGCTCCCAGGCCTTAATCTGAACCTTAGCTTTGGTTTCCATGTTTCCGTTCTCAGAGGACTGTTTTCGTAGACCAGCACATGGGGCTTTTCTGAGGCACCAAACCAAACCTCTCTCATCTCCACATGGGCAGCTTTCTTACTGGGATGTATCAAACACTTCAGGTAGGAGAGTTCCACAGGGCCACTGAACAACCAGCACATTCCAAGGTCTCCATGGACCCAAACGCACATTATGACGCATCCTCAGGAGAGGCCATTTCAACTCAGCCCCCTGGGTCGCGTGTTCCAGAGGCAGCAGATCAAACATATCTTGTCGCTAATAGCTAATGGGAATGCGAGGCATGCTGTACAGGGATCCATCCTTCGAACCCTGCTCTCCAGTCCTTCCATATGGTATGTCCTGGAGCCATGCAACAGGACTCGAATGTCCCGCAGAAGGAAACCTTGTGGTTTGGGGCAACCTCCAAACTCAGCGTGGAAAAACTTCCTTGGCCTCATGAGGCCCCCACTTCATGAAGGTGCCATCATGGACACATACTCCAGCCTCAGCCAACGTCTGATCCTCAGCCTGACTTCAGATGCAGGAGATTTTGATTCAGCCTCTGCAGAGTGGGCCTGCTCTGCCCTTGGCTCCAATCCTCACACTAGCTTGTGTTTTCAGACTTCCATACTCACACTCCTGGCCCACAAACCCTCCCTACTGGGAATTCTGGGGCCACAATGAAGCACTGTGCCTGCCTCCCAGGAGAAAAACATTGTCTATGGCGCTGCCCAGAAACCCCAAATGAGGATCAAACTGCTTGGCCCTCGGCAACACCCCAATTGCATAGGCTACCTTAAACAGTGATGCTCTGTCGCAAATAGCCTGAGCCCAGACCTTCCAACAGACACCGACACAGCTGGCTGCACACCCAGCACATTGGACCCGCCACTGCCTTACGCCACCATCCATTCCCAACCTGGGTTTTCAGTCATCGGAACCTTGACCTTATCTCCAATCCCTGCACAGGGGTTAACATGATGCACAAGTCAGAACCCCTCCTTCCCCATGGCAAGAAACCTTGCTGCTGGCAGTGAGTCAAACCGTCAGTGTAGGAGAAAACGGCATGGCCCATGAGGCCACGCCCAAGCGTGAGGGCCGCCTTGGGCACAAACACACATTGTGACCCTCAGCGTGAGTACCTTATTCAAGTAACGCCTCTCAGTGACTGGACCAAGAGCCCGCATATGTGGCTTGCCATGCCCATAGGCACCCAGGACTAACTAGATGGTGTTTATTCCAGTTGAGGGAACCCAATGCTGTGCTCTAGTGTCCCTCTCCTGGGGGGTCCCCTGTGGCAGAAAACAGTACTCTTTATTCCCACAGAATGAACACCAACACTTGGGAGCTTGGACAATCCCCCGAGAGGAAGGCTCTTCCTCGGCCTCTGAGACAACCCCTACCCTGACCGGACACTGTAAACGAAACACCCAGAGACAAAATCCTGAGTGAATGCCTCCCACTTGCCCTACTTTGATTTCCAGAGGATCTCCCCTCACGGACTAGAGATCAGGCCTGCCATTACATTGGCCCCTAGCTGAGCCAAGTTTGCTTTTTCAGACATCTGTCCCCACAGCCCTGGCAAACACAGCCTCTAGGCTGGGTCCTCTGGAGCCATACCACAGGACCGTGCCTGCTCTCTCCTGGGAAACTGTGTCCATTCCTTTGGCCACACACCTCCAGAATATGAGAAACCTCAAGGCCTCCGAGGACATCCCACTACTGGGAGCCTCACTGGACTCACAGGGGCATTCGGACACAAGCTGAGCAGCTACATCCATGAATGCATGCACACAGATGTCAACAGAGATAGAAGGTTGAGCCGGACAGGCCTTTAGGCCGTAGTCTCAACTCTTGCTTTGGTTTCCAGGTGTCACTCCTCAGAGGCTTTGGTTCGAAGAACAGGGTACGGGGCTTTCCTGAGGCACGGAACAGAACTCCTCTCGTCTCCACATGGGAAGTTTCCTTGTTGGAGCCGTGTCAAACACCTCATGTTGGAGAATCCTGCAGAGTCCCTGAGCCACCTCCACATTCCAAGGTCTCCCAGGCCACCAAGCCACAGTAGGACTCATCTTCAGGAGAGTCCATTTCAACTCTCCCCCCTGGGTAGCTCACCCAGGAGCCCGCAGATTGAGCCTGCCTTGTCCTGACTAAAGAGTGGGAATATGAGGTGGCGTTCCCAGGCATCCATGCTTAGACACCAGCTCTCGAGTCTTTCCATATGGGGCCTCTTGGAACCATCCAATAGGACTCGACTGTCGTGCAGAAGGTAACCTTCAGTTTTGGAACAGTTCACAAATCCCATCGTAGGCAAACTTTCTGGCTTCATGAAGCCCCCACACACTTCAGGACGAGGCCATGCTGGACAAGAACTCTAGCCTGAGGCACGTCTCATAGTTGACATGACCTCAGTGCAGGAGATCTCGATTCAGCCTCTGCAGAGTGGACCTGCCATGCCCTCGGTCCCAAACCTCACGCTAGCTTGTGTTTTCAGACTTCCTTCCTCACACTCCTGGCAAACAAGCCCTCCGGACTAGGAACTCCAGAACCAAAACCCAGCCCAGTGTCTGCCCAACGGAAGAAAAACGTTTCCCTGTGGGGCTCTCCAGAAAACCCAGATGAGGACCAACCTGCTCGGGCCTCAACGGTACCCGAACTGGATAGGCTGCTCTGGTTACTCATGCTCTGCCTGACACAGCCTGAAGCCAGACGTCCAGACAGACAAGGAGACAGCTGGACGTACACCCAGCACTTCGGACACGCCATGGTCTTATGCCGTCACCTCATCCTTACCTTGGTTTTCAGATATCTGAACCTAGACATTATATCAATTCTCCACACAGCTGGGTATAGCAAGCACAAAACAGAACTCCTCTTTCCCCATGGCTGTCAAGCTTGCTTTTGGCATGGAGTCACACCTTCAGGGTGGGAGAAACCTTCATGGCCCCTGATGCCACGCCCAAACTTGAGTGCTGCTTGGGCACAAATTCACACTGTGACCCTCAGCATGAGCCCCATGTCAAAGAAAGGCCTGTCAGGGCCTGGACCAAGAGCCCACATATGGGGCTTGCCAAGCCCCTATGCACCCAATCCTCACCACGGTTTGAATTTTCCAGTCGCCCCGCCCGTACCTGGAGCTCTGCTCTGGAATCCCTTTCTTGGAGAGACCCATGAGCCAGACAACACGACTCCACCCTTCCCACAAAATGACCCCAAACTCTTGGGAGCTGGGACAAATCCCCAGAGAGGGATACTCGTCCACAATACCTGAGGCCACCGCTCCAATCCACGGCTATCCCGGACACAACATCCAGAGACAAAAGCCTGAAGGAACGCCTCCCACTCGCCCTTGTTTCAGAGGCCCAGGAGCTCCCTCTCGGGCTGTACATCCGGCATGCCATACCCTAGGCGCCACTCATAAGCTGAGTTTGTGTATTCAGACTTCTGTGCCCACAGCCTGGACCCACACAACATCCAGGCTAGGGCCTCTGGACCAAAAAGCGAAAGATTGTGCCTGCCCTCTCCAAGGAAAGTTTGCCCAATCCATTGACCACAAACCTACAGGTTAGGGAAAAGCTCCAAGGTCCCTGAGGCCATCAATAGTATAGGCCACCCTGGACTAAGAGGGGCTCTCTGACACCAGCGGAGCAACTATCTCCACTTAGACTCTCAGACAGTGTCCCCAGAGACAGAAGGTTGAAATGGACAGGCCCCCAGGCCCTAATCTGAACCTTAGCTTTGGTTTCCATGTTTCCGTTCTCAGAGGACTGTTTTCGTAGACCAGCACATGGGGCTTTTCTGAGGCACCAAACCAAACCTCTCTCATCTCCACATGGGCAGCTTTCTTACTGAGATGTATCAAACACTTCAGGTAGGAGAGTTCCGCAGGGCCACTGAACAACCAGCACATTCCAAGGTCTCCATGGACCCAAGCGCACATTATGACGCATCCTCAGGAGAGGCCATTTCAACTCAGCCCCCTGGGTCGCGTGTTCCAGAGGCAGCATATCAAACATATCTTGTCGCTAATAGCCAATGGGAATGCAAGGCATGCTGTACAGGGGTCCATCCTTCGAACCCTGCTCTCCAGTCCTTCCAAATGGTATGTCCTGGAGCCATGCAACAGGACTCGAATGTCCCGCACAAGGAAACCTTGTGGTTTGGGGCAACCTCCAAACTCAGTGTGGGCAAACTTCCTTGGCCTCATGAGGCCCCCACTTCATGAAGGTGCCATCATGGACACATACTCCAGCCTCAGCCAACGTCTGATCCTCAGCCTGACTTCAGATGCAGGAGATTTTGATTCAGCCTCTGCAGAGTGGGCCTGCTCTGCCCTTGGCTCCAATCCTCACACTAGCTTGTGTTTTCAGACTTCCATACTCACACTCCTGGCCCACAAACCCTCCCTACTGGGAATTCTGGGGCCACAATGAAGCACTGTGCCTGCCTCCCAGGAGAAAAACATTGTCTATGGCGCTGCCCAGAAACCCCAAATGAGGATCAAACTGCTTGGCCCTCGGCAACACCCCAATTGCATAGGCTACCTTAAACAGTGATGCTCTGTCGCAAATAGCCTGAGCCCAGACCTTCCAACAGACACCGACACAGCTGGCTGCACACCCAGCACATTGGACCCGCCACTGCCTTAGGCCACCATCCATTCCCAACCTGGGTTTTCAGTCATCGGAACCTTGACCTTATCTCCAATCCCTGCACAGGGGTTAACATGATGCACAAGTCAGAACCCCTCCTTCCCCATGGCAAGAAACCTTGCTGCTGGCAGTGAGTCAAACCTTCAGTGTAGGAGAAAACGGCATGGCCCATGAGGCCACGCCCAAGCGTGAGGGCCGCCTTGGGCACAAACACACATTGTGACCCTCAGCGTGAGTACCTTATTCAAGTAACGCCTCTCAGTGACTGGACCAAGAGCCCGCATATGTGGCTTGCCATGCCCATAGGCACCCAGGACTAACTAGATGGTGTTTATTCCAGTTGAGGGAACCCAATGCTGTGCTCTAGTGTCCCTCTCCTGGGGGGTCCCCTGTGGCAGAAAACAGTACTCTTTATTCCCACAGAATGAACACCAACACTTGGGAGCTTGGACAATCCCCCGAGAGGAAGGCTCTTCCTCTGCCTCTGAGACAACCCCTACCCTGACCGGACACTGTAAACGAAACACCCAGAGACAAAATCCTGAGTGACTGCCTCCCACTTGCCCTACTTTGATTTCCAGAGGATCTCCCCTCACGGACTAGAGATCAGGCCTGCCATTACATTGGCCCCTAGCTGAGCCAAGTTTGCTTTTTCAGACATCTGTCCCCACAGCCCTGGCAAACACAGCCTCTAGGCTGGGTCCTCTGGAGCCATACCACAGGACCGTGCCTGCTCTCTCCTGGGAAACTGTGTCCATTCCTTTGGCCACACACCTCCAGAATATGAGAAACCTCAAGGCCTCCGAGGACATCCCACTACTGGGAGCCTCACTGGACTCACAGGGGCATTCGGACACAAGCTGAGCAGCTACATCCATGAATGCATGCACACAGATGTCAACAGAGATAGAAGGTTGAGCCGGACAGGCCTTTAGGCCGTAGTCTCAACTCTTGCTTTGGTTTCCAAGTGTCACTCCTCAGAGGCTGTGGTTCGAAGAACAGGGTATGGGGCTTTCCTGAGGCACGGAACAGAACTCCTCTCGTCTCCACATGGGAAGTTTCCTTGTTGGAGCCGTGTCAAACACCTCATGTTGGAGAATCCTGCAGAGTCCCTGAGCCACCTCCACATTCCAAGGTCTCCCAGGCCACCAAGCCACAGTAGGACTCATCTTCAGGAGAGACCATTTCAACTCTCCCCTCTGGGTAGCTCACCCAGGAGCCCGCAGATTGAGCCTGCCTTGTCCTGACTAAAGAGTGGGAATATGAGGTGGCGTTCCCAGGCATCCATGCTTAGACACCTGCTCTCGAGTCTTTCCATATGGGGCCTCTTGGAACCATCCAATAGGACTCGACTGTCGTGCAGAAGGTAACCTTCAGTTTTGGAGCAGTTCACAAATCCCATCGTAGGCAAAACTTTCTGGCCTCATGAAGCCCCCACACCCTTCAGGAAGAGGTCATGCTGGACAAGAACTCTAGCCTGAGGCACGTCTCATAGTTGACATGACCTCAGTGCAGGAGATCTCGATTCAGCCTCTGCAGAGTGGGCCTGCGGTGCCCTCGGTCCCAAACCTCACGCTAGCTTGTGTTTTCAGACTTCCTTCCTCACACTCCTGGCAAACAAGCCCTCCGGACTAGGAACTCCAGAACCAAAACCCAGCCCAGTGTCTGCCCAACGGAAGAAAAACGTTTCCCTGTGGGGCTCTCCAGAAAACCCAGATGAGGATCAACCTGCTCGGGCCTCGACGGTACCCGAATTGGATAGGCTGCTCTGGGCACTCATGCTCTGCCTGACACAGCCTGAAGCCAGACGTCCAAACAGACAAGGAGACAGCTGGCCGTACACCCAGCACTTCGGACACGCCATGGTCTTAAGCCCTTACCTCATCCTTACCTTGGTTTTCAGATATCTGAACCTAGACATTATATCAATTCTCCACACAGCTGGGTATAGCAAGCACAAAACAGAACTCCTCCTTCCCCATGGCTGTCAAGCTTGCTCTTGGCATGGAGTCACACCTTCAGGGTGGGAGAAACCTTCATGGCCCCTGATGCCACGCCCAAACTTGAGTGCTGCTTGGGCACAAATTCACACTGTGACCCTCAGCATGAGCCCCATGTCAAAGAAAGGCCTGTCAGGGCCTGGACCAAGAGCCCACATATGGGGCTTGCCAAGCCCCTATGCACCCAATCCTCACCACGGTTTGAATTTTCCAGTCGCCCCGCCCGTACCTGGAGCTCTGCTCTGGAATCCCTTTCTTGGAGAGACCGATGAGCCAGACAACACGACTCCACCCTTCCCACAAAATGACCCCAAACTCTTGGGAGCTGGGACAAATCCCCAGAGAGGGATACTCGTCCACAGTACCTGAGGCCACCGCTCCAATCCACGGCTATCCCGGACACAACATCCAGAGACAAAAGCCTGAAGGAACGCCTCCCACTCGCCCTTGTTTCAGAGGCCCAGGAGCTCCCTCTCGGGCTGTACATCCGGCCTGCCATACCCTAGGCGCCACTCATAAGCTGAGTTTGTGTATTCAGACTTCTGTGCCCACAGCCTGGACCCACACAACATCCAGGCTAGGGCCTCTGGACCAAACAGCGAAAGATTGTGCCTGCCCTCTCCAAGGAAAGTGTGCCCAATCCATTGACCACAACCCTACAGGTTAGGGAAAAGCTCCAAGGTCCCTGAGGCCATCAATAGTATAGGCCACCCTGGACTAAGAGGGGCTCTCTGACACCAGCGGAGCAACTATCTCCACTTAGACTCTCAGACAGTGTCCCCAGAGACAGAAGGTTGAAATGGACAGGCCCCCAGGCCCTAATCTGAACCTTAGCTTTGGTTTCCATGTTTCCGTTCTCAGAGGACTGTTTTCGTAGACCAGCACATGGGGCTTTTCTGAGGCACCAAACCAAACCTCTCTCATCTCCACATGGGCAGCTTTCTTACTGGGATGTATCAAACACTTCAGGTAGGAGAGTTCCGCAGGGCCACTGAACAACCAGCACATTCCAAGGTCTCCATGAACCCAAACGCACATTATGACGCATCCTCAGGAGAGGCCATTTCAACTCAGCCCCCTGGGTCGCGTGTTCCAGTGGCAGCAGATCAAACATATCTTGTCGCTAATAGCCAATGGGAATGCGAGGCATGCTGTACAGGGATCCATCCTTCGAACCCTGCTCTCCAGTCCTTCCATATGGTATGTCCTGGAGCCATGCAACAGGACTCGAATGTCCCGCAGAAGGAAACCTTGTGGTTTGGGGCAACCTCCAAACTCAGCGTGGGAAAACTTCCTTGGCCTCATGAGGCCCCCACTTCATGAAGGTGCCATCATGGACACATACTCCAGCCTCAGCCAACGTCTGATCCTCAGCCTGACTTCAGATGCAGGAGATTTTGATTCAGCCTCTGCAGAGTGGGCCTGCTCTGCCCTTGGCTCCAATCCTCACACTAGCTTGTGTTTTCAGACTTCCGTCCTCACACTCCTGGCCCACAAACCCTCCCTACTGGGAATTCTGGGGCCACAATGAAGCACTGTGCCTGTCTCCCAGGAGAAAAACATTGTCTATGGCGCTGCCCAGAAACCACAAATGAGGATCAAACTGCTTGGCCCTCGGCAAAACCCCAATTGCATAGGCTACCTTAAACAGTGATGCTGTGTCGCAAATAGCCTGAGCCCAGACCTTCCAACAGACACCGACACAGCTGGCTGCACACCCAGCACATTGGACCCGCCACTGCATTAGGCCACCATCCATTCCCAACCTGGGTTTTCAGTCATCGGAACCTAGACCTTATCTCCAATCGCTGCACAGGGGGGAACCTGATGCACAAGTCAGAACCCCTCCTTCCCCATGGCAAGAAACCTTGCTGCTGGCAGTGAGTCAAACCTTCAGTGTAGGAGAAAACGGCATGGCCCATGAGGCCACGCCCAAGCGTGAGGGCCGCATTGGGCACAAACACACATTGTGACCCTCAGCGTGAGTACCTTATTCAAGTAACGCCTCTCAGTGACTGGACCAAGAGCCCGCATATGTGGCTTGCCATGCCCATAGGCACCCAGGACTAACTAGATGGTGTGTATTCCAGTTGAGGGAACCCACTGCTGTGCTCTAGAATCCCTCTCTTGGGGCTCCCCTGTGGCAGAAAACAGTACTCTTCATTCCCACAGAATGAACACCAACACTTGGGAGCTTGGACAATCCCCTGAGAGGAAGGCTCTTCCTCGGCCTCTGAGACAACCCCTACCCTGACCGGACACTGTAAACGCAACACCCAGAGACAAAATCCTGAGTGACTGCCTCCCACTTGCCCTACATTTATTTCCAGAGGATCTCCCCTCACGGACTAGAGATCAGGCCTGCCATTACATTGGCCCCTAGCTGAGCCAAGTTTGCTTTTTCAGACATCTGTCCCCACAGCCCTGGCAAACACAGCCTCTAGGCTGGGTCCTCTGGAGCCATACCACAGGACCGTGCCTGCTCTCTCCTGGGAAACTGTGTCCATTCCTTTGGCCACACACCTCCAGAATATGAGAAACCTCAAGGCCTCCGAGGACATCCCACTACTGGGAGCCTCACTGGACTCACAGGGGCATTCGGACACAAGCTGAGCAGCTACATCCATGAATGCATGCACACAGATGTCAACAGAGATAGAAGGTTGAGCCGGACAGGCCTTTAGGCCGTAGTCTCAACTCTTGCTTTGGTTTCCAGGTGTCACTCCTCAGAGGCTGTGGTTCGAAGAACAGGGTATGGGGCTTTCCTGAGGCACGGAACAGAACTCCTCTCGTCTCCACATGGGAAGTTTCCTTGTTGGAGCCGTGTCAAACACCTCATGTTGGAGAATCCTGCAGAGTCCCTGAGCCACCTCCACATTCCAAGGTCTCCCAGGCCACCAAGCCACAGTAGGACTCATCTTCAGGAGAGTCCATTTCAACTCTCCCCTCTGGGTAGCTCACCCAGGAGCCCGCAGATTGAGCCTGCCTTGTCCTGACTAAAGAGTGGGAATATGAGGTGGCGTTCCCAGGCATCCATGCTTAGACACCTGCTCTCGAGTCTTACCATATGGGGCCTCTTGGAACCATCCAATAGGACTCGACTGTCGTGCAGAAGGTAACCTTCAGTTTTGGAGCAGTTCACAAATCCCATCGTAGCCAAAACTTTCTGGACTCATGAAGCCCCCACACCCTTCAGGAAGAGGCCATGCTGGACAAGAACTCTAGCCTGAGGCACGTCTCATAGTTGACATGACCTCAGTGCAGGAGATCTCGATTCAGCCTCTGCAGAGTGGGCCTGCCGTGCCCTCGGTCCCAAACCTCATGCTAGCCTGTGTTTTCAGACTTCCTTCCTCACACTCCTGGCAAACAAGCCCTCCGGACTAGGAACTCCAGAACCAAAACCCAGCCCAGTGTCTGCCCAACGGAAGAAAAACGTTTCCCTGTGGGGCTCTCCAGAAAACCCAGATGAGGATCAACCTGCTCGGGCCTCGACGGTACCCGAACTGGATAGGCTGCTCTGGGCACTCATGCTCTGCCTGACACAGCCTGAAGCCAGACGTCCAGACAGACAAGGAGACAGCTGGCCGCACACCCAGCACTTCGGACACGCCATGGTCTTATGCCGTCAACTCATCCTAACCTTGGTTTTCAGATATCTGAACCTAGACATTATATCAATTCTCCACACAGCTGGGTATAGCAAGCACAAAACAGAACTCCTCCTTCCCCATGGCTGTCAAGCTTGCTCTTGGCATGGAGTCACACCTTCAGGGTGGGAGAAACCTTCATGGCCCCTGATGCCACGCCCAAACTTGAGTGCTGCTTGGGCACAAATTCACACTGTGACCCTCAGCATGAGCCCCATGTCAAAGAAAGGCCTGTCAGGGCCTGGACCATGAGCCCACATATGGGGCTTGCCAAGCCCCTATGCACCCAATCCTCACCACTGTTTGAATTTTCCAGTCGCCCCGCCCGTACCTGGAGCTCTGCTCTGGAATCCCTTTCTTGGAGAGACCGATGAGCCAGACAACACGACTCCACCCTTCCCACAAAATGACCCCAAACTCTTGGGAGCTGGGACAAATCCCCAGAGAGGGATACTCGTCCACAGTACCTGAGGCCACCGCTCCAATCCACGGCTATCCCGGACACAACATCCAGAGACAAAAGCCTGAAGGAACGCCTCCCACTCGCCCTTGTTTCAGAGGCCCAGGAGCTCCCTCTCAGGCTGTACATCCGGCCGGCCATACCCTAGGCGCCACTCATAAGCTGAATTTGTGTATTCAGACTTCTGTGCCCACAGCCTGGACCCACACAACATCCAGGCTAGGGCCTCTGGACCAAACAGCGAAAGATTGTGCCTGCCCTCTCCAAGGAAAGCGTGCCCAATCCATTGACCACAACCCTACAGGTTAGGGAAAAGCTCCAAGGTCCCTGAGGCCATCAATAGTATAGGCCACCCTGGACTAAGAGGGGCTCTCTGACACCAGCGGAGCAACTATCTCCACTTAGACTCTCAGACAGTGTCCCCAGAGACAGAAGGTTGAAATGGACAGGCTCCCAGGCCTTAATCTGAACCTTAGCTTTGGTTTCCATGTTTCCGTTCTCAGAGGACTGTTTTCGTAGACCAGCACATGGGGCTTTTCTGAGGCACCAAACCAAACCTCTCTCATCTCCACATGGGCAGCTTTCTTACTGGGATGTATCAAACACTTCAGGTAGGAGAGTTCCACAGGGCCACTGAACAACCAGCACATTCCAAGGTCTCCATGGACCCAAACGCACATTATGACGCATCCTCAGGAGAGGCCATTTCAACTCAGCCCCCTGGGTCGCGTGTTCCAGAGGCAGCAGATCAAACATATCTTGTCGCTAATAGCTAATGGGAATGCGAGGCATGCTGTACAGGGATCCATCCTTCGAACCCTGCTCTCCAGTCCTTCCATATGGTATGTCCTGGAGCCATGCAACAGGACTCGAATGTCCCGCAGAAGGAAACCTTGTGGTTTGGGGCAACCTCCAAACTCAGCGTGGAAAAACTTCCTTGGCCTCATGAGGCCCCCACTTCATGAAGGTGCCATCATGGACACATACTCCAGCCTCAGCCAACGTCTGATCCTCAGCCTGACTTCAGATGCAGGAGATTTTGATTCAGCCTCTGCAGAGTGGGCCTGCTCTGCCCTTGGCTCCAAACCTCACACTAGCTTGTGTTTTCAGACTTCCGTCCTCACACTCCTGGCCCACAAACCCTCCCTACTGGGAATTCTGGGGCCACAATGAAGCACTGTGCCTGCCTCCCAGGAGAAAAACATTGTCTATGGCGCTGCCCAGAAACCCCAAATGAGGATCAAACTGCTTGGCCCTCGGCAACACCCCAATTGCATAGGCTACCTTAAACAGTGATGCTCTGTCGCAAATAGCCTGAGCCCAGACCTTCCAACAGACACCGACACAGCTGGCTGCACACACAGCACATTGGACCCGCCACTGCCTTAGGCCACCATCCATTCCCAACCTGGGTTTTCAGTCATCGGAACCTAGACCTTATCTCCAATCCCTGCACAGGGGGGAACCTGATGCACAAGTCAGAACCCCTCCTTCCCCATGGCAGGAAACCTTGCTGCTGGCCGTGAGTCAAACCTTCAGTGTAGGAGAAAACGGCAAACCTGCCGGGCCTCATGAAGCCCCCCATATCCTTCAGGGAGAGGCCATCATTGTCAAAAACTCTAGCTTGAAGCACTTCTCATAGTAGACATGACCGCAATGCAGGAGATCTTGATTCAGCCTGTGCAGAGTGGCCTGCCGTGCCCTCGGTCCCAAACCTCACGCTAGCTTGTGTTTTCAGACTTCCTTCCTCACACTCCTGGCAAACAATCCCTCCAGAGTAGGAATTGCAGAACCACAAGCCTGCCCAGTTACTGCCCACCGGTAGAAAACGTTTCCTTGTTGGGCTTTCCATAAAACCCAGATGAGGATAAACCTGCTCTTGCCTCGACGGCACTCAGATTTGATAGGCTGCTCTGGGCACTAATGCTCTGCCTTTCACAGCCTGATGCCAGACGTCCAGACAGGCAAGGAGACAGCTGGCCACACACCTAGCACTTCTGACACGCCATGATCTTATGCCGTTATCTCTTCCTAACCTTGGTTTTCCGATATCTAAACCCAGATATTATATCAATTCCCCACACTGTTGGGCATCTGAAGCACAAATCAGAACTCCTTCTTCCCCATGGCTGTAAGGCTTGCTCTTGGCATGCAGTCACACCTTCAGGGTGGGAGAAACCTTCATTTCCCCTGAAACCACGCCCAAACTTGAGTGCTGCCTTGGGCAGAAATTCACTCTGTGACCCTCAGCATGAGGCCAATATCAAAGAAAGACCTGTCAGGGCCTTGACCAAGAGCCCTCATATGGGGCGTGCCAAGCCCCTATACACCCAATCCTCACCAGTGTTTGAGTTTTCCAGTCTCCCCCCTGTTCCTGGGGCTCTGCTCTGGAATCACTTTCTTGGAGAGACACATGAGCCAGACAACAGGACTCCACCCTTCCCACAAAATGACCCCAAACTCCTGTTAGCTGGGATAAATCCCCAGAGAGGTTACTCGTCCACAGTCACTGAGGCCACCCCCTACAATCCACGGCTATCCTGGACGCATCCAGAGACAAAAGCCTGAAGGAATCTCGCCCTTGATTCACAAGCCAAGGAGCTCACTCTTTATCTGTACATCCGGCCTGCCATACCCTTGGCGCCACTCATAAGCTGAGTTTTTGTTTTCAGAATTATGTGCCCACAGCCTGGACCCACACACCCTCCAGGCTAGGGCATCTGGAGCCACAGTGAAAGATTGTGCCTGCCATCTCCAAGGAAAGTGTGCCCAATCCATTGACCACAACCCTACAGGTTAGGGAAAAGTTCCAAGGCCCCTGAGGCCATCCTGATAGTGTAGGCTGCCCTGGACTAAAAGGGGCACTCTGACACCAGCTCTGCCATTATCACCACTTAGACTTTCAGACAGTGTCCCCAGAGACAGAAGATTGAAATGGACAGGCCCTTAGGCCCTAATATGAACCTTAGCTTTAGTTTTTATGTGTCTGTCCTCAGAGGACTGGTTTCTTATACCAGCATATTAGGTTTTTCTGAGGCTCCAAACCAAACCTCTCTCGTCTCCACATGGAGTGCTTTCTTACTGGATCTGTATCAAACCCTTCTGGTCGGAGAATTCCGCAGGGCCACAGTACAACCATCACATTTCAAGGTCTCCATGGACAGAAACCCACATTATGACGCATCCTCAGGAGAGGCCATTTCAACTCAGCCCACTGGTTAGCTTGCCCCAGAGCCAGCAGAACAAACATATCTTGTCGTTAATGGCCAAAGGGAATGCGAGGCATGTTGTTCAGGGATCCATCCTTTGAACCCTCCTCTTCAGTCCTTCCGTATGGTATGTACTGGAGCCATTCAACAGGACTCGACTGTCTCGCAGAAGGAAACCTTGTGGTTTGTGGCAACCTCCAAACTCAGCGTGGGAAAACTTCGTTGGCCTCATGAGGCACCTGCTTCATGAAGGTGCCATCAAGGGCACAATCCAACCTCAGCCAATGTCTGATCCTCAGCCTGACTTCAGATGCATGAGATATCCTTTCAGCCTTTGCAGAGTGGGCCTGCTCCCCACCTCACCCTATGTTTTGTTTTCAGACTCTACCCTAGCACTCCTGGCCCAAAAGCCCTCATGATTGGGAATTCTGGTTCCAGAACGAAGCACTCTGCCTGACCCCCAAAGAAAAACATTGTCTATGGCATTGCTCAGAAACCCCAAATGAAAATCAACCTGCTCAGCCCTCGGCAACACCCCAATTGCATAGGCTACCCTAAACACTATGCTCTGTCTTACATAGCCTGAGCCCAGACCTTGTGAGAGACATTGAGACAGTTGGCTTCACACCCAGCACATCGAACCTGCCATGGGTTAGGCCATTTCATCCCTTCCCATTGACCTGGGTGTCTTCCTGGAGGTATATTCTGAGGCTGTGTCAGACTATGCATTTTTTCTGGAGCTTCCTATTGAATTGGGGTGGTATTAGGGGCCTTGCAATTTTCTCTTAATCTGGTGGGTTGGGAAACTGAGACAGGCTGACATTCCTTGGGAGAGCTGGCCCAGTGCTGTTGTGTGTTCCTGGAGGCCCCATCCTGGAGGGCATATGGGTCAGGACTCTGGGTCCAAAGTCTTCAGACACAAACTCGGGTAAGAGTTAAGCTCGAGGTGATGGCAGACCCAATCTGCAGACCCTGAGCGAAGCATCTCCAGATATGAAATTCGGACGGCTGTGAGGCAGGAGCACAGTCTTTTCTGTCTGACTTGTTTGTCTATGATGGCCACGAAATGGAGGGGTGGCCTCATGGGTCCATGTGAGATTCTACCTCTCTGGGAATTCTGCTCGGCACCCAAGAGTTTGGTGTATTTCTGGGGGATGGGAGGAGCGCAGTTTTATGAGTCAGGGATCCCGTCCAAACAGCCATTCCAGAGATGGGTCCTGGGATCTGGAGCCTGGATCACCGCAACAAGGCTTAGGATTTGGGCCTAGGGTCCTGCTCTATGTTTTCCTGGTACAGCTCCCGAGTGTTCTTGTTGGAAATGGGTCTCATTCTGAGGGTCACAATGCCTGTTTTTGCCCAGATGCCCATGCTGAGTGGGTGTGACCTCATGGGCTATGCACTTGGCTCCCACTCTGAGGGTTGGACTGCCATCTCAACATTCAGTTTTTCTGCCATGGGGAAGGAGGTGTACTTTTTTATGCTTCAGGTTCCCCCATGGGCAGGAATTTGAGCTAAGTTCTGGGACAGGTGCCTGAATACCCAGTTCACTTTGAGATGAGGTCCTCGGGCCAAGGCAGGACCCACCTGCAGAAAATGAGTCCTGCTTTCTGGGTAGCTGTCAGGAGCTCGGGCTCGAGCTGTGTCGAACAGAACATTCATGGAGAGTTCGGCCTATGATATTGGGGTGCTTTTGAGAGCTGTGCAACTGAATCCTCATGGGGGATTTTTGCACAGACCCTTTTTTCACTTCTTCTATCTGGTGAGCAGGCAGATGGCTGCATTACGGCTCCAGAATATCCAAGTTGGAGGGTTTGCAGGCGAGGAGTGTGAGGACAGAAGTATGAAAACATAAGCTACGGTTACGCTCAGTGCCGAGCACATGTCTATTCCAATGTACAGCAGTTGTTTCGAGATCTTCAGCACCTGGGCGAGGGGAAGATGTCTGCTCACGCTGGAGTTTGTATCCATGATGGCCAACAAATGGTGGGGAGGCCTCAAGAATTCTTGGAGGTTTTTCCAAGCTGGAGCTTGTGAGCTGCTCCAAACATCAAGGTGTCCTACTAAGGGACAGCAGAAGTCTTCTTACAGGGCTCCAGGGACCCCATTTGGAAGATTCGATAGCAATGCTCTCTGATTGGAGGCCTGGGAAGCCAATCTCTTGTTACCATTGCAGCTGAGGAACAGGGTAAGCTTGAACCAATGACACTGATTCCAAGTTCCAAGTGATTTGCGTTGATGGAAGTTCTCAGTCTAACAGGTCCCAATGCTGCTTGATGTCCAGGGAGACCTTAGAATGTGGTGGCGGCTCTCTGACCATTGAGGATTCTCTATCCTTAGGATTAGACCCAGTACCCAGGAGCCAGGTTTCCTTCTTGGGACAGGAGGTGTGCTCTTGTATGGCTCACGGACCACAGGTTGGACCATATGCTTGAATTTCCAGAACAGCCCTCTAGGGAGAGAGACATCAAAACATAAGCTAGGGTTCTGATGAGGTTTTAGGGCCATGGAAGTTTCAATCTTCGGACTAAGTGCCATTGGCCTGCATGTCATCCTGGAGGTAGGTGCTGAAGCTGTGTCAGGCTGTGCACTTTTTCCAGAGTGGCCTATGAAATTGGGGTGCAGTCAGGGGCCTTGCAGTTTTCTCCTAATCTGGACATTTTGGGAAACTGAGATGGGCAGGGTTTCCTCAGGAGAGCAGGGCCAGTGATGTCATGTGTTTCTCGAGGCCCCATCCTGGAGGTCATGTGTGTCAGGACTTTGGGACCAAAGACTTTAGACACAACCTCGGATAAGAGATAGGAGTGAGGTGTTGGCAGTCCGAATCTGAAGACCCTGAGGGAAGCTCCTCGGGATTTGAAATTCAGGTGGCTGGGAGGGAGGAGCACAGGCTTTTCTGTCTGGATTTTGTGTCTAGGATGGCCACTAAATGGAGGGGTGACCTCATGTGTCCATGGGATATTCTTCCACTCTGGTGATTCTGCTTGGCACCCAAGAGTTTGATTTCTTTCTGGGGAAGAGGAAAAGACTGTATTCCATCTCTGGGATCCTGTCCAAACAGGGATTCCAGAGATGGTTTCTGGGTCCAGACACTGGGAAAACTTAACCAAAGCTTCGATTTGGGATCCTGGTCCAGATCCCAAGGGGGATCTTTGGAAAGGGGTCTCATTCTGAGGGTCACAATGCCTGTTTGTGCCCAGCTGCCCATCCTGTGTAGGCGTGGTCTCATGGACCATGCACCTGGTTCCCACTCAGGGTTGTACAGTCATCTCAACATTCAGTTTTCTGGCCATGGGGAAGGAGGAGCACTCTTTTGTGCTTCCGAGTCCCCTATGGGCAGGAATTTGAGCTAAGTCTGGGACAGGTACCTGAATATCCAGGTTGCTTCAAGATGATGGCCTCGGGCCAAGGTTGAACCCACCTGGAGGATATGGGGCCCACTATCTGGGTGGCTGACAGGAGGTCGGGGATCAGGCGGTGTCAGACAGACAATTTATGCAGAGGTCGGTCTATTATATTGGGGTGCCATTGAGGGCCGTGCAGGAGGATCCTCATGTGGGTTTCTGCGAAGACCCATAGGGCACTTCTTCTTTGTGGTGGGCAGGCAGAAAGCTGCACTGTGGCTTCAGAATTCCCAATATGGAGGGCTTGTAGGCGAGGAGTGTGAAGACAGAAGTCTGAAAACACAAGCCAGGGATAAGCTCAGTGCCGACCACAGGACCATTCCATTGTGCAGTGGTTGTTTCGAGATTTCCAGCACCTGAGTATGGGCGAGGGTCAGATGTCTGCTCACGCTGGGTTTGCATCCATGATGGTCAACGAATTGTGGGGTGGCCTCAAGAATTCTTGGAGATTTTCCCAAGCAGGACCTTGTGAGCTGCTCCAAACAGCAAGGTGTCCTACTGTGGGACAGGGGAAGTCCGCTTACAAGGCTCCAGGGTCCCCCTTATAGACAGATTCGACAGCAGAGGTCTCTGAATGGGGGCCTGGGAAGTCTTCCTTGCATGACCATTGCAGCTGAGGAACATTGCAGGCTTGATCTGCTGGTTTTTGTTCAAATTTCCAAGTGATCTAAGTTGACGGATGTTCTCAGTCTAATGAGTCACAATGCTGCTTGGTGTCCAGGGAGACCTTAGAATGTGGTGGTGAGGGTGCCTGGGTGGCTCAATGGGCTAAGCCGCTGCCTTCGGCTCAGGTCATGATCTCAGGGTCCTGGGATTGAGTCCCGCATCGGGCTCTCTGCTCAGCAGGGAGCCTGCTTCTTCCTCTCTCTCTCTCTGCCTTCCTCTATGCCTACTTGTGATCTCTCTCTGTCAAATAAATAAATAAAATCTATATAAAAAAAAAGAATGTGGTTGTGGATCTGTGGCCATGCAGGATTCTCCTACCTGAGGGTTAGACCCAGTTCCCAGGAGCCAGGTTCCCTTCTCGGGACAGGAGGGGTTCTCTTGTATGGCTCAGGGACCACATGTCGGATCATATGTTGGATTTCAAGACCAGGCCTCTGGGCACAGAGGCCTGAATATCTAGGCTAGGGTTCTTATGAGGTTGTAGAGGCATGTCATCCTCAACCTTCGGACTTAGGGACTTTGACCTGTGAGTCTTCCTGGAGGTAGATGCTCAGGCTGTGTCAGACTGTGCATTTTTTCCAGAGTGGCCTATGAAATTGGGGTGGGCTCAGGGGCCTTGCAGGCTTTTCCTAATCTGGAGGGTTTGTGCAACTGAGACGGCAGAATTTCATCCAGAGATCAGGCCCAGTGATGTAGTGTGGTTCTGTCAGCCCCATCCTGCAGGGAATGTGGTTAAGGGCTCTGGGACCAAAGTCTTCAGACACAAAATTGTGTATCAATTAGGAGGGAGGTGATGGCAGCCCCGATCTGCAGACGCTGAGGGCAGCTCCTCAGGATTTGAAATTCGTGTGGCTGGGAGGCAGGAGCAAAGGCTTTTCTGTCTGGATTGTGTCTAGGATGGCCTTGGAATGCTGGGGTGTCCTCATGTGTCCATGGAATATTCTACCTCTCTGGGGATTCTGCCCAGGACCCAAGAGTTTGGTGTCTCACTGAGAAGGAGAGAGCGTGGTTTACTGTTTCACGGTTCCCGTCAACACAGGGATTCCAGAGATGGGTTATAGGTCCCTGTGCCTGGATAACCCTACAAAGGCTTAGTATTTGGGCCTAGAGGCTTGACTGCCTGGCTCTGTGGGGCTTTGGTTCAGATCCCATGGAGACTTGTTGGAAATGGGTTTCAGGGTAAGGGTCACAATGCCTGTTTGTGCCCAGATGCCCATCCTGAGTGGGCATTGGCTCTTGTTCCATGCACCTGGATCCCAATATGAGGGTTGGACCACCATATCAACATTTAATTTTCCTTCTATGAGGAAGGAGGAGTACTCTTTTGTGCTTCAGATTCCCCCATGCACAGTAATTTGAGCTATGTTCTGGGACTGGTACGTGAATAACCAGGTTGGTTTGAGATGAAGGACTCAGGTCAAGGCAGGTCACACCTGCCAGATATGGGTCCCGCTATCTAGGTGGCTACCAGGAGGTCGGGGCTCGAGCTGTGTCAGACAAAGCATTAGTTCACAAGGTGGCCTATGATATTGTGGTGCTATAGAGGGCTGTGCTGGTGGAACCTTATATGGAGTTTCACGCAGACCCATAGGGCACCTCTTTTTTCTGGTGGGCAGGCAGAAGGCTGCATTGTGGCTCCCAAATTCCCAATATGGGGGACTTGAAGGCGAGGAGTGTGAGAACAGAAGGCAGAAAACACAATCTATGCTTAATCTCAGTGCCGAGAACATGGCCGTTCCAATGTGCAGTGGTTTTTTTCGAGATCTCCAGCATCTGAGTACAGGCGAGGGTCAGATGTCTGCTCATGATAGAGTTTGTATCTATCGTGGCCAACAAATGAAATATCCAGCACCTGAGTAAAGGTGGATTTCAGATGTTTACGCACACTGGAGTTTGTGTCTCTGATGACCGAATGGAGGAGTGGCATCAAGAGGCTGATGCATGTGAGATGCTCCAAACAGCAAGGTTGTTTTTTCTACTGGACAGTTAGAGTCTGGTATGTTTTCTGCAGGGCCCCCCATGTGAAAAGTATGGGTAGCAGAGCCTTTACACATGGATGCCTGGAAAGCACACCTCCATTGACCAATGCAGCTGAGGAACATGCAGGTTCTTTACGGTGCTTCTGGGGCGAAGCACCAAGGTCTTGAGTTGACATGGAATCTCTTGAAGATGGGTTACAATGCTGTTTTTTTTTAACCAGGTAGATCTTAGAATGTGTTGGTGGCTAAGGTGCCTGCAGGATTCTCCTACCCTGAGGGTTTAACACAGGTCGAAGAGCACGGTTACCTTCTGGGGACAGGAGATGTAGTGTTTTGTGGCTCAGGGACCACATGCCGTAACATAAGTTCCTATTCAAGAACAGGCCTCTGAAGACAGATGCCCGACAACCTAATCTAGGGTTCCAATGAGTCCCAGGGGCATGAGAGGTTCAATCTTCAGACTTAGGACAGTTGACTTGGGTGTCTGCCAGAATGTAGGTGATCAGGGAGTTTCATACTGTGCACTTATGTCCAGAGTAACCTCCAATATTGGGGTGGCCACAGGGGCCTTGAATGTTTCAACCAACTCTGGAGGGTTTGGTTAACTGACATGCACAATTTCCATGGGGATGGCAAGCACAGTCCTGTGGTGTGGCTCCAGAGACTCCACCCTGGAGGGCATGTGAGCCATGGTTCTGGGAGGGAAGTCTGCAAACACAAACTTGGGTTAGGTTTAGTGGCTAGGTTATCGCAGGGCAATGTGTAGACCTGGAAGGCTACTCGTCAGGAACAGTAACTGGAATGACCCGAAGGCGGAAGCACAGGCTTTTATATCTGGATTGTGTGTCTAGGGTGACGTCAGAATGTAGCTGTGGCCTCATGGGTCCATGGGAGATTTTTCCTCTAAGGATACAGGCGGCTCCCAATATTTTGATGACTTTTTGGTATGGGAAGACTGCTATTTTCGATCTTAGGTGTGCCCCAAAACAGAGATTCCAGAGATGGGCTCTGGGTCTAGGCGCCTGGAAAATCCCACCAAGGGTTGGGATTTGGGCTTATGGGCAGACCAGGCCTGCAATGCAGGATCTTGGTGGTGCAACTGAGAGGGCTTGTTTGGAAACATGCTCAGGCTGAGCATTACAATGCCTGTTTGTGCCCAGGGTGGCCCTCAGGAGTGGGCGTGGTCCCATTGTCCATTTTCTGGCTCCCACACTGAGGGATGGACACACATTCCAATGGCCAGGTTTCCAGCCATGGGGAAGGAGGAAATATCTATTGTGCTTCATGTTCCCCCATAGGCAGGGATTACAGCAAAGGTCTGGGGACAGATGCCTGAATACCAAGGATGCATAGAGATGACAGATTTGGGCCATGGCCGTTCTCACATGCTGGATATGGGCCCCGCTCTCTGGGTGGCTGACACGAGGTCTGAGCTCAGGCTGTGTCAGACACAGCACTAGTGGCCAGAGAAGTCTATATATTGGGGTTCTCTCCAGGGCCGAGTAAATTGATCCTCATGTAGGGTTTCTGGCCAGACTCACGAAGCACTTCTTTCTGTGGGGCAGGCAGAATGCTGCTTTATGGATCCAGAATTCCCTATCAAGAGGGTTTGGGGACAAATAGGGTGAGAATGCAATTATAAACACCAGCTATGCTTAAATTGAGTGCCAAGCGGAAGTCAGTTTCAATGTGCAGCAGCTTATACGAGATATCCAGCACCTGAGTAAGGGCAGATGTCAGATATTTGCTCACACTTGAGTTTGTGTCTAGGATGACGACTAATGGAGGGGTGGCTTCAGGAGGCAATGGAGGATTACCCACGCTTAAGATTGTGAGATGCTCCAAACAACAAGGTTTCCTTCTAATGGACAGGAGGAGTCTGTTTTTTTTTCCTCCAGGGTCCCTCAAGTGGAAGTTTGCGTAGCAGAGCCCTCCCGCATGGATGACTGGAAAGCACACGTCCAATGACCATTGCAGCTGAGGAACATGACAGGTTCGTTTTGGTGGTTCTGGTGCCAAGTACCAAGGCCTTGAGTTGACTTGGAATCTCTTACAGATGTGTCCCAAAACTGGTTTGTTACAAGGGAGGTCTTAGAATGTATTGGTGGCTATGGGCCACGCTGAGGGTTTGTCACAGGTCGATGTGCACAGTTTCCATCTTGGGAGAGGAGATGTTCTGTTTTGTGGCTCAGGGTACATATGTTGTATCCTGACTTGGTATTCAAGAACAGGCCTCTGAGGATTGATGCTGGCAACCTAATCTAGAGATCCAATGATGTCCTTGGTGCCCATCAGGTTCAATTTTCTTACTAAGGACCATTGATATGGTTGTCTGACTGGATGTAGGTGATCAGGGTGTTTCAGACTGTGCATTTGCATCCAGAGCCACTTCCACTATTGGGGTGGGCTCAGGGGCCTTGCAGGTTTCTCCTAACTTGGAGGCTTTGGGGAACTGTGATGGGCACAGTTTCCTTGGGGATGGCAGGCCCAGTCCTGTGGTAAGGCTTCAGAGACCACCTCCTTGAGGATATGAGAGCCATGGTTTTGGGAGGGAAGTCTGCAAACACAAATTTGGGTCAGGGATAGTGGCAAGGTGATGGCAGGTCCAATGCATAGACCTAGAAGGCATCACGTCAGGAACTGTAATTAGGGTGACTGAAAGCTGGTAGCACAGGCTTTTCTATCTGGATTGTGTGTCCAGGATGGGCTCTGAATGTAGACGTGGTCTCATGGTTCAATGGGAGACTTTTCCTCTCTAAGGATCCTGGTGGATCTCCATAGATTGGTGGTTTTTCAGAGAAGAAAAGAGTGCTCTTTTCCATCTTAGGGGTGCTCCAAAACAGGGAAGAATGCTGTTTTCCAACTTAGGCTTATGCCAAAACAGGGATTCCAGAGACGGGCTCTGGGTCTGGGTGCCCGGATATCCCACCAAGTGTTAGGATTTGGGCCTAGGGGCATTCCAGGCCTGCAATGCAGGATCCTAATGGTGTAACAGAGAGGGCTTGTTTGAAAGCATGCTCAGGCTGAGGGTCATCATGCCTCTTTGTGCCCAGGGGGGCCCTCATGAGAGGGCGTAGTCTCATTGGCCATATAGCTGGATCCCACTTTGAGGGTTGGACACCCATTGCAACAGCCAGGCTTCCTGCAATGGAAAGAGGAGTTCTCTATTGTGCTGCAGGTTCCCCCATTGGCAGGGTTACAGGAAAGGTCTGTGGAAAGTTGCCTTAATACCAAGGATGTGTACAGATGACAGGCTAAGAATTCCCAGGTAACAAAACAGCATTGTTACCCATATTCATGACATTCCATGTAGAAATAAGCCCTTAGTACTTCGCCCCAGAGCCACCAGAATGAACTTGCCATGTTCCTAAGCTGCAATGGTTAGTGGAGGTGTGGTTTCCAGGCAACCATACTCAGACCACGAGGCAACCCTGATTAATAGATTTCCCTGACCACTAGTGCTGTGTCTGACAGAGTCTAAGCCCCGACGACCTCGTGTCAGCCACCCAGAGTTGAGGGCCCATATTTAGCATGAGAGATCGGCCATGGCCCTGGGCCATCATCTGTACCCATCCTTGGTATCCAGTCATCTGTCCCCCAAACTTTGCTGGAATTCCTGCCAATGGCGAACCTGAAACACAATAGAGAACACCTCCTTCCCCATGGCAGGAATATTGGTTGTCCAACCCTCAGCGTGGGAGCCAGCTGCATGGCCAAGGAGACCATGCCCACTCCTGAGGGCCGACATGGGCACAGGCAGGCATGGTGATCCTCAGCCTGAGCATGTTTTCAAACAAACACTCTCAGTTGCTCCTCCAGTACCAGCATTGCATGTCTGGTATGCCCCTAGGCCCAAATCCTAATCCTTGGTGGGATTTTCCAGGTGCCCAGACCCAGAGTCCGTCTCAGAATCCCTGTTTGGGGCACCCTTAAGATGGAAAACAGCACTCTTCCCTTCCCTGAGAAAGGCACCAAACTATTGGGAGCCGCCAGGATCCTTAGAGAGAAAAAATCTCCCATGGACCCATGAAAACAAACCTGCATTCCGAGGCCATCCTGTCCACACAATCCAGCGAGAAAAGTCTTTGCTACCGCCTTCGAGTCATCCTATTTACATTTCCTGACGAGCTGCCCTCCATGTCTATGCATTGGGCCTGTGATCATCTCGACACTAATCCTAACCCCAGTTTGTGTTTGCCAACTTCTCTCCCAAAACCATGGCTTACATGCCCACCAGGATGTGGTCCCTCAAGCCACATCACAGGAAAGTTCCTGCCTTCCCCAAGAAAACTGTGCCCATCAGGTTGTCCAAACCCTCCAGATTAGGAGAAACCTGCCAGGCCCCTGAACCCACCCCAATATTGGAGGTTGCTCTGGATGCAAACGTGCAGTCTGAAACACCCTGAGCACCTCCATCGAGGCAGAAAGCCAAGTCAATGGTTCTGAGTCAGATGATTGAACCTGACATGCCCCTAGGACTTCACTGGAACCCTAGATTGGGTCTTCAGACATCTGTTCTCAGAGTCCTGTTCTGGAATACCAAGTTATGATACAACATGTGGTCCCTGATTCCCACAACAGAACATCTCCTGTCTCCAGAAGGAAAATGTGCTCTTGGATCTATGTCCAACTTTCAGGGTAGATGGATCCTGCATGACCCATTAGCCCCAGCACCTTCTATGATCTCCCTGGTAACAAACCAGCATTGTGACCCAACTTCCTGAGACTTGATGCCAAGTCAAGGTGTTGGTACTTTGCCCAAGAGCCATGAAACGAATCTGCCATGTTCCTCAGGTACAAAGGTCAATGGACGTGTGCTTTCTAGGCATCCAAGAGGTAGTTCTCTGCTACACAAAAATTCCACATAGGGAACCCTAGAGCAAACAAATAAGACTACTCCTGTCAGGTTGAAGGAAACCTTGGTTGTTTGGAGCATCTCACAAGCCCCAGCCTGGGAAGTCCTCCACATTCTCTTGATGCCAACCCTCCATTTGTTAGTCATCATAGACACAAATTCCAGCATGAGCAAACATCTGACATCTGCTCTTACTCAGGTGCTTGATATTCGAATCAGTCACGCACACTGGAAATACCTTTCACTTGACACTGTATTCTTGCATAGTTTGGGTTTACAATTCCATCCTCACCCTACTGGACTGCAAGTCCTCTTGAGAGGGAATTAGGGAGACAAAACGCAACATTCTGCCTTCCCCATAGAAAGAAGAAGGGCCTGGTGAGTCTGCCCAGAAACTCCCCATGAAGATCAATCTACTTGGCCCTCGAGGGAACCCCGATTTATACTTTGCGCTGGCCACTAGCGCTGTGTCTGAGAGAGCCTGAGCCCCAACCTCGTGTCAGCCACCCAGAGTGTGGGGCCCTTATCCAGCATGTGGGACTGGCCATGGCCCAGTCATCTCTACCCATCCTTGGTATTCTGGCAACTATCCCAGATCTTTGCTGGAATCCCTACCAGTGGGGGAACCTGAAGCACAATTGAGAACTCCTCCTTCCCCATGGCAGGAAGCCTGGCTGTTGCTATGGGTGCCCAACCCTCAGAATTAGAACCAGGTGCATGGCCAATGAGACAACGCCCAATCATAAGGGCCGCCTGGGCCAAAGCAGGCATTGTGTCCCTCAACCTTAGCATGCATTCAAACAAATGCTCTCAGTTGTTTCTCCAGGGTCCCGCATCGCAGGCCTGGTATGCCCTTAGGACGAAATCCTAACACTTCGTGGGATTTTCCATGCCAACATAACCAGAGCCCGTCTCTGGAATCTCTGTTTTGAAGCACCCCTATGATGGAAAACAGCACTCTTCCCTCCCCTGAGAAAACTATTAGGAGCTGCCAGGATGCGTAGAGAAGAAAAATCTCCCAGGGCTCCATAAGACCACACCTTCATTCCGAGGCCATCCGGGACACACAATCCAGATACAAGGGACTGTGCTACCACCTTCGAATCACCTGGTTTACAGTTCCAGACGAGCTGCCCTACAGACCTACGCATTGGGCCTGTGATCACCTCGCCATTAACCCTACCCCAAGTTTGTGTTTGCAGACTTCTTTCCCAAAACCATGGCTCACATGCCCTCTATGATGGGTCTCTGTAGCCACACCACAGGAAAGATCCTGCTATCCCCAATGAAACTGTGTCCATCACAGTTGCCCAAACCCTCCAGATTAGGAGAGACCTGCAAGTCCCCTAAGCCCAGTCCAATATTGGAGGCCACTCTGGACACAAATGCACAGTGTGCAACACCCTGATCACCTCCATCCAGGAAGACACCCAAGTCAATGGTCCTGAGTCAGAAGATTGGTCCCTGAACACCACAATAGAATATCTCCTGTCCCCAGATGGAATTCGTGCTCTTCAACTTGTGTCAAGGGTCGGGGTATATGAATTATGCACAGCCCCTTAGCCCCCAGCACATTCTAAGATCTCTCTGGTAACAAACAAACAGCATTGTGATCCATCTTCATGAGATTCCATGTCACTTCAAGTCCTTGGTAATTCGCCCCAGAGCCACCAGAATGAACCTGCCATGTTCCTCACCTGATATGGTCAGTGGAGGTGTGCTTTCCAGGCATCCATGTGGGAGTGCTCTTCTACTTATTCTTTCCACATGTGGGACCCTGGAGCAAACAAACCAGACTGCCACTGACCAGTAGAAGGGAACCCTCTGTTTGGAGCATCTCAGAAGCACCAGCAGGAGAAATTCTCCATGGCCCTTGACACAACCCCTCCATTTGTCAGTCATCATAGACAAAAACTCCAGCATGAGAAAACATCTGAAATCTGCCGTTATTTAGATTCTGCATTTTCTTTTCCACCACTGCACACTGGAACTGCGTTTCACTTGACACTGAATTTAACAATAGCTTGGGTTTAGAATTCCATCCTCAGCCTCCTGGTCTGCAAGCCCTCTAGAGAGGGAATTTGGAGTTACAAGGCAACATTCTGCATTCCCACTAGAAAGAAATAGGGCCTGGTGAATCTTCCCAGAAACTCCACATGAGGATCAATCTACTTGGCCCTCGAAGGAACCTTGATTTATAGGCTGTCCTGGGCACTAGTACTAGTACTAGTACTAGTACTGTGTCTGACAGAGCCTGAGCCAAGACCTAGTTTCAGGCACCCAGAGATATGAGCCCATATCCAGCATGTGAGATTGGCCAGGGCCCAAGTCCATCATCTCTACCCATCCTTGGTATTCAGGCACCTGTCCCCAGACCTTTTATGTAATCCCTACCAATGGGGTAACCTAAAGCACAATAGAGAACTCCTCCTTCCCCATGGTAGGAATCCTGGCTGTTGATATGGGTGTCCAAACCTCAAAGTGGGAGCCAGCTGCATGGCCAAGGAGACAATGCCCACTCATGAGGGCTGCCCTGGGCACAAGTTGCCATTGTAACCCTCAGCTTGATCAAGCCTTCAAAAAAATGCTCTTAGTTGCACCTCCAGGATCCTGCATTGCAGGCCTGATATGCCCTTAAGCCCAAATCCTAACACATCGTGGGATGTTCCATGTGCACATACCCAGAGCCCGTCACTGGAATCCCTGTTTTGAGGCACCCCTAAGATGGAAAACAGCACTCTTCACTTCCCTGAGAAAGCCACCAAACTAATGGGATCCCCCAGGATCCTTGAGAAGAAGAATCTCCCATGGTCCCATGAGTCCACACCTGTATTCCGAGGCCAGCGTGGATATGCTATCCAGATACAAGAGACTGTGCTACTGGCTTTGAGTCACCTGATTTACAGTTCCTGACGTGCTGCCCTCCAGATCTTTGAATTGGGGCTGTGAACACCTCTCCATTAACCTTATCCCGAGTTTGTGTTTGCAGATCTCTCTCTAAAAACCATTGCTCACATGTCCTCCAGGATGGGGCCCCTAGAGTCACACCACAAGACTGTGCTTGCCATCCCCAAGGAAACTGGGCCCATCACAGTTGCCCAAACCCTCCTGATTAGGAGAAACCTGGAAGGCTCCTGAGCACATCCCAATATTGGAGGCTGCTCTGGATGCAAATGCACAGTCTGAAACACCCTGATCACCTCCATCCAGGCAGACACCCAAATCAATGGTCCTGAGTCAGATAATTGAACCTGACATGGCCCTAGGACCTCATTGGAAGAGGGATTAACTTTTCAGGCACTTGTCCTCAGAGGCCTCTTCTGGAATACCAACTTATGATACAAATTATGGCCCCTGAGCCCCAGGGTGGGAAATCCTCCATGGCCTCTTGACGCCACCTCTCCATTTGTTGGTCATCATAGACACAAACTCCAGCCTGAGCAAACATCTGACATCCGCCCATATTCAGGCGCTGATATTGGAATCAGCTGCTGCACACTGGAACTGCCTTTCGCTTTGCAATGAATTTAAGCTTAGCTTCAGACTACAATTTCATCCTCACCCTACTGGTCTGCCATATCTCTTGATAGGGAATTCTGGAGCCACAACGCAACATTCTGCCTTCTTCATAGATAGAAGGACCTGGTGAGTCTGCCCATAAACTGCACATGAAGATCAATATACTCAGCCCAGGAGGGAAAACCTATTTATAGTTTGCCCTAGCCACTAGTGCTGTGTCTGACAGAGCCTGAGCCCCTACCTCGTGTCAGCAACCCAGAGAGTGGGGCCCACATTAACCATGTGAGACCGGCCATGGCCCAGGGCTGTCATTACTACCCATCCTTGGTATTCAGGCATCTGTCCCCTAGATCTTAGCTGGAATCCCTACCAATGGGGGGACCTGAAGCACAATAGAGAATTCATCCTTCGCCATGGCAGGAATCCTGGCTTTTGGATGGGTGTCCAACCCTAGGAATGGGAACTGGCTTCATGGCTGAGTAGACATCGCCCAATCCTGATGGCCTCCGGGGCACAAGCAGGCATTGGGACCCTCAGCTTGACCATACTTTCAAACAAACGCTCTCAGTTGCACCTCCAGGATCCCGCATTGCAGGCCTGGTATGGCCCTAGGCCTAAATATTAACCCTTGGTGGGATTTTCCAAGCACTTAGACCCAGAGCTGGAATGCCTGTTTTGGGGCACGCCTAAGCTGGAAAACAGTACTCATCCCTTCCCGGAGAAATCCAACAAACTATTGAGAACCGCCAGGATCCTTGAGAGGAGAAATCTCCCATGGACCCTTGAGACAACACCTGCAATAAAGGCCATTCTGGAAATTAAATCCAGATACAATTACCTGTGCTACCACCTTTGAGTTACGTGATTTACAGTTCCAGTCTTGCTGCCCTCCTGGTCTATGGATTGGGACTATGATCACCTTGCCACTAACCCTAACCTAAGTTTGTGTTTGCAGACTTCTCTCTCAAAATCATGGCACAAATGTCCTCCAGGATGGGGTCTCTGGAGTCACACCACAGGACAGTTCCTGCAATCCCCAAGGAAACTGCCCATCACAGTTGTCCAAAAACCCCATATAAGGAGAAACCTGCAAGGTACCTGAGCCAACCCTATTATTGGATGCCACTCTGGACACAAATGCACAGTCTGAAACACCCTCATCACCTGCATCCAGTCAGACACCAGAGTCAATGATCCTGAGTCAGAAGATTGAATGACATTCCCCTAGGGCCTCATTCAAACCCTTTATTAGGTTTTCAGGCTTCTGTCCTCAGAGACCTGTTCTGGATTACCAATTTATGATACAACATATGGCCGCTGAGCCCCACAACAGAATATCTCCTGCCCCCAGAAGCAATCCGGGCTCTTGGGCCTGTGTCAAATCCTCAGGCTAGATGAATCCTGCATGGCCCATTAACCACCAGCACATTCTAAGATCTCCCTGGTAACAAACCAACATTTTGACCCATCTTCATGAGGTTCCATGTCCAATCCAGTCTTTATTTCTTCGCCTCAAAGCCACCAGATGCCATGTTCCTTCGCTGTCATGGTCAATGAAGGTGTGCTTTCCAGTCACCCATGTGGGAGATCTATGTTATCCGATCTTTCGACATGGGGAACCATGGAGGAAACAAATCAGACTGCCCCTGTCTGGTAGAAGGAAACCTTGCTGTTTGGAGCATCTCAAAAACACCAGATTGGGAAATCCTCCATAACCTCTTGACGCCACCCCTCCATTTTTGTGTCATCATAGACACAAACTCCAGCATGAGCAAATATCTGACATCCACCCTCACTCAAGTGCTGAATATTGGATTCAAACATTGCACACTGGAAATTCCATTTGCTTGATACAGAATGTAACCATAGCTTAGGTTTACAATTCCATCCTCAGCCTCCTGGTCCACAAGCCCTCTTGATAGTGAATTCTAGAGCCACAAAGCAGCATTCTGCCTTCCCCTTACAAACAAGAAGGGCCTGGTGAGTCTGCCCAGAAACCATACATGAGGATCAATCTGCTCGGCACTTGAGGGAACCCCAATTTATAGGCTGCCCTGGGCACTAGTGCTGTGTCTGACAGAGCCTGAGCCAAGACCTAGTGTCAGCCACCCAGTGATCGGGGCCCATATCCACGATTTGATACTGGCCATGGCCCATATCCATCATCTTTACCCATCCTTGGTATTCAGGCCTCTGTCCCCAGACCTTTGCTGGAATCCCCGCTAATGGGGGAACCTGAAGCACTATAGAGAACTCCTCTTTCCCCATGGCAGGATTCTGGCTGTTGGGATGGTTTTCCAACCCTCAAAGTGGGAGCCAGCTGTATGGCCAATGTGACCACGCCCACTCATGAGGGCCACCTGGGCATAAGCAAGTATTGTGACCCTCAGCCTGAGAATGATTTCAAACAAGCCCTCTCAGTTGCACCTCCAGGATCCTGCATGCAGGCCTGGTAAGCCACTAGGCCCAAATCCTAAAACTTGGTGGGATTTTCCAGGGGACCAAAGCCAGAGTCGGTCTCTGGAATCCATATTTTGGGGCACCCCTAACATGAAAAAAAGCACTCTTCCCTTCCCCGAAAAAGCCACCAACTATTGGGAGCCACCAGGATCCTTAGAGAGGAAAAATCTCCCATGGACCCATGAGGCCACAACTGCATTCTGAGGCCATCCTGCACACAATACAGAGAAAAAAGCCTGTGATTCTGCCTTTGAGTCACCCGATTAACAGTTCCTGAAGAGCTGCCATCCATGTCTATGCATTGGGCCTGTGATAACCTTGCCACTAACCCTAACCCAAGTTTGTGTTTTCAGACTTCCCTCCCAAAACCATGGCTCACATGCCCTCCAGTTTGTGATAACTGGAGCCACACCACGGGATTGTACCTGTCTTCCCAAAGGAAACTGTGATTGTCAATATTAAACAAACACTCTAGATGAGGAGAAACCTGCAAGGCCCCTACGCCCAGCCCAATATTGGAGGCCACTCTGGACGCAAATGCACAGTCTGACACACCATATCACCTACATCCAGGCTGATATCCAAGTCAATGGTCCTCAGACAGAAGATTGAACCTGACATGCTCCTAGGATTCACTGGAACACTAGAATAGGTTTTCAGGTATCTGTACTCAGAAGGCTGTTCTGAATATCAATGTATGATACAATATGGTCACTGAGCCACACAAAAGAACATCTCCTGTCCTTAGAAGAAAGCTGTGCTCTGGACCTGTGTCAAACACTCTGGGTAGATGAATCCTTCAAGGCCCCCTGGCAACCAGCACATTCTATGACCTCCCTGACAACATACCAGCATTGTGACCCATCTTCATGAGACTCCATGACAACTCCAGCCCTTGGTACTTCGGCCCAGAGCCACCAGAATGAAACTGCCATGTTCCTCTGCTGCCATGGTCAATGTAGGTGTACTTTCCAGGCATCCAGCAGGAGTGCTCTGATACCAACTTTCCACATGGGGAACCCTGGAGGAAACAAACCAGACTCCCCTGTATGGTAAAAGGAATCTTTTCTGTATGGAGTATCTCAAGCCTGAGGGTGGGTAATCCTCCATGGCCTCTTGAGGCCACCCATCCATTTGTTGGTCATCATAGACACTAACTCCAGCGTGAGCAATCAACTGACATCTGCACTTACTCAAGTGCTGGATATTTGAATCAGCTGCTACACACTGGAATTGCCTTATGCTTGGCACTGAATTTAAAAGTAGCTTGGCGGGACGCCTGGGTGGCTCAGTTGGTTAAACAGCTGCCTTCGGCTCAGGTCATGATCCCAGCGTCCTGGGATCGAGTCCCACATCAGGCTCCTTGCTCCGCAGGGAGCCTGCTTCTCCGTCTGACTCTGCCTTCCACTCTGTCTGCCTGTGCTTGCTCTCGCTCGCTCTCTGACAAATAAATAAAATCTTGAAAAAAAAAAAAGTAGCTTGGGTTTGCAATTCCATCCTCACCCTGGTGTTCAGTAAGCTCTCTTGATAGGGAATTCTGACGCCACAACACAGCATTCTGCCTTCCCCATAGCAAGAAAAAACAGCCTGGAGAGACTGCCCAGAAACCCTACATGAGGATAAATCTACTCGACCCTCGAGTGAACCCCATTTATAGGTTTACCTGGCCACTAGCGCTGAGTCTGACAGAACCTCGTCTCTGACCTCGTGTCAGGACCCAGAGACTGGGCTCCAACTCCAGAATGTGAGACCAGCCATGTCCCAGGGCTGTCATCTCTACCCATTCTTGATTCAGGCATCTGTCCCCAGACATTTGCTGAAATCCCTGCCAATGGGGGAACCAGAAGCACAATAGGGAAATCCTCCTTCCCCGTGGCAGGAATGATGGCTCTTGGGATGGGTTTCCAGACCTCAGAGTGGTAGCCAGCTGAATGGCCAATGATAACCCGCCCACTCATGAGGGCCGCCCTGGACACAAGCAGGCATTGTGACCCCCAACATGAGCATGCTTTCAAACAAACACTCTCAGTTGCATTCCAGAATCCAAATTTGCAGGCCTGATATGCCCCTAAGCACAAATCATAACACCTGGTGGGATTTTTCAGGGGCCCAGAAACACAGCCTGTCTCTGGAATCCCTGTTTTGGGACACCCCTAAGATGGAAAATAGCACTCTCCCCTTCGCCAAGAAAGCCACCATAGTATAGGGAGCCGCTAGGATCCTTGAGAGGAAAAATCTCCCATGGATCCATGAGACCACACCTGTATTCCGAGGACATCCTGGACACAAAAGCCAGATACACAAGCCTGTGCTACCACCTTCAAGGCAACTAATTTATAGTTCCAGACGAGCTGCCCTCCAGGTCTATGCATTGGGCCTGCGATCACCTCACCGCTAACCTTAACCCGAGTTTGTGCTTACAGACTTCTATCCCGAAACCATGGCTCATATTTCCTCCAGGATGGGGTCTCTGGAGCCACACCAAAGGACTGTGCCTGCCATCCCCAAGGAAAATGTGTCCGTCACATTTGCCTAAAACTTCGAGATAAGGAGAAACCTGCAAGGCCCCTGAGCCCACCCCAATACTGGAGGCCCCTCTGGACACAAATGTGCAGTCTGAAATACGCTGATCACCTGAATCCAGGCAGATACCCAAGTCAGTGTTTCTCAGTCAGAAGATTGAACCTGACATGCTCCTATGACCTCATTGTAACCCCTGATTAGGTTTTCAGGCATCTATAATCAGAGACCTGTTCTGGAGTACCAACTTAAGATACAACATATGGTCTCTGATCCCCACAACAGAACATCTCCTTTCTTTAGATGGAAGCCGTGCTCTTGGAACTGTGTCAAACCCTCAGGGTAGATGAATCCTACTTGGCCCGTAGCCACCAGCAGATTCTAAGATCTCACTGGTAACAAGCCAGCATTGTGACCCATCTTCATGAGACTCCATGACAACTCCAGCCCTTGGTACTTCGGCCCAGAGCCACCAGAATGAAACTGCCATGTTCCTCTGCTGCCATGGTCAATGTAGGTGTACTTTCCAGGCATCCAGCGGGAGTGTTCTGATACCAACTTTCCACATGGGGAACCCTGGAGGAAACAAACCAGACTCCCCTGTATGGTAAAAGGAATCTTTTCTGTATGGAGTATCTCAAGCCTGAGGGTGGGTAATCCTCCATGGCCTCTTGAGGCCACCCATCCATTTGTTGGTCATCATAGACACTAACTCCAGCGTGAGCAATCAACTGACATCTGCACTTACTCAAGTGCTGGATATTTGAATCAGCTGCTACACACTGGAATTGCCTTATGCTTGGCACTGAATTTAAAAGTAGCTTGGCGGGACGCCTGGGTGGCTCAGTTGGTTAAACAGCTGCCTTCGGCTCAGGTCATGATCCCAGCGTCCTGGGATCGAGTCCCACATCAGGCTCCTTGCTCCGCAGGGAGCCTGCTTCTCCGTCTGACTCTGCCTTCCACTCTGTCTGCCTGTGCTTGCTCTCGCTCGCTCTCTGACAAATAAATAAAATCTTGAAAAAAAAAAAAGTAGCTTGGGTTTGCAATTCCATCCTCACCCTGGTGTTCAGTAAGCTCTCTTGATAGGGAATTCTGACGCCACAACACAGCATTCTGCCTTCCCCATAGCAAGAAAAAACAGCCTGGAGAGACTGCCCAGAAACCCTACATGAGGATAAATCTACTCGACCCTCGAGTGAACCCCATTTATAGGTTTACCTGGCCACTAGCGCTGAGTCTGACAGAACCTCGTCTCTGACCTCGTGTCAGGACCCAGAGACTGGGCTCCAACTCCAGAATGTGAGACCAGCCATGTCCCAGGGCTGTCATCTCTACCCATTCTTGATTCAGGCATCTGTCCCCAGACATTTGCTGAAATCCCTGCCAATGGGGGAACCAGAAGCACAATAGGGAAATCCTCCTTCCCCGTGGCAGGAATGATGGCTCTTGGGATGGGTTTCCAGACCTCAGAGTGGTAGCCAGCTGAATGGCCAATGATAACCCGCCCACTCATGAGGGCCGCCCTGGACACAAGCAGGCATTGTGACCCCCAACATGAGCATGCTTTCAAACAAACACTCTCAGTTGCATTCCAGAATCCAAATTTGCAGGCCTGATATGCCCCTAAGCACAAATCCTAACACCTGGTGGGATTTTTCAGGGGCCCAGAAACACAGCCTGTCTCTGGAATCCCTGTTTTGGGACACCCCTAAGATGGAAAATAGCACTCTCCCCTTCGCCAAGAAAGCCACCATAGTATAGGGAGCCGCTAGGATCCTTGAGAGGAAAAATCTCCCATGGATCCATGAGACCACACCTGTATTCCGAGGACATCCTGGACACAAAAGCCAGATACACAAGCCTGTGCTACCACCTTCAAGGCAACTAATTTATAGTTCCAGACGAGCTGCCCTCCAGGTCTATGCATTGGGCCTGCGATCACCTCACCGCTAACCTTAACCCGAGTTTGTGCTTACAGACTACTATCCCGAAACCATGGCTCATATTTCCTCCAGGATGGGGTCTCTGGAGCCACACCAAAGGACTGTGCCTGCCATCCCCAAGGAAAATGTGTCCGTCACATTTGCCTAAAACTTCGAGATAAGGAGAAACCTGCAAGGCCCCTGAGCCCACCCCAATACTGGAGGCCCCTCTGGACACAAATGTGCAGTCTGAAATACGCTGATCACCTGAATCCAGGCAGATACCCAAGTCAGTGTTTCTCAGTCAGAAGATTGAACCTGACATGCTCCTATGACCTCATTGTAACCCCTGATTAGGTTTTCAGGCATCTATAATCAGAGACCTGTTCTGGAGTACCAACTTAAGATACAACATATGGTCTCTGATCCCCACAACAGAACATCTCCTTTCTTTAGATGGAAGCCGTGCTCTTGGAACTGTGTCAAACCCTCAGGGTAGATGAATCCTACTTGGCCCGTAGCCACCAGCAGATTCTAAGATCTCACTGGTAACAAGCCAGCATTGTGACCCATCTTCATGAGACTCCATGACAACTCCAGCCCTTGGTACTTCGGCCCAGAGCCACCAGAATGAAACTGCCATGTTCCTCTGCTGCCATGGTCAATGTAGGTGTACTTTCCAGGCATCCAGCGGGAGTGTTCTGATACCAACTTTCCACATGGGGAACCCTGGAGGAAACAAACCAGACTCCCCTGTATGGTAAAAGGAATCTTTTCTGTATGGAGTATCTCAAGCCTGAGGGTGGGTAATCCTCCATGGCCTCTTGAGGCCACCCATCCATTTGTTGGTCATCATAGACACTAACTCCAGCGTGAGCAATCAACTGACATCTGCACTTACTCAAGTGCTGGATATTTGAATCAGCTGCTACACACTGGAATTGCCTTATGCTTGGCACTGAATTTAAAAGTAGCTTGGCGGGACGCCTGGGTGGCTCAGTTGGTTAAACAGCTGCCTTCGGCTCAGGTCATGATCCCAGCGTCCTGGGATCGAGTCCCACATCAGGCTCCTTGCTCCGCAGGGAGCCTGCTTCTCCGTCTGACTCTGCCTTCCACTCTGTCTGCCTGTGCTTGCTCTCGCTCGCTCTCTGACAAATAAATAAAATCTTGAAAAAAAAAAAAGTAGCTTGGGTTTGCAATTCCATCCTCACCCTGGTGTTCAGTAAGCTCTCTTGATAGGGAATTCTGACGCCACAACACAGCATTCTGCCTTCCCCATAGCAAGAAAAAACAGCCTGGAGAGACTGCCCAGAAACCCTACATGAGGATAAATCTACTCGACCCTCGAGTGAACCCCATTTATAGGTTTACCTGGCCACTAGCGCTGAGTCTGACAGAACCTCGTCTCTGACCTCGTGTCAGGATCCAGAGACTGGGCTCCAACTCCAGAATGTGAGACCAGCCATGTCCCAGGGCTGTCATCTCTACCCATTCTTGATTCAGGCATCTGTCCCCAGACATTTGCTGAAATCCCTGCCAATGGGGGAACCAGAAGCACAATAGGGAAATCCTCCTTCCCCGTGGCAGGAATGATGGCTCTTGGGATGGGTTTCCAGACCTCAGAGTGGTAGCCAGCTGAATGGCCAATGATAACCCGCCCACTCATGAGGGCCGCCCTGGACACAAGCAGGCATTGTGACCCCCAACATGAGCATGCTTTCAAACAAACACTCTCAGTTGCATTCCAGAATCCAAATTTGCAGGCCTGATATGCCCCTAAGCACAAATCCTAACACCTGGTGGGATTTTTCAGGGGCCCAGAAACACAGCCTGTCTCTGGAATCCCTGTTTTGGGACACCCCTAAGATGGAAAATAGCACTCTCCCCTTCGCCAAGAAAGCCACCATAGTATAGGGAGCCGCTAGGATCCTTGAGAGGAAAAATCTCCCATGGATCCATGAGACCACACCTGTATTCCGAGGACATCCTGGACACAAAAGCCAGATACACAAGCCTGTGCTACCACCTTCAAGGCAACTAATTTATAGTTCCAGACGAGCTGCCCTCCAGGTCTATGCATTGGGCCTGCGATCACCTCACCGCTAACCTTAACCCGAGTTTGTGCTTACAGACTACTATCCCGAAACCATGGCTCATATTTCCTCCAGGATGGGGTCTCTGGAGCCACACCAAAGGACTGTGCCTGCCATCCCCAAGGAAAATGTGTCCGTCACATTTGCCTAAAACTTCGAGATAAGGAGAAACCTGCAAGGCCCCTGAGCCCACCCCAATACTGGAGGCCCCTCTGGACACAAATGTGCAGTCTGAAATACGCTGATCACCTGAATCCAGGCAGATACCCAAGTCAGTGTTTCTCAGTCAGAAGATTGAACCTGACATGCTCCTATGACCTCATTGTAACCCCTGATTAGGTTTTCAGGCATCTGTAATCAGAGACCTGTTCTGGAGTACCAACTTAAGATACAACATATGGTCCCTGATCCCCACAACAGAACATCTCCTTTCTCTAGATGGAAGCCGTGCTCTTGGAACTGTGTCAAACCCTCAGGGTAGATGAATCCTACTTGGCCCGTAGCCACCAGCAGATTCTAAGATCTCACTGGTAACAAGCCAGCATTGTGAGCCATCTTCATGAGATTCCATGTCAACTACAGGCCTTGGTACTTCACCCCAGAGCCTTCAGAAAGAACCTGCCATGTTCCTCAGCTGCAATGTTCAGTGAAAGTGTGCTTTCCAGGCATCCATGTGGGAGTGCTCTGCTACCCAAACTTTCCACATCGGGGACTCTCGAGCAAACAAATCTGACTGCCCTGTCCTGTAGAAGGAAACCTGGCTGTTTGGAGCATCTCACAAGCTCAAGTGTGGGAAATTCTCTATGACCTCTTTTCAACTCCTCTCCATTTGTCGGTCATTATAGACACAAACTCCAGCTTGAGCAAACATCTGACGTCTGCGCTTACTCAGGTGCTGGATATTTGAATCAGCCGCTGCACACTGGAAATGCCATTCGCTTGTCACTGAATTTATTCATAGCTTGGGTTTACAATTCCATCCTCACCCTACTGGTCCACAAGCCCTCATGATAGGGAATTCTGCAGCCACAACACAGCATTCTGCCTTCCCAATAGAAAGAAGAAGGGCCTGGTGAGTCTGCCCAGAAACTCCACATTATGATCAATCTACTTGTCCCTTGAGGGAACCCTGAATTATAGACAGCCCTGGCCCCTAGTGTTGTGTCTGACAGAGCCTAAGCCCCGACCTCGTGTCAGCCACCTAGAAGGCGGGGCCCATATCCCGCATGTTAGACTGGCCACGGAACAGAGCCGTCATCTTTACCCATCCTTGGTATTCAGGCATGTGTCCCCAGACCTTTCCTGGAATCCCTACCAATGAGGGAACCTGAATCACAATAGGTAAATCCTCATTCCCCATGGCAGGATTCCTGTAAGTTCGGAAGGGTGTCCAACACTCAGAGTGTTAGCCTACTGAATGGCCATTGAGACCACCCCCATTCCTGAGGGCCACCCTATGCAAAAGCTTGCATAGTGACCCTCAGCCTGAGCATGCTTTCAAACAAACGCTCTCAGTTGTATCTCCAGGACTTGCATTGGAGGCCTGGTAAGCCCCTATGCCCAAATCATAACCCTTGGTGGGTATTTCCAGGTGCCCAGAGCCAGAGCACTTCTCTGCAATCCCTGTTATGGGACACCCTTAATATGGAAAACAGAACTCTTTCCTCTCTGAGAAAGCCACCACATTATAAGGAGCCGCCAGGATACTTGAGAGGAAATATCACCCATGGACACCTGAGACCACACCTGCATTCTTAGTCCATCGTGGATACACAATCCAGATAAAAAAGCCTGTGCTACCTCCTTTGAGGCATGCGATTTACATTTCACACGGAGCTTCCCTCCAGGAGTATGCATTGGGCCTACAATCACTTCGCCACTAAACCTAACCCGCATTTGTGTTTGCAGACATCCCTCCGAAAACCATGGCTCTCATGCCCTCCAGCATGGGGTCTTTGGAGTCACACCACAGGACTGTGCCCACCATTGCCAAGGAAACTGTGCCCATCAAATTGCCCTATCTTTCCAGATTAGGAGAAACCTGCAAGGCCCCTGAGCCCACCCCAATACTGGTTGCCACTCTGTACACAAATGCACAGTCTGGAACACCCTGATCACCTACATCTAGGCAGACTTTGAAGTCAATGATACTGAGTCAGAGGATTGAACCTGACATTCCGTTAGGATTTTATTGGAACCCTAGATTAAATTTTCAGGCATCTATCCTCAGAGGCCTGTTCTGCAATACCAAATTATGATACATTTGGTCCGTTAGCCCCACATCAGAACATCTCTTGTCCGAGAAGGAAACCGTGCCCTTTGACCAGTGTCAAACCCTCAGGGTAGATGAATCCTACATGGTCCCTTAGCCACCAGCACACTGTAAGGTCTCCATGGTAACAAACCTGCATTATGACCCATCTTCATGAGACTTCATGTCAACTCCAGGCCTTGGTAATTCGCCCAAGAGCCACCAGAACGAATTGGCCATGTTTCTCAGCTGCAATTTTAATGGAGGTGTGCTTTTCAGGCATCCACGTGGGAGTGCTCTGCTACCCAAACTTTCCACATGGGGGACCCTGGAGCAAATAAACCAGACTCCCCCTGTCTGGTAGAAGGAAACTTTGCTGTTAGAAGCATCTCACAAGCCCCAGCATGTGAAATCCTCCATGGCCTCTTGACGCCACCCCTCCATTCATCGGTCATCATAGACATAAACTCCAGCATGAGGAAATGTCTGACTTTCACCTTTACTCAGGTGCTGGATATCTGGAATCAGACACTGCACAATGGAACTGCCTTTTGCTTGGCACTGAATTGAACCTTAGCTTGAGTTTACAATTCCATCCTCACCCTACTGGTCCCCAAGCCCGCTTGATAGGGAATTCTGGGGCCACAACGCAGCTTTTTGCCTTCCCCTTAGAAAGAAGAAGGGCATGGTGATTCTGCCCAGAAACTCTGCATGAGGATCAATCTGCTCAGCCCTTGAGGGATCCCTGATTCATACTCAGCCCTGACCACTAGTTCTGTTTCTGACAGAGCCTGAGTGCTCAATTCATGTCAGCTACTCAGAGAGTCAGGCATGTGAGACTGGCCATGTCTCAGGTCCCTCATCTCTACCCATCCTTGGTATTCAGGCATCTGTCCCCAGACATTTGCTAGAATACCTGCTAATGGGGGAACCTGAGGCACAATAGAGAATTCTTCCTTTTCCATGGCAGGAATCCTGGTAGTTGGGATGGGTGTCCTACATTAAAGTGGTAGCCAGCTGCATGGCCAAGGAGACAACTCCCACTCATAAGGGCTGCCCTAATCACATCAGGCATTGTGACACTCAGACTAGCATGCTTTCAAACAAACGCTCTCAGTTGTACCTCCAAGTCACACATTGTAGGCCTGGTACTCCCCTAGGCCCAAATCCTAATCCTGGTGGGATTTTCCAAGCACCCAGACTCACAGCCCTTCTCTGGAATCCCTTTTTGGGGAACATCTAAGATTGAAAACAGCACTCTTCCATTCAAATGAGAAAGCCACCATACTATTGGGAGCTTCCAGGATCCGTAGAGAGGAAAATACTCTCATGGAAACATTAGAACACACCTGCATTCCAAGGCTATCATGGACACACAATCCAGATACAAAAGCCAGTGCTAGAGCCTTCGAGGTACGTGATTTACAGTTCCTGACGATCTGCCCTCCAGGTCTATGCATTGGGCCTACGATCACCTCGCAACTCAACCTAATCCGAGTTTGTGATTGCAGACTTCTCTCCCAAAACCATGGCTTACATGCCCTCCACGATGGAGTCTCTGGAGCCACACCACAGGACTGTGCCTGCCACCCCCAAGGAAACCGTGCCCACAAATTTGCCTAAACCTTCAAGATTAGGAGAAACCTGCAAGGCCCCAGAGCCCACCCCAATATTGGAGGCCACTCTGTACACAAAGGCACAGTCAGAAACACCCTGGTTGCCTACATATAAGCAGACACCGAAGTCAATGGTCCTGAGTCTGATGATTCAACCTGAAATTCCCCTTGGACTTCATTGGAACCCTAGATGAAGTTTTTAGGCATCTGTCCTCAGAGGCCTGTTTTGGAATACCAACTTATGATACAACATTTGGTCCGTGAGCCCCACAACAGAACATCTCCGATACCCAGAAAGAAACCGTGTTCTTCGACCGGTGTCAAACCATCAGGATAGACTAATCATACATGGCCCCTTAGCCACCAGCACATAGTAAGATTTCCGTGGTAAGAAAACTGCATTGTGACCCAACTTCATTAGAATCCAGGCCTTGGTACTTTGCCCTAGAGCAACCAGGAAGAACCTGCCATGTTCCTTAGGTGCAATGGTCAATGTAGGTGTGCTTTCCAGTATCCACGTGCGAGTACTATGCTACCCAAACTTTGCACATGGGGGAACCTGGTGTAAACAAACCAGACCTCCCCTGTCCAGTAGAAGGAAACCTTATGTTTGGATCAACTCACAGGCCTCAGCGTGTAAACTGCTCCATGGCCTCTTGATGCCACCACTCCATTGGTTGGTCATCATAGACACAAACTCCAGTCTAAGCAAACATCTGACATGCACCCTTATCCCAGTGCTGGATGTCTTGAATAAACCACTGCACATTGGAACTGCCTTCCACTTGGCACTGAATTGAACCATAGCTTGTGTTTACAATTCCATCCTCACCTGACTGGTCCCTAAGCCCTCTTGATAGGGAAATCTGGGGCCACAACGCAGCATTCTGCCTTCCCCATCGAATGAAGAAATGCCTGGTGAGTCTGCCCTGAAAACCCACATGAGGATCAATCAGGTCGGCCCTCGAGTCAACACCGATTTATAGGCTGCCATGGCCACTAGTGCCGTGTCTGACAGAGCCTGAGCTCGACTGAGTTTCAGCCACTAAAGAGCAGGCCCCATATCTAGCATTTGGGATTGCCATGGCCCAAGTATGTCATCTCTACCCATCCTTGATATTCAGGCACCTGTCCCCAGACCTTGGCAGGGATCCCTGCCAATTAGGGAACTTGAAGCACAATAGAGAAATCTTCTTTCCCCATGGCAATAAACCTGGCTTTTGGGATGGGTGTTCTACCCTCAAAGGGGGAGCCAGTTACAAAATCAATGACACCACACACACTCCTGAGGACTACCCTTGGCACAAACAGGCATTGTGACCCTCACCCTGAGCATGCTTTCAAAAAATCCCTCTCAGATTCACCACAATGATCCCTCATTTCAGGCCTGGTATGCCTGTAGGTTCAAATCATAACACTTGGTGGGATTTTCGAGGTGCCCAGACCCAGAGACCATCTCTGGAATTTTTGTTTTGGTGCACCCTTCAGATGGAAAACAGCACTCATCCCTTCCCCAAAAATGTCACCAAATTATGAGGAGCCACCAGGATCCATAGAGAGGCAATGTCTCCCATGGACCCATGAGAACACACCTGCATTCCGCGGCCATCCTGGACACACAATCCGGAGAGAAAAGCCTGTGCTACTGCCTTCCATTCACCCTAATTACAGTTCCAGATGAGCTGCTCTCAAGGTATATGCATTGGGCCTGTGATCACCTCGCCTCTCACCCTAATTCGAATTTGTGTTTGCAGACTTATCTACCAAAACCATGGCACACATGCCCTCCAGGATGGGGTCTCTGGATCCACACTGCAGGACTGTCCCTGCCATCCACAAGGAAACTGTTCCCATCACAGTTGCCCAAACTGTCTAGATTAGGAGAAACCTACAAGGCCTCTGGGCCTACCCCAATTTCGGCGGCCGCTCTGAACACAAATGCACAGTCTGAAATACCCTGATCTCCTACATCCAGGAACACAGCCAAGTCAATGGTCCTGAGTCAGAATAATGAACCTAACATGCCCCTAGGACGTCATTGGAACCATTGATTCGGTTTTCAGACATGTGTCCTCAGAGGCCTGTTTTAGAATGCGAACTTATGATACAACATGTGGTGGCTGGGCCACACAACAGAACATCTCCTGTCCCCAGAAGGAAACCGTGCCCTACAATCTGTGCAAAATCCCAGAGTAGTAGATTCCTGCACAACTACTAAGCCACCAGCACATTCTAAGATCTACCTGGTAACAAACCAGCTGTGTGGCCCATCTGCAAGAGATTCCATGTCAAATCAAGGACTTGGTACTTTGCTACAGAGACACCAGAATAAAGCTGCCATGTTCTTCAGTTGCAATGGTCAATGAAGTTGAACATTCCAGGCATCCATGCGGTAGAGCTCTGCTACCCAAACTTTCCACATGGGGGACCCTGGAGCAAATAAACCACACTCCACCTGTCCAGTAGAACGAAACCTTGCTATTTGGAGCAGCTCATGAGTCTCAACGTGAAAATCCCTCCATGGCTTCTTGACGCCACCCCTCCATTTGTCAGTCATCATAGACACAAACTCTAGTGTGAGCAAATATCCGACGTCCTCCCTTACTAAGGTGCTGGATATCTCGAAAAAGCTGCTGGACACAGGAACTGCCTTCCGCTTGGCAGTGAATTGAACTGTAGCTTGTGTTTACAATTCCTTCCTCACCCGACTGGTCCCCAAGCCTTCTTGATAGCGAATTATGGAGACACAACACAGCATTCTGCCTTCCCGATAGAAACAAGTGCCTGGTGAGTCTGGCCAGAAACCCCACATGAGGATCAATCTGCTCGGCCCTATATCGGAGGGACGCTGATTTATAGGTTGCCCTGGCCACTAGTGCTGTGTCTGACAGAGCCTGAGCCCAGACCTAGTGTCAGTCACCAGAGTTTGAGCCCCACATCTAGTATTTGGAAATGCCATGGCTCAAGTATTTCATCTCTACCCATCCTTGGTATTCAGGCACCTGTCCCCAGACCTTTGCTGGAATCCCTGATAATGGGGCATCCTGAAGCACAATAGAGAACTCCTCCTTCTTCATATCAGGAAACTTGGCTGTTAAAAAGGGTGTTCAACCCTGAAAGGGGGAGTCATTTACAAGTCCAGTGAGACCACACAAACTCCTCAGGGATGCCCTGGAGGCAAACAGGCCTTGTGACCCTCAGCCTGAGCATGCTTTCAAACAATCCTTCTCTGTTGCACCACCATGAACCCGCATTGCAGGCCTAATATGCCCTAAGCCCAAATCCTAGCACTTGTTGTGATGTCCCAGATGCCCTGAACCAGAGCCCGTCTCTGGAATCCCTGTTTTGGGGCACCCATAAGGTGGAAAACATCACTCTCCCCTTCCCCGAAAAAGCCACCAAACTATGGAGAGCCACCAGGATCCATAGAGAGGAAAAGACTTCCATGGACCCATGAGACCACACCTGCATTCCAAGGCCATCCTGGACACACAATCCAGAGAGAAAAGCCTGTGCTACTGCCTTCCAGTCTCCCTAATTATAGTTCATGACGAGCTTCCCTCCAGGTCTACGCATTGGGCCTGTGATCACCTCGCCACTCACCCTAATTTGTATTTGTGTTTGCAGACTTCTCTCCCAAAACCATGGCTCACATGCCCACCAGAATGTGATCTCTGGAGCCACACCACAGAACTCTGGCTGCCAACCCCAAGGACACTGTGCATATCAGATTTGCCCAAACCTTCCAGATTAGGAGAAACCTGTGTGGCCCCTGAGCCCACACCAATATTGCCGGCCACTCGGGATGGAAATGCGCAGTCTGAAACACCCTTATCACCTACATCCAGGGAAATAGCCAAGTCAATGATCGTGAGATAGACGATTGAACCTAAAATGCCAGTAGGCTCTCAATGGAACCCCATTAGGTTTTCAGGCATCTGTCCTCAGGGGCCTGTTCTGAAATACCAATCTATGACACATCATGTGGTCTCTGAGCCACACGACAGAACATCCCCTGTCCCCAGAAGAATACCATGCTCTTCGACCTGTGCCAAACCCTCAGGGTAGGAGAATCCTGCATGGCACCTTAGCAACTAGCACATTCTAAGTTCTCCCTGGTAACAAACAAGCATTGTGACCCATCTGCAAGAGATCCCATGTCAACTCAAGGACTTGGCACTTTGTCCCAGAGCCACCAGAACGAATCTGCCATGTTCCTCAGCTGCAATTGTCAATGGAGGTGTGCTTTCCTGGCATCCATGCCGGAGAGCTCTTCTTCACAAACTTTCCACATGGGGAAACCTAGAGTAAACAAACCAGACTTCACCTACTCTGTACAAAGAAATGTTACTTTTTGCAGCAGTTCACAGGCCTCAGCATGTGAACTCCTCCATGGCCTCTTTATACCACCCCTCCACTTGTCGGTCATCATAGACAAAAACTCTAGTGTGAGCAAGCATCTGACATCCACCCTTATTCCAGTGCTGGATGTCTCGAGTAAACTGCTACAAATTGGAACTGCCTTCTGCTTGGCACTGAATTGAACCATAGCTTTTGTTTACAATTCCACCCAAAACTGACTGGTCCCCAAGCTCTCGTGATTGGGAAATCTGGAGCCACAACACAGCATTCTGCCTTCCCTATTGAATGAACAAATGCCTGGGAATCTTCCCAAGAAACTCCACATGAGGATCAATCTGCTCCGCCCTCGAATCTACTCTGATATAAAGGCTGCCATGGCCACTAGCGCTGTGTCTGACAGAGCCTGAGCCCCGACCGAGTTTTAGGCCTCATATCTAGCATTTGGGATTGCTATGGCCCAAGTACGTCATCTCCACCCATCCTTGGTATTCAGGCACCTATCTCGAAACCTTGCTGGAAACCCTGCCAATGGGGCAACCTGAAGCACAGAGGAACCTGACGGAAGAGAACTCATCCTTCCTCATGGCAGGACATTTGGCTGTTGGGTTGGGTGTCCAACTCTCTAAGAGGGAGCCAGATATATGACCAATGAGACCACTCCCACTCCTGAGGGCCGCCATGGGAGCAAACAGGCATTGTGAGACTCAGCCTGAGCAAGCTTTCAAACAATCCCTCTCAGTTGCACCATCATGATCCCGCATTGCAGGCCTCATACACCCCTAGGTGCAAATCCTAACCCTTGGTGGGAAGTCCCAGATGCCCAGAAAAAGAGCCTGTATCTGGAATCCCTGTTTTGGGGCACCCATAAGATGGAAAACAACACTCTTCCCTTCCCCAAAAAAGCCACCAAACTATGAGCTGCACAGATCCATAGAGAGGAAAAGTTTCCCATGGACCCATGAGACTATACCTGCATTCCGAGGCCATCCTGGACACACAATATAGAGAGAAAAGCCTGTGCTACTGCCTTCCAGTCACCCTAATTACAACTCCTGACAAGCTGCACTCCAGGTCTACTCATTGGGCCTGTGATCACCTTTCCACTAACCATAACCCACATTTGTGTTTGCAGACTTCTCTCCCAAAACCATGGCTCATATGCCCTCCAGGACAGGGTCTCTGGATCCACAACACATGACTAGGCCTGCCATCCCCAAGGAAACTGTGCCCGTCAAACCTGCCCAAACCTTCCAGTTTAGGAGAAACACGCAAGAGCCCTGAGCCCAACCCAATATTGTCGGCAGCACTGGACACAAATGCCAGTCTGAAACGCCCTGATCACCTACATCCAAGCAGACAGCCATTTCAATGTTCCTGGGTCAGAAGATTGTACCTGACATGCTCCTAGGACGTCATTGGAACACTAGATTAGGTTTTCAGGCATCTGTCCTCAGGGTCCTGTTCTGAAATACCAACTTAGGATACAACATGTGGTCCCTGAGCCACACAATAGAATATCTCCTGTCCCCAGTAGGAAACCATGCCCTTCGACCTGTGCCAAACCCTCAAGATTGGAGAATCCTGCACAGCACCTTAGACACCAGCACAAACTCTAGTTTGTGCGTTGACCCATACCACAAGCTTTCCATCTGCTGGACAGTCGAGTCCTGTTGAATGGCTCCAGGATGTCCCATACGGAAAGACTGGAGAGCAGGATTCGAAGGATGGATGCCTGTACAGCATACCTCACATTCCCATTGGCTCTTTGTGACAAGACATGTTTGAACTACTGGCTCTGGGGCGAGCTAACTAGGGGGCTGAATTGAAATGGACTCTCCTGCGGATGGGTCATAATGTGGGTTTGTGTGCATGGAGACCTTGGAATATGTTGGCAGCTCAGGGGCCATGAAGTATTCGCCTAACCGAAGGGTGTAATATTGCTGAATTAAAAAGAGATCCCTATGTGGAGATGAGACAGGTTCTCTTTGGTGCCTCAGAAAATCCCCAGATACTGGTCTTCAAACCAGTTATCTGAGTAGAGACACCTGGAAACCAAAGCTAGGGTTCAGATTAGAGCCTAGATGCCTGTCCGTTTCAATCTTCTGTCTCTGGGGACACTGTCTGAGTATCTAAGTGGAGATAGTTGCTCAGCTGGTGTCAGAGTGCCCCTCTTAGTCCATGGCCGAGGCATGGCCTTGGAGACCTTATTGGATTTTCCTAATCTCTAGGGTTGTGGCCAATGGATTGGGTACAGTTTTCTTGGAGAGGACTGGCACAGTCCTTCAGTGTGTCTCCATAGGCCCTAGCCTGGAGGGTGTGTGGGTCCGGGCTGTGGGCACAGAATTCTGAAAACACAAACTCGGCTTGGGTGCGGAGCCGAGAGCATGGCAGGATGGACCCACAGACCGTGAGAGGAGATCCTCAGCTTATGAAAGAAGGGCAAATGGGAGGCAGTCACGCAAGCTTTTGTCTTTGGATGTTTTGTCTCCCATAGCCGTGGAATGTAGGGGTGACCTCAGGGGCTATGGAAGAGTCTCCCTCTCTGAGGAGTTGGTCCAGCTCTTAAGATTTTGGGGACATTTTGTGGGAAGGGTGGAGTCCTGCTGTCTGGCTCATGTGTTCTTCCAGGAGAGGGACTCCAGATCACAGTCCTGGGTTCGAGCAAATGGAATACTCGAGCTCTTGTGAAGATTGGAATCATAGGGGCTTGGCAAGCCCCATATGCGGGCTCTTAGTCCAGGCCCTGAGAGACCTTACTTCGACATGGGGCCCATGCTGATGGTCCCAATGCGAGTTTGTACCCAAGGAGGCACTCAAGTTTAGGCTTGGCCTCACGGGCCATGAAGGTTTCTCCTACACTGAAGGTATGACTCCATGCCAACAGCAAGCTTTCCAGCCATGGGGAAGGAGAAGATCTGATTTGTGCTTCAGTTACCCACGTTTGCCAGGATTTGATATAATATCTAGGGTCAGATGTCTGAAAACCCAGGTTGGGAAGAGATGACAGCATAAGGCCATGGCCTGTCTGATGTGCTTAGTGTGCAGCCAGCTGTTTCCTTGTCTGTCGGGACGTCAGGCTGTGTCAGACAGAGCATTACTGACCAGGGTAGCTTTTCCAGTTAGGGTGCAGTCGAGGCCAGAGCAGGTTGGTTCTCATTTGTGGTTTCTGGAGAGCCCCATAGGGCAACGTTTTTCTTCTGGTGGGCAGGCAGAAAACTGTGTTGTGGTTCTGGAATTCCCAGTCTGGAGGGCTTGTTTGCCAGGAGTGTGAAGAGGGAAGTCTGAAAACACAAGCTAGCGTTAGGTTTGGGGCCGAGGGCATGGCAGGCCCACTCTGCAGAGACTGAATCAAGATCTCGTGCATCTGAGGTCAGGGCGAGTATCAGACGTTGCCTCAGGTTGGAGTTTTTGTCTATTATGGCCCCTTCCTGAAGGGGGTGGGGGCGTCATGAGGCCAGGGAGGTTTCCCAACGCTGGGAGTTATGAGCTGCCCCAAACATCAAGGTTTCCTCTGTAGGACAGTCGAGTACTATGAGATGGTTCTAGGATGAACCCTACAGAAAGACTCGAGAGAAGGGGTCTAAGCATGAATGTCTGCAAATGCCACCTCACATTCCCACTGGCTGCTTGGGGCAAGGCAGGCTCAATCTGCAGGCTCTTGGGCGGGTTTCTCAGAGGGCTGAGTTGAAATGGACTCTCCTGAGGATGAGTCATTCTGTGGGTTGGTGGCCATGGAGACCTTGGAATGTGGCGGTGGCTCAGGGACTCTGCAGGTTTCTCCAAACCGAAGGGTTTGACACAGCTCCAACAATGAAGCTTCCCATGTGTAGACGATAGTTGTTCTGTTTGGTGTCTCAGGAAAGCCCCAGATGCTGGTCTTCAAACCCAGGCCTCTGAGGAGTGACACCTGGAAACCAAAGCAAGAGTTCAGATTAGGGCCCAGGGGCCTGTCTGGTTCAATCTACTGTCCCTGCCGACATCTGTCTGTGTTTCTGCATGGAGGTAGTTGCTCAGCTAGTGTCAGGATGCCTTTGTCCAGAGAGGCTTATAGTAGTGGGATGTCCTCAGGGGCCTTGAGGTTTCTCCTATTCTGTGGGGTTATGGGCAATGGAATGGGCATAGTCTCCTTGGAGAGAGCAGGACAGTCCTGTGGTGTGGCTCCAGAGGCCCCAGCCTGGCGGCTGTGTGGGCCAGGGCTGTGGGGACAGACATCCAAAAACACAAACTCGGCTGAGGTTTGGGGCTGAGGTTATGGCAGGAGTGATCTACAGTCCGTGAGGGGAGCTCATTGTGATTAGAAAGTAAGGCGAGTGAGAGGCGGTCGTTCAGGCTTATGTCTCTGGATGTTGTATTCATGATGGTCATTTAATGTAAGCATGGTCTCATGGGCCATGGAAGTCTCCCTCTCCGGTGATTTGTCCGGCTCCCAAGAGATTGGGGTCATTTTGTGGGAAGGGAGGAGTCCTGTTTTCTGCCTCATGTGTCCCCACAATAGAGGGATTCTAGAGCAGAGCACTGGGTACATACAACTGGAATACCCACCCTCTGGTTAGGCCTGGGGTCCTATGGGCATGGCAAGCCCATATGCAGATTCTTGGTCCAGCCACTGAGAGACGTTACTTGAATAGTGGACTCATGCTGAGGGTCACAATGTGTGTTTGTGCCCAAGGTGGTCCTCAATATTGGGCGGGACTTCATTGAGCTTGCAGGTTTCTCCTACACTGAACCTTGGACATGCCAACCTCAGGGTTTCTTGCCATGGGGAAGGAGGAGTTTTGATTTCTGCATCACGTTCACCTCTGGGCACTAATTGGAGATAAGGTCTAGGTTCTGAAGCCTGAAAACCGAGGTTTGGAAGAGATGACGACCTAAGGCCATGGCGGGTCCGATGTGTTCAGTTTGGGGCCAGCTTTCTAGGTGTCGTTCAGGAGGTCTGCACTCAGGCTGTGCCAGACAGGGCATTCGTGCCCAGATACGCTGTATAATTGGGGTACAGTTGAGTGGCATGCAGAAGATAATTATTTGGGGTTTCTCCGTAGCCCCATAGGGCAAAGTCTTTCTTCTGGAGGGCAGGCAGAGTGCTGCATTCTGGCTCCGGAACTGCCAAACTGGAGTCCTTGGGGCCAGGAATGCAAGGATGTAAGTCTGAGAACTTAAGCTTTGCTTTGGTTTCAGGGCGAGGACATGGCAGGCACACTCTGCAGAGCTGAATTGAGATTTCATGCATCTGAGGTCAGGGCGAGGTTCATATGTTGGCTCAGGTTGGAGTTTCTGTCCATGATGGCCCCTTCATGAAGGGGGGTCATCACACCATTGGTGTTTTCCCATGATGGCAGTAGTGAGATGCTCCAAACCACAAGGATTTTCTGCGGGTCAGTTGAAACCTGTTGGATGGCTCCAGGGCATCCCATATGGAACAATTGCAGAGCAGGGTTCTAAGGATGGATGCCTGGGCATCCGGCCTTGCATTCCAATTGTCTCCTAGCGAAACGGCACGTTTGATTGCTGCCTATGATGTAGCAGCCGAGGGGGCTGAGTTGAAATGCATTCTCCTGAGGATCGGTCATAATGTGGGATTGTGTCCATGGAGACCTTGGAATGGGGCAGTGGCACCAGGGCTCTGAAGGATGCTCCTAACCAGAGGTTTTGACACAGCTCCAAGAAGCATTTTTCCCATGGGGAAACAAGATTTGTTCTCATTGGTGCTTCAGTAACCCCCAATATGCTGGTATTGGAAACCAGAACTCTGAGGAGAGATGCCTGGAAACCAAGGCAATGGATCTGATTAGGGCCTGGGGCCTGTCTGGTTTAATCTTCTTCTCTCGGTTCATCTGTCTATGGGATTGAGTGGAGGTAGTTCCTCAGCTGGTGTCAGATTGCCCCTATTTGTCCTGGGCAGTCTACACTATTGGGATGGCCACTTAGACTTTGGAGGTTTCTCCTAATTTGCAAGTTTGTGGCCAATGAAATGGGCAGAATTCCTTTGGGGAGGGAAGGCACAATCCTGAGGTGTGGCTCTAGGGGCTCAAGCATGGATGGTGTGTGGGTCAGAGCTGTGGGGACAGAAGTCTGAAAACAGAAACTCGTCTTAGGTTTGGGGACATAGGTATGGGAGGCCCGATCTACAGACCTTGAGCAGAACTCTTCAGGATATGAACAAAGAGTGAGTGTGAGGCACTTGCTCAGGCTTTTGACTCTGGATTTTGTGTCACTGATGGCCGTGGAATGTAGGGGCGTCCTCATGGACCATGGGTGAGAGTTCCTCTATGGGGATTTGGATGATCCCAATATTTTGGGGTCATTCCGTGGGATGGGAGGAGTCCATTCTGTTTTTTATTTTTATTTTATTTTATTTTATTTTTTTTTACCTCAGGTGTGCCACTAAAGAGGGATTCCAGAGCAGAACCCTAGGAAGGGGCGACTGGACAACCCGAACTCTGTATAAGATTGGGGGCCTAAGGGCATGGCAATCCCCATATGGGGTACCTTGGTCCAGCCACTGAGAGGTCTTACTTGAGTACAGTGCTCACACTGAGGGTCACAATGCATGTTTTTGCCCAATGTAGGCATCAAGCATGGGCGGGGACTCATGGGCCATGCTTGATTCTCCTACACTGAACTTTGGACAACATACGAACCACAAGGTTTCTTTCCATGGGGAAGGAGGAATTCTGATTTCTGCATCATGTTCACCCCTGGGCAGTGACTGGAGATAAGATCTAAGTTCTGAATCCAGAAAATCGAGGTTGGGATGAGATGATAACCTAAGGTCATGGAGGGTCCGATGTGCTCAGTGTGCGGTCAGCTTTCTGGGTGTTGTTCAGGAGGTATGGATTCAGGCTGTGTCAGACAGTGCATTAGTGCCCAGGTTAGAATGTATAATTTGGGTACAGTTGAGTTCCATGTAGGTTCATCCTCATTTATTGTGTCAGGGAAGCTCACTGGGGCAACATTTTTCTTCTGGTGGGCAGGCAGAGTGCAGCATTGTGGGTCCAGAATTGCCAAACTTAAGGGCGTCGGGACCAGGAGTGTGAGGACGTAAGTCTGAGATCATAAGCTAGACTTAAGTTTCAGGGCGAGGGCACGGCAGGCATCCTCTGCAGATCCGAATCAAAATCTCATTCATCTGAAGTCAGGACGAGGATCAGACTTAGGTGCAGGTTGGAGTTTCTGTCCATGATGGCCCCTTCATCAAAGGGGTGGAATCTCGAGGCCATGGAGGTTTTCCCACGTTGGGAGTTGTGGGATGCTCCAAACTGCAAGGATTCCTTCTGCGGGAAAATTGAGAACTGTTGGATGGCTCCAGGACATCCCATATGGAATGACTCCAGAGCCGGGTTCTAAGGATGGATGCCTGAGCAGACTGCCTCTTACACCAATTGTCTCCCTGCCACAAGACAGGTACGATCTGATGGCTATGCAGGAGCAATCGTGGGAGCTGAGTTGAAATGGACTCTCCTGAAGATGGGTCTTAATGTGTGTTTGTGTCCATGAGGACGTTGGAATGGGGTGGTGGCCCCAGGGCTCTAAAGGATTGTAACCGGAGATTTTGAAACAACTCGAAAGAGCAAGTTTTCCATGTGGAGACAAGATTTGTTCTAATTGGTGCCTCAGGAAACCCACATATGCTGGTATTAGAACCAGGCCTCTGAGGAGAGATACATAGAAACCACAGCAATGCATCCAATTAGGTCCTAGGAGCCTCTCTGGTTCAATCTTCTTCTCTGTCGACATCTGTCTATTTTATGAAATGGAGGTAGTTGCTCAGCTGGTGTCAGACCGCTCCTGTTTGTCCGGGCGGCCTACACTATAGGGATGGCCTCGGGGACTTTGGAGGTTTCTCCTAAATTGTATGATTATGGACAATGGCATGGGCAGAATTCCTGTGGAGTGGGCAGGCACAGACCTGATGTGTGGCTCCAAGGGCCCAGCCTTGAGGGTGTGTGGGCAAGGACTGTGGGGACAGATGTCTGAAAACACAAACTCAGCTTAGGTTTTGGGACGTAGGTATGGCAGGTCCGATTTACAGACTATGAGGAGAACTTTTTGGGATATGAATAAAGGGTGAAAGTGTGACACTTGTCAGGCTTTTGCCCCTGGATTTTGTGTCAATGATGGCTGTGGAATGTCGAGGAGTCCTCATGGGCCATGGAAGAGTCTTTCTCTCTGTGGATTTGGCCAGATCCCAATTGTTTTGGGTTAATCTGTGGGATTCAGTTTTGTTAACTAAGGTGTCCCACCAAAAGAGGGATTCCAGAGCAGAGCCCTGGACAACAAGAAATCTAACTAAAAATACGGGCCTAGGGGCATGGCAAGCCCAATATGCCTTCTAATGGTCCAGCCACTGAGAGGCCTTCATTGAGGACAGAACTCATGCTGAGGGTCACAATGCGTGTTTATGCCCTTGTGGTACTCAAGCATGGGTGGGGACTCATGGTGCATGCTTGTTTCTCCTACACTGAATGATAGTCAACATGTCAACCACATGAGTTCTTGCCATGGGGAAGTATTAATTCTGATTTCTGCATGTCATTCACCCCTGGGCAGTGATTGGAGATAAGGTCTAGGTTGTGAAGTCTGAAAACCGAGGTTGGGAAGAGATGACGACCTAAGACCATGTCGGGTCCGATATGCTCAGCGTGGAGCCAGCTGTCTGGGTGTTGGTCGGGAGGTCCAAGCTTGGGCTGTGTCAGACAGGGCATTAGTGCCCAGGGTAGATTGTATAATTGGGGTACAACTGAGTTCCGTGCAGGTTGATCTTTATTTGGCATTTCTGGGTAGCCCCAAGGGCAATGTTTTTCTTCTGGAGAACAGGCAGAGTGCTGCATTGTGGCTCCGGAATTTCCAAAGTGGATGCCTTGTGGACGGGGAGTGTGAGAACGGAAGTCTGAGAACACATGTTAGGCTTAGGTTCTGGGCGAGGGCACGGCAGGCACCCTCTGCAGATCTGAATCGGGATATCATGAATCTGAAGTCAGGGCGAGGTTCAAACCTAGGCTTAGGTTTGAATTTCTGTCCATTCTGGCCACTTTATGAAGGGGACAGCATCTCCAGTCCATGGACGTTTACCCACAATGGGAGTTGTGAGATGCTCCAAACAACAAGGATTCCTTCTGATCAACAATTGAGACCTTTTGTATCACTCCAGTACATACCATACAGAATGACACCAGAGCAGGGATCTTAGGATGGATGCATGGGAAGCCCGCCTCACATTGCAGTTGTCTCCTAGCAAATAGACAGGTTTGATATGCTGGCTCTGTCAGAGCAACCAAGGGGGCTGAGTTGAAATGGACTCTCCTGAGGATGGATGCTAATGTGGGTTTGTGTCCATGGAGACCTTGGAATGGGGCGTTGGTGCATGGGCCCTGAAGGATTCTCCTAACCGGAGGTTTTGAGACATCTCCAAAGGACAAGTTTCCCATGTGGAGACGAGATTTGTTCTGATTGGTGCCTCAGGAAACCCCCATATACTGTTATTGGAATATAGGCCTCTGAAGAGAGATAACTGGAAACCAAAGCAATGGCTCCATTTAGAGCCTAGCGGCCTGTCCGGTTGAATCTTCTTCTCTGTGTACATCCATCTAAGGTATTAGTGGAGTTAGATGCTCAGCTGGTGTCAGATGGCCCTTGTTTGTCCCAGGCGGCCTACACTATTGTGAAGGCCTTGGGGACTTTGGAGGTTTCTCCTAATTTTATGATTATGGACAATGGAATGGGCAGAATTCCCGTGGAGAGGGAAGGCACAGTTTTGATGTGGCTCCAGGGGCCCCAGCCTGCAGGGTGTGTGCCTCAGGATTGTGGAGACAGAAGTCTAAAACACAAACTCAGTTTAGGTTTAGGGACGTAGGTATGGCAGGCCCGATCTACAGACCGTGAGGAGAATTCTTCCAGATATGAAGAAAGAGAGATTGTGAGGCACTTGTTCAGGCTTTTGTTTCTGGATTTTGTGTCAACGATGGGCGTGGAATGTCCAGGAGGCCTCATGGGCCATGGACGAGTCTTCCGCTCAGTGGATTTGGCCCGATTCCAATTGTTTTGGGTCAAACTGTGGGATGGGAGAAGTCCTTTCAGTTTTGTTACCTCAGGTGTCCCACCAAAAGAGGGATTCCAAAGCCGAGCCCTGGGGAGGGGAGACTGGACAACCAGAAATCTGGTTAAAAATTGGGGCCTAGGGGCATGACAAGCCCAATATGCTGTCTTTTGGTCCAGCCACTGAGAGGCCTTACTTGAGAACTGGGCTCACGTTGAGGGTCAGAATGCATGTTTGTGAACGACTTGGTCCTCAAGCATCTGCAGGGCCTCATGGGCCACACTGGTTTCAACTACATTTTACGTTGGACAACATGCCAACCACAAGGTTTCTTGCCATGGGGAAGGAGTTCTGATTCCTGCATCATGTTCAACCCTGGGTGGTGACTGGAGATAAGGTTTAGGTTCTGAAGCCTGAAAACCGAGGTTGGAAAGAAATGATGACCTAAGGCCATGGCGGGTCTGATGTGCTCAGTGTGTGGCTAGCTGGGTGGGTGCGAGCCAGGAGGTTCAGTCTCAGGCTGTGCCAGAAAGGGCAATAGTGCCCAGGGCAGCCTGTATAATTGGGGTCCAGTCAAGTGGCATGCAGGTTGATCCTCATTTGGGGAATCTGGGTAGCCCCAGAGGGCAATGTTTTTCTTCCGGAAAGCAGGCAGAGTGCTGCCTTGTAGTTCTGGAATTGCCAAACTGGAGGGCTTGTGGGCCAGGAATGTGAGGATGGAAGTTGAGAACACAAACTAGACTTACGTTTCTGGGCAAGGGCACGGCAGACACACTCTGCAGAGCTGAATCAAGATGTCCTGCATCTGAAGTCAGGGCGAGGATCAGACGATCGATCAGGTTGAAGCTTCTGTCCCTGATGGCCCCTTCATGAAGCAAAGGGGGCGGGATCACGAGGCCATGGAGGTTTGCCCACGATGGGAGTTGTGAGATGCTCCAAACAGTAAAGATTCTTCTGCGGGACTATTGAGACCTGTTGGTTGGCTCCAGGACTTCCCATACAGCATAATTCTGAGAATGGTTCTAAGTATGGATGTCTGGGAAGCCTGCCTCTCATTCCAATCATCTCCTAGCGACAAGACGGGTTAGATCTGCTGGATCAGGGGGAGCAACTGAGGGGGCTGAGTTGAAATGGACTCTCCTGTGGATGGGTCCTAATGTGGGTGTGTCTCCATGGAGACCTTGGAATGAGGCGCTGGCACCGGGAACCTGAAATGTCCTTCTAACCAGAGGCTTTGAGAGAGCTCCAACATGCAAGTTTCCCATGTGTAGACGAGATTTGTTCTGATGGGTGCCTCAGGAGAAGCCCTCAGCTGGTATTGGAAACCAGGCTTTTGAGGAGACATGCCTGTAAACCAAAGATATGGATCCCATTATGGCCTGGGGTCCTGTCTGGTCAATCTTCTTCTCTGGGGACATCCATCTATGGTATGAGTGGAGGTAGATGCTCAGCTGGTGTCAGACGGCCCTTTTTTGTCCCGGACAACCTACACCATTGGTATGGCCTCAGGGAATTTGGAGGTTTCTCCTAATTTGTACGGTTTTGGATAATGGAATGGGCAGAATTCCCATGGATTGGTTAGGCCCAGTCCTAATGTGTGGTTCCAGGGGCCCAGCCTGGAGGGTGTGTGGCCCAGGACTTTGAGGACAGAACTCAAAAAACACAAACTCAGCTTAGGTTTGGGAACGTAGGTATGGCACGGCCGAACTACAAATCATGAGAAGAACTCTTCAGGATATGAAGAAAGAGCGAGTCTGAGGCGCTTAGTTAGGTTTTTGTCTCTGGATTTTATATCAGCGATGGCCATGGAATGTCGGGGAGGCCTCATGGGCCATGGACGAATCTTCCTCTCTGTGGATTTGGCCCTATCCCAATTCTTTTTCGTGAATCTGTGGGATGGGAGGACTCCTTTAAGGTTTGTTACCTGAGGTGTCCCACCAAAAGAGGAATTCCAAAGCAGAGCCCTGGGCAAGAGTGAAGGGACAACCCGAAATATGGTTAAAAATTAGGGTCTAGGGGCATGGCAAGCCCAATATTCTGTTTCTTCATGCAGCCACTGAGAGGCCTTGCCTGAGGACCGGGCTCAGGCTGAGGGTCACAATGTGTGTTTGAGACCAATGTGGCCCTCAAGCATGGGCTGGGTCTCATGTGCCACACTGGTTTCAACTACACTGAAAGTTGGACAACATGCCAACCACGAGGTTTCATGCCAAGGGAACGAGTTCGGATTTCTGCAACATTTTCAAACCTGGGCAGTGATTGGAGATAAGGTCAAGGTTCTGAAGCCTGAAAACCGAGGTTGGGTAGAGATAACGACCTAAGGCCATGGCGGGTGCAATGTGCTCAGTGTGCGGCCAGCTGTCTGGGTGGGGCCAGGAGTTCCAGGCTCAGGCTGTGTCAGAATTGGCAATTGTGCCCACTTCTGCCTATATATTTGGTGTACAGCCAAATGGCGTGCAGGTTGATCCTCATTTGGGGTTTCTGGGTAGCCCCAGAGGGCAATGTTCTTCTTCCAGGGAGCAGGCAGAGTGCCGCATTGTACTTCTGGATTGCCAAACTGGAGGGCTTGTAGGCCAGTAGTCTGAGGCCTGAAGTCTGAGAACACAAGCTAGGCTTAGTTTTTATGGGTGAGGACATGGCAGGCACAATCTACAGACCTGAATCGAGATCTCGTGCATCTGAAGTCAGGGTGAGGATCAGACGATCTTCAGGTTGGACTTTCTGTCCCTGATGGCCCCTTCATGAAGGGGGGGAATCACGAGGCCATGGGGGTTTTCGCACGATGGGAGTTGTGAGAAGCTCCAAACTACAAAGATTCTTCTCCAGGACAATTGAGACCTGTTAGTTGGCGCCAGGCCAAGGATTCCAAGCATGCTTCTGAGGATGGATGGCTAGGTACCCCACCTGGCATTCCAATTTTCTCCTAGCTACAAGAAAGGTTAGATCTGCTGGATCTGGGGGAGCAACTGAGGAGGCCGAGTTGAAATTGACTCTCCTGTGGATGTGTCCTAATATGTTTTTGTGTCTATGGAGACCTTGGAATGAAGCGGTGGCACTGGGTCCCTGATGGGTTCTTCTAAACAGAGACTTTGACACAGCTCCACCGTGCAAGTTTCCCATATGTAGATGAGATTTGTTCTTATGGGTGAGTCAAGAAACAGCCATATGCTGGTATTGAAATCCAGGCCTCTGAGGAGACATGCCTGGAAACCATAGCAATGGATCCGATTAGTGCCTAGTGGTCTGTTCATTCCTTTTTTCCTCTGGGGACATCAGTCTATGGGTCTGAGTGCAGGTAGGTGCTCTGATGTGCTCAGATTGCTCCTGTTTGTCCTGGGAAGCCACCACTATTGGGATGGCCTCAGGAACTTTGAAGGTTTATCCTATTAGTAGGATTGTGGCCATTGGAATGGGTACACACAATTCCCTTGGAGAGGGCAAGTACAGTCCTCAGGTTTGGCTCCAAGGGCCTGAGCCTTTGGGGTGTAGGCCAGGGCTGTTTGGACAGTTGTCTGAAAACACAACCTCGGCTTATGTTTTGGGTCATAGGTATGGCAGGACTGATCTACAGAACATGAGAAGAACTCTTCGAGATATGAAAAAAGGGCGAGTGTGAGGCTCTTGCTCAAGTTTATCTCTGGATATCGTGTGACTCATGGTGGTGAAATTTCCGGGTGACTTCATGGGAAATGGACGAGTCTTACTCTTTAGAAGGTTGGCCTCGTCCAAAGAGTTTGGTGTGTTTATGCCCTCGTCGCACTTGAGAATGGGCTGGGCCTCAGGGTGAATGCTGGTTTCTCCTACACTGAACATTGGACAACATGCCAAACACAAGGTTTCTTGCCATGGGTAAGGAGGAGTTCTGATTTCTACATACCATCACCCCTGGGCAGTGATTGGAGAAAAGGTAGGTTCTGAAGCCTGAAAACTGAGGTATGGAAAAGATGATGTCCGAGGGCCATGGCTGGTCTGTTGTGCTCAGTGTGTGGTCAGCTGTCTGTGTGTTAGTCAGGAGGTCCAGGCTCAGGTGTGTCAGACCGTGCATTAGTGCACAGCTTAGAGTATATAATTTACGTACAGTCAAGTGGCGTGTAGGTTTATCCTCATATGATGTGCCTGGGCAGCTCATGAGGCAATATTTTTTTTCTAGAGGGCAGGCAGAGTGCTGCACAGTGGGTTCGGAATTGCCAAACTTGAGGTCTTCTGGGCCAGGAGTGTGAGGACGGAAGTCTGAGAACACAAGCTAGACTTGGGTTTCAGGTCGAGGGCACGGCAGGTACCTCGGCAGATCTGAACCAATATCTCATGCATCTGAATTCAGGGCGAGGATCAGACATTGGCTCTGGTTGGAGTTTCTGTACATGACGGCCCATTCATGAAGGGAGTGGAATCTCTAGGCCATGGAGGTTTTCCCACGTTGGGAGTTGTGAGATGGCCCTTCAAAGATTCCTTCTGCGGGACAATTGAGACCTGTTGGACAGCTCCTGGACATCACATATGGAATGATTCGAGAGCACCATTCGAGGATGAATGCCTGGGAAGCCCGCCTCGCATTCCAAATTTCTTCTAGCAACAAGACAGTATAGATCTGATGGCTCAGCAGGTGTTACCGGGGTGGCTGAGTTGAAATGGACTTTCCGGAGAATGGGTCCTAATGTTTGCTTGTGTCCCTGAGGGCCTTGGAATGGGGCGGTGGCACCGGCACCCTGAAGTATTCTCCTAAGCCTTTGACATAGCTCCCATGCACAAGTTTCCTTGTGGAGACGAGATTTGTTCTGATGGGTGCCTCAGGAGAAGCCCTATGCTGGTATTGGAATCCAGGCTTTTGAGGAGACATGCCTGTAAACCAAAGCTATGGATCCCATTATGTCCTAGGGTCCTGCCTGGTTCAATCTTCTTCTCTGGGGACATCCATCTATGGTATGAGTGGAGGTTGATGCTCAGCTGGTGTCAGACGGCCCTTGTTTGTCCGGGACAACCTACACCATTGGGATGGCCTCAGGGACTATGGAGGGTTCTCCTAATTTGAACGGTTTGAGACAATGGCATGGGCAGAATTCCCATGGATTGGGTAGGCACAGTACTAATGTGTGGCTCCAGGGGCTCAGTCTGGAGGGCATGTGGCCCAGGAATTTGAGGACAGAAAACAAAAAACACAAACTCAGCTTAGGTTTGGGAATGTAGGTATGGCAAGCCCGACCTACAAACCAGGAGAAGAACTCTTCAGAATATGAAGAAAGAGCGAGTCTACGGCGCTTGCTCAGGCTTTTGTCTCTGGATTTTGTATCAGCGATGGCCGTGGAAAGTCGGGGAGGCCTCATGGGCCATGGACGAATCTTCCTCTCTGTGGATCTGGTCCGATCCCAATTCTTTTTCGTGAATCTGTGGGATGGGAGGACTCCTTTCAGGTTGGTTACCTGAGGTGTCCCACCAAAAGAGGAATTCCAAAGCAGAGCCCTGGGCAAGAGTGAAGGGACAACCCGAAATATGGTTAAAAATTGGGCTCTAGGGGCATGGCAAGCCCAATATGCTGTTTCTTCATGCAGCCACTGAGAGGCCTTGCATGAGGACCGGGCTCAGGCTGAGGGTCACAATGTGTGTTTGAGACCAATGTTGCCCTCAAGCATGGGCTGGGTCTCATGTGCCACACTGGTTTCAACTACACTGAACGTTGGACAACATGCCAACCACGAGGTTTCTTGCCAAGGGAACGAGTTCTGATTTCTGCAACATTTTCAAACCTGGGCAGTGATTAGAGATAAGGTCTAGGTACTGAAGCCTGAAAACCGAGGTTGGGAAGAGATGACGAACTAAGGCCATGGCGGTTCCAATGTGCCTAGTGTGCGGCCAGCTGTCTGGGTGGGGCCAGGAGGTCCAGCTCAGGCTGTGTCAGAGAAGGCAATGATGCCCAGATCAGCCTATATATTTGGTGTACAGCCAAATGGCGTGCAGGTTGATCTTCATTTGGGGTTTCTAGTTAGCCCCAGAGGGCAATGTTTCTCTTGGAGGGCCCACAGAGTGCTGCATTGTACTTCCGGATTGCCAAACTGGAGGGCTTGTGGGCCGGTAGTCTGAGGACGGAACTCTGAGAACACAAGCTAGGCTTAGGTTTTATGGTGAGGACATGGCAGGCACAATCTACAGACCTGAATCGAGATCTCGTGCACCTGAAGTCAGGTTGAGCATCAGACGATGCCTCAGGTTTGACTTTCTGTCCCTGATGGCCCCTTCATAAAGGGGGGGAATCACGAGGCCGTGGGGGTTTTCCCACCATGGGAGTTGTGAGAAGCTCCAAACTGCAAAGATTCTACTGTGGGACAATTGAGACCAGTTGGTTGGCTCCAGGCCAACGATTCTGAGCAGGGTTCTAAGGATGGATGGCTGGGTAGCCCACCTCGCATTCCAATATTCTCCTAGCTACAAGATAGGCTAGATCTGTTGGATCTCGGGGAGCAACCGAGGAGGCTGAGTTTAAATGGACTCTCCTGTGGATGGGTCCTAATATGTTTTTGTGTCTATGGAGACTGTGGCATTAAGCGGTGGCACTAGGGCCCTGAAGGCTTCTCCTAAACAGAGGTTTGACACAGCTCCACCATGCAAGTTTCCCATGTGTAGAGGAGATTTGTTCTGATGGGTGAGTCAAGAAACAGCCATATTCTGGTATTGAAATCCAGGCCTCTGAGGAGAGATGCCTGGAAACCAAAGCAATGAATCCGATTAGTGCCTAGGGGCCTGTTGGTTTCTTTTTACCTCGGGCGACATCTATCTATGGGTCAGAGTGCAGGTAGGTGCTCAGATGAACTCAGATTGCCCGTGTTTGTCCTTGGAAGCCAACACTATGGGATGGCCTCAGGGAATTTAAAGGTTTATACTTTTAGTTGCGTTGTCGCCATTGGAATGGGCTCACACAATTCCCTTGCGAGGGCAAGAACAGTCCTCAGGTTTGGCTTCAGGGGCCTGAGCCTATAGGGTGTGTAAGCCAGGGCTGTTTGGACAGTTGTCTGAAAACACAAACTCGACTTCTGTTTCGGGTCATAGGTAGGGCAGGACTGATCTACAGACCATGAGGAGAACATTTCGGTATATGAAAAAAAAGCGAGTATGAGGCTATTGCTCACCTTTTTGTCTCTGCATATCATGTCACTCATGGTCGTGAAATTTCCGGGTGACTTCATGGGAAATGGACGAGTCTTACTCTCTGGGGATTTGGCCCCTTCCAAAGAGGTTGGGGTCATTCTATGGGATGGAAAAGTCGTTTTTTTTGTTGTTGTTGCTTTGTTTTGTTTCATTTTTTAACCTCCGTTGTCCCACCAAATGAGGAATTCCAGAGTAGAGCTCTGGGGAGGGGTGACTGGACAACCAGAAATCTGGTTAAAAATTGGGGCCTAGGGCTATGTCAAGCCCATTATGACATCTAGTGATCCAGGCTCTGAGAGGACTTACTAGAGGACAGGACTCACCCTGAGGGTCACAATGCATATTTATGCCCTCGTCGCACTCAAGAATAGGCGGGCCTCAGGGTGAATGCTAGTTTCTCCTACAATGAACGTTGGACAACATGACAACCACAAGGTTTCTTGCCATGTGTAAGGAGAAGTTCTGATTTCTGCATCACACTCACCCCTGGGCAGTGATTGGAGATAAAGTCTAGTTTCTGAGGCCTGAAAACTGAGGTATGGAAGAGATGATGACCTAAGGCCATGGCGGTTCTGATGTGCTCAGTGTGCGGTCAGCTGTCTGGGTGTTGGTCAGGAAGTCCGGGCTCAGGTTGTGTCAGACAGTGCATTAGTGCCCAGGTTAGACTATATAATTCGGGCAAAGTCGAGTACCGTGTAGGTTTATCTTCATATAAGGTGCCTTGGCAGCTCTTTAGGCAATATTTTTTTTCCAGAAAGCAGGCCATGTGCTGCATTGTCGGACCGGATTTACCAATCATGAGGGCTTTGAGGCCAGGAGAGTGAGGTCGGAATTCTGAGAACAAAAGCTATACTTGGGCTCAGGGCAAGGGCACGGCAGGTACCCCCTGCAGATCTGAACCAATATCTCATCCATTTGAAGTCAGGGAGAGAATTAGACTTTGGCTTAGGTTGGAGTTTCTGTGCCTGACGGCCCCTTCATGAAGGGAGCGGGAATCTCGTGTCCATGGAGTTTTTTCCACGTGGGAGTTGTGGGTTGCCCCCTTCAAGAATTCCTTCTGCGGGACAATTGAGACCTTTGGGCAACACCAGGACATCCCATATGGAATGACTCCAGAGCACAGTTCAAGGGAGGATGCCTGGGAAGCCAGCCTCGCATTCCAATTGTCTCCTAGCAACAAGCCAGTTTAGATCTGATGGCTCTGCGGGAGCAACCGGGGTGGCTGACTTGATATGGACTTTCCTGAGGATGGGTCCTAATGTGTGTTTGTGTCCATGGGGCCTTGGAATGGGGCCGTGGCACCAGGACCCTGAAGTATTCTCCTAAGCTTTTGACATAGCTCGATGCACATGTTTCCTTGTGGAGACGAGATTTGTTCTGATTGCTGCCTCAGGAAAACCCCTATGCTGGTATTGGAATCCAGGCTTTTGAGGAGACATGCCTGTAACCAAAGCAATGGATCCGATATGGCCAGGGTCCTGTCTGGTTTAATCTTCTTCTCTGCAGACATCCATCTATGGTATGAGTGGAGGTTGATGCTCAGCTGCTATCAGACCGCGCTTGTTTGTCACGGGCGACCTGCACTATTGGGATGGCCTCAGGGATTTGGAGGGTTCTCCTAATTTTACGGTTTTGGACAATGGAATGGGCAGAGTTCACATGGATTGGGTAGGCACAGTCCTTATGTGTGGCTCCAGGGACCGCAGCGTGGAGGGTTTGTGGCCCAGGACTTTGAGGACAGAAGTCTGAAAACATAAACTCAGCTTAGGTTTGGAGACGTAGGTATGGCAGGCCCGATCTATAAACCATGAGAAGAACTCTTCAGGATATGAAGAAAGAGCGAGTCTGAGGTGCTTGTTCAGTCTTTTGTCTCTAGATTCGGTATCAGCGATGGCCGTGGATTGTCTGGGAAACCTCATGGGTCATTGACGAATCTTCCTCTCTGTGGAATTGGCCCGATCCCAATTGTTTTTCGTCAATCTGTGGAATGGGAGGACTCCTTTCAAGTTGGTTACCTTAGGTGTCCCGCCAAAAGAGCAATTCCAAAGAAGAGCCCTGTGGAAAAGCGAAGGGACAACCCGAACTATGGGTAAAATTTGGGGCCTAGGGGCATGGCAAGCCCAATATGCTGTCTCTTCATCCAGCCACTGAGAGGCCTTACCTGAGGACTGGGATCAGGCTGAGGGTCACAATGTGTGTTTGTGACCAATGTGGCCCATAAACATGGGCGGGGCCTCATGGGCCACACTGGTTTCAACTACACTGAACATTGGAAAACATGCCAACCACATGGTTTCTAGCCACGGGGAAGGAGTTGTGATTTCTGCATCACTTACAAGCCTGGGCAGTGATTGGAGATAAGGTCTAGGTTCTGAAACTTGAGAATCGAGGTTGGGAAGAGATGACGACCTAAGGACATGGCTCGTCCGGCGTGCTCAGTGTTCGACCAGCTTTCTGGGTGGGGCCAGGAAGTCCAGGCTCAGGCTGTGTAGAAAGGGCAATAGTGCCCAGGTCAGCCTATATATTTGGGGTACAGTCGAATGGCGTGCAGGTTGATCCTCATTTGGAGTTTCTGGGTAGCCCCACAGGGCAATGTTTTTCTTCCTGAAGGCTGGAAGAGTGCTGCATTATAGTTCTGGTTTGCAAACTGGAGGCTTGTGGGCCAGTAGTCTGAAGACGGAAATCTGAGAACACAAGCTAGGCTTAGGTTTCTGCGTGAGGACAAGGCAGGAACAATCTACAGACCTGAATCGAGATCTCGTGCTTCTGAAGTCAGGGCGAGGATCAGAAGATCGCTCAGGTTGGTGTTTCTGTCCCTGATGGCCCCTTCATGAAGGGACGGGGGGGTCAAGAGGCCGTGGGGGTTTTCCCACGATGTTAGTTGTGAGAAGCTCCAAATTGCAAAGATTCTTGTGCAGGACAATTGAGACATGTTGGTTGGCTCCAGGCCAACGATTCCGAGCAGGGTTCTAAGGATGGATGCCTGGGTAGCCCACCTTGCATTCCAATTGTGTCCTAGCAACAAGACAGGTTATATCTGCTGGATCTGGGCGAGCAATCTGGATCTGAGTTGAAATGGACTCTCCTGTTGATGGATCCTAATATGTTTTTGTGTCTATGGAGACCTTGGAATGAAGCGGTGGCACTGGGGTCCTGAAGGGTTTTTTCAAACAGAGGCTTTGACACAGCTCCAACGTGCAAGTTTCCCATATATAGATGAGATTTTTTATGACAGATGAGTCAGGAAACAGCCATATGCTGGTATTGAAATCCAGGCCTCTGAGGAGAGATGACTAGATACCACAACAATGAATCCGAATAGTGCCTAGGGGCCTGTTCGTACCTTTTTACCTCTGAGAACATCAGTCTATGCGTCTGAGTGCATGTAGGTGCTCAGATGGGCTCAGATTGCCCGAGTTTGTCCTGGGAAGCCACCACTATTGGGATGGCCTCAGGGAGTTTGCAGGTTTATCCTATTAGTAGGGTTGTGGCCATTGGAATGGGCACATACAATTCCCTTGGAGAGGGCAAGTACACTCCTCCGGTTTGGCTCCAGGGGCCTGAGCCTGTAGGGTGTGTAGGCAGAGCAGTTTGGACAGTCGTCTGAAAACACAAACGCGGCTTATGTTTCAGGTCATCGGTATGGCAGGATTGATCTACAGACCATGAGGAGAACTCTTCGGGATATGAATAAGGGGCGAGTGTGAGGCTCGTGCTCAAGTTTTTGTCTCTGGATATCGTGTCACTCATGGTCGTGAAATTCCCTGGTGACTTCATGGGAAATGGACGAGTCTTACACTCTGGGGGTTTGGCCCCGTCCAAAGAGTTTGGGGTCATTCTGTGGCATGGAAGAAGTCCGTTTTGTTGTTGTTGTTGATTTGCCATGTTTTGTTTTTTAACCTCAGGTGTCCCACCAAATGAGGGATTCCAGAGTAGAGCCCTGGGGAGGGGGGAAAAATTGTGGCCTAGGGACATGTCAAGCCCATTATGACATCTAATGGTCGAGCCACTGAGAGGACTTACTAGAGGACAGGACTCACGCTGAGGGTCACAATGCGTGTTTATGCCCACTTCGCAAACAAGAATGGGCAGGGCCTCATGGTGAATCCTGGTTTCTCCTACACTGAACGTTGGACAACATGCCAACCACAAGGTTTCGTGCCATGGGTAAGGAAGAGTTATGATTTCTGCATCACAGGCACCCCTGGGCAGTGATTGGAGATAAGGTCTAGGTTCTGAAGCCTAAAAACTGAGGTAGGGAAGAGATGATGACCTAAGGCCATGGCGGGTCTGATGTGCTCAGTGTGCGGTCAGCTGTCTGGGTGTTGGTCAGGAGGTCCGGGCTCAGGTTGTGTCAGACAGTGCATTAGTGCCCAGGTTAGACTATATAATTTGGGTACAGTCGAGTGCCACGTAGATTTATCCTCATATAAGTTGTCTGGGCAACTCATTAGGCAAAATTTGTTTTCTAGAGGGCAGGCAGAGTGCTTCATTGTCAGTCCGGAATTGCTAAACTTGAGGGCTTCGTGTAGAGGAGTGTGAGGACGGAAGTCTGAGGACACAAGCTAGATTTGGGTTTCAGGGCGAGGACACGGCAGGTACCACTGTAGATCTGAACCAATATTTCATGCATCTGAAGTCAGGGCGAGGATCAGACGTTGGCTCAGGTTGGAGTTTCTGTGCATGACGGACCCTTCATGAAGGGAGCGGAATCTCAAGGCCATGGAGTTTTTCCCACGTTGGGAGTTGTGGGATGCCCCCATCAATGATTCCTTCTGCGGGACAATTGAGACCTGTTGGGCAGCTTCAGGACATCCCATATGGAATGACTCCAGGGCACCGTTCGAGGATGGATGCCTGGGAAGCCCGCCTCGCATTCCAAATGTCTCCCAGCAACAAGACAGTTTAGATCTGATGGCTCTGCGGGAGAAACCGGGGTGGCTGACTTGAAATGGACTTTCCTGAGGATGGGTCCTAATGTGTGTTTGTGTCCATGAGGTCCTTAAAATGGGGCGGTGGCACCGGGACCCTGAAGTATTCTCCTAAGCTTTTGACATAGCTCGATGCACAAGGTTCCTTTGTGGAGACGAGATTTGTTTTGATGGGTGCCTCAGGAAAACCTCTATGCTGGTATTGGAATCCAGGCTTTTGAGGAGACATGCCTGTAATCCAAAGCAATGTATCCTATTATGGCCTAGGGTCCTGTCTGGTTCAATCTTCTTCTCAGGGGACATCCATCTATGGTATGAGTGGAGGTAGATGCTCAGCAGGTATCAGACCGCCCTTGTTTGTCCCGGGCGACCTGCACTATTGGGATGGCCTCAGGGATTTGTAGGGTTCTCCAAATTTTACTGTTTTGGACAATGGCATTGGCAGAATTCCCATGGATTGGGTTGGCACAGTCCTAATGTGTGACTCCAGGGGCCCCAGCCTGGAGGGTGTGTGGCCCAGGACTTTGAGGACAGAAGTCTGAAAACACAAACTCAGCTTAGGTTTGGGGACGTAGGTATGGCAGGCCCGATCTATAAACCATGAGAAAAACTCTTCCGGATATGAAGAGAGAGCGAGTCTGAGGCACTTGCTCAGGCTTTTGTCTCTGGATTTTGTATCAGCGATGGCCGTGGAATGTCGGGGAGGCCTCATGGGCCATGGACGAATTTTGCTCTTTGTGGATTTGGCCCGATCCCAAATGTTTTTCGTCAATCTGTGGAATGGGAGGACTCCTTTCAGGTTTGTTACCTCAGGTGTCCCGCCAAAAGAGGAATTCCAAAGAAGAGCCCTGGGGAAAAGTGAAGGGAGAACCCGAACTATGGGTAAAATTTGGGGCCTAGGGGCATGGCAAGCCCAATATGCTGTCTCTTCATCCAGCCACTGAGAGGCCTTACCTGAGGCCTGGGATCAGACAGAGGGACACAATGTGTGTTTGTGACCAATGTGGCTCTTAAACATGGGCGGGGCCTCATGGGCCACACTGGTTTCAACTACACTGAACGTTGGAAAACATGCCAACCACTAGGTTTCTTGCCAAGGTGGAGGAGAAGTTCTGATTCTTGCATCACGATCACTCCTGAGCAGTGAGTGGAGATAAGGTCTAGGTTCTGAAGGTGAAAACTGAGGTTGGGTAGAGATGATGGCCTAAAGCCATTGTGGGTGTGATATGCTCTGTGTATGGCCAGCTGTCTGGGTGTTGGACTGGAGGTCTGCCCTCAGGCTGTGTCAGACAGGGCTTTAGTGCACAGGCTAGACTGTATAATTGGGGTATGGTCGAGTGGCATGCAGGTTGTTACTCATTTGGCGTTTCTGGTTAGCCCTATAGGGCAACATTTTTCTTCTGGAGGGCAGGCAGAGTGCTGCATTGTGTCTCCAGAATTGCCAAACTGGAGGGGTGTGGCCAGGATTGTGAGGAAGGAAGTCTGAAAACACAAGCTAGCACGAGTTTTGGGGCCAAGAGCATGGCAGGCCCACTCTGCAGAGGCTGAATCGAGATCTCCTGCAGGTGAGGTCAGGGCGATTATCAGAGGTTGCCTCAAGCTGGAGTTTGTGTCCATGACGGCTTCTTCCTGAAGGGGGTGCGGGCGTCATGAGGCCAGGGAGGTTTTCCTACGCTGGGAGTTGTGAGCTGCTCCAAACTTCAAAGTTTCCTTCTTCAGGACAGTCGAGTACTATTGGATAGTTCCAGGATGCCCCATACAGAAAGACTCGAGAGCAGGGGCCTCAGCATGGATGCCGAGAAACGCCAACTCACCTTCCCATTGCCTGGTGGAGACAAGGCACGCTCAATCTGCGGGCTCTTGGGTGAGCTACCCAGAAGGCTGAGTTTAAATGGACTCTGCTGAGGATGAGTCATAATGTGGGTTGGTGGCCATGGAGACCTTGGAATGTGGCAGTAGCTAAGGGACTCTGCAGGATTCTCCAACCCGAAGGGCTTGACACAACTCCAACAAGGAAGCTTCCCATGTGGAGATGAAAGGTCTTCTGTCTGGTGCCTCAGGAAAGCCCCGTATGCTGGTCTTCGAACCCAGGCCTCTGAGGAGTGATACCTGGACACCAAAGCAAGAGTTCATAATAGGGCCTAGGGGCCTGTCTGGTTCAATCTTCTGTCTCTGCGGATATCTGTCTGTGTGTCTGCATGGAGGTAGTAGTTGCTCAGCTTGTGTCATAATGCCCCTATTTGTCCAGTGCGGCTTGCGGTAGTGGGATGTCCTTGGGGACCTTGAGGTTTCTACTATTTTGTAGAGTTGTGGCCAATGGAATGGGCAGTTTCTTAGGAGAGAGCAGGCACAGTTCTGTGGTGTGGCTCCAGAGACCCCAGCCTGGAGGCTGTGTGGGCCATGGCTGTGCAGACAGACATCCAAAAACCCTAACTCAGCTCAGGTTTGGGGCCGAGGTTACGGCAGGCCTGATCTACAGCCCATGAGGGGAGCTCCTCTGGATATGAAAGAAGGGTGAGAGGGAGGCAGTCGCTCAGGCTTTTGTCTCTGGATGTTTTGTCCACAATGTCCGTTTAATGTAGGAGTTGCCTCATGGGTCGTAGAAGTCTCCCTCTCTGGTAGTTTGTCCAGCCGCCAAGAGTTCGGGTCATTCTGTGGGAAGGGAAGTGTCCTGTTTTCTGCTTCATGTGTCCCCCCAGTAGAGGGATTCTAGAGCATAGCAGTGGGTACTGACAACTGGAATACTCACCCTCTGTTTAAGCCTGGGGGCCTATGGATATGACAAGCCCCATATGCAGGATCTTGGTCCAGCCACTGAGAGGCGTTACTTTAATACGGGACTCACGCTGCAGGTCACAATGCATGTCTGTGCCCTAGGCGGCCCTCAAGCACTGGCGTGGCCTTTCGGACAATGCAGGTTTTCCCACATTGAACGTTGGACAACATGCCAACCACAAGGTTTCTGGCCATGGGGAAGGAGGAATTCTAATTTCTGCATCACGTTCACCCCTGGGCAGTGATTGGAGATAAGGTCTAGGTTCTGAAGCCTGAAAACCGAGGTTGGGAAGAGATGACGACCTACAGCCATAGCAGGTCCTATGTGTCCAGGTTGGGGCCAGCTGTCTGGGTGTCGTTTGGGATGTCTTGTCTCAGGCTGTGCCAGACAGGGCATTAGTATACAGGGTGGGCTGTATAATTGCTTTACAATCGAGTGGCATGCATTAGAAAATCATTTGGGGTTTCTTATTAGCAGCATAGGGCAAAGTTTTTCTTCTGGAGGGCAGGCAGAGTGCTGCATTGTGGCTTCGGAATTCCCAAACTGGAGGGCTTGTGGGCCAGGAGAGTGAGACCGAAGTCTGAGAACACAAGCTAGGCTTAGGTTTCGGGGCAAGGACATGGCAGGCACACTCTGCAGAGCTGAATTGAGATCTCATGCGTCTGAAGTCAGGTCGAGGTTCAGACTTTGGCTCAGGTTTGAGTTTCTGTCCATGTTGGCCCCTTCAGGAAGGGGGGGCATTATGAGGCCATGGGGGTTTTCCCACTATTGGAGTTGTGAGATGCTCCAAACCGCAAGGATTCCTTCTGTGGGACAATTAAGATTTGTTGGATGGCTCCAGGACGTCTTATAAGGTATTTTTCCAGAACAGGGTTCTAAGTATCGATGCCTGGGCAGCCAGCCTCACATTCCAATTGTCTCCTAGCAACAAGAAACGTTTGATCTGCTGGCTTGGGGTAGCAACAGAGGGGGCTGAGTTGAAATGGACTTTCCTGAGGATGGTCTTAATGTTGGTTTGAGTCCATGGAGACCTTGGTATGGGGCAGTGTCACCAGGGCCCTGAAGGATTCTCCTAACCAGAGGTTATGACAAAGCTCCAATGAGCAAGTTTCCATGGGGAGACGAGATTTGTTCTTATTGGTGCCTCAGGAAACCACCATATGCTGGTATTGGAAACGAGGCCTCTGAGGAGAGATGCCTGGAAACCAAAGCAATGGATCTGATTAGGGCCTAGGGGCCTGTCCGGTTCAATATTCTTCTCTGGGGACATCTGTTGTCTGAGTGGAGGTAGTTGCTCAGCTGGTTTGAGATCACCCCTGTTTGTCCTGGGCGGCCTACACTATTGGGATGGCCTCGGTGACTTTGGAGGTTTTTCCTAATTTGCAAGGTTGTGGCCAAAGGAATGGGAAGAATTCCCTTGAAAGGGAAGCACAGTCCTGAGGTGTGGCTCCAGGGACCCAAGTGTGGAGCGTGTGTGGTCCAGGGCTATTTGGACAAAAGTCTGAAAACACAAACTCCACTTAGGTTGTGGGATGTAGGTATGGCCGGCCCGATCTATAGACCGTGAGGAGACCTCTTCGGGATATGAACAAAGGGCGAATGTGATGTGCATGCTCATGCTTTTTTTTTTTTTTTTCCTGGAAATGTGTCACCGATTGCCATGGAATGTCGGGGTGTCCTCATGGGCCATCGATGGGCTCCCTTTCTGGGGATTTGACCCGATCCCAAGAGTTTGGGATCATTCTGTGGGAAGGGAGGAGGCCTTTCTGTTTTTTTTTTTGTTTGTTTATTTTTTTTGTTTTTTGTTTTTTGTTTTTTGTTTTTTTTAACCTCCGGTGGACCACCAAAAGAGGGATTCCAGGGCAGAGTCGTGGGTGGGGGCAAGAGGACAACCAGACCTCTGGTTAACATTGGGACCTAAGAACATGGCAAGCCCCTTATGTGGGCTCTTGGTCCAGACACTGAGAGGCCTTCCTTGAGGATAGGTCTCACACTGAGTTTCACAATGTGTTTTTGTGCCCAAGGAGCCGCTCAAGTCAGGGCGTGGCCTAATGTACCATGCTGGTTTCTCCTACACTGAACGTTGCACAGTATGGGAACCACAAGTTTTCTGGCAATGGGGAAGATGGAGTTCTAATTTCTGCAACACTTTCACTCCTGGACTGTGATTGGATTTAAGGTCTAGGTTCTGATGCCTGAAAACTGAGGTTGGGAAGAGATGAAGCCCTAAGGCCATGGTGTGTCTGATGTGCTCAGTGTTCGGCCAGCTGTTGAGTGTGGGTTGCGAGGTGCAGGCTCAGGCTGTGGCAGACAGGGAATTAGTGCCCAGGCTAGACTGTATCATTGGGGTGCAGTCGAGTTTTGTGCAGGGTGGTACTCATTTGTGGTTACTGGGTAGCCCCAAAGGGCAACGTTTTTCTTCTGGAGGGAAGACACAGTGCCACATAGTGACTCCAAAATTCCCAAACTGGAAGGCTTGTGGGCCAGGCGTGTGAGGAAATAATTCTGAGAACACAAGCCAGACTTAGATTTCGAGGTGAGGGGACGGCAGGCACCCTCTGCAGAGATGATTCGAGATCCCGTATACCTGAAGACTGAGCTAGGATCAGACGTTTTCTTAGGTCGGAGTTTCTGTCCATGACGGCCCATTCATGAAGGGGAGGGTGTCACGAGGACATGGAGGTTTTCCCACGATGGGAATTGTGAGATGCTCCGAACCACAATGATTCCTTCTGTGGGACAGTCGAGACATGTTGGATGGCTCCAGGACATCCCATAAGGAAGTTATCCAGAGCAGGGTTCTAAGGATGGATGCGTGGGCAGCCTGCCTCCCATTCCAGGTGTCTCATAGAGCCAAGGCAAGTTCGATCTTCAGGATCTAGGGGAGCAACCGAGGCGGGTGTTTTGAAATGGGTGAGTTGAGGATGGGTCATAATGTGCATTTGTGTCCATGTAGACCTTGGAATGGGGTGCTTGATCCGGGGCCTTGAGGGATGTTCATAACCGGAGGTTTTGATGGAGCTCTAAAGAGTATATTTCCTATGTAGAGAAGAGAATTGTTTTGATGAGAGCCTAAGGAATCTCCCATATGCTGGTATTGGAAACCAGGCCTCTGAGGAGAGATGACTGGAATCAAAAGCAATGGATCTGATTAGGGCCTAAGTGCCCGTCCAGTTCAATCTTATTCTATGGGGATATCTGTCTCTGGGTCTGAGTGGAGGTGGTTTCCTAACTTGTGAAAGATCATCCCTGTGTGTCCTGGGCAGCCAACACAATTCGGATGGCCTGGGGGAGTTTGGAGGATTCTCCTAATCTATAAGGTTGTGGCCAATGGAAAGGGCAGAATTCCCCTGGAGAGGGAAGCCACAGTCCTGAGGTGTGGCTCCAGGGGCCCCAGCTTGGATGGTGTGTGGGCCAGCACTGTGGGGACAGAAGTATGAAAACACAAACTCAGCTTAGTTTTGGGGATGTATGTATGAAGGCTCGATCAACAGACCGTGAGAATTTTCCGGGCTATGAACAAAGGGCGAGTATGTGGCGCTTGCTCAGGGTTTTGTCTCTGGATTTTGTGTCAATGGTGGCCGTGGAATGTCGGGGTGTCCTCAAGGGCCATGGACAATTCTTTCTCTGGTCATTTGGCCTGATCCCAAGTGGTTGGGATCATTCTGTGGATGGGAAGAGTCCTTTCTGTATTTTTTTTTTTTTTTACCTCAGGTGTCCCACCAAAGAGGGATTCCAGAGTAGAGCCCTGAGTAGGGGTGACTAGACATCTCGAACTCTGGTTGAGATTGCGGGACTAGTGGCTTGGCAAGCCCCATATGTGTGCTGTTGTTCCAGTCACTAATAGGCTTTACATGAGACTAGGGCTCACGCTGATGGTCACAATGTGTGTTTGTGCAAATTGTGGCCCTCAGGGATAGGTGGGGCCTCATAGTCCATGCTGCTTTCTCCTACAATGAACATTGGACAACATGCCAACCACTAGGTTTCTTGCCAAGGCGAAGGAGAAGTTCTGATTCTTGCATCACGTTCACTCCTGAGCAGTGAGTGGAGATAAGTTCTAGGTTCTGAAGGTGAAAACTGAGGTTGGGTAGAGATGATGGCCTAAAGCCATTGTGGGTTTGATATGCTCAAGTGTACGGCCAACTGTCTGGGTGTTGGACTGGAGGTCTGCCCTCAGGCTGTGTCCGACAGGGCTTTAGTGCACAGGCTAGACTGTATAATTGGGGTATGGTCGAGTGGCATGCAGGTTGTTACTCATTTGGCGTTTCTGGTTAGCCCTATAGGGCAACATTTTTCTTCTGGAGGCCAGGCAGAGTGCTGCATTGTGTCTCCAGAATTTCCAAATTGGAGGGGTGTGGCCAGGATTCTGAGGACGGAAGTCTGAGAACACAAGTTAGGCTTAGGTTTCAGGGCGAGGGCCCAGCAGGCACACTCTCAAGTGCTGAATCGAGATCTCATGCTTCTGAATTCAGGGCGAAGATCAGACTTTGGCTTAGGATGGAGTTTCTGTCCGTGATGGCCCATTTATGAAGGTGTGGGGCATCATGAGGAAATGGAGGTTTTCTCACAGTGTTATTGTGTGATGCTTCAAACCACAAGGATTCATTCTGCGAGACAGTCAAGACAGGTTTGTTGGATTCAAGACGTCCCATAAAGAAGTTCTCCAGAGCAGGGTTCTAAGGATGGATGCCTGGGAAGCTCGCCTTCCATTCCAACTGTCTCTTAGTGACCAGGAAGTTTTGATCTGCTGGCTCTGGGTGAGCAGCCGAGGGGGCTGATTTGAAATGGACTCTCCTGAGAATGGATCATAATGTAAGTTCGTGTCCTTGGAGACCTTGGGATTGGGCCATGGTGCCAGCGCCCTGAAGGATCCTCCTAACCTGAGGTATTGACACAGCTCCAAAGAGCAAGTTTCCCATGTGGAGATGAGATCTGTTCTGATTGTTTCCTTAGGAAACCCCCATATTCTGATATTGGAAACCAGGCCTCTGAGGAGAGATACCTAGAAACCAAAGCAATGCATCAGAAGTTGGCTCAGGTTGGAGTTTCTGTCCATGATGGCCCCTTTATAAAGGGGAGCATCTCATGAGGCCATTTAGGTTTTCCCACGATAGGAGTTGTGAGATGCTCCAATCTGCAAGGATTCCTTCTGTGGGACAGTCAAGACCTGTTGGAAGGCTCCAGGACATCCCATATGGAACGGCGCCAGAGCAGGATTCCAAGGATGGATGCCTAGAGAGTCTGCTTTGCATTCCAGTTGTCTCCTAGCGACAAGGCAGGTTTGATATTCTGCCTCTGGGGGAGTAATCGACGGGGCTGAGTTGAAATGTACTCTCCTGCCAAATGGTCATAATGCGGGTATGTGTCCATGGAGACCTTGGAATAGGACGGTTGCTCCGGCTACCTGAAGGTTTCTCCTAACTGGAGGCTTTTACAGAGCTCCAAAGGATAAGTTTCCCATGTGAAGACAAGATTTGTTCTGATTGGTATCTCTGGAATCCCCCATATGCTGGTATTGGAAAACAGGCCTCTGAGGAGAGATGCTTAGAAAAAAAAGCAATGGAACCAATTACATTCTAGGGGCCAGTCCAGTTTAATCTTATTCTCTTGGGTTATCTGTCTACGGGTGAGTTGACGTCGTTGCTCAGCTTGTGAGAGATCGCCCCTCTTTGTCCTGGGTGGCCTACACTATTGGAATGGCCTCTGGGACTTTGGAGGTTTCTCCTTATCTGTAGGGTTGTGGCCAATGGAATGGGAAGAATTTCCTTGGAGAGGGCAGGCACAGTCCTGAGGTGCGGCTCCAGGGGCCTCAGTCTGGAGGGTGTGTGGGACAGGGATGTCAGGATAGAAGTCTGAAAACACAAACTCGGCTTAGGTTTGGGGACATAGGTATGGCAGGCCCAATCTACAGACTATGAGGAGAATTTTTTGGGCTATGACCTAAGGGTGAGTGTGAACGCTTGCTGAAGCTTATGTCTCTGGATTTTGTGTCAATAGTGGCCGTGGAATGTCGGGCTGGCCTCATGGGCCATGGACGAGTCTTTCTCTCTGGACCTCAATCACTTGGGATGGCCCAATCCCAAGTGATTGGGGTCATTCTGTGAGTGGGAGGAGTCCTTTCTGTGTTTATTTACCTCAAATGTCCCACCAAAGAGGGATTCCAGAGCAGAGCCCTGAGTAGGGGTGACTAGATGTCTCTACCTCTGGTTAAGATTGGGTGACTTGGGGCATGGCAGGCCCCATATGCGGGCTCATGGTCCAGCCAGTGAGAGGCTTTACTTGAGGACAGGGCTCAAACTGAGGGTCCCAATGTGTGTTTGAGCCCACCGCAGCTCTTAAGCATAGGCAGGGCCTCAGGGACCCTACACTACCCTCAGGGGCCCTACTACTGCCCCTGTAGGCCCTACAGGGGTCCTCCACTGAACGTTGGACAAGATGCCAACCACAAGATTCTGGCGAGAGGGAAGGAGGAGTTCTGATTTCTGCATCACGTTCACCCATGGGAAGTGAGTAGAGATAAGGTCTAGGATTCTGTAGCCTGAAAACCGAAGTTGGAAAGAGATGGCGACCTAAGGCCATGGCGGTTCAGATGTTCTCAGTGTACTGCAAGCTGTCTGGGTGTCGGTTGGGAATTCAGGCCTCAGGTTCTGTCAGACAGGGCATTAGTGCACAGGCTAGACTATATAATTGGTGTACAGTTGAGTGACGTGCAGGTTTATCCTCATTTGAGGTTTCTGGGTAGACCCATAGGGCAATATTTTTCTTCTAGAGGGCAGGCAGAGTGCAGCACTGTGTCATCGGAAATCCCAAAATAGAGGGCGTGTGGTCCAGGAGAGTGAGGACGGAAGTCGGAGAACACTAGCTACGCTTAGGTTTTGGGGTGAGGGCACAGCAGGTACACTCTGAAGAGCTGAATCAAGATCTCGTGCATCTGAAGTCAAGGCGAAGATCAGCTGTTGGCTCAGGTTGGAGTTTCTTTCCATGATCTGCCTTCATGAAGATTGAGGGCATCATGTGACCTTGGAAGCTTTCCATGATATGAGTTGTTAGGTGGTCCATGCACAAGGACTCCTGTGGGACAGTCGAGACCTGTTGGATGGCTCATGGATGTCCCATAAGGAACGACGCAAGAGCAGGGTTCTAAGGATGGATGCCTGAAGAGCCCAACTCGCATTTCGATTGTCTCCTAGCAACAAGGCAGGTTCAATCTGCTGGCTCTGGAGTAGCAACCGAGGGGGTTTAGTTGAAATGGACTCTCCTGAGGATGGGTCATAATTTGGGATTGTGTCCATGGAGATATTCAAATGGGGCAGTGGCTCCAGTGACCTGAAGTTTTCTCCTAACTGGAGGTTATGACACAGCTCCATAGAGCAAGATTCCCATGTGGAGACGAGATTTTTTCTGATAGGTAGCTCTGGAAACCCCCTTATGCTGGTATTGGAATCCAGGCCTCTGAGGAGAGATGCCTGAAAACAAAAGCAATGGATCCAATTAGGGCCTAGGTGCCTGTCTTGTTCAATATTCTTTTCTATGGATATCTGTCTAAGGTTCTGATTGGAGGTAGTGGCTCAGCTTGTGCCAGAGGGTCCCTGTATGTCCAGGACATCCTACACTATTGGGATGGCCTCAGAGATTTTGGATGATTCTCCTAATCTGTCAGGTTGTGCCAAATGAATGAGCAGAATTCCCTTGGAGAGGGCAGGCACAGTCCTGAGGTGTGGCTCCATGGGGCCCAGCCTTTAGAATGTGTGGGTGAGGACAATGGAGACAGAAGTCTGAAAACACAAACTCGGCTTAGGTTTGGGGACATAGGTATGGCAGGCCCGATCTACAGACCTTGAGAATTTTGGGGGCTCTGAACAAAGGGAAAGTGTGTGGCGCTTTTTCAGGTTTTTGTCTCCGGATTTTGTGTCAATGGTGGCCGTGGAATGTCAGGCTGGCCTCATCGACCATGGACGAGTATTTCTCTCTGTGGATTTGGCCAGATTCCAAGTATTTGGGGTCATTCTTTGGATGGTAGGAGTCCTTACTTTTTTTTTCTTTATCTTGGGTTTTTTTTTTTTTCCTTATGTGTCCCACCAAAGAGGTATTCCAGAAAAGAGCTCTGAATAAGGTTGACTAGACTTCTCAAGCTCTGGCTAGGATTGGGGGAGTAGGGGCATGGCAAGTCCCATATGCAGGCTCTTGGTCCAGCCACGGAGAGGCTTTACTTGAGGCCAGGGTTCATGCTTAGGGTCCTAATGTGTGTTTGTGCCCATCGCAGCCCTCAAGCATGTCTGAGGCCTCATTTGCCATGCTGGGTTCTCATATACTGAACGTTGGACAACATGCCAACCACAAGGTTTCTGGTCATGGGGAAGGTGAAGTTCTGATTTCTGCATCACGTACATCACTTAGTTGTGAGTGGAGATAATGTCTAGGTTCTGAAGCCTGAAGACCAAGGTTGGGAAGAGATGATGAACTAAGGCCATGGCATGTTTGATGTGTTCAGTGTGAGGCCAGGTGTCTGGGTGTCGGTCACGAGGTCTGGGGTCAGGCTGTGTCAGACAGGGCATTAGTGCCCAGGCTAGACTGTATAATTGGGGTACAGTCTAGAGAATTGCAGGTTGATCCCCATTTGATGTTTCTGGGTAGACCCCTAGGGCAAAGTCTCTCTTCTGGAGGGCAGGCAGAGTGCTGCATTTTGTCTCCAGAATTCCCAAAGTGGAAGGCTTGTGGGCCAGGAGTGTGAGGATGGAAGTCTGAGAACGCGAGCTGGCTTAGGTTTTGGGGCGAGGGCAAGGCAGGCACACTCTGCAGAGCTGAATTGAGATCTCATGCATCTGAGGTCAGGGCGAGGATCAGACGGGAGTTTCTGTCCATGATGTCCTCTACCTGAAGGTGGAGGCATCACGAGGCCATGGAGGTTTTCCCACGGTGCGAGTGTGTGATGCTGCAAACCACAAGGATTCCTTCTGCAGGACAGTTGAGACCTGTTGAATGAATCAAGTACACCCCATTAGGAATTTCTCCAGAGCAGAGTTCTAACATGGATACCTGGGCAACGAACTCGCATTCCAATTGTCTCCTAGTGACAAAGCAGGTTTGATCTGCTGGCACTGGGTGAGCAACCGCCAGGTTTGTGTTGAAATGGACTCTCCTGAGGATGGGTCATAATGTGGGATTGTGTCCATTGAGACATTGGAATGGGGCGGTGGCTCCAGTGACGTGAAATTTTCTCCTAACTGGAGGTTTTGACACAGTTCCATATAGCATGATTCCCATGTGGCATGCGATTTGTTCTGATTGGTAGCTCCAGAAACCCCCATGTGCTGGTATTGGAATCCAGGCCTCTGAGGAGAGATACGTGAAAACAAAAGCAATGGATCCGTTTAGGGCCTAGGTGCCTGTCCTGTTCAATCTTCTTTTCTATGGATATCTATCTACAGGTCTGATTGGAGGTAGTGGCTCAGCTTGTGGCAGATGGTCCCTGTTTGTCCCGGACATCCTACAATATTGGGGTGGCCTCGGGGACTTCGGATGTTTCTCCTAATCTGTCAGGTTGTGCCAAAGGAATGAGCAGAATTCCCATGGAGAGGGCAGGCACAGTCCTGAGGTGTGGCTCCATGGGGCCAAGCCTTGAGGGTATGTGGGCCAGGACAATGGAGACAGAAGTCTGAAAACACAAACGTGGCTTAGGTTTGGGGACATAGGTATGGCAGGCCCGATCTACAGACCGTGAGAATTTTCAGGCTTTGAACAAAGGGCGAGTGTGTGGCGCTTTTTCAGGCTTTTGTCTCCGGATTTTGTGTCAATGGTGGCCGTGGAATGTCAGGATGGCCTCATCAGCCATGGACGAGTATTTCTCTCTGTGAATTTGGCCCAATTCCAAGTGTTTGCGGTCATTCTTTGGACGGTAGGAGTCCTTTCTCTATTTTTTTTTAACCTCATGTGTCCCACCAAGGAGGGATTCTAGAGAAGAGGTCTGAGTAGGGGTGACTAGACTTCTCAAGCACTGGTTAAGGTTTGGGGAGTAGGGGCATGGTAATCTACATATGTGGGCTCTTGGTCCAGCCCCAGAGAGGCTTTACTTGAGGCCAGGGTTCATGCTTAGGGTCCTAATGTGTGTTTGTGCCCATCGCAGCCCTCAAGCATGTCTGAGGCCTCATGGGCCATGCTGGTTTCTCCTACACTGCATGTTGGACAACATGCCAACCACAGGGTTTCTGGTCATGGGGAAGGAGGAGTTCTGATTTCTGCATCACGTACACGGCATGGCAGTGAGTAGAGATAAGGTCTAGATTCTGAAGCCTGAAAACCGAGGTTGGTAAGAGATGACGACCTAAGGCCATGGTGGGTCCGATGCACTTAGTGTGCGGCCAGATGTCTGTGTCCATCATGAGGTCTGGGCTCAGGCTGTGTCATGCAGGGCATTAGTCCCCAGGCTAGACTGTATAATTGGGGTACAGTCGAGTGATGTGAAGGTTGGTCCTCATTTGGGGTTTCTGGTTGGCCCCATAGGGCAAAGATTTTCTTCTGGAGGGCAGGCAGAGTGCTGCATTCTGGCTCCAGAATTGCCAACTTCAGGGCTTGTGGGCCAGGTGTTTTTGGACAGAAGTCTGAGAACACAAGTTCAGCTTAGAATTCGCAGCGGTGACATGGCAGGCACACTCTACAGACCTGAAATGAGATCTCGTGCATCTGAAGTCAGGGCGAGGATCAGATGTTGGCTTAGGTTGGAGTTTCTGTACATGATGTCACCTTCATGAAGGTGGGGGGGCATCAGGAAACCATGGAAGATTTCCAACTTTGTGAGTGTGTGATGCTCCAAACCACAAGGATTCCGTCAGCGGGACAGTCACGACCTTTTGGATGGATCAAGGACGTCCCATAAGAAATGCTCCAAAGCACAGTTCTAATGATGGATAACTGGGCAGTCCAACTTGCATTCCAGTTGTGTCCTAGTGAAAAGGAGGATTCGATCTGCTGTCACTGGGGGAACAACCGAGGGGGCTGAATTGAAATGGACTCTCATGAGGATCATTCATGATATGGATTTGTGTCCATGGATCCCTTGGAATGGGGCAGTGGCTCTGTTGCCCTGAAGAATTCTCCTAACCTGAGGTTTTGATGCAGCTCCAAAGAGCAAGTTTCCCATGTAGAGACGAGATTTGTTCTGAAACCCCCACAACCTGGTATTGGAAACCAAGCATCTGGGGAACAATGCCTGGAATCCAAAGCAATGGATCTGATTACGGTCTAGGGGCCTGTCTTTTTCAATATTCTCCTCTGAGTGTCTCTGTCTAAGATTCAGAATGGAGGTCACTGCTCAGCTTGTGTCAGATCACCCATGTTTGTTGGGGGAGGCCAACACTATTGGGCTGGTCTTGGGAATTGGAGGTTTCTCCTAATCTGTAAGGTTGTGGCAAATGAAACGGGCAGAGTTCCCTTGGAGAGCACTGGCACAGTCCTTAGGTGTGACACCACCTTTCTGGGTATCATCCAGGAGGTCCAGGCTCAGGCTGTGTCAGACAGGGCATTAGTGCCAAGCTTAGACTGTATAATTGAAGTAAAGTTGAGTGGCATGCAGGTTGATCCTCATTTGGCGTTTCTGGGTAGCCCCAGGGGCAACGTTTTTCTTCTGGAGGGAAGGAAGAGTGCTGAATTGTGGCGACGGAATTCTCACACTGGAGAGCTTGTGGGCCAGAATTGTGAGGAAGGAAGTGAGAGAACACAAGCTAGGCTTAGGTTTTGGGTCAAGATCATGGCAGGCACACTCTGTAGAGCTAAATCTAAATCTCATGCATCTGAAGTCAGGGCGAGGATCAGACGTAGGCTCAGGTTGAAGTTTCTGTTCAGGATGGCCCCTTCATGATGGTGGGGGGCATCATGGGGCTATGGAGACTTTCCCACGATTGGCATTGTAAGTTGCTCCAATCGGCAAGGATTCCTTCTACGGGACAGTCGAGACCGGTCAGATTGCTCCAGGACGTCCCATGCGGAACCACGGCAGTGCAGGGTTCTAAGGATGGATTCCTGGAGTGCCCGCCTCACATTCCTATTGTCTCCTAGTGACAAGGCAGGTTCGATCTGCTTCTTTTGGGGAGCAACCAAAGGGGATGTGTTGAAATGGACTCGCCTGCGGATGGGTCATAATGCGGGTTTGTGTCCATGGAGACCTTGGAATGGGGTGTTGGCTGCTGGGACCTGAAGGTTTCCCTTAACTGGAGGTTGTGACACAGCTCCAAAATGCATGTTTCCCATGTGGAAATGAGATTTGTTCAGACTGGTACCTCTTGAAGAACACATATGCTGGTATTGGAAACCAGGCCTCTGAGGAGAGATGCCTGGAATCAAAAGCAATGGATCTGATTAGGGCCTAGGTGCCTGTCCGGTTCAATCTTCTTCTCTGGGGTTATCTGTCTATGGATCTGAGTTGAGGTAGTTGCTCATCTTGGGACAGATCACCCTGTTTGCCCTGAGTGGCCAACACTATTGGGATGGCCTCAGGGACGTTGGAGTGTTCTCCTAATCTTTAGGGTTGTGGCCAATGGAATGGGCAGAATTTGCTTGGAGAAGGCAGGCACAGTCCTGAGGCATGGCTCCAGGGGCCCCAGCCTGGAGGGTGTGTGGGCCAGGACAGTGGGGACAGAAACCTGAAAACCCAAACTCAGCTTAGATTTGGGGACGTAGGTATGACATGCCTGATCTATAGACCGCGAGAAGAATTTATCAGGCTATGAACAAAGGGCAAGTGTGAGGCATATCTCCAGGCTTTTGTCTCTAGATTTTGTGTCAATGGTGGCCATGGAATGACGGGATGGCCTCTTTGGCCATGGATGATTCTTTCTCTTTTAAGATTTGGTCAGATCCCAAGTTTTGGGGCTCATTCAGGGGATGGAGGAGACCCTTCAATATTTTTTTTCCTCAGGGGTTCCAGAGCAGAGACCTGAATAGGGGTGATTAGAACTCTCAACCTCTCATTAATATTGGGGGACTAGGGATGGCAATGCGGGTCTTGGTCCAGACCCTGAGAGGCTTTACTTGAGGACAGGGCTCACACTGAGGGTCCCAATGTGTTTGTGCCCATTGCGGTTCTCAAGCATGGGCGGGGACTCATGGGCTACACTGGATTCTCCTACACTGAACGTTGGAAAACATGCCAACCACAAGGTTTCTTGCCTTGAGGAAGAAGGAGTTTCATTTCTGCATCACGTTCACCCCTGGGTAGTGAGTATATATAAGGTCTAGGTTCTGAAGCCTGAAAACCAAGGTTGGGAAGAGATGATGACCTAAAGCCATGGCGGGTCTGATGTGCTCAGTGTACAGCCAGCTGTCTGGGTGTCGGTTGAAAATTCAGACCTCAGGCTGTGCAAGACAGGGCATTAACGCCGAAGCGAAACTGTATAATTGGGGTAGAGTCAAGTGGCATGCAGGTTGATCCTCATTTGGTGTTTCTGGTTAGCCCCATAGGACAACGTTTCTCTTCTGGAGGGCAGTCAGAGTGCTGCATTGTGTCTCTCCAGAATTCCCTAACTGGAGGGCTGGTGGGCTCGGAGTGTGAGGACGAAGTCTGAGAACAATAGCTAGGTTTTGCTTCGGGGCAGGGTTTCGGCAGGCACACTCTGCAGAGTTGAATCAAGATTTCGTGCATCTGAAGTCAGGGCGAGGATTAGACGTTGGCTCAGGTTGGAGTTTCTGTCCAAGATGGCTCTTTCATGAAGGGGACAGTGCACCACGAGGCCACAGAGCTTTTCCCATGATGGGAGTTTTGAGGTGCTCCAAAGCGCAAGGATTCCTTCTGCAGGACAGCTGTGACCTGTTGGATGGCTCCAGGACGTCCCATATGGAATTACTTCAGAGTAGTTTTCTACAGATGGATGCCTAGCCAGTCTGCCTCACATTCCAATTGTCTCCTAGTGACAAGATAGGTTCGATCTGCTGGCTCTAGGGGAGCACCCAAGGGCACTGAGTTGAAATAGACTCTCCTGCAGATGGGTCCTAATGTGGGATTGTGTCCATGGAGACCTTGGAATGAGGTGGTGGCACCGGGGCCCTGAAGGATTTTCCTAGCCAGAGGTTTTGACACAGCTTGAAAGAGCATGTTTCCCATGTGGAGAAGACATTTGTTCTGACTGATGCCTCAGGAAACCCCCATATGGTGGTATTGAAAACCAGGCCTCTGAGGTTCTGACATAGCTCCTCGAGCAAGTTTCCAATGTGCAGACAAGACTTGCTCTGAAGGAGCCTATGGAAACCCCATAGGCTGGTATTGGAAACCAGGCCTCTGAGAAGAGATGCCTGGAAACCAAAGCAATGGATCTGATTAGGGCCTAGGGGCCTGTCCAGTTCAATGTTCTTCTCTGGGGACATCTGTCTCCGAGTTGGTGTGGAGCTAGTTGCTCAGCTAGTGTCAGATCACCCCTGTTTGTTCCGAGCAGCCTACAATATTGGGATGGTCCCAGGGACATTGGAGATTTCTCCTGATTTATATGGTTGTGGCCAATGGAATATGAAGAATTCCCTTTGAGAAGGCAGGAACAATCCTGATGTGTGGTTCCAGGGGCCCTAGCATGGAGGATATGTGTTTTCACACAACTGTCCAAACAACCCTGGCCTACATATCTACAGGCTCAGGCCCCTGGAGCCAAACCTGAGGACTGTACTTGTCCTCTCAGAGGGAATTGTGTGTGCCCATTCCAAAGGCCACAACCCTTCTAATAGGATAAACCTCCAAAGTCCCTGATCCATCTCAATAGTGGTGGCTTCCCAGGAAAAAGAGGGGTAATCTGAGCCCAAATGAGCACCTACCTGCACTCAGACCCATAGACAGATGTCTCCAGAGGTATGAAGGAAAGAACAGGCAACTAGGCACTTATTAGATCCATTGCTTTGGTTTCCAGGCATCTCTCCTTAGAGACCTGGATTTTAAGAGCAGCATATAGCTGTTTCTTGACTCACCCATCAGAAAACATCTCATCTACACATGGGAAACTTGCACGTTGGGGCTGTGTCAAAGCCTCTGTTTAGGAGAACCCTTTAGGGCCCCAGTGCCACCGCTTCATTCCAAGGTCTCCATAGACACAAAAGCACATTAGGACCCATCCCCAGAGGTGTCCATTTCAACTCAGCGTCCACGGTTGCTCCCCACAGATCCAGGAGATCTAACCTGTCTTGTTGCTAGGAGACAATTGAAATGCGAGGTGGGCTACCCATCCATCCATCCTTAGAACCCTGCTCAGAATCATTGGCCTGGAGCCAAACAACAGGTCTCAATTGTCCTGCAGAAGACTCTCTGCAGTTTGGAGCTTCTCACAACTCCCATCGTGGGAAAACACCCATGGCCCCGTGATGCCCCCCCCATTCATGAAGGGGCCATCAGGGACAGAAACTCCAACCTGAGCGATCGTCTGATCCTCGCCCTGACTTCAGATGCACGAGATCTCGATTCAAGTCTATAGATTGTGCCTGCCATGGCCTCACCCAGAAACCTAAGCCTAGCTTGTGTTCTCAGACTTTTGTCGTCAGACTACTGGCCCACAAGCCCTCCAGTTTGGCAATCCAGAACTACAATGCAGCACTCTGCCGGACCTCCAGAAGAAAAACATTGTCCTCTGGGGCTACCCAGTAACCCCAAATGAGGATCAACCTGCACCGACCTTGGCTGTACCCCAAATACATAGGCTGACCAGGTCACTAATGCCCTTTCTGACACAGCCTGAGCCTGGACCCCGTGGACCCTCCCAGACAGCTGGCCGCACACTGAGCACATCGAGCCCCCATGGCCTTAGGTCGTCATCTCTTCCCAACCTCGGTTTTCAGGTTTCAGAACCTAGACCTTATCTCCAATCACTGCACAGGGTTGAAGGTGATGCAGAAATCAGAACTCCTTCCCCATGGCAAGAAACCTTGTGGTTGGCATGTTGTCCAACGTTCAGTGTAGTTGAAACCAGTGTGGCCCATGAGGCCCCGCCCATGCTGGCGGGCCACATTGGTCACAAACACACATTGTGACGCTCAGGCTGAGCCCAGTCCTCAAGTAAGGCCACTCAGTGGCTGGATGAAGAGATAGCATATTGGGCTTGCCATGCCCCTAGGCCCCAATTTTTAACCATAGTTCGGGTTGTCCCTTCAGTCTTCCCCACGGCTTGGCTTTGGAATTCCTCTTTTGGTGAGACACCTGACGTAACAAAACTGAAATGAGTCCTCCCATCCCACAGATTGACGAAAAGCAATTGGGAATTGGGCCAAATCCTCAGAGAGGAAGATTCGTCCATGGCCCATGAGGCCTCCCCGACATTCCACGGCCATCGCTGATACAAAATCCAGAGACAAAAGCCTGAGCAAGCACCTCAGACTCGCACTTTCTTCGTATTCTGAAGAGTTCTTCTCATGGTTTGTCGATCGGGCCTGCCATACCTACGTCCCCAAAACTAAGCTGAGTTTGTGTTTTCAGACTTCTGTCCTCAAAGTCTTGGGCCACACACCCTCCAGGCTGGGCCCCTGGAACCACACATTAGGACTGTGCCTACCAATCCATGGGATTTCTGCCCATTCCATGGTCCAAAATCGTACAAATTAGGAGAAACCTCCAAAGTCCCTGAGGCCATCCCAATAGATTTGGTCGCCCTGAACAAACAAGGGCTGTCTACCGCCAGCTGATAATCGACCTCCACTCATACCATAGATGGATGTCCCCAGAGAAGAAGATTGAACCAGACAGGACCCTAGGCCATAATAGGATCCATTGCTTTGGGTTACAGGCATGTGTCCTCAAAAGCCTGATTCCAATACGAGCATAGGGGTTTTCCTGAGGCACCCATCAGAACTCATCTCATCTCCACAAGTAAACCTGTGCATGGGAGCCATGTCCAAAGCTTAGGAGAGTACTTCAGGGTCCCGGTGCCACCGCCCCATTCCAAGGCCCTCATGGACACAAAAACACATTAGGACCCATCCTCAGGAAAGTCCATTTCAAGTCAGCCACCCCGGTTGCTCAGGCAGAGCCATCAGATATAAACAGTCTTGTTGCTAGGAGACAATTGGAATGCGAGTCGGGCTTCCCAGGCATCCATCCGCGAACGATGCTCTGGAGTCATTCCATATGGGATGTCCTGGAGCTGTCCAACAGGTCTCAATTGTCCCGCAGAAGGAATCCTTGAAGGGGGCATCCCACAACTCCCAACGTGGGAAAACCTCAATGGCCTCGAGATTCTGCTCCCTTCATGAAGCGGCCGTCATGCTCAGAAACTCCAACCTGAGCCAACGTCTGATCCTCGCCCTGACTTTACATGGATGAGATATTGGTTCAGATATGCAGGGGGGACCTGCCATGCCCCCCCGAAACCCAAGTCTAGCTTGTCTTCTCAGACTTCCGTCCTCACACTCCTGGCCCCAAAGCCCTCAAGTTTGGCAATTCCGGACCCACAATGCAGCACTCTGCCTGCCCTCTAGAAAAAAAATTATTGCCTCATGAGCTGCCCAGGCACCTTAAATGAGGGTAAAACTACACAGCACTCGACTTTACCCAAATTATATAGTCTAACCTGGGCACTAATGCACTGTCGAACACAACCTGAGCCCGGACCTCCTGACCAACACCCAGAAAGCTGACCGCACACTGAGCACATAAAACCCGCCATGGCCTTAGGTCATCACCTCTTCCCTACCTCAGTTTTCAGGCTTCAGAACGAGAACTTATGTCCAATCACTGCCCAGGGGTGAGTGTGATGCAGAAATCAGAACTCCTCTTTACCCATGGCAAGAACACTTGTGGTTTGCACGTTGTTCAACGTTCAGTTTAGGAGAAACCAGCATTCACCCTGAGGCCCCACCAATTCTTGAGTGTTACGAGGGCATACACACGCATTGTGACCCTCAGCATAAGTCCTGTCCTCTAGTAAGTCCTCTCAGTGGCTGGACCATTAGATGTCATAATGGGCTTGACATGTCCCTAGGCCCCAATTTTAAACCAGATTTCTTATTGTCCAGGCGCCCCTCCCCAGGGCTCTACTCTGGAATCCATCATTTGGTGGGACACCTGAGGTTAAAAAAGAAAACAACAACAACAAAAACGGACTTCTTCCAGCCCACAGAATGAACCCAAACTCTTTGGACGGGGACAAACCACCAGAGAGTAAGACTCGTCCATTTCCCATGAAGTCACCCAGAAATTCCACGACCATGAGTGACAATATATCCAGAGACAAAAACTTGAGCAGGAGCCTCACATCGCCCTTCTTTCAAATCCCGAAGAGTTCTCCTCATGGTCTGTAGATCAGTCCTGCCATACCTATGACCAGAAACATAAGCCGAGTTTGTGTTTTCAGACAACTCTCCAAACAGCCCTGGCCTACACAACCTACAGGCTCAGGCCCCTGGAGCCAAACCTGAGGACTGTACTTGCCCTCTCCAAGGGAATTCTGTGTGCCCATTCCAATGGCCACAGCCCTTCTAATAGGATAAACCTCCAAAGTCCCTGATCCATCTCAATAGTGGTGGCTTCCCAGGAAAAACAGGGGCAATCTGAGCCCAACTGAGCACGTACCTGCACTCAGACCCATAGACAGATGTCCCCAGAGGTAAAAAGGAAAGAACAGGCCCCTAGGCACTAATCAGATCCATTGCTTTGGTTTCCAGGCATCTCTCCTCAGATTCCTGGATTTCAAAAGCAGCATATAGCTGTTTCTTGACTCACCCATCAGAAAACATCTCATCTACACATGGGAAACTGGCACGTTGGAGCTGTGTCAAAGCCTCTGTTTAATAGAACCCTTTAGGGCCCCAGTGCCACCGCTTCATTCCAAAGTCTCCATAGACACAAAAGCACGTTAGCATCCATCCCCAGGGTTGTCCATTTCAACTCAGCGTCCTCGGTTGCTCCCCACAGAACCAGGAGATCTAACCTGTCTGGTTGCTAGGAGACAATTGGAATGCGAGGTGGGATAGCCAACCATCCATCCTTAGAACCCTGCTCAGAATCATTGGCCTGGAGCCAAACAACAGGTCTCAATTGTCCTGCAGAAGACTCTCTGCAGTTTGGAGCTTCTCACAACTCCCCTCGTGGGAAAACACCCATGACCTCGTGATGCCCCTCCCATTCATGAAGGGGCCATCAGGGACAGAAACTCCAACCTGAGCGATAGTCTGATCCTCGCCCTGACTTCAGATGCACGAGATCTCGATTCAGGTCTGTAGATTGTGCCTGCCATGGCCTCACCCAGAAACCTAAGCCTAGCTTGTGTTCTCAGACTTTTGTCGTCAGACTACTGGCCCACAAGCCCTCCAGTTTGGCAATCCAGAACTACAATGCAGCACTCTGCCGGCCCTCCAGAAGAAAAACATTGTCCTCTGGGGCTACCCAGTAACCCCAAATGAGGATCAACCTGCACCGTCCTTGGCTGTACCCCAAATACTTAGGCTGACCAGGGCACTAATGCCCTTTCTGACACAGCCTGAGCCTGGACCCCGTGGACCCTCCCAGACAGCTGGCCGCACACTGAGCACATCGAGCCGCCATGGCCTTAGGTCGTCATCTCTTCCCAACCTCGGTTTTCAGGTTTCAGAACCTAGACCTTATCTCCAATCACTGCCCAAGGTTGAAGGTGATGCAGAAATCAGAACTCCTTCCCCCCATGGCAAAAAACCTTGTGGTTGGCATGTTGTCCAACGTTCAGTGTAGTTGAAACCAGTGTGGCCCATGAGGCCCCGCCCATGCTGGCGGGCCACATTGGCCACAAACACACATTGTGACGCTCAGGCTGAGCCCAGTCCTCAAGTAAGGTCACTCAGTGGCTGGATGAAGAGATAGCATATTGGGCTTGCCATGCCCCTAGGCCCCAATTTTTAACCATAGTTCGGGTTGTCCCTTCAGTCTTCCCCACGGCTTGGCTTTGGAATTCCTCTTTTGGTGGGACACCTGAGGTAACAAAACTGAAATGAGTCCTCCCATCCCACAGATTGACGAAAAGCAATTGGGAATCGGGCCAAATCCTCAGAGAGGAAGATTTGTCCATGGCCCATGAGGCCTCCCCGACATTCCACGGCCATCACTGATACAAAATCCAGAGACAAAAGCCTGAGCAAGCGCCTCAGACTCGAACTTTCTTCATATCCTGAAGAGTTCTTCTCATGGTTTGTCGATCGGGCCTGCCATACCTACGTCCCCAAACATAAGCTGAGTTTGTGTTTTCATACTTCTGTCCTCAACGTCTTGGGCCACACACCCTCCAGGCTGGGCCCCTGAGCCACACATTAGGACTGTGCCTTCCAATCCATGGGAATTCTGCCCATTCCATGGTCCAGAATCGTACAAATTAGGAGAAACCTCCAAAGTCCCTGAGGCCATCCCAATAGTGTGGGTCGCCCGGAAAAAACAAGGGCTGTCTGACACCAGCTGATAATCCACCTCCACTCATACCATAGATGGATGTCCCCAGAGAAGAAGATTGAACCAGACAGGACCCTAGGCCATAATAGGATCCATTGCTTTGGGTTTCAGGCATGTGTCCTCAAAAGCCTATTCCAATACGAGCATAGGGGTTTTCCTGAGGCACCCATCAGAACTCATCTGGTCTCCACAAGGAAACCTGTGCATGGGAGCCATGTCCAAAGCTTAGGAGAGTACTTCAGGGTCTCGGTGCCACCGCCCCATTCCAAGGCCCTCATGGACACAAAAACACATTAGGACCCATCCTCAGGAAAGTCCATTTCAACTCAGCCACCCCGGTTGCTCCCGCAGAGCCATCAGATATAAACAGTCTTGTTGCTAGGAGACAATTGGAATGCGAGGCAGGCTGCCCAGGCATCCATCCGCGAACCGTGCTCTGGAGTCATTTCATATGGGATGACCTGGAGCTGTCCAACAGGTCTCAATTGTCCCGCAGAAGGAATCCTTGAAGGGGGCATCCCACAACTCCCAACGTGGGAAAACCTCAATGGCCTCGAGATTCCGCTCCCTTCATGAAGCGGCCATCATGCAAAGAAACTCCACCCTGAGCCAACGTCTGATCCTCGTCCTGACTTCAGATGGATGAGATATTGGTTCAGATCTGCAGGGGGTACCTGCCGTGCCCTCGCCCTGAAACCCAAGTCTAGCTTGTCTTCTCAGACTTCCGTCCTCACACTCCTGGCCCCGAAGCCCTCAAGTTTGGCAATTCCGGACCCACAATGCAGCACTCTGCCTGCCCTCTAGAAAAAAAATTATTGCCTCATGAGCTGCCCAGGCACCTTAAATGAGGGTAAACCTACACAGCACTCGACTTTACCCAAAATATATAGTCTAACCTGAGCACTAATGCACTGTCGAACACAACCTGAGCCGGGACCTCCTGACCAACACCCAGAAAGCTGACCGCACACTGAGCACATAAAACCCGCCATGGCCTTAGGTCATCATCTCCTCCCTACCTCAGTTTTCAGGCTTCAGAACCGAGACCTTATCTCCAATCACTGCCCAGGGGTGAGTGTGATGCAGAAATCAGGACTCCTCCTTACCCATGGCAAGAACCCTTGTGGTTGGCACGTTGTCCAAAGTTCAGTGTAGGAGAAACCAGCATTCACCCTGAGGCCCCGCCCATTCTTGAGTATTAGGAGCGCATACACACGCATTGTGACCCTCAGCATGAGTCCTGTCCTCTAGTATGTCCTCTCAGTGGCTGGAACATTAGATGTCATAATGGGCTTGATATGTCCCTAGGCCCCAATTTTTAACCAGATTTCTGATTGTCCAGTCGCCCCTCCCCAGGGCTCTACTCTGGAATCCATCATTTGGTGGGACACCTGAGGTTAAAAAAGAAAACAACAACAACAACAACAAAAAAAAAAAAAATCGAACTTCTTCCAGCCCACAGAATGACCCCAAACTCTTTGGACGGGGCCAAACAACCAGAGAGTAAGACTCGTCCATTTCCCATGAAGTCACCCAGAAATTCCACGACCATGAGTGACACGATATCCAGAGACAAAAACTTGAGCAGGAACCTCACACTCGCCCTTCTTTCAAATCCCGAAGAGTTCTCCTCATGGTCTGTAGATCAGTCCTGCCATACCTATGACCCGAAATATAAGCTGAGTTTGTGTTTTCAGACAACTGTCCAAACAGCCCTGGCCTACACAACCTACAGGCTCAGGCCCCTGGAGCCGAACCTCAGGACTGTACTTGCCCTCTCCAAGGGAATTGTGTGTGCCCATTCAAATGGCCACATCCCTTCTAATAGGATAAACCTCCAAAGTCCCTGATCCATCTCAATAGTGGTGGCTTCCCAGGAAAAACAGGGGCAATCTGAGCCCAACTGAGCAGCTACCTGCACTCAGACCCATAGACAGATGTCCCCAGAGGTAAAAAGGAAAGAACAGGCCCCTAGGCACTAATCAGACCATTGCTTTGGTTTCCAGGCATCTCTCCTCACATTCCTGGATTTCAAAAGCAGCATATAGCTGATTCTTGACTCACCCATCAGAAAACATCTCATCTACACATGGGAAACTTGCACGTTGGAGCTGTGTCAAAGCCTCTGTTTAGGAGAACCCTTTAGGGCCCCAGTGCCACCGCTTCATTCCAAAGTCTCCATAGACACAAAAGCACGTTAGGATCCATCCCCAGGGGTGTCCATTTCAACTCAGCGTCCTCCGTTGCTCCACACAGATCCAGGAGATCTAACCTGTCTTGTTGCTAGGAGACAATTGGAATGCGAGGTGGGATACCCAGCCATCCATCCTTAGGACCCTGCTCAGAATCATTGGCCTGGAACCAAACAACAGGTCTCAATTGTCCTGCAGAAGACTCTCTGCAGTTTGGAGCTTCTCCCAACTCCCCTCGTGGAAAAACACCCATGGCCTCGTGATACCCCCCCCATTTATGAAGGGGCCATCAGGGACAGAAACTCCAACCTGAGCGATCGTCTGATCCTCGGCCTGACTTCAGATGCACGAGATCTTGATTCAGGTCTGTAGATTGTGCCTGCCATGGCCTCACCCAGAAACCTAAGCCTAGCTTGTGTTCTCAGACTTTTGTCGTCAGACTACTGGCCCACAAGCCCTCCATTTTGGCAATCCAGAACTACAATGCAGCACTCTGCTAGCCCTCCAGAAGAAAAACATTGCCTCTGGGGCTACCCAGTAACCCCAAATGAGGATCAACCTGCACCGACCTTGGCTGTACCCCAAATACTTAGGCTGACCAGGGCACTAATGCCCTTTCTGACACAGCCTGAGCCTGGACCCCGTGGACCCTCCCAGACAGCTGGCCGCACACTGAGCACATCGAACCGCCATGGCCTTAGGTCGTCATCTCTTCCCAACCTCGGTTTTCAGGTTTCAGAACCTAGACCTTATCTCCAATCACTGCCCAGGGTTGAAGGTGATGCAGAAATAGGAACTCCTTCCCCATGGCAAGAAAGCTTGTGGTTGGCATGTTGTCCAACGTTCAGTGTAGTTGAAACCAGTGTGGCCCATGAGGCCCCGCCCATGCTCGCGGGCCACATTGGTCACAAACACACATTGTGACGCTCAGGCTGAGCCCAGTCCTCAAGTAAGGCCACTCAGTGGCTGGATGAAGAGATAGCATATTGGGCTTGCCATGCCCCTAGGCCCCAATTTTTAACCATAGTTCGGGTTGTCCCTTCAGTCTTCCCCACGGCTTGGCTTTGGAATTCCTCTTTTGGTGGGACATCTGAGATAACAAAACTGAAATGAGTCCTCCCATCCCACAGATTGACGAAAAGCAATTGGGAATCGGGCCAAATCCTCAGAGAGGAAGATTCGTCCATGGCCCATGAGGCCTCCCCGACATTCCACGGCCATCGCTGATCAAAATCCAGAGAAAAAAGCCTGAGCAAGCGCCTCAGACTCGCCCTTTCTTCATATCCTGAAGAGTTCTTCTCATGGTTTGTAGATCGGGCCTGCCATACCTACGTCCCCAAACCTAAGCTGAGTTTGTGTTTTCAGACTTCTGTCCTCAATGTCATGGGCCACACACCCTCCAGGCTGGGCCCCTGGAGCCACACATTAGGACTGTGCCTACCAATCCATGGGAATTCTGCCCATTCCATGGTCCAGAATCGTACAAATGAGGAGCAACCTCCAAATTCCCTGAGGCCATCCCAATAGTGTGGGTCGCCCAGAACAAACAAGGGCTGTCTGACACCAGCTGATAATCGACCTCCACTCATACCATAGATGGATGTCCCCAGAGAAGAAGATTGAACCAGACAGGACCCTAGGCCATAATAGGATCCATTGCTATGGGTTACAGGCATGTGTCCTCAAAAGCCTGATTCCAATACGAGCATAGGGGTTTTCCTGAGGCACCCATCAGAACTCATCTCGTCTCCACAAGGAAACCTGTGCATGGGAGCCATGTCCAAAGCTTAGGAGAGTACTTCTGGGTCCCGGTGCCACCGCCCCATTCCAAGGCCCTCATGGACACAAAAACACATTAGGACCCATCCTCAGGAAAGTCCATTTCAACTCAGCCACCCCGGTTGCTCCAGCAGAGCCATCAGATCTAAACAGTCTTGTTGCTAGGAGACAATTGGAAATCGAGGCAGGCTGCCCAGGCATCCATCCGTGAACCGTGCTCTGGAGTCATTTCATATGGGATGTCCTGGAGCTGTTCAACAGGTCTCAATTGTCCCACAGAAGGAATCCTTGAAGGGGGCATCCCACAACTCCCAACGTGGGAAAACCTCAATGGCCTCGAGATTCCGCTCCCTTCATGAAGCGGCCGTCATGCTCAGAAAGTCCCACCTGAGCCAACGTCGGATCCTCCCCTGACTTCACATGGATGAGATATTGGTTCAGATCTGCAGGGGGTACTTGCCGTGCCCACGCCCTGAAACCCAAGTCTAGCTTGTCTTCTCAGACTTCCGTCCTCACACTCCTGGCCCCGAAGCCCTCAAGTTTGGCAATTCCGGACCCACAATGCAGCACTCTGCCTGCCCTCTAGAAAAAAAAAAATTATTGCCTCATGAGCTGCCCAGGCACCTTAAATGAGGGTAAACCTACACAACACTCGACTTTACCCAAATTATATAGTCTAACATGGGCACTAATGCACTGTCGAACACAACCTGAGCCCGGACCTCCTGACCAACACCCAGAAAGCTGACCGCACACTGAACACATAAAACCCGCCATGGCCTTAGGTCATCATCTCTTCCCTACCTCAGTTTTCAGGCTTCAGAACCGAGACCTTATCTCCAATCACTGCCCAGGGGTGAGTGTGATGCAGAAATCAGAACTCCTCCTTACCCATGGCAAGAACCCTTGTGGTTGGCACGTTGTCCAACGTTCAGTGTAGGAAAAACCAGCATTCACCCTGGCCCCGCCCATTCTTGAGTGCGACGAGTGCATACACACGCATTGTGACCCTAAGCATGAGTCCTGTCCTCTAGTAAGTCCTCTCAGTGGCTGGAACATTAGATGTCATAATGGGCTTGACATGTCCCTAGGCCCCAATTTTTAACCAGATTTCTGATTGTCCATTCGGCCCTCCCCAGGGCTCTACTCTGGAATCCATCATTTGGTGGGACACCTGAGGTTAAAAAAAAAACAACAACAACAACAACAACAAAACGTACTTCTGACAGCCCACAAAATGACCCCATACTCTTTGGACGGGGCCAAACCACCAGAGAGTAAGACTCGTCCATTTCCCATGAAGTCACACAGAAATTCCACGACCATGAGTGACACTATATCCAGAGACAAAAACTTGAGCAGGAGCCTCACACTCGCCCTTCTTTCAAATCCCGAAGAGTTCTCCTCATGGTCTGTAGATCAGTCCTGCCATACCTATGACCCGAAACATAAGCCGAGTTTGTGTTTTCAGACAACTGTCCAAACAGCCCTGGCCTACACAACCTACAGGCTCAGGCACCTGGAACCAAACCTGAGGACTGTACTTGCCCTCTCCAAGGGAATTGTGTGTGCCCATTCCAATGGCCACAACCCTTCTAATAGGATAAACCTCCAAAGTCCCTGATCCATCTCAATAGTGGTGGCTTCCCAGGAAAAACAGGGGCAATCTGAGCCCAACTGAGCACCTACCTGCACTCAGACCCATAGACAGATGTCCCGAGAGGTAAAAAGGAAAGAACAGGCCCCTAGACACTAATCAGATTCATTGCTTTGGTTTCCAGGCATTTCTCCTCAGAGGCCTGGATTTCAAAAGCAGCATATAGCTGTTTCTTGACTCACCCATCAGAAAACATCTCATCTACACATGGGAAACTTGCACGTTGGAGCTGTGTCAAAGCCTCTCTTTAGGAGAACCCTTTAGGGCCCCAGTGCCACCGCTTCATTCCAAGGTCTCCATAGACACAAAAGCACGTTAGGACCCATCCCCAGGGGTGTCCATTTCAACTCAGCGTCCTCGGTTGCTCCCCACAGATCCAGAAGATCTAACCTGTCTTGTTGCTAGGAGACATTTGGAATACGAGGTGGGCTACCCAGCCATCCATCCTTAGAACCCTGCTCAGAATCATTGGCCTGGAGCCAAACAACAGGTCTCAATTGTCCTGCAGAAGACTCTCTGCAGTTTGGAGCTTCTCACAACTCCCATCTTGGGAAAACACCCATGGCCTCGTGATGCCCCCCCCCCACTCATGAAGGGGCCATCAGGGACAGAAACTCCAACCTGAGCGATCGTCTGATCCTCGCCCTGACTTCAGATGCACGAGATCTCGATTCAGGTCTGTCGATTGTGCCTGCCATGGCCTCACCCAGAAACCTAAGCCTAGCTTGTGTTCTCAGACTTTTTCGTCAGACTACTGGCCCACAAGCCCTCCAGTTTGGCAATCCAGAACTACAATGCAGCACTCTGCCGGCCCTCCAGAAGAAAAACATTGTCCTCTGGGGCTACCCAGTAACCCCAAATGAGGATCAACCTGCACCGACCTTGGCTGTACCCCAAATACATAGGCTGACCAGGGCACTAATGCCCTTTCTGACACAGCCTGAGCCTGGACCCCCTGGACCCTCCCAGACAGCTGGCCGCACACTGAGCACATCGAGCCGCCATGGCCTTAGGTCGTCATCTCATCCCAACATCGGTTTTCAGGTTTCAGAACCTAGACCTTATCTCCAATCACTGCCCAGGGTTGAAGGTGATGCAGAAATCAGAACTCCTTCCCCATGGCAAGAAACCTTGTGGTTGGCATGTTGTCCAACGTTCAGTGTAGTTGAAACCAGTGTGGCCCATGAGGCCCCGCCCATGCTCGCGGGCCACATTGGTCACAAACACACATTGTGACGCTCAGGCTGAGCCCAGTCCTCAAGTAAGGCCACTCAGTGGCTGGATGAAGAGATAGCATATTGGGCTTGCCATGCCCCTAGGCCCCAATTTTTAACCATAGTTCGGGTTGACCCTTCAGTCTTCCCCACGGCTTGGCTTTGGAATTCCTCTTTTGGTGGGACACCTGAGGTAACAAAACTGAAATGAGTCCTCCCATCCCACAGATTGACGAAAAGCAATTGGGAATCGGGCCAAATCCTCAGAGAGGAAGATTCGTCCATGGCCCATGAGGCCTCCCCAACATTACACGGCCATCGCTGATCAAAATCCAGAGAAAAAAGCCTGAGCAAGCGCCTCAGACTCGCCCTTTCTTCATATCCTGAAAAGTTCTTCTCATGGTTTGTAGATCGGGCCTGCCATACCTACGTCCCCAACCTAAGCTGAGTTTGTGTTTTCAGACTTCTGTCCTCAAAGTCTTGGGCCCCACACCCTCCAGGCTGGGCCCCTGGAGCCACACATTAGGACTGTGCCTACCAATCCATGGGAATTCTGCCCATTCCATGGTCCAAAATCGTACAAATTAGGAGAAACCTCCAAATTCCCTGAGGCCATCCCAATAGTGTAGGTCGCCCGGAACAAACAAGGGCTGTCTGACACCAGCTGATAATCGACCTCCACTCATACCATAGATGGATGTCCCCAGAGAAGAAGATTGAACCAGACAGGACCCTAGGCCATAATAGGATCCATTGCTTTAAGTTTCAGGCATGTGTCCTCAAAAGCCTGATTCCAATACGAGCATAGGAGTTTTCCTGAGGCACCCATCAGAACTCATCTCGTCTCCACAAGGAAACCTGTGCATGGGAGCCATGTCCAAAGCTTAGGAGAGTACTTCAGGGTCCCGGTGCCACCGCCCCATTCCAAGGCCCTCATGGACACAAAAACACATTAGGACCCATTCTCAAGAAAGTCCATTTCAACTCAGCCACCCCGGTTGCTCTGGCAGAGCCATCAGATCTAAACTGTCTTGTTGCTAGGAGACAATTGGAATGTGAGGCGGGCTTCCCAGGCATCCATCCGCGAATGGTGCTCTGGAGTCATTCCATATGGTATGTCCTGGAGCTGTCCAACAGGTCTCAATTGTCCCGCAGAAGGAATCCTTGAAGGGGGCATCCCACAACTCCCAACGTGGGAAAACCTCAATGGCCTCGAGATTCCGCTCCCTTCATGAAGCGGCCGTCATGCTCAGAAACTCCAACCTGAGCCAACGTCTGATCCTCGCCCTGACTTCAGATGCATGAGATATTGGTTCAGATCTGCAGGGGGTACCTGCCGTGCCCTCGCCCTGAAACCCTAGTCTAGCTTGTCTTCTCAGACTTCCGTCCTCACACTCCTGGCCCCGAAGCCCTCAAGTTTGGCAATTCCGGACCCACAATGCAGCACTGTGCCTGCCCTCTAGAAAAAAATTTATTGCCTCATGAGCTGCCCAGGCACCTTAAATGAGGGTAAACCTACACAGCACTCGACCTTACCCAAATTATATAGTCTAACCTGGGCACTAATGCACTGTCGAACACAACCTGAGCCCGGACCTCCTGACCAACACCCATAAAGCTGACCGCACACTGAGCACATAAAACCCACCATGGCCTTAGGTCATCATCTCTTCCCTACCTCAGTTTTCAGGCTTCAGAACCGAGACCTTATCTCCAATCACTGCCCAGGGGTGAGTGTGATGCAGAAATCAGAACTCCTCCTTACCCATGGCAAGAACCCTGTGGTTGGCACGTTGTCCAACGTTCACTGTAGGAAAAACCAGCATTCACCCTGAGGCCTCGCCCATTCTTGAGTGCGACGAGGGCATTCACCCGCATTGTGACCCTCAGCATGAGTCCTGTCCTCTAGTAAGTCCTCTCAGTTGCTGGACCATTAGATGTCATAATGGGCTTGACATGTCCCTAGGCCCCAATTTTTAACCAGATTTCTGATTGTCCAGTCGCCCCTCCCCAGGGCTCTACTCTGGATTCCATCATTTGGTGGGACACCTGAGGTTAAGAAAGAAAACAACAACAACAACAACAACCAAAAAAAATGGACTTCTTACAGCCCACAGAATGACCGCAAACTCTTTGGACGGGGCCAAACCACCAGAGAGTAAGACTCGTCCATTTCCCATGAAGTCACCCAGAAATTCCACGACCATGAGTGACACGATATCCAGAGACAAAAACTTGAGCAGGAGCCTCACATCGCCCTTCTTTCAAATCCCGAAGAGTTCTCCTCATGGTCTGTAGATCACTCCTGCCATACCTATGACCCGAAACATAAGCCGAGTTTGTGTTTTCAGACAACTGTCCAAACAGCCCTTGCCTACACAACCTACAGGCTCAGGCCCCTGGAGCCAAACCTGAGGACTGTACTAGCCCTCTCCAAGGGAATTGTGTGTGCCCATTCCAATGGCCACAACCCTTCTCATAGGATAAACCTCCAAAGTCCCTGATCCATCTCAATAGTGGTGGCTTTCCAGGAAAAACAGGGGCAATCCGAGCCCAACTGAGTACCTACCTGAACTCAGACCCATAGACAGATGTCCCCAGAGGTAAAAAGGAAAGAACAGGCACCTAGGCACTAATCAGATCCATTGCTTTGGTTTCCAGGCATCTCTCCTCAGAGGCCTGGATTTCAAAAGCAGCATATAGCTGTTTCTTGACTCACCCATCAGAAAACATCTCATCTACACATGGGAAACTTGCACGTTGGAGCTGTGTCAAATCCTTTGTTTAGGAGAACCCTTTAGGGCCCCAGTGCCACCGCTTAATTCCAAGGTCTCCATAGACACAAAAGCATGTTAGGACCCATCCCCAGGGGTGTCCATTTCAACTCAGCGTCCTCGGTTGCTCCCCACAGATCCAGGAGATCTAACCTGTCTTGTTGCTAGGAGACAATTGGAATGCGACGTGGGCTACCCAGCCATCCATCCTTAGAACCCTGCTCAGAATCATTGGCCTGGAGCCAAACAACAGGTCTCAATTGCCCTGCAGAAGACACTCTGCAGTTTGGAGCTTCTCACAACTCCCATTGGGAAAACCCCCATGGCCTCGTGATGCCCCCCCATTCATGAAGGGGCCATCAGGGACAGAAACTCCAACCTGAGCGATGGTCTGATCCTCGCCCTGACTTCAGATGCACGAGATCTCGATTCAGGTCTGTAGATTGTGCCTGCCATGGCCTCACCCCGAAACCTAAGCCTAGCTTGTGTTCTCAGACTTTTGTCGTCAGACTACTGGCCCACAAGCCCTCCAGATGGCAATCCAGAACTATAATGCAGCACTCTGCCTGCCCTCCAGAAGAAAATCATTGTCCTCCTGGGCTACCCAGTAACCCCAAATGAGGATCAACCTGCACCGACCTTGGCTGTACCCCAAATACATAGGCTGACCAGGGCACTAATGCCCTTTCTGACACAGCCTGAGCCTGGACCCCCTGGCCCCTCCCACACAGCTGTCCGCAACTGAAAACATCGAGCCGCCGTGGCCTTAGGTCGTCATCTCTTCCCAACATCGGTTTTCAGGTTTCAGAACCTAGACCTTATCTCCAATCACTGCCCAGGGTTGAAGGTGATGCAGAAATCAGAACTCCTTCCCCATGGCAAGAAACCTTGTGGTTGGCATGTTGTCCAACGTTCAGTGTAGTTGAAACCAGTGTGGCCATGAGGCCCCGCCCATGCTCGCGGGTTACATTGGTCACAAACACACATTGTGACGCTCAGGCTGAGCCCAGTGCTCAAGTAAGGCCACTCATTGGCTGGAGGAAGAGATAGCATATTGGGCTTGCCATGCCCCTAGGCCCCAATTTTTAACCATAGTTCGGGTTTTCCCTTCAGTCTTCCCCACGGCTTGGCTTTGGAATTCCTCTTTTGGTGGGACACCTGAGGTAAAAAAACTGAAAGGAGACTTCCCATCCCACAGATTGACGAAAAGCAATTGGGAATCGGGCCAAATCCTAGGAGAGGAAGTTTCGTCCATGGCCCATGAGGCCTCCCCGACATTCCACGGCCTTCGCTGATACAAAATCCAGAGACAAAAGCCTGAGCAAGCGCCTCAGACTCGCACTTTCTTCATATCCTGAAGAGTTCTTCTCATGGTTTGTGGATCGGGCCTGCCATACCTACGTCCCCAAACCTAAGCTGAGTTTGTGTTTTCAGACTTCTGTCCTCAAAGTCTTGGGCCACACACCCTCCAGGCTGGGCCCCTGGAGCCACACATTAGGACTGTGCCTACCAATCCATGGGAATTCTGCCCATTCCATGGTCCAAAATCGTACAAATTAGGAGAAACCTCCAAAGTCCCTGGGCCATCCCAATAGTGTAGGTCTCCCGGAACAAACAAGGGCTGTCTGACACCAGCTGATAATCGACCTCCACTCATACCATAGATGGATGTCCCCAGAGAAGAAGATTGAACCAGACAGGACCCTAGGCCATAATAGGATCCATTGCTTTGGGTACAGGCATGTGTCCTCAAAAGCCTGATTCCAATACGAGCATAGGGGTTTTCCTGAGGCACCCATCAGAACTCATCTCGTCTCCACAAGGAAACCTGTGCATGGGAGCCATGTCCAAAGCTTAGGAGAGTACTTCAGGGTCCCGGTGCCACCGCCCCATTCCAAGGCCCTCATGGACACAAAAACACATTAGGACCCATCCTCAGGAAAGTCCATTTCAACTCAGCCACCCCGGTTGCTCCCGCAGAGCCATCAGATCTAAACTGTCTTGTTGCTAGGAGACAATTGGAATGCGATGCGGGCTTCCCAGGCATCCATCCGCGAATGGTGCTCTGGAGTTATTCCATATGGGATGTCCTGGAGCTGTCCAAAAGGTCTCAATTGTCCCGCAGAAGGAATCCATGAAGGGGGCATGCCACAACTCCCAACGTGGGAAAACCTCAATGGCCTCGAGATTCCGCTCCCTTCATGAAGCGGCCGTCATGCTCAGAAACTCCAACCTGAGCCAACGTCTGATCCTCGCCCTGACTTCAGATGCATGAGATATTGGTTCAGATCTGCAGGGGGTACCAGCCGTGCCCTTGCCCTGAAACCCAAGTCTAGCTTGTCTTCTCAGACTTCCGTCCTCACACTCCTGGCCCCGAAGCCCTCAATTTTGGCAATTCCGGACCCACAATGCAGCACTCTGCGTTCCCTCTAGAAAAAAAATTATTGCCTCATGAGCTGCCCAGGCACCTTAAATGAGGGTAAACCTACACAGCACTCGACTTTACCCAAATTATATAGTCTAACCTGGGCACTAATGCACTGTCGAACACAACCTGAGTCCGGACCTCCTGACCAACACCCATAAAGCTGACCGCACACTGAGCACATAAAACCCGCCATGGCCTTAGGTCATCATCTCTTCCCTACCTCAGTTTTCAGGCTTCAGATCCAAGACCTTATCTCCAATCACTGCCCCGGCGTGACTGTGATGCAGAAATCAGAACTCCTCCTTACCCATGGCAAGAACCCTGTGGTTAGCACGTTGTCCAACGTTCAGTGTAGGAGAAACCAGCATTCACCCTGAGGCCCCGCCCATTCTTCAGTGCGATGAGGGTATACACACGCATTGTGACCCTCAGCATGAGTCCTGTCCTCTAGTAAGTCCTCTCAGTTGCTGGACCATTAGATGTCATAATGGGCTTGACATGTCCCTAGGCCCCAATTTTTAACCAAATTTCTGAAGGTCCAGTCGCCCCAACCCGAGGCTCTACTCTGGAATCCCTCATTAGGTGGGATACCTGAGGTTAAAAAAGAAAACAACAACAACAACAACAAAAAAAAAACGGACTTCTTCCAGCCCACAAAATGACCCCAAACTCTTTGGACGGGGCCAAACCACCAGAGAGTAAGACTCGTCCATTTCCCATAAGGTCACCCAGAAATTGCATGACCATGAGTGACACGATATCCAGAGACAAAAACTTGAGTAGGAGCCTCACACTCGCCCTTCTTTCAAATCCCGAAGAGTTCTCCTCATGGTCTGTAGATCAGTCCTGCCATTCCTATGACCCGAAACATAAGCCGAGTTTGTGTTTTCAGACAACTGTCCAAACAGCCCTGGCCTACACAACCTACAGGCTCAGGCCCCTGGAGCCAAACCTGAGGACTGTACTTGCCCTCTCCAAGGGAATTGTGTGTGCCCATTCCAATGGCCACAACCCTTCTCATAGGATAAACCTCCAAAGTCCCTGATCCATCTCAATAGTGGTGGCTTCCCAGGAAAAACAGGGGCAATCTGAGCCCAACTGAGCACCTACCTGCACTCAGACCCATAGACAGATGTCCCCAGAGGTAAAAAGGAAAGAACAGGCCCCTAGGCACTAATCAGATCCATTGCTTTGGTTTCCAGGCATCTCTCCTCAGAGGCCTGGATTTCAAAAGCAGCATATAGATGTTTCTTGACTCACCCATCAGAAAACATCTCATCTACACATGGGAAACTTGCACGTTGGAGCTGTGTCAAAGCCTCTGTTTAGGAGAACCCTTTAGGGACCCAGTGCCACCGCTTCATTCCAAGGTCTCCATAGACACAAAAGCACGTTAGGACCCATCCCCAGGGGTGTCCATTTCAACTCAGCGTCCTCGGTTGCTCCCCACAGATCCAGGAAATCTAACCTGTCTTGTTGCTAGGAGACAATTGGAATGCGAGGTGGGCTACCCAGCCATCCATCCTTAGAGCCCTGCTCAGAATCATTGGCCTGGAGCCAAACAACAGGTCTCAATTGCCCTGCAGAAGACTCTCTGCAGTTTGGAGCTTCTCACAACTCCCATCGTGGGAAAACACACATGGCCTCGTGATGCCCCCCCCCACTCATGAAGGGGCCATCAGGGACAGAAACTCCAACCTGAGCGATCGTCTGATCCTCGCCCTGACTTCAGATGCACAGATCTCGATTCAGGTCTGCAGATTGTGCGTGCCATGGCCTCACCCAGAAACCTAAGCCTAGCTTGTGTTCTCAGACTTTTGTCGTCAGACTACTGGCCCACAAGCCCTCCAGTTTGGCAATCCAGAACTACATGCAGCATTCTGCGGCCCTCCAGAAGAAAAACATTGTCTTCTGGGGTTACCCAGTAACCCCAAATGAGGATCAACCTGCACCGACCATGGCTGTACCCCAAATACATAGGCTGACCAGGGCACTACTGCCCTTTCTGACACAGCCTGAGCCTGGACCCCCTGGACCCTCCCAGACAGCTGGCCGCACACTGAGCACATCGAGCCGCCATGGCCTTAGGTCGTCATCTCTTCCCAACCTCGGTTTTCAGGTTTCAGAACCTAGACCTTATCTCCAATCACTGCCCAGGGTTGAAGGTGATGCAGAAATCAGAACTCCTTCCCCATGGCAAGAAACCTTGTGGTTGGCATGTTGTCCAACGTTCAGTGTAGTTGAAACCAGTGTGGCCCATGAGGCCCCGCCCATGCTCGCGGGACACATTGGTCACAAACACACATTGTGACGCTCAGGCAGAGCCCAGTCCTCAAGTAAGGCCTCTTAGTGGCTGGATGAAGAGATAGCATATTGGGCTTGCCATGCCCCTAGGCCCCAATTTTTAACCATAGTTCGGGTTGTCCCTTCAGTCTTCCCCACGGATTTGCTTTGGAATTCCTCTTTTGGTGGGACACCTGAGGTAACAAAACTGAAATGAGTCCTCCCATCCCACAGATTGACGAAAAGCAATTGGGAATCGGGCCAAATCCTCAGAGAGGAAGATTCGTCCATGGCCCATGAGGCCTCCCGACATTCCCCGGCCATCGCTGATACAAAATCCAGAGACAAAAGCCTGAGCAAGCGCCTCAGACTCGCACTTTCTTCATATACTGAAGAGTTCTTCTCATGGTTTGTAGATCGGGCCTGCCATACCTACGTACCCAAACCTAAGCTGAGTTTGTGTTTTCAGACTTCTGTCCTCAAAGTCTTGGGCCCCACACCCTCCAGGCTGGGCCCCTGGAGCCACACATTAGGACTGTGCCTACCAATCCATGGGAATTCTGCCCATTCCATGGTCCAAAATCGTACAAATTAGGAGAAACCTCCAAAGTCCCTGAGGCCATCCCAATAGTGTAGGTCGCCCGGAAGAAACAAAGGCGGTCTGACAACAGCTGATAATCGACCCCCACTCATACCATAGATGGATGTCCCCAGAGAAGAAGATTGAACCAGACAGGACTCAGGGCATAATAGGATCCATTGCTTTGGGTTACAGGCATGTGTCCTCAAAAGCCTGATTCCAATACGAGCATAGGGGTTTTCCTGAGGCACCCATCAGAACTCATCTCGTCTCCACAAGGAAACCTGTGCATGGGAGCCATGTCCAAAGCTTAGGAGAGTACTTCAGGGTCCCGGTGCCACCGCCCCATTCCAAGGCCCTCATGGACACAAAAACACATTAGGACCCATTCTCAGGAAAGTCCATTTCAACTCAGCCACCCCGCTTGCTCCGGCAGAGCCATCAGATCTAAACTGTCTTGTTGCTAGGAGACAATTGGAATGCGAGGCGGGCTTCCCAGGCATCCATCCGCGAACGGTGCTCTGGAGTCATTCCATATGGGATGTCCTGGAGCTGTCCAACAGGTCTCAATTGTCCCACGAAAGGAATCCTTGAAGGGGGCATCCCACAACTCCCAACGTGGGAAAACCTCAATGGCCTCGAGATTCTGCTCCCTTCATGAAGCGGCCGCCATGCTCAGAAACTCCAACCTGAGCCAACGTCTGATCCTCGCCCTGACTTCAGATGCATGGGATATTGGTTCAGATCTGCACGGGGTACCTGCCGTGCCTTCGCCCTGAAACCCAAGTCTAGCTTGTCTTCTCAGACTTCCGACCTCACACTCCTGGCCCCGAAGCCCTCAAGTTTGGCAATTCCGGACCCACAATGCAGCACTCTGCCTACACTCTAGAAAAAAAATTATTGCCTCATGAGCTGCCCAGGCACATTAAATGAGGGTAAACCTACACAGCACTCGACCTTACCCAAATTATATAGTCTAGCCTGGGCACTAATGCACTGTCGAACACAACCTGAGCCCGGACCTCCTGACCAACACCCAGAAAGCTGTCCGCACACTGAGCACATAAAACCCGCCATGGCCTTAGGTCATCATCTATTCCCTACCTCAGTTTTCAGGCTTCAGAACCGAGACCTTATCTCCAATCACTGCCCAGGGGTGAGTGTGATGCAGAAATCAGAACTCCTCCTTACCCATGGCAAGAACCCTTGTGGTTGGCACGTTGTCCAATGTTCAGTGTAGGAAAAACCAGCATTCACCCTGAGGCCCCGCCCATTCTTGAGTGCGACGAGGGCATACACACGCATTGTGACCCTCAGCATGAGTCCTGTCCTCTAGTAAGTCCTGTCTGTGGCTGGACCATTACATGTCATAATGGGCTTGACATGTCCCTAGGCCCCAATTTTTAACCAGATTTCTGATTGTCCCGTCGCCCCTCCCCAGGGCTCTACTCAGGAATCCATCATTTGGTGGGACACCTGAGGTTAAAAAAGAAAACAACAAAAAAAAAAAAAAAAAACGGACTTCTTCCAGCCCACAGAATGACCCCAAACTCTTTGGACGGGGCCAAACCACCAGAGAGTAAGACTCGTCCATTTCCCATGAAGTCACCCAGAAATTCCACGACCATGAGTGACACGATATCTAGAGACAAAAACTTGAGCAGAGCCTCACACTCGCCCTTCTTTCAAATCCCGAAGAGTTCTCCTCATGGACTGTACATCAGTCCTGCCATACCTATGACCCGAAACATAAGCTGAGTTTGTGTTTTCAGACAACTGTCCAAACAGCCCTGGCCTACACAACCTACAGGCTCAGGCCCCTGGAGCCAAACCTGAGGACTGTACTTGCCCTCTCCAAGGGAATTGTGTGTGCCCATTCCAATGGCCACAACCCTTCTCATAGTATAAACCTCCAAAGTCCCTGATCCATCTCAATAATGGTGGCTTCCCAGGAAAAACAGGGGCAATCTGAGCCCAAATGAGCACCTACCTGCACTCAGACCCATAGACATATGTCCCCAGAGGTAAAAAGGAAAGAACAGGCCCCTAGCCACTAATCAGATCCATTGCTTTGGTTTCCAGGCATCTCTCCTCAGAGGCCTGGATTTCAAAAGCAGCATATAGCTGTTTCTTGACTCACCCATCAGAAACATCTCATCTACAAATGGGAAACTTGCACGTTGGAGCTGTGTCAAAGCCTTTGTTTAGGAGAAACCTTTTGGGCCCCAGTGCCACCGCTTCATTCCAAGGTCTCCATAGACACAAAAGCACGTTAGGACCCATCCCCAGGGGTGTCCATTTCAACTCAGCGTCCTCGGTTGCTCCCCACAGATCCAGGAGATCTAACCTGTCTTGTTGCTAGGAGACAATTGGAATGCGAGGTGGGCTACCCAGCCATCCATCCTTAGAGCCCTGCTCAGAATCATTGGCCTGGAGCCAAACAACAGGTCTCAATTGTCCTGCAGAAGACTCTCTGCAGTTTGGAGCTTCTCACAACTCCCATCGTGGGAAAACACCAATGGCCTCGTGAAGCCCCCCCCATTCATGAAGGGGCCATCAGGGACAGAAACTCCAACCTGAGCGATCGTCTGATCCTCGCCCTGACTTCAGATGCACGAGATCTCGATTCAGGTCTGTAGATTGTGCCTGCCATGGCCTCACCCAGAAACCTAAGCCTAGCTTGTGTTCTCAGACTTTTGTCGTCAGACTACTGGCCCACAAGCCCTCCAATTTGGCAATCCAGAACTACAATGCAGCACTCTGCCGGCCCTCCAGAAGAAAAACATTGTCTTCTGGGGCTACCCAGTAACCCCAAATGAGGATCAACCTACACCGACCTTGGCTGTACCCCAAATACATAGGCTGACCAGGGCACTAATGCCCTTTCTGACACAGCCAGAGCCTGGAATCCCTGGCCCATCCCAGACAGCTGGCCGCACACTGAGCACATCGAGCCTCCATGGCCTTTGGTCGTCATCTCTTCCCAAACTCCGTTTTCAGGTTTCAGATCTTAGACCTAATCTCCAATCATGCCGAAGGTTGAAGGTGATGCAGAAATCAGAACTCCTTCCCCATGGCAAGAAACCTTGTGGTTGGCATGTTGTCCAACGTTCAGTGTCATTGAAACCAGTGTGGCCCATGAGGCCCCGCCAATGCTCGCGGGCCACATTGGTCACAAACATACATTGTGACCCTCAGGATGAGCCCAGTCCTCAAGTAAGGCCACTCAGTGGCTGGATGAAGAGATAGCATATTGGGCTTGCCATGCCCCTAGGCCCCAATTTTTAACGATATTTCGGGTTGACCCTTCAGTCTTCCCCACGGCTTGGCTTTGGAATCCTCTTTTGGTGGGACACCTGAGGTAACAAACCTGAAATGAGTCCTCCCATCCCACAGATTGACGAAAAGCAATTGGGAATCGGGCCAAATTCTCAGAGAGGAAGATTCGTCCATGGCCCATGAGGCCTCCCCGACATTCCACGGCTATCGCTGATACAAAATCCAGAGACAAAAGCCTGAGCAAGCGACTCAGACTCGCACTTTCTTCATATCCTGAAGAGTTCTTCTCATGGTAGTAGATCGGGCCTGCCATACCTACGTCCCCAAACCTAAGCTGAGTTTGTTTTCAGACAACTGTCTAAACGGCCCTGGCCTACAAAACCTACAGGCTCAGGCCCCTGGAGGCAAACCTGAGGAATGTACTTGCCTTCTCCAAGGGAATTGTTTGTGCCCATTCCTATGGCCACAACCCTTCTAATAGGATAAATCTCCAAAGTCCCTGATCCATCTCAAAAGTGGTGGCTTCCCAGGAAAAACAGGGGCAATCTGAGCCCAAATGAGCACCTACCTGCACTCAGACCAATAGACAGATGTCCCCAGAGGTAAAAAGGAAAGAACAGGCCCCTAGGCACTAATCAGATCCATTGCTTTGGTTTCCAGGCATCTCTCCTCAGAGGCCTGGATTTCAAAAGCAGCATATAGCTTTTTCTTGACTCACCCATCAGAAAACATCTCATCTACACATGGGAAACTTGCACGTTGGAGCTGTATCAAAGCCTCTGTTTAGGAGAACCCTTTAGGGCCCCAGTGCCACCGCTTCATTCCAAGGTCTCCATACACAAAAGCACATTAGGACCCATCACCAGGGGTGTCTATTTCAACTCAGCATCCTCGGTAGCTGCCCACAGATCCAGGAGATCTAACCTGTCTTGTTGCTAGGAGACAATTGGAATGTGAGGTGGGCTACCCAGCCATCCATCCTTAGAACCCTGCTCAGAATCATTGGCCTGGAACCAAACAACAGGTCTCAATTGTCCTGCAGAAGACTCTCTGCTGTTTGGAGCTTCTCACAACTCCCATATGGGAAAACCCCCATGGCCTCGTGATGCCCCCCCATTCATGAAGGGGCGATCAGGGACAGAAACTTCAACCTGAGCGATCGTCTGATCCTCGCCCTGACTTCAGATGCAAGAGATCTCGATTCAGGTCTGTAGATTGTGCCTGCCATAGCCTCACCAAGAAACCTAAGCCTAGCTTGTGTTCTTAGACTTTTGTCGTCAGACTACTGGCCCACAAGCCCTCCATTTGGAAATCCAGAACTACAATGGGGCACTCTGCCTGCCCTCCAGAAGAAAAACATTGTCCTCTGGGCCTACCCAGTAACCCCAAATGAGGATCAACCTGCACCGACCTTGGCATTACCCCAAATACATAGGCTGACCAGGTCACTAATGCCCTTTCTGACACAGCCTGAGCCTGGAATCCCTGGCCCATCCCAGACAGCTGGCCGCACACTGAGCACATCCAGCCGCCATGGCCTTAGGTCGTCATCTCTTCCTAACCTCGGTTTTCAGGTTTCAGAACCTAGACCTTATCTCCAATCACTGCCCAAGGTTGAAGGTGATGCAGAAATCAGAACTCCTTCCCCATGGCAAGAAACCTTGTGGTTGGCATGTTGTCCAACGTTCAATGTAGTTGAAACCAGTGTGGCCCATGAGGCCCCGCCCATTTTCGCAGGCCACATTGGTCACAAACACACATTGTGAACCTCAGGCTGAGCCCAGTCCTCAAGTAAGGCCACTCAGTGGCTGGATGAAGAGATAGCATATTGGGCTTGCCATGCCCCTAGGACCCAATTTTTAACCATAGTTCGGGTTGTCCCTTCTGTCTTCCCCACGGATTTGCTTTGGAATTCCTCTTTTAGTGGGACACCTGAGGTAACAAACCTGAAATGAGTCCTCCCATCCCACAGATTGACGAAAAGCAATTGGGAATCGGGCCAAATCCTCAGAGAGGAAGATTTGTCCATGGCCCATGAGGCCTCCCCGACATTCCACGGCTATCGCTGATACAAAATCCAGAGACAAAAGCCTGAGCAAGTGCCTCAGTCTCGCACTTTCTTCATATCTTGAAGAGTTCTTCTCATGGTTTGTCGATCGGGCCTGCCATACATACGTCCCCAAATCTAAGCTGAGTTTGTGTTTTCAGACTTCTGTCCTCAAAGTCTTGGGCCACACACGCTCCAGGCTGGGCGCCTGGAGCCACACATTAGGACTGTGCCTACCAATCCATGGGAATTCTGCCCATTCCATGGTCCAAAATCGTACAAATTAGGAGAAACCTCCAAAGTCCCTGAGGCCATCCCAATAGTGTAGGTCGCCCGGAACAAACAAGGACTGTCTGACACCAGCTGATAATCGACATCCACTCATACCATAGATGGATGTCCCCAGAGAAGAAGATTGAACCAGACAGGACCCTAGGCCATAATAGGATCCATTGCTTTGGGTTACAGGCATGTGTCCTCAAAAGCCTGATTCCAATACGAGCATAGGGGTTTTCCTGAGGCACCCATCAGAACTCATCTCGTCTCCACAAGGAAACCTGTGCATGGGAGCCCTGTCCAAAGCTTAGGAGAGTACTTCATGGTCCCGGTGCCACCGCCCCATTCCAAGGCCCTCATGGACACAAAAACACATTAGGACCCATCCTCAGGAAATTCCATTTCAACTCAGCCACCCCGGTTGCTCCGGCAGAGGCATCAGATCTAAACTATCTTGTTGCTAGGAGACAATTGGAATGCGAGGCGGGCTTCCCAGGCATCCATCCGCGAACGGTGCTCTGGAGTCATTCCATATGGGATGTCCTGGAGCTGTCCAACAGGTCTCAATTGTCCCGCAGAAGGAATCCTTGAAGGGGGCATCCCACAACTCCCAACGTGGGAAAACCTCAATGGCCCCGAGATTCCGCTCCCTTCATAAAGCGGCCGTCATGCACAGGAACTCCAACCTGAGCCAACGTCTGATCCTCGCCCTGACTTCAGAAGCATGAGATAGTGGTTCAGATCTGCAGGGGGTACCTGTCGTGCCCTCGCCCTGAAACCCATGTCTAGCTTGTCTTCTCACACTTCCGACCTCAAACTCCTGGCCCCGAAGTCCTAAAATTTGGCAATTCCGGACCCACAATGTAGCACTCTGACGGCCCTCTAGAAAAAAAAAAATTATTGCCTCATGAGCTGCCCAGGCACCTTAAATGAGGGTAAACCTACACAGCACTCGACCTTACCCAAATTATATAGTCTAACCTGGGCACTAATGCACTGTCGAACACAACCTGAGGCCGGACCTCCTGACCAACACCCAGAAAGCTGACCGCACACTGAGCACATAAAACCCGCCATGGCCTTAGGTCATCATCTCTTCCCTACCTCAGTTTTCAGGCTTCAGAAACGAGACCTTATCTCGAATCACTGCACAGGGGTGAATGTTATGCAGAAATCAGAACTCCTCCTTACGCATGGCAAGAACCCTTTTGGTTGGCACGTTGTCCAACGTTCAGTGTAGGAGAAACCAGCATTCACCCTGAGGCCCCGCCCATTCTTGAGTGCGACGAGGGCATACACACGCATTGTGACCCTCAGCATGAGTCCTGTCCTCTAGTAAGTCCTCTCAGTGGCTGGACCTTTAGATGTCATAATGGGCTTGACATGTACCTAGGCCCCAATTTTTAACCAGATTTCTGACTGTCCAGTCGCCCCTTCCCAGGTCTCTATTCTGGAATCCCTCATTTGGTGGGACACCTGAGGTTAAAAAAGAAAACACAACAACAACAACAACAACAAAAAAACGGACTTCTTCCAGCCCACAGAATGACCCCAATCTCTTTGGACGGGGCCAAACCACCAGAGAGTAAGACTCGTCCATTTCCCATAAAGTCACCCAGAAATTCCACGACCATGTGTGACACGATATCAAGAGACAAAAACTTGAGAAGGATCCTCACACTCACCCTTCTTTCAAATCCCGAAGAGTTCTCCTCATGGTCTGTACATCAGTCCTGCCATACCTATGACCCGAAACATAAGCCGAGTTTGTGTTTTCAGACAACTGTCCAAACAGCCCTGGCCTACACAACCTACAGGCTCAGGCCCCTGGAGCCAAACCTGAGGACTGTACTTGCCCTCTCCAAGGGAATTGTGTGTGCCCATTCCAATGGCCACAACCCTTCTCATAGGATAAACCTCCAAAGTCCCTGATCCATCTCAAAAGTGGTGGCTTCCCAGGAAAAACAGGGGCAATCTGAGCCCAAATGAGCACCTACCTGCACTCAGACCCATAGACAGATGTCCCCAGGGGTAAAAAGGAAAGAACAGGCCCCTAGGCACTAATCAGATCCATTGCTTTGGTTTCCAGGCATCTCTCCTCAGAGGCCTGGATTTCAAAAGCAGCATATAGTTGTTTCTTGACTCACCCATCAGAAAACATCTCATCTACACATGGGAAACTTGCACGTTGGAGCTGTGTCAAAGCCTCTGTTTAGGAGAACCCTTTAGGGCACCAGTGCCACCTCTTCATTCCAAGGTCTCCATAGACACAAAAGCACATTAGGAACCATCCTTAGGGGTGTCCATTTCAACACAGCGGCCTCGGTTGCTCCCCACAGATCCAGGACATTTAACCTGTCTTGTTGCTAGGAGACAATTGGAATGCGAGGTGGGCTACCCAGCCATCCATCCTTAGAACCCTGCTCAGAATCATTGGTCTGGAGCCAAACACAGGTCACAATTGTCCTGCAGAAGACTCTCTGCAGTTTGGAGCTTCTCAAACTCCCATAGTGGGAAAACCCCCATGTCCTCATGATGCCCCCCCATTCATGAAGGGGCCATCAGGGACAGAAACTCCAACCTGAGCGATCGTCTGATCCTCGCCCTGACTTCAGATGCACGAGATCTCGATTCAGGTCTGTAGATTGTGCCTGCCATGGCCTCACCCAGACCTAAGCCTAGCTTGTGTTCTCAGACTTTTGTCGTCAGACTACTGGCCCACAAGCCCTCCAGTTTGGCAATCCAGAACTACAATTCAGCACTCTGCCGGCCCTCCAGAAGAAAAACATTGTCCTCTGGGGCTACCCAGTAACCCCAAATGAGGATCAACCTGCACCGACCATGGCTGTACCCCAAATACATAGCCTGACCAGGGCAGTAATGCCCTTTCTGACACAGCCGGAGCTTGGAACCCCTGGCCCCTCCCAGACAGCTGGCCGCACACTGAGCACATCGAGCCGCCATGGCCTTAGGTCGTCATCTCTTCCCAACCTCGGTTTTCAGGTTTCAGAACCTAGACCTTATCTCCAATCACTGCCCAAGGTTGAAGGGGATGCAGAAATCAGAACTCCTTCCCCATGGCAAGAAACCTTGTGGTTGGCATGTTGTCCAACGTTCAGTGTAGTTGAAACCAGTGTGGCCCATGAAGCCCCGCCCATGCTCGCAGGCCACATTGGTCACAAACACACATTGTGAACCTCAGGCTGAGCCCAGTCCTCAAGTAAGGCCACTCAGTGGCTGGATGAAGAGATAGCATATTGGGCTTGCCATGCCCCTAGGCCCCAATTTTTAACCATAGTTCGGGTTGTCCCTTCAGTCTTCCCCACGGATTTGCTTTGGAATTCCTCTTTTAGTGGGACACCTGAGGTAACAAACCTGAAATGAGTCCTCCCATCCCACAGATTGATGAAAAGCAATTGGGAATCGGGCCAAATTCTAAGAGAGGAAGATTCGACCATGGCCCATGAGGCCTCCCCGACATTCCACGGCCTTCGCTGATACAAAATCCAGAGACAAAAGCCTGAGCAAGCGCCTCAGTCTCGCACTTTCTTCATATCTTGAAGAGTTCTTCTCATGGTTTGTCGATCGGGCCTGCCATACCTACGTCCCCAAACCTAAGCTGAGTTTGTGTTTTCAGACTTCTGTCCTCAAAGTCTTGGGCCACACACGCTCCAGGCTGGGCGCCTGGAGCCACACATTAGGACTGTGCCTACCAATCCATGGGAATTCTGCCCATTCCATGGTCCAAAATCGTACAAATTAGGAGAAACCTCCAAAGTCCCTGAGGCCATCCCAATAGTGTAGGTCGCCCGGAACAAACAAGGACTGTCTGACACCAGCTGATAATCGACATCCACTAATACCATAGATGGATGTCCCCAGAGAAGAAGATTGAACCAGACAGGACCCTAGGCCATAATAGGATCCATTGCTTTGGGTTACAGGCATGTGTCCTCAAAAGCCTGATTCCAATACGAGCATAGGGGTTTTCCTGAGGCACCCATCAGAACTCATCTCGTCTCCACAAGGAAACCTGTGCATGGGAGCCATGTCCAAAGCTTAGGAGAGTACTTCAGGGTCCCGTTGCCACCGCCCCATTCCAAGGCCCTCATGGACACAAAAACACATTAGGACCCATTCTCAGGAAATTCCATTTCAACTCAGCCACCCCGGTTGCTCCGGCAGAGGCATCAGATCTAAACTGTCTTGTTGCTAGGAGACAATTGGAATGCGAGGCGGGCTTCCCAGGCATCCATCCGCGAACGGTGCTCTGGAGTCATTCCATATGGGATGTCCTGGAGCTGTCCAACAGGTCTCAATTGTCCCGCAGAAGGAATCCTTGAAGGGGGCATCCCACAACTCCCAACGTGGGAAAACCTCAATGGCCCCGAGATTCCGCTCCCTTCATAAAGCGGCCGTCATGCACAGGAACTCCAACGTGAGCCAACGTCTGATCCTCGCCCTGACTTCAGATGCATGAGATAGTGGTTCAGATCTGCAGGGGGTACCTGTGGTGCCCTCGCCCAGAAACCCATGTCTAGCTTGTCTTCTCACACTTCCGACCTCAAACTCCTGGCCCCGAAGTCCTAAAATTTGGCAATTCCGGACCCACAATGCAGCACTCTGCCGGCCCTCTAGAAAAAAAAAAAATTATTGCCTCATGAGCTGCCCAGGCACCTTAAATGAGGGTAAACCTACACAGCACTCGACCTTACCCAAATTATATAGTCTAACCTGGGCACTAATGCACTGTCGAACACAACCTGAGGCCGGACCTCCTGACCAACACCCAGAAAGCTGACCGCACACTGAGCACATAAAACCCGCCATGGCCTTAGGTCATCATCTCTTCCCTACCTCAGTTTTCAGGCTTCAGAAACGAGACCTTATCTCCAATCACTGCCCAGGGGTGAATGTTATGCAGAAATCAGAACTCCTCCTTATGCATGGCAAGAACCCTTGTGGTTGGCACGTTGTCCAACGTTCAGTGTAGGAGAAATCAGAATTCACCCTGAGGCCCCGCCCATTCTTGAGTGCGACGAGGGCATACACACGCATTGTGACCCTCAGCATGAGTCCTGTCCTCTAGTAAGTCCTCTCAGTGGCTGGACCTTTAGATGTCATAATGGGCTTGACATGTCCCTAGGCCCCAATTTTTAACCAGATTTCTGACTGTCCAGTCGCCCCTCCCCAGGTCTCTATTCTGGAATCCCTCATTTGGTGGGACACCTGAGGTTAAAAAAGAAAACAACAACAACAACAACAAAAAAAAAAAAAACGGACTTCTTCCAGCCCACAAAATGACCCCAATCTCTTTGGACGGGGCCAAACCACCAGAGAGTAAGACTCGTCCATTTCCCATAAAGTCACCCAGAAATTCCACGACCATGTGTGACACGATATCAAGAGACAAAAACTTGAGAAGGATCCTCACACTCACCCTTCTTTCAAATCCCGAAGAGTTCTCCTCATGGTCTGTACATCAGTCCTGCCATACCTATGACCCGAAACATAAGCCGATTTTGTGTTTTCAGACAACTGTCCAAACAGCCCTGGCCTACACAACCTACAGGCTCAGGCCCCTGGAACCAAACCTGAGGACTGTACTTGCCCTCTCCAAGGGAATTGTGTGTGCCCATTCCAATGGCCACAACCCTTCTCATAGGATAAACCTCCAAAGTCCCTGATCCATCTCAAAAGTGGTGGCTTCCTAGGAAAAACAGGGGCAATCTGAGCCCAAATGAGCACCTACCTGCACTCAGACCCATAGACAGATGTCCCCAGAGGTAAAAAGGAAAGAACAGGCCCCTAGGCACTAATCAGATCCATTGCTTTGGTTTCCAGGCATCTCTCCTCAGAGGCCTGGATTTCAAAAGCAGCATATAGCTGTTTCTTGACTCACCCATCAGAAAACATCTTATCTACACATCGGAAACGTGCACGTTGGAGCTGTGTCAAAGCCTCTGTTTAGGAGAACCCTTTAGGGCCCCAGTGCCACCGCTTCATTGCAAGGACTCCATAGATACAAAAGCACGTTAGGACCCATCCCCAGGGGTGTCCATTTCAACACAGCGTCCTCGGTTGCTCCCCACAGATCCAGGACATTTAACCTGTCTTGTTGCTAGGAGACAATTGGAATGCGAGGTGGGCTACCCAGCCATCCATCCTTAGAACCCTGCTCAGAATCATTGCCCTGGAGCCAAACAACAGGTCACAATTGTCCTGCAGAAGACTCTCTGCAGTTTGGAGCTTCTCACAACTCCCATCGTGGGAAAACACTTATGGCCTCGTGATGCCCCCCCATTCATGAAGGGGCCATCAGGGACAGAAACTCCAACCTGAGCGATCGTCTGATCCTCGCCCTGACTTCAGATGCACGAGATCTCGATTCAGGTCTGTTGATTGTGCCTGCCACGGCCTCAACCAGAAACCTAAGCCTAGCTTGTGTTCTCAGACTTTTGTCGTCAGACTACTTGCCCACAAGCCCTCCAGTTTGGCAATCCAGAACTACAATGCAGCACTCTGCCGGCCCTCCAGAAGAAAAACATTGTCCTCTGGGGCTACCCAGTAATCCCAAATGAGGATCAACCTGCACCGACCTTGGCTGTACCCCAAATACATAGGCTGACCAGGGCACTAATGCCCTTGCTGTCACAGCCTGAGCCTGGAGCCCCTGGCCCCTCCCAGACAGCTGGCCGCACACTGAGCACATCCAGCCGCCATGGCCTTAGGTCATCATCTCTTCCAAACCTCGGTTTTCAGGTTTCAGAACCTAGACCTTATCTCCAATCAGTGCCCAAGGTTGAAGGTGATGCAGAAATCAGAACTCCTTCCCCATGGCAAGAAACCTTGTGGTTGGCATGTTGTCCAACGTTCAGTGTCGTTGAAACCAGTGTGGCCCATGAGGCCCCGCCCATGCTCGCGGGCCACATTGGTCACAAACACTCAATGTGACCCTCAGGCTGAGCCCAGTCCTCAAGTAAGGCCACTAGTGGCTGGATGAAGAGATAGCATATTGGGCTTGCCATGCCCCTAGGCCCCAATTTTTAACCATAGTTCGGGTTGTCCCTTCAGTCTTCCCCACGGCTTTGCTTTGGAATTCCTCTTTTGGTGGGACACCTGAGGTAACAAACCTGAAATGAGTCCTCCCATCCCACAGTTTGATGAAAAGCAATTGGGAATCGGGCCAAATCCTCAGAGAGGAAGATTCCTCGATAGCCCATGAGGCCTGGCCGACATTCCTCGGCCATCGCTGATACAAAATCCAGAGACAAAAGCCTGAGCAAGCGCCTCAGTCTCGCACTTTCTTCATATCCTGAAGATTTCTTCTCATGGTTTGTCGATCGGGCCTGCCATACATACGTCCCCAAATCTAAGCTGAGTTTGTGTTTTCAGACTTCTGTCCTCAAAGTCTTGGGCCACACACGCTCCAGGCTGGGCGCCTGGAGCCACACATTAGGACTCTGCCTACCAATCCATGGGAATTCTGCCCATTCCATGGTCCAAAATCGTACAAATTAGGAGAAACCTCCAAAATCCCTGAGGCCATCCCAATAGTGTAGGTCGCCCGGAACAAACAAGGACTGTCTGACACCAGCTGATAATCGACATCCACTCATACCATAGATGGACGTCCCCAGAGAAGAAGATTGAACCAGACAGGACCCTAGGCCATAATAGGATCCATTGCTTTGGGTTACAGGCATGTGTCCTCAAAAGCCTGATTCCAATACGAGCATAGGTGTTTTCCTGAGGCACCCATCAGAACTCATCTCGTCTCCACAAGGAAACCTGTGCATGGGAGCCCTGTCCAAAGCTTAGGAGAGTACTTCAGGGTCCCGGTGCCACCGCCCCATTCCAAGGCCCTCATGGACACAAAAACACATTAGGACCCATCCTCAGGAAATTCCATTTCAACTCAGCCACCCCGGTTGCTCCGGCAGAGGCATCAGATCTAAACTGTCTTGTTGCTAGGAGACAATTGGAATGCGAGGCGGGCTTCCCAGGCATCCATCCGCGAACGGTGCTCTGGAGTCATTCCATATGGGATGTCCTGGAGCTGTCCAACAGGTCTCAATTGTCCCGCAGAAGGAATCCTTGAAGGGGGCATCCCACAACTCCCAACGTGGGAAAACCTCAATGGCCCCGAGATTCCGCTCCCTTCATAAAGCGGCCGTCATGCACAGGAACTCCAACCTGAGCCAACGTCTGATCCTCGCCCTGACTTCAGAAGCATGAGATAGTGGTTCAGATCTGCAGGGGGTACCTGTCGTGCCCTCGCCCTGAAACCCATGTCTAGCTTGTCTTCTCACACTTCCGTCCTCAAACTCATGGCCCCGAAGTCCTAAAATTTGGCAATTCCGGACCCACAATGCAGCACTCTGCCGGCCCTCTAGAAAAAAAAAAATATTGCCTCATGAGCTTCCCAGGCACCTTAAATGAGGGTAAACCTACACAGAACTCGACTTTAACCAAATTATAAGTCTAACCTGGGCACTAATGCACTGTCGAACACAACCTGAGCCCGGACCTCCTGACCAACACCCAGAAAGCTGACCGCACACTGAGCACATAAAACCCGCCATGGCCTTAGGTCATCATGTCTTCCCTACGTCAGTTTTCAGGCTTCAGAACCGAGACCTTATCTCCAATCACTGCCCAGGGGTGAGTGTGATGCAGAAATCAGTACTCCTCCTTACCCATGGCAAGAACCCTTGTGGTTGGCACGTTGTCCAATGTTAAGTGTATGAGAAACCAGCATTCACCCTGAGGCCCCGCCCATTCTTGAGTGTGACAAGGGCATACACACGCATTGTGACCCTCAGCATGAGTCCTGTCCTCTAGTAAGTCCTCTCAGTGGCTGGACCTTTAGATGTCATAATGGGCTTGACATGTCACTAGGCCCCAATTTTGAACCAGATTTCTGACTGTCCAGTAGCCCCTCCCCAGGTCTCTACTCTGGAATCCCTCATTTGGTGGGACACCTGAGGTTAAAAAAGAAAAAAACAACAACAACAACAACAAAAAAAAAAAACGGACTTCTTCCAGCCCACAGAATGACCCCAATCTCTTTGGACGGGGCCAAACCACCAGAGAGTAAGACTCGTCCATTTCCCATAAAGTCTCCCAGAAATTCCACGACCATGAGTGACACGATATCCAGAGACAAAAACTAGAGCAGAGCCTCACACTAGCCCTTCTTTCAAATCCCGAAGATTTCTCCTCATGGTCTGTACATCAGTCCTGCCATACCTATGACCCGAAACATAAGCCGAGTTTGTGTTTTCAGACAACTGTCCAAACAGCCCTGGCCTATACAACCTACAGGCTCAGGCCCCTGCATTCAAACCTGAGGACTGTACTTGCCCTCTCCAAGGGAATTGTGTGTGCCCATTCCAATGGCCACAACCCTTCTAATAGGATAAACCTCCAAAGTCCCTGATCCATCTCAAAAGTGGTGGCTTCCCAGGAAAAACAGGGACAATCTGAGCCCAAATGAGCACCTACCTGCACTCAGACCCATAGACAGATGTCCCCAGAGGTAAAAAGGAAAAAACAGGCACCTAGGCACTAATCAGATCCATTGCTTTGGTTTCCAGGCATCTCTCCTCAGAGGCCTGGATTTCAAAAGCAGCATATAGCTGTTTCTTGACTCATCAGAAAACATCTCATCTACACATGGGAAACTTGCACGTTGGAGCTGTGTCAAAGCCTCTGTTTAGGAGAACACTTTAGGGCACCAGTGCCACCTCTTCATTCCAAGGTCTCCATAGACAAAAAAGCACATTAGGACCCATCCTTAGGGGTGTCCATTTCAACACAGCGTCCTCGGTTGCTCCCCACAGATCCAGGAGATCTAACCTGTCTTGTTGCTAGGAGACAATTGGAATGCGAGGTGGGCTACGCAGCCATCCATCCTTAGAACCCTGCTCAGAATCATTGGCCTGGAGCCAAGCAACGGTCTCAATTGACCTGCAGAAGACTCTCTGCAGTTTGTAGCTTCTCACAACTCCCATCGTGGGAAAACACCCATGGCCTCGTGATGCCCCCCCATTCATGAAGGGGCCATCAGGGACAGAAACTCCAACCTGAGCGATCGTCTGATCCTCGCCCTGACTTCAGATGTACGAGATCTTGATTCAGGTCTGTAGATTGTGCCTGCCATGGCCTCACCCAGAAACCTAAGCCTAGCTTGTGTTCTCAGACTTTTGTCGTCAGACTACTTGCCCACAAGCCCTCCAGTTTGGCAATCCAGAACTACAATGCAGCACTTGCCGGCCCTCCAGAAGAAAAACATTGTCCTCTGGGGCTACCCAGTAACCCCAAATGAGGATCAAACTGCACCGACCTTGGCTGTACCCCAAATACATAGGCTGACCAGGGCACTAATGCCCTTTCTGACACAGCCTGAGCCTGGACTCCCTGGCCCGTCCCAGACAGCTGGCCGCACACTGAGCACATCGAGCCTCCATGGCCTTTGGTCGTCATCTCTTCCCAACCTCGGTTTTCAGGTTTCAGAACCTAGACCTAATCTCCAATCATGCCCAAGGTTGAAGGTGATGCAGAAATCAGAACTCCTTCCCCATGGCAGAAACCTTGTGGTTGGCATGTTGTCCAACGTTCAGTGTCGTTGAAACCAGTGTGGCCCATGAGGCCCCGCCAATGCTCGCGGGCCACATTGGTCACAAAAACATTGTGACCCTCAGGCTGAGCCCAGTCCTCAAGTAAGGCCACTCAGTGGCTGGATGAAGAGATAGCATATTGGGCTTGCCATGCCCCTAGGCCCCAATTTTTAACCATAGTTCGGGTTGTCCCTTCAGTCATCCCCACGGCTTTGCTTTGGAATTCCTCTTTTGGAGGGACACCTGAGGTCACAATCCTGAAATGAGTCCTCCCATCCCACAGATTGACGAAAAGCAATTGGGAATCGGGCCAAATTCTCAGAGAGGAAGATTCGTCCATGGCCCATGAGGCCTGGCCGACATTCACGGGCATCGCTGATACAAAATCCAGGGACAAAAGCCTGAGCAAGCGACTCAGACTCGCACTTTCTTCATATCCTGAAGAGTTCTTCTCATGGTTTGTAGATCGGGCCTGCCATACCTACGTCCCCAAACCTAAGCTGAGTTTGTTTTCAGACAACTGTCTAAACAGCCCTGGCCTACACAGCCTACAGGCTCAGGCCCCTGGAGCCAAACCTGAGGAATGTACTTGCCTTCTCCAAGGGAATTGTGTGTGCCCATTCCTATGGCCACAACCCTTCTAATAGGATAAACCTCCAAAGTCCCTGATCCATCTCAAAAGTGGTGGCTTCCCAGGAAAAACAGGGGCAATATGAGCCCAAATGAGCACCTACCTGCACTCAGACCCATAGACAGATGTCCCCAGAGGTAAAAAGGAAAGAACAGGCCCCTAGGCACTAATCAGATCCATTGCTTTGGTTTCCAGGCATCTCTCCTCAGAGCCTGGATTTCAAAAGCAGCATATAGCTATTTCTTAATTCACCCATAAGAAAACATCTCATCTACACATGGGAAACTTGCACGTTGGAGCTGTGTCAAAGCCTCTGTTTAGGAGAACCCTTTAGGGCCCCAGTGCCACCGCTTCATTCCAAGGTCTCCATAGACACAAAAGCACGTTAGTACCCATCCCCAGGGGTGTCCATTTCAACTCAGCATCCTCGGTAGCTGCCCACAGATCCAGGAGATCTAACCTGTCTTGTTGCTAGGAGACAATTGGAATGCGAGGTGGGCTACCCAGCCATCCATCCTTAGAACCCTGCTCAGAATCATTGGCCTGGAGCCAAACAACAGGTCTCAATTGTCCTGCAGAAGACTCTCTGCAGTTTGGAGCTTCTCAAACTCCCATAGTGGGAAAACCCCCATGTCCTCATGATGCCCCCCCATTCATGAAGGGGCCATCAGGGACAGAAACTCCAACCTGAGCGATCGTCTGATCCTCGCCCTGACTTCAGATGCACGAGATCTCGATTCAGGTCTGTAGATTGTGCCTGCCATAGCCGCACCAAGAAACCTAAGCCTAGATTGTGTTCTTAGACAATTGTCGTCAGACTACTGGCCCACAAGCCCTTCATTTGGAAATCCAGAAATACAATGGAGCACTCTGCCTGCCCTCCAGAAGAAAAACATTGTCCTCTGGGGCTACCCAGTAACCCCAAATGAGGATCAACCTGCACCGATCTTGGCATTACACCAAATATATACGCTGACCAGGTCACTAATGCCCTTTCAGACACAGCCTGAGCCTGGACTCCCTGGCCCCTCCCAGACAGCTGGCCGCACACTGAGCACATCCAGCTGCCATGGCCTTAGGTCGTCATCTCTTCCCAACCTCGGTTTTCAGGTTTCAGAACCTAGACCTTATCTCCAATCAGTGCCCAAGGTTGAAGGTGATGCAGAAATCAGAACTACTTCCCCATGGCAAGAAACCTTGTGGTTGGCATGTTGTCCAACGTTCAGTGTCGTTGAAACCAGTGTGGCCCATGAGGCCCCGCCCATGCTCGCGGGCCACATTGGTCACAAACACACATTGTGACCCTCAGGCTGAGCCCAGTCCTCAAGTAAGGCCACTCAGTGGCTGGATGAAGAGATAGCATATTGGGCTTGCCATGCCCCTAGGCCCCAATTTTTAACCATAGTTCGGGTTGTCCCTTCAGTCTTCCCCACGGCTTGGCTTTGGAATTCCTCTTTTGGTGGGACACCTGAGGTAGCAAAACTGAAATGAGTCCTCCCATCCCACAGATTGACGAAAAGCAATTGGGAATCGGGCCAAATCCTCAGAGAGGAAGATTCCTCCATGGCCCATGAGGCCTCCCCGACATTCCACGGCCATCGCTGATACAAAATCCAGAGACAAAAGCCTGAGCAAGCGCCTCAGTCTCGCACTTTCTTCATATCTTGAAGAGTTCTTCTCATGGTTTGTAGATCGGGCCTGCCATACCTACGTCCCCAAACCTAAGCTGAGTTTGTGTTTTCAGACTTCTGTCCTCAAAGTCTTGGGCCACACACGCTCCAGGCTGGGCGCCTGGAGCCACACATTAGGACTGTGCCTACCAATCCATGGGAATTCTGCCCATTCCATGGTCCAAAATCGTACAAATTAGGAGAAACCTCCAAAGTTCCTGAGGCCATCCCAATAGTTTAGGTCGACCGGAACAAACAAGGGCTGTCTAACGCCAGCTGATAATCGACCTCCAGTCATACCATAGATGGATGTCCCCAGAGAAGAAGATTGAACCAGACAGGACCCTAGGCCATAATAGGATCCATTGCTTTGTGTTACAGGCATGTGTCCTCAAAAGCCTGATTCCAATACGAGCATAGGGGTTTTCCTGAGGCACCCATCAGAACTCATCTCGTCTCCACAAGGAAACCTGTGCATGGGAGCCATGTCCAAAGCTTAGGAGAGTACTTCAGGGTCCCGATGCCACCGCCCCATTCAAAGGCCCTCATGGACACAAAAACACATTAGGACCCATCCTCAGGAAAGTCCATTTCAACTCAGCCACCCTGGTTGCTCCGGCAGAGCCATCAGATCAAAACTGTCTCGTTGCTAGGAGACAATTGGAATGTGAGGCGGGCTTTCCAGGCATCCATCCGCAAATGGTGCTCTGGAGTCATTCCATATGGGATGTCCTGGAGCTGTCCAAAAGGTCTCAATTGTCCCGCAGAAGGAATCCTTGAAGGGGGCATCCCACAACTCCCAACGTGGGAAAACCTCAATGGCCCCGAGATTCCGCTCCCTTCATAAAGCGGCCGTCATGCACAGGAACTCCAACCTGAGCCAACGTCTGATCCTCGCCCTGACTTCAGAAGCATGAGATAGTGGTTCAGATCTGCAGGGGGTACCTGTCGTGCCCTCACCCTGAAACCCATGTCTAGCTTGTCTTCTCACACTTCCGTCCTCACACTCCTGGCCCCGAAGTCCTAAAATTTGGCAATTCCGGACCCACAATGCAGCACTCTCCCGGCCCTCTAGAAAAAAAAAAATTATTGCCTCATGAGCTTCCCAGGCACCTTAAATGAGGATAAACCTACACAGCTCTCGACCTTGCCCAAATTATATAGTCTAACCTGGGCACTAATGCACTGTCGAACACAACCTGAGCCCGGACCTCCTGACCAACACCCAGAAAGCTGACCGCACACTGAGCACATAAAACCCGCCATGGCCTTAGGTCATCATCTCTTCCCTACCTCAGTTTTCAGTCTTCAGAAACGAGACCTTATCTCCAATCACTGCCCAGGGGTGAATGTTATGCAGAAATCAGAACTCCTCCTTACCCATGGCAAGAACCCTTGTGGTTGGCACGTTGTCCAACGTTCAGTGTAGGAGAAACCAGCATTCACCCTGAGGCCCCGCCCATTATTGAGTGCGACGAGGGCATACACACGCATTGTGACCCTCAGCATGAGTCCTGTCCTCTAGTAAGTCCTCTCAGTGGCTGGACCTTTAGATGTCATAATGGGCTTGACATGTCACTAGGCCCCAATTTTTAACCAGATTTGTGACTGTCCAGTCGCCCCTCCCCAGGGCTCTACTCCGGAATCCCTCATTTGGTGGGACACCTGAGGTTAAAAAAGAAAACAACAACAACAACAACAACAACAAAAAACGGACTTCTTCCAGCCCACAGAATGACCCCATTCTCTTTGGACGGGGCCAAACCACCAGAGAGTAAGACTCGTCCATTTCCCATGAAGTCACCCAGAAATTCCACGACCATGAGTGACACGATATCCAGAGACAAAAACTTGAGCAGGAGCCTCACTCGCCCTTCTTTCAAATCCCGAAGAGTTTTCCTCATGGTCTGTAGATCAGTCCTGCGATACCTATGACCCGAAACATAAGCCGAGTTTGTGTTTTCAGACAACTGTCCATACAGCCCTGGCCTACACAACCTACAGGCTCAGGCCCCTGGAGCCAAACCTGAGGACTGTACTTGCCCTCTCCAAGGGAATTGTGTGTGCCCATTCCAATGGCCACAACCCTTCTAATAGGATAAACCTCTAAAGTCCCTGATCCATCTCAAAAGTGGTGGCTTCCCAGGAAAAACAGGGGCAATCTGAGCCCTACAGAGCACCTACCTGCACTCAGACCCATAGACAGATGTCCCCAGAGGTAAAAAGGAAAGAACAGGCCCCTAGGCACTAATCAGATCCATTGCTTTGGTTTCCAGGCATCTCTCCTCAGAGGCCTGGATTTCAAAAGCAGCATATAGTTGTTTCTTGACTCACCCATCAGAAAACATCTCATCTACACATGGGAAACTTGCACGTTGGAGCTGTGTCAAAGCCTCTGTTTAGGAGAACCCTTTAGGGCACCAGGGCCACCTCTTCATTCCAAGGTCTCCATAGACACACAAGCACATTAGGACCCATCCTTAGGAATGTCCATTTCAACACAGTGTCCTCGGTTGCTCCCCACAGATCCAGGATATTTAACCTGTCTTGTTGCTAGGAGACAATTGGAATGCGAGGTGGGCTACCCTGCCATCCATCCTTAGAACCCTGCTCAGAGTCATTGGTCTGGAGCCAAACAACAGGTCTCAATTGTCCTGCAGAAGACTCTCTGCAGTTTGGAGCTTCTCACAACTCCCATCGTGGGAAAACACCCATGGCCTCGTGATCCCCCCCCCCCATTCATGAAGGGGCCATCAGGGACAGAAACTCCAACCTGAGCGATCGTCTGATCCTCGCGCTGACTTCAGATGCACGAGATCTCGATTCAGGTCTGTAGATTGTGCCTGCCATGGCCTCACCCTTGTGTTCTCAGACTTTTGTCGTCAGACTACTGGCCCACAAGCCCTCCAGTTTGGCAATCCACAACTACAATGCAGCACTCTGCCGACCCTCCAGAAGAAAAACATTGTCCTCTGGGGCTACCCATTAACCCCAAAAGAGGATCAACCTGCACCGACCATGGCTGTACCCCAAATGCATAGGCTGACTAGGGCACTAATGTCCTTTCTGACACAGCCTGAGCCTGGAGCCCTTGGCCCCTCCCAGACAGCTGGCCGCACACTGAGCACATCCAGCCGCCATGGCCTTAGGTCGTCATCTCTTCACAACCTCGGTTTTCAGGTTTCAGAACCTAGACGTTATCTCCAATCACTGCCCAGGGTTGAAGGTGATGCAGAAATCAGAACACCTTCCCATGGCAAGAAACCTTGTGGTTGGCATGTTGTCCAACGTTCACTGTAGTTCAAACCAGTTTGGCCATTTGGCCCCGCCCATGCTCGCGGGCCACATTGGTCACAAACACACATTGTGACCCTCAGGCTGAGCCCAGTCCTCAAGTAAGGCCACTCAGTGGCTGGATGAAGAGATAGCATATTGGGCTTGCCATGCCCCTAGGCCCCAATTTTTAACCATAGTTCGGGCTGACCCTTCAGTCTTCCCCACGGCTTGGCTTTGGAATTCCTCTTTTGGTGGGACACCTGAGGTAACAAAACTGAAATGAGTCCTCCCATCCCACAGATTGACGAAAAGCAATTGGGAATCGGGCCAAATCCTCAGAGAGGAAGATTCCTCCATGGCCCCTGAGGCCTCCTCGACATTCCACGGCCATCGCTGATACAAAATCCAGAGACAAAAGCCTGAGCAAGCGCCTCAGACTAGCACTTTCTTCATATCCTGAAGATTTCTTCTCATGGTTTGTAGATCGGGCCTGCCATACCTACGTCCCCAAATCTAAGCTGAGTTTGTGTTTTCAGACTTCTGTCCTCAAAGTCTTGGGGCAACCACCCTGCAGGCTGGGCCCCTGGAGCCACACATTAGGACTGTGCCTACCAATCCATGGGAATTCTGCCCATTCCATTGTCCAAAATAGTACAAATTAGGAGAAACCTCCAAAGTCCCTGAGGCCATCCCAATAGTGTAGTTCGCCCGGAACAAACAAGGGCTGTCTGACACCAGCTGATAATCGCCCTCCACTCATACCATAGATGGATGTCCCCAGAGAAGAAGAATGAACCAGACAGTTCCCTAGGCCATAATAGGATCCATTGCTTTGGGTTACAGGCATGTGTCCTCAAAAGCCTGATTCCAATATGAGCATAGGGGTTTTCCTGAGGCACCCATCAGAACTCATCTCGTCTCCACAAGGAAACCTGTGCATGGGAGCCATGTCCAAAGCTTAGGAGAGTACTTCAGGGTCCCGGTGCCACCGCCCCATTCCAAGGCCCTCATGGACACAAAATCACATTAGGACCCATCCTCAGGAATGTCCATTTCAACTCAGCCACCCCGGTTTCTCCGGCAGAGGCATCAGATCTAAACTGTCTTGTTGCTAGGAGACAATTGGAATTGGAGACGGGCTTCCCAGGCATCCATCCGCGAACGGTGCTCTGGAGTCATTCCATATGGGATGTCCTGGAGCTGTCCAACAGGTCTCAATTGTCCCGCAGAAGGAATCCTTGAAGGGGGCATCCCACAACTCCCAACGTGGGAAAACCTCAATGGCCTCGAGATTCGCCTCTTTTCATGAAGCGGCCGTCATGCTCAGAAACTCCAACCTGAGCCAACGTCTGATCCTCGCCCTGACTTCAGATGCATGAGATATTGGTTCAGATCTGCAGGGGGTACCTGCCGTGCCCTCGCCCTGAAACCCAAGTCTAGCTTGTCTTCTCAGACTTCCGTCCTCACACTCCTGGCCCCGAAGCCCTCAAGTTTGGCAATTCCGGACCCACAATGCAGCACTCTGCCTGCCCTCTAGAAAAAAATTATTGCCTCATGAGCTGCCCAGGCACCTTAAATGAGGGTAAACCTACACAAAATTCGACTTTAACCAAATTATATAGTCTAACCTGGGCACTAATGCACTGTCGAACACAACCTGAGTCCGGACCTCCTGACCAACAGCCAGAAAGCTGACCGCACACTGAACACATAAAACCCGCCATGGCCTTAGGTCATCATCTCTTCCCTACCTCAGTTTTCAGGCTTCAGAACTGAGACCTTATCTCCAATTACTGTCCAGGGGTGAGTGTGATGCAGAAATCAGAACTCCTCCTTACCCATGGCAAGAATCCTTGTGGTTGGCACGTTCAGTGTAGGAGAAACCAGCATTCACCCTGAGGCCCCGCCCATTCTTGAGTGCGATGAGGGCATACACACGCATTGTGACCCTCAGCATGAGTCCTGTCCTCTAGTAAGTCCTCTCAGTGGTTGAACCATTTGATGTCATAATGGGCTTGACATGTCCCTAGGCCCCAATTTTTAACCAGATTTCTGATTGTCCAGGCGCCCCTCCCCAGGACTCTACTCTGGAATCCATCATTTGGTGGGACACCTGAGGTTAAAAAAGAAAACAACAACAACAACAAAAAAAAAAAAAAACGGACTTCTTCCAGCCCACAGAATGACCCCAAACTCTTTGGACGGGTCCAAACCACCAGAGAGTAAGACTCGTCCATTTCCCATGAAGTCACCCAGAAATTCCACGACCATGAGTGACACGATATCCAGAGACAAAAACTTGAGCAGGAGCCTCACACTCGCCCTTCTTCCAAATCCCGAAGAGTTCTCCTCATGGTCTGTAGATCAGTCCTGCCATACCTATGACCGAAACATAAGCCGAGTTTGTGTTTTCAGACAACTGTCCAAACAGCCCTGGCCTACACAACCTACAGGCTCGGGCGCCTGGATCCAAACCTGAGGACTGTTGTTGCCCTCTCCAAGGGAATTGTGTGTGCCTATTCCAATGGCCACAACCCTTCTAATAGGATAAACCTCCAAAGTCCCTGCTCCATCTCAATAGTGGTGGCTTCCCAGGAAAAACAGGGGCATTCTGAGCCCAAGTGAGCACCTACCTGCACTCAGACCCATAGACAGATGTCCCCAGAGGTAAAAAGGAAAGAAAAGGCCCCTGGCACTAATCAGATCCATTGCTTTGGTTTCCAGGCATCTCTCCTCAGAGGCCTGGATTTCAAAAGCAGCATATAGCTGTTTCTTGACTCACCCATCAGAAAACATCTCATCTACACATGGGAAATTTGCACGTTGGAGCTGTATCAAAGCCTCTGTTTAGGAGAACTCTTTAGGGCCCCAGTGCCACCGCTTCATTCCAAGGTCTCCATAGATACAAAAGCACGTTAGGACCCATCCCCAGGGGTGTCATTTCAACTCAGCGTTTTCGGTTGCTCCCCACAGATCCAGGAGATCTAACCTGTCTTGTTGCTAGGAGACAATTGGAATGCGAGGTGGGCTACCCAGCCATCCATCCTTAGAACCCTGCTCAGAATCATTGGCCTGAGCCAAGCAACAAGTCTCAATTGTCCTGCAGAAGACTCTCTGCAGTTACAGCTTCTCACAACTCCCATCGTGGGAAAACACCCATGGCCTCGTGATGCCCCCCCCCCCATTCATGAAGTGGCCATCAGGGACAGAAACTCCAACCTGAGCGATCGTCTGATCCTCGCCCTGACTTCAGATGCACGAGATCTCGATTCAGGTCTGTAGATTGTGCGTGCCATGGCAGCACCCAGAAACCTAAGCCTAGCTTGTGTTCTCAGACTTTTGTCGTCAGACTACTGGCCCACAAGCCCTCCAGTTTGGCAATCCAGAACTACAATGCAGTACTTGCCGGCCCTCCAGAAGAAAAACATTGTCCTCTGGGGCTACCCAGTAACCCCAAATGAGGATCAACCAACACCGACCTTGGCTGTACCCCAAATACATAGGCTGACCAGGGCACTAATGCCCTTTCTGACACAGCCTGAGCCTGGAGCCCCTAGCCCGTCCCAGACAGCTGGCCGCACACTGAGCACATCGAGCCTCCGTGGCCTTAGGTCGTCATCTCTCCCCAACCTCGGTTTCCAGGTTTCAGAACCTAGACCTAATCTCCAATCACTGCCCAAGTTTGAAGGTGATGCAGAAATCAGAACTCCTTCCTCATGGCAAGAAACCTTGTGTTTGGCATGTTGTCCAACGTTCAGGGTCGTTCAAAACAGTGTGGCACATGAGGCCCCGCCAATGCTCGCGGGCCACATTGGTCACAAACACACATTGTGACCCTCAGGCTGAGCCCAGTCCTCAAGTAAGGCCACTCAGTGGCTGGATGAAGAGATAGCATATTGGGCTTGCCATGCCCCTAGGCCCCAATTTTTAACCATATTTCGGGTTGTCCCTTCAGTCTTCCCCACGGCTTTGCTTTGGAATAACTCTTTTGGTGGGACACCTGAGGTAACAAACCTGAAATGAGTCCTCCCATCCCACAGAAAAGCAATTGGGTATCGGGCCAAATTCTCAGAGAGGAAGATTCGTCCATGGCCCATGAGGCCTCCCCGACATTCCACGGCCATCGCTGATACAAAATCCAGAGACAAAAGCCTGAGCAAGCGCCTCAGACTCGCACTTTCTTCATATCCTGAAGAGTTCTCATGGTTTGTCGATCAGGCCTGCCATACCTACGTCCCCAAACCTAATCTGAGTTTGTTTTCAGACAACTGTCTAAACAGCCCTGGCATACACAACCTACAGGCTCAGGCCCCTGGAGCCAAACCTGAGGACTGTACTTGCCTTCTCCAAGGGAATTGTTTGTGCCCATTCCTATGGCCACAACCCTTCTAATAGGATAAACCTCCAAAGTCCCTGATCCATCTCAAAAGTGGTGGCTTCCCAGGAAAAACAGGGGCAATCTGAGTCCAAATGAGCACCTACCTGCACTCAGACCCATAGACAGATGTCCCCAGAGGTAAAATGAAACAACAGGCCCCTAGGCACTAATCAGATCCATTGCTTTGTTTTCCAGGCATCTCTCCTCAGAGGCCTGGATTTCAAAAGCAGCATATAGCTGTTTCTTGATTCACCCATCAGAAAACATCTCATCTACACATGGGAAACTTGCACGTTGGAGCTGTGTCAAAGCCTCTGTTTAGGAGAACCCTTTAGGGCCCCAGTGCCACCGCTTCATTCCAAGGTCTCCATAGACACAAAAGCACATTAGGACCAATCCCCAGGGGTGTCCATTTCAACTCAGCATCCTCGGTAGCTGACCACAGATCCAGGAGATCTAACCTGTCTTGTTGCTAGGAGACAATTGGAATGCGAGGTGGGCTACCCAGCCATCCATCCTTAGAACCCTGCTCAGAATCATTGCCCTGGTGCCAAACAACAGGTCTCAATTGTCCTGCAGAAGACTCACTGCAGTTTGGAGCTTCTCACAACTCCCATAGTGGGAAAACACCCGTGGCCTCGTGACGCCCCCCCCCCATTCATGAAGGGGCCATCAGGGACAGAAACTCCAACCTGAGCGATCGTCTGATCCTCGCCCTGACTTCAGATGCACGAAATCTCGATTCAGGTCTGTAGATTGTGCCTGCCATAGCCTCACTCAGAAACCTAAGCCGAGCTTGTGTTCTTAGACTTTTGTCGTCAGACTACTGGCCCACAAGCCCTCCATTTGGAAATCCAGAACTACAATGGAGCACTATGACTGCCCTCCAGAAGAAAAATATTGTCCTCTGGGGCTACCCAGTAACCCCAAATGAGGATCAACCTACACCGACCTTGGCTGTACCCCAAATACATAGGCTGACCAGGGCACTAATGACCTTTCTGACACAGCCTGAGCCTGGAGCCCCTGGCCCCTCCCAGACAGCTGGCCGCACACTGAGCACATCCAGCCGCCATGGCCTTAGGTCGTCATCTCTTCCCAACCACGGTTTTCAGGTTTCAGAACCTAAACCTTATCTCCAATCAGTGCCCAAGGTTGAAGGTGATGCAGAAATCAGAACTCCTTCCCCATGGCAAGAAACCTTGTGGTTGGCATGTTGTCCAACGATCAGTGTCGTTGAAACCAGTGTGGCCCATGAGGCCCCGCCCATGCTCGCGGAACACATTGGTCACAAACACACATTGTGACCCTCAGGCTGAGCCCAGTCCTCAAGTAAGGCCACTCAGTGGCTGGATGAGAGATAGCATATGGGCTTGCCATGCCCCTAGGCCCCAATTTTTAACCATAGTTCGGGTTGTCCCTTCAGTCTTCCCCACGGCTTGGCTTTGGAATTCCTTTTTTGGAGGGACACCTGAGGTAACAAACCTGAAATGAGTCCTCCCATCCCACAGATTGACGAAAAGCAATTGGGAATCGGGCCAAATCCTCAGAGAGGAAGATTCGACCATGGCCCATGAGGCCTCCCCGACATTCCACGGCCATCGCTGATATAAAATCCAGAGACAAAAGCCTGAGCAAGCGCCTCAGACTCGCACTTTCTTCATATCTTAAAGAGTTCTTCTCATGGTTTGTAGATCGGGCCTGCCATACGTACGTCCCCAAACCTAAGCTGAGTTTGTGTTTTCAGACTTCTGTCCTCAAAGTCTTGGGCCACACACGCTCCAGGCTGGGCGCCTGGAGCCACACATTAGGACTGTGCCTACCAATCCATGGGAATTCTGCCCATTCCATGGTCCAAAATCGTACAAATTAGGAGAAACCTCCAAAGTCCCTGAGGCCATCCCAATAGTGTAGGTCGCCCGGAACAAACAAGGACTGTCTGACACCAGCTGATAATCAACATCCACTCATACCATAGATGGATGTCCCCAGAGAAGAAGATTGAACCAGACAGGATCCAAGGCCATAATAGGATCCATTGCTTTGGGTTACAGGCATGTGTCCTCAAAAGCCTGATTCCAATACGAGCATAGGGGTTTTCCTGAGGCACCCATCAGAACTCATCTCGTCTCCACAAGGAAACCTGTGCATGGGAGCCATGTCCAAAGCTTAGGAGAGTACTTCAGGGTCCCGGTGCAACCGCCCCATTCCAAGGCTCTCATGGACACAAAAACACATTAGGACCCATCCTCAGGAAAGTTCATTTCAACTCAGCCACCCCGGTTGCTCCGGCAGAGCCATCAGATCAAAACTGTCTTGTTGCTAGGAGACAATTGGAATGCGAGGCGGGCTTCCCAGGCATCCATCCGCGAACGGTGCTCTGGAGTCATTCCATATGGGATGTCCTGGAGCTGTCCAACAGGTCTCAATTGTCCCGCAGAAGGAATCCTTGAAGGGGGCATCCCACAACTCCCAACGTGGGAAAACCTCAATGGCCCCGAGATTCCGCTCCCTTCATAAAGCGGCCGTCATGCACAGGAACTCCAACCTGAGCCAACGTCTGATCCTCGCCCTGACTTCAGAAGCATGAGATATTGGTTCAGATCTGCAGGGGATACCTGTCGTGCCCTCGCCCTGAAACCCATGTCTAGCCTGTCTTCTCACACTTCCGTCCTCAAACTCCTGACCCCGAAGTCCTAAAATTTGGCAATTCCGGACCCACAATGCAGCACTCTCCCGGCCCTCTAGAAAAAAAAAAATTATTGCCTCATGAGCTGCCCAGGCACCTTAAATGAGGATAAACCTACACAGCACTCGACCTTACCCAAATTATATAGTCTAACCTGGGCACTAATGCACTGTCGAACACAACCTAAGCCCGGACCTCCTGACCAACACCCAGAAAGCTGACCGCACACTGAGCACATAAAACCCGCCATGGCCTTAGGTCATCATCTCTTCCCTACCTCAGTTTTCAGTCTTCAGAAACGAGACCTTATCTCCAATCACTGCCCAGGGGTGAATGTTATGCAGAAATCAGAACTCCTCCTTACCCATGGCAAGAACCCTTGTGGTTGGCACGTTGTCCAACGTTCAGTGTAGGAGAAACCAGCATTCACCCTGAGGCCCCGCCCATTCTTGAGTGCGACGAGGGCATACACACGCATTGTGACCCTCAGCATGAGTCCTGTCCTCTAGTAAGTCCTCTCAGTGGCTGGACCTTAGATGTCATAATGGGCTTGACATGTCACTAGGCCTCAATTTTTAACCAGATTTCTGACTGTCCAGTCGCCACTCCCCAGGTTTCTATTCTGGAATCCCTCATTTGGTGGGACACCTGAGGTTAAAAAAGAAAACAACAACAACACCAAAAAAAAAAAAAAAAAAAAAAAAGGACTTCTTCCAGCCCACAGAATGACCCCAATCTCTTTGGACGGGGCCAAACCACCAGAGAGTAAGATTCGTCCATTTCCCATAAAGTCACCCAGAAATTCCACGACCATGAGTGACACGATATCCAGAGACAAAAACTTGAGAAGGAGCCTCACACTCGCCCTTCTTTCAAATCCCGAAGAGTTCTCCTCATGGTCTGTACATCAGTCCTGCCATACCTATGACCTGAAACATAAGACGAGTTTGTGTTTTCAGACAACTATCCAAACAGCCCTGGCCTACACAACCTACAGGCTCAGGCCCCTGGAGCCAAACCTGAGGACTGTACTTGCCCTCTCCAAGGGAATTGTGTGTGCCCATTCCAATGGCCACAACCCTTCAAATAGGATAAACCTCCAAAGTCCCTGATCCATCTCAAAAGTGGTGGCTTCCCAGGAAAAACAGGGGCAATCTGAGCCCAAATGAGCACCTACCTGCACTCAGACCCATAGACAGATGTCCCCAGAGGTAAAAAGGAAAGAACAGACCCCTAGGCACTAATCAGATCCATTGCTTTGGTTTCCAGGCATCTCTCCTCAGAGGCCTGGATTTCAAAAGCAGCATATAGCTCTTTATTGATTCACCCATCAGAAAACATCTCATCTACACATGGGAAACTTGCACGTTGGAGCTGTGTCAAAGCCTCTGTTTAGGAGAACCATTTAGGGCACCAGTGCCACCGCTTCATTCCAAGGTCTCCATAGACTTAAAAGTACATTAGGACCCATCCTTTGGGGTGTCCATTTCAACTCAGCGTCCTCGGTTGCTCCCCACAGATCCAGGAGATCTAACCTGTCTTGTTGCTAGGAGACAATTGGAATGCGAGGTGGGTTACCCAGCCATCCATCCTTAGAACCCTGCTCAGAATCATTGCCCTGGAGCCAAACAACAGGTCTCAATTGTCCTGCAGAAGACTCACTGCAGTTTGGAGCTTCTCACAACTCCCATAGTGGGAAAACACCCATGGCCTCGTGTGCCCCCCCCCCATTCATGAAGGGGCCATCAGGGACAGAAACTCCAACCTGAGCGATCGTCTGATCCTCGCCCTGACTTCAGATGCATGAGATCTCGATTCAGGTCTGTAGATTGTGCCTGCCATGGCCTCACCCAAAAACCTAAGCCTAGCTTGTGTTCTCAGACATTTGTCGTCAGACTACTGGCCCACAAGCCCTCCATTTGGCAATCCAGAACTACAATGCAGCACTCTGCCTGCCCTCCAGAAGAAAAACATTGTCCTCTGGGGATACCCAGTAACCCCAAATGAGGATCAACCTGCACCGACCTTGGCTGTACCCCAATTACATAGGCTGACCAGGGCACTAATGCCCTTTCTGACATAGCCTGAGCCTGGACCCCCTGGCCCCTCCCAGACAGCTGGCCGCACACTGAGCACATCGAGCCGCCATGGACTTAGGTCGTCATCTCTCCCAACCTCGGTTTTCAGGTTTCAGAACCTAGACCTTATCTCCAATCGCTGCCCAAGGTTGAAGGTGATGCAGAAATCAGAACTCCTTCCCCATGGCAAGAAACCTTGTGGTTGGCATGTTGTCCAACGTTCAGTGTCGTTGAAACCAGTGTGGCCCATGAGGCCCCGCCCATGCTTGCAGGCCACATTGGTCACAAACACACATTGTGACCCTCAGGCTGAGCCCAGTCCTCAAGTAAGGCCACTCAATGGCTGGATGAAGAGATAGCTATTGGGCTTGCCATGCCCCTAGGCCCCAACTTTTAACCATATTTCGGGATGTCCCTTCAGTATTCCCCACGGCTTGGATTTGGAATTCCTCTTTTGTTGGGACACCTGAGGTAACAAACCTGAAAGGAGACCTCCCATCCCACAGAATGACGAAAAGCAATTGGGAATCGGGCCAATCCTCAGAGAGGAAGATTCGTCCATGGCCCATGAGGCCTGCCCGACATTCCATGGCCATCGCTGATACAAAATCCAGAGACAAAAGCCTGAGCAAGCGCCTCAGACTCGCACTTTCTTCATATCCTGAAGAGTTCTTCTCATGGTTTGTCGATCGGGCCTGCCATAACTATGTCCCCAAACCTAAGCTGAGTTTGTGTTTTCAGAATTCTGTCCTCAAAGTCTTGGTCCACACACCCTCCAGGCTGGGCGCCTGAAGCCACACATTAGGACTGTGCCTACCAATCCATGGGAATTTTGCCCATTCCATGGTCCAAAATCGTACAAATTAGGAGAAAACTCAAACGACCCTGAGGCCATCCCAATAGTGTGGGTCGCCCGGAACAAACAAGGGGTGTCTGACACCAGCTGATAATCGACCTCCACTCATACCATAGATGGATGTACCCAGAAAAGTGGATTGAACCAGACAGGACCCAAGGCCATAATAGGATCCATTGCTTTGGGTTACAGGCAGGTGTCCTCAAAAGCCTGATTCCAATACGAGCATAGGGGTTTTCCTGAGGCACCCATCAGAACTCATCTCGTCTCCACAAGGAAACCTGTGCATGGGAGCCATGTCCAAAGCTTAGGAGAGTACTTCAGGGTCCCGGTGCCACCGCCCCATTCCAAGGCCCTCATGGACACAAAAACACATTAGGGCACATCCTCAGGAAAGTCCATTTCAACTCAGCCACCCAGGTTGCTCCCGCAGAGCCATCAGTTCTAAACTGTCTTGTTGCTAGGAGACAATTGGAATGCGAGGCGGGCTTCCCAGGCATCCATCCGCGAACGGTGCTCTGGAGTCATTCCATATGGGATGTCCTGGAGCTGTCCAACAGGTCTCAATTGTCCCGCAGAAGGAATCCTTGAAGGGGGCATCCCACAACTCCCAACGTGGGAAAACCTCAATGGCCTCGAGATTCCGCTCCCTTCATGAAGCGGCCGTCATGCTCAGAAACTCCAACCTGAGCCAACGTCTGATCCTCGCCCTGACTTCAGATGCATGAGATATTGGTTCAGATCTGCAGGGGGTACCTGCCGTGCCCTCGCCCTGAAACCCAAGTCTAGCTTGTCTTCTCAGACTTCCGTCCTCACACTCCTGGCCCCAAAGCCCTCAAGTTTGGCAATTCCGGACCCACAATGCAGCACTCTGCCTGCCCTCTAGAAAAAAAATTATTGCCTCATGAGCTGCCCAGGCACCTTAAATGAGGGTAAACCTACACAGCTCTCGACTTTACCCAAATTATATAGTCTAACCTGGGCACTAATGCACTGTCGAACACAACCTGAGCCCGGACCTCCTGACCAACACCCAGAAAGCTGACCGCACACTGAGCACATAAAACCCGCCATGGCCTTAGGTCATCATCTCTTCCCTACCTCAGTTTTCAGGCTTCAGAACCGAGACCTTATCTCCAATCACTGCCCAGGGGTGAGTCTGATGCAGAAATCAGTACTCCTCCTTACCCATGGCAAGAACCCTTGTGGTTGGCACGTTGTCCAACGATCAGTGTAGGAGAAACCCTGAGGCCCCGCCCATTCTTGAGTGCGAGGAGGGCATACACACGCATTGAGACCCTCAGCATGAGTCCTGTCCTTTAGTAAGTCCTCTCAGTGGCTGGACCTTTAGATGTCATAATGGGCTTGAAATGTCACTCGGGCCCAATTTTTAACCAGATTTCTGACTGTCCAGTCGCCCCTCCCCAGGTCTCTACTCCGGAATCCCTCATTTGGTGGGACACCTGAGGTTAAAAAAGAAAACAACAACAACAACAACAACAAAATAAAACGGACTTCTTCCAGCCCACAGAATGAACCCAAACTCTTTGGACGAGGCCAAACCACCAGAGAGTAAAACTCGTCCATTTTCCATGAAGTCACCCAGAAATTCCACGACCATGAGTGACACGATATCCAGAGACAAAAACTTGAGCAGGAGCCTCACACTCGCCCTTCTTTCAACCCGAAGAGTTCTCCTCATGGTCTGTAGATCAGTTCTGCCATACCTATGACCCAAAAAATAAGCCGAGTTTGTGTTTTCAGACAACTGTCAAAACAGCCCTGGCCTACACAACCTACAGGCTCGGGCCCCTGGAGCCAAACCTGAGGACTGTACTTGCCCTCTCCAAGGGAATTGTGTGTGCCCATTCCAATGGCCACAACCCTTCTAATAAGTTAAACCTCCAAAGTCCCTGTTATATCTCAATAGTGGTGGCTTCCCAGGAAAAACAGGGGCAATCTGAGCCCAAATGAGCCCCTACCTGCACTCAGACCCATAGAGAGATGTCCTCAGAGGTAAAAAGGAAAGAACAGGCCCCTAGGCACTAATCAGATCCATTGCTTTGCTTTCCAGGCATCTCTCCTCAGAGGCCTGGATTTCAAAAACAGCATATAGCTGTATCTTGATTCACCCATCAGAAAACATCTCATCTACACATGGGAAACTTGCACGTTGGAGCTGTGTCAAAGCCTCTGTTTAGGAGAACCCTTTAGGGCCCAAGTGCCACCGCTTCATTCCAAGGTCTCCATAGACACAAAAGCACATTCGAACCCATCCCCAGGGGTGTGCATTTCAACTCAGCATCCTCGGTAGCTCCCCACAGATCCAGGAGATCTAACCTGTCTTGTTGCTAGGAGACAATTGGAATGCGAGGTGGGCTACCCAGCCATCCATCCTTAGAACCCTGCTCAGAATCATTGGCCTGGAGCCAAACAACAGGTCTCAATTGTCCTGCCAAAGACTCTCTGCAGTTTGGAGCTTCTCACAACTCCCATCATGGGAAAACCCCCATGGCCTCGTGATGCCCCCCCCATTCATGAAGGGGCCATCAGGGACAGGAACTCCAACCTGAGCGATCGTTAGATCCTCGCCCTGACTTCAGATGCACGAGATCTCGATTCAGGTCTGTAGATTGTGCCTGCCATGGCCTCACCCAGAAACCTAAGCCTAGCTTGTGTTCTCAGACTTTTGTCGTCAGACTACTGGCCCACAAGCCCTCCAGTTTGGCAATCCAGAAGTACAATGCAGCACTCTGCCTGCCCTCCAGATAAAAAACATTGTCCTCTGGGGCTAACCAGTAACCCCAAATGAGGATCAACCTGCACCGACCTGGGCTGTACCCCAAATACATAGGCTGACCAGGGCACTAATGCCCTTTCTGACACAGCCTGAGCCTGGACCCCCTGGCCCCTCCCAGAGAGCTGGACGCACACTGAGCACATCAAGCCGCCATGGCCTTAGGTCGTCATCGATTCCCAACCTCGGTTTTCAGGTACAGAACTTAGACCTTATCTCCAATCACTGTCCATGTTGAAGGTGATGCAGAAATCAGAACAACTTCCCCATGGCAAAAAACCTTGTGGTTGGCATGTTGTCCAACGTTCAGTGTCGTTGAAACCAGTGGCCCATGAGGCCCCGCCCATGAACGCGGGCCACATTGGTCACAAACACATTGTGATGCTCAGGCTGAGCCCAGTCCTCAAGTAAGGCCACTCAGTGGCTGGATGAAGAGATAGCATATGGGCTTGCCATGCCCCTAGGCCCCAATTTTTAACCATATTTCGGATTGTCCCTTCAGTCTTCTCCACGGCTTTGCTTTGGAATTCCTCTTTTGGTGGGACACCTGAGGTAACAAAACTGAAATGAGTCCTCCCATCCCACAGATTGACGAAAAGCAATTGGGAATCGGGCCAAATCCTCAGAGAGGAAGATTCGTCCATGGCCCATGAGGCCTCCCCGACATTCCACGGCCATCACTGATACAAAATCCAGAGACAAAAGCCTGAGCAATCGCCACAGACTCGCACTTTCTTCATATCCTGTAGAGTTCTTCTCATGGTTTGTAGATCGGGCCTGCCATACCTACGTCGCAAACCTAAGCTGAGTTTGTGTTTTCAGACTCCTGTCCTCAACGTCTTGGGCCACACACCCTCCAGGCTGGGCCCCTGTAGCCACACATTAGGACTGTGCCTACCAATCCATGGTTATTCTGCCCATTCCATGGTCCAAAATCGTACAAATTAGGAGAAACCTCCAACGACCCTTAGGCCATCCCAATAGTGTGGGTCACCCGGAACAAACAAGGGGTGTCTGACACCAGCTGATAATCGACCTCCACTCATACCATTGATGGATGTCCCCAGAGAAGAAGATTGAACCAGACAGGATCCTAGGCCATAATAAGATCCATTGCTATGGGTTACAGGCATGTGTCCTCAAAAGCCTGATTCCAATACGAGCATAGGGGTTTTCCTGAGGCACCCATCAGAACTCATCTCGTCTCCACAAGGAAACCTGTGCATGGGAGCCATGTCCAAAGCTTAGGAAAGTACTTCAGGTTGCCGGTGCCACCGCCCCATTCCAAGGCCCTCATAGACACAAAAACACATTAGGGCACATCCTCAGGAAAGTCCATTTCAAGGTCTCCATAGACACAAAAGCACATTAGGAAACATCCCCAGGGGTGTCCATTTCAACTCAGCGTCCTCGGTTTCTCCCCACAGATCCAGGAGATCTAACCTGTCTTGTTGCTAGGAGACAATTGGAATGCGAGGTGGGCTACCCAGCCATCCATCCTTAGAACCCTGCTCAGAATCATTGGCCTGGAGCCATACAACAGGTCTCAATTGTCCTGCAGAAGACCCTCTGCAGTTTGGAGCTTCTCAAAACTCCCATCGTGGGAAAACCCCCATTGCCTCGTGATGCCCCCCCATTCATGAAGGGGCCATCAGGGACAGAAACTCAACCTGAGCGATCGTCTGATCCTCGCCCTGACTACAGATGCACGAGAGCTCGATTCAGGTCTGTAGATTGTGCCTGCCATGGCCTCACCCAGAAACCTAAGCCTAGCCTGTGTTCTCAGACTTTTGTCGTCAGACTACTGGCCCACAATCCCTCCAGTTTGGCAATCCAGAACTACAATGCAGCACCCTGCCCGCCCTCCAGAAGAAAAACATTGTCCTCTGGGGCTACCCAGTAACCCCAAATGAGGATCAACCTGCACCGACCTTGGCTGTACCCCAAATACATAGGCTGACCAGGGCACTAATGCCCTTTCTGCCAAAGCCTGAGCCTGGATCTCCTGGCCCATCCCTGACAGCGGCCGCACACTGAGCACAAAGAGCCGCCATGGCCTTAGGTCGTCATCTCTTCCCAACCTCGGTTTTCAGGTTTCAGAACCTAGACCTTATCTCCAATCACTGCCCAGGGTGAAGGTGATGCAGAAATCAGAACTCCTTCCCCATGGCAAGAAACCTTGTGGTTGGCATGTTGTCCAAAATTCAGTGTAGTTGAAACAGTGTGGCTCATGAGCCCCGGCCCATGCAACCGGGCCACATTGGTCACAAACACACATTGTGACCATCAGGCTGAGCCCAGTCCTCAAGTAAGGCCACTCAGTGGCTTGATGAAGAGATAGCATATTGGGCTTGCCATGCCCCTAGGCCCCAATTTTTAACCATAGTTCAAGTTGTCCCTTCAGTCTTCCGCACGGCTTGGCTTTGGAATTCCTCTTTTGGTGAGACACCTGAGGTAACAAAACTGAAATGAGTCCTCCCATCCCACAGACTGACGAAAAGCAATTGGGAATCGGGCCAAATCCTCAGAGAGGAAGATTCGTCCATGGCCCATGAGGCCTCCCCGACATTCCACGGCAATCGCTGATACAAAATCCATAGACAAAACCCTGAGCAAGCGCTTCAGACTCGCTCTTTCTTCATATCCTGAAGAGTTCTTCTCATGGCTTGTAGATCGGGCCTGCCATACCTACGTTCCCAAACCTAAGCTAAGTTTGTGTTTTCAGACTTCTGTCCTCAAATTTTGGGCCACACACACTCCAGCCTGGGCCCCTGAAGCAACACATTAGGACCGTGCCTACCAATCCATGGGAATTCTGCCCATTCCATGGTCCAAAATCGCACAAATTTGGAGAAACATCCAACGTCCCTGAGGCCATCCCAAGAGTGTAGGTCGCCCGGAAGAAACAACGGCTGTCTGACACCAGCTGATAATCGACCTCCACTCATACCATAGATGGATGTCCCCAGAGAAGAAGATTGAACCAGACAGGACCCTAGGCCATAATCGGATCCATGGCTTTGGGTTACAGGCATGTGTCCTCAAAAGCCTGATTCCAATACGAGCATAGGGGTCTTCCTGAGGCACCCATCAGAACTCATCTCGTCTCCACAAGGAAACCTGTGCATGGGAGCCATGTCCAAACTTTAGGAGAGTACTTCAGGTTCCCGGTGCCACCGCCCCATTCCAAGGCTCACATGGACACCAAAACACATTAGGACCCATCCTCAGGAAAGTGGATTTCAACTCAGCCAACCCAGTTGCTCTGGCAGAGCCATCAGATCTAAACTGTCTTGATGCTAGGAGACAATTGGAATGCGAGGCGGGCTTCCCAGGCATCCATCCGCGAACGGTGCTCTGGAGTCATTCCATATGGGATGACCTGGAGCTGTCCAACAGGTCTCAATTGTCCCGCAGACGGAATCCTTGAAGGGGGCATCCCACAACTCCCAACGTGGGAAAACCTCAATGGCCTCGAGATTCCGCTCCCTTCATGAAGCGGCCGTCATGCACAGATAATCCAACCTGAGCCAACGTCTGATCCTCACCCTGACATCAGATGCATGAGATATTGGTTCAGATCTGCAGGGGGTACCTGCCGTGCCCTCGCCCTGAAACCCAAGTCTAGCTTGTCTTCTCAGACTTCCGTCCTCACACTCCTGGCCCCGAAGCCCTCAAGTTTGGCAATTCCGGACCCACAATGCAGCACTCTGCCTGCCCTCTAGAAAAAAAATTATTGCCTCATGAGCTGCTCAGGCAACTTAAATGAGGATAAACCTACACAGCACTCGACTTTACCCAAATTATATAGTCTAACCTGGGCACTAATGCACTGTCGAACACAACCTGAGCCCGGACCTCCTGACCAACACAAAGAAAGCTGACCGCACACCGAGCACATAAATCCCGCCATGGCCTTAGGTCATCATCTCTTCGCTACCTCAGTTTTCAGGCTTCAGAACCGAGACCTTATCTCCAATCACTGCCCAGGGGTGAGTGTGATGCAGAAATCAGAACTCCACCTTAATCATGGCAAGAACCCTTGAGGTTGGCACGTTGTCCAACGTTCAGTGTAGGAGAATCCAGCATTCACCCAGAGGACCCGCCCATTCTTGAGTGCGACGAGGGCATACACACGCATTGTGACCCTCAGCATGAGTCCTGTCCTCTAGTAAGTCCTCTCAGTGGCTGGACAATTAGATGTCATAATGGGCTTGACATGTCCCTAGCCCCAATTTTACCCAGATTTCTGATTGTCCAGTCGCCCCTCCGAGGGCTCTACTCTGGAATCCCTCATTTGGTGGGACACCTGAGGTTAAAAAAGAAAACAAGAACAACATGAAAAAAACGGACTTCTTCCAGCCCACAAAATGACCCCAAACTCTTTGGGCGGGGCCAAACCACCAGAGAGTAAGACTCGTCCATTTCCCATGAAGTCACCCAGAAATTACACGACCACGAGTGACACGATATCCAGAGACAAAAACTTGAGCAGGAGCCTCACACTCGCCCTTCTTTCAAATCCCGAAGAGTTCTCCTCATGGTCTGTAGGTCAGTCCTGCCATTCCTATGACCCGAAACATAAGCCGATTTTGTGTTTTCAGACAACTGTCCAAACAGCCCTGGCCTACACAACCTACAGGCTCAGGCCCCTGGAGCCAAACCTGAGGACTGTACTTGCCCTCTCCAAGGGAATTGTGTGTGCCCATTCCAATGGCCACAACCCTTTTAATAGGATAAATCTCCAAAGTCCCTGATCCATCTCAATAGTGGTGGCTTCCCAGGAAAAACAGGGGCAATCTGAGCCCAACTGAGCACCTACCTGCACTCAGACCCATAGACAGATGTCCCCAGAGGTAAAAAGGAAAGAACAGGCCCCTAGGCACTAATCAGATCCATTGCTTTGGTTTCCAGGCATCTCTCCTCAGAGGCCTGGATTTCAAAAGCAGCATATAGCTGTTTCTTGACTCACCCATCAGAAAACATCTCATCTACACATGGGAAACTTGCACGTTGGAGCTGTGTCAAAGCCTCTGTTTAGGAGAACCCTTTAGGGCCCCAGGGCCACCGCTTCATTCCAAGGTCTCCATAGACACAAAAGCACATTAGGACCCATCCCCAGGGGTGTCCATTTCAACTCAGCGTCCTCGGTTGCTCCCCACAGATCCAGGAGATCTAACCTGTCTTGTTGCTAGGAGACAATTGGAATGCGAAGTGGGCTACCCAGCCATCCATCCTTAGAAGCCTGCTAAGAATCATTGGCCTGGAGCCAAACAACAGGTCTCAATTGTCCTGCAGAAGACCCTCTGCAGTTTGGAGCTTCACAAAACTCCCATCGTGGGAAAACCCCCATGGCCTCGTGATGCCCCCCCATTCATGAAGGGGCCATCAGGGACAGAAACTCCAACCTGAGCGATCGTCTGATCCTCGCCCTGACTTCAGATGCACGAGATGTCGATTCAGGTCTGTAGATTGTGCCTGCCATGGCCTCACCCAGAAACCTAAGCCTAGCCTGTGTTCTCAGACTTTTGTCGTCAGACTACTGGCCCACAAGACCTCCAGTTTGGCAATCCAGAACTACAATGCAGCACTCTGCTGGCCCCCCTGAAAAAATCATTGTCCTCTGGGGCTACCCAGTAACCCCAAATGAGGATCAACCTGCACCGACCTTGGCTGTACCCCAAATACATAGGCTGACCAGGGCACTAATGCCCTTTCTGCCACAGCCTGAGCCTGGATCTCCTGGCCCATCCCTGACAGCTGGCCGCACACTGAGCACAAAGAGCCGCCATGGCCTTAGGTCGTCATCTCTTCCCAACCACGGTTTTCAGGTTTCAGAACCTAGACCTTATCTCCAATCACTGCCCAGGGTTGAAGGTGATGCAGAAATCAGAACTCCTTCCCCATGGCAAGAAACCTTGTGGTTGGCATGTTGTCCAACGTTCAAAGTAGTTGAAACCAGTGTGGCCCATGAGGCCCCGCCCATGCTCGCGGGCCACATTGGTCACAAACACACATTGTGACCCTCAGGCTGAGCCCAGTCCTCAAGTAAGGCCACTAAGTGGCTGGATGAAGAGATAGCATATTGGGCTTGCCATGCCCCTAGGCCCCAATTTTTAACCATAGTTCGGGTTGTCCCTTCAGTCTTCCCCACGGTTATGCTTTGGAATTTCTCTTTTGGTGGGACACCTGAGGTAACAAAACTGAAATGAGTCCTCCCATCCCACAGATTGACGAAAAGCAATTGGAATCGGGCCAAATCCTCAGAGAGGAGGAGTCGTCCATGGCCCATGAGGCCTCCCCGACATTCCACGGCCATCGCTGATACAAAATCCAGAGACAAAAGCCTGAGCAAGCACCTCAAACTCGCACTTTCTTAATATCCTGAAGAGTTCTTCTCATGGTTTGTAGATCGGGCCTGCCATACCTACGTCCCCAAACCTAAGCTGAGTTTGTGTTTTCAGACTTCTGTCCTCAAAGTCTTGGGCCACTCACCCTCCATGCTGGGCTTCTGGAGCCACACATTAGGACTGTGCCTACCAATCCATGGGAATTCTGCCCATTCCATGGTCCAAAATCGTACATATTAGGAGAAACCTCCAAAGTCCCTGAGGCCATCCCAATAGTGTAGGTCGCCCGGAACAAACAAGGGCTGTCTGACACCAGCTGATAATCGAGCTCCACTCATACCATAGATGGATGTCCCCAGAGAAGAAGATTGAACCAGACAGGACCCTAGGCCATAATAGGAACCATGGCTTTGGGTTACAGGCATGTGTTCTCAAAAGCCTGATTCCAATACGAGCATAGGGGTCTTCCTGAGGCACCCATCAGAACTCGTCTCGTCTCCACAAGGAAACCTGTGCATGGGAGCCATGTCCAATCTTTAGGAGAGTACTTCAGGTTCCCGGTGCCACCGCCCCTTTCCAAGGCTCACATGGACACCAAAACACATTAGGACCCATCCTCAGGAAAGTGGATTTCAACTCAGCCAACCCAGTTGCTCTGGCAGAGCCATCAGATCTAAACTGTCTTGATGCTAGGAGACAATTGGAATGCGAGGCGGGCTTCCCAGGCATCCATCCGCGAACGGTGCTCTGGAGTCATTCCATATGGGATGACCTGGAGCTGTCCAACAGGTCTCAATTGTCCCGCAGACGGAATCCTTGAAGGGGGCATCCCACAACTCCCAACGTGGGAAAACCTCAATGGCCTCGAGATTCCGCTCCCTTCATGAAGCGGCCGTCATGCACAGATAATCCAACCTGAGCCAACGTCTGATCCTCACCCTGACATCAGATGCATGAGTTATTGGTTCAGATCTGCAGGGGGTACCTGCCGTGCCCTCGCCCTGAAACCCAAGTCTAGCTTGTCTTCTCAGACTTCCGTCCTCACACTCCTGGCCCCGAAGCCCTCAAGTTTGGCAATTCCGGACCCACAATGCAGCACTCTGCCTGCCCTCTAGAAAAAAAAATTATTGCCTCATGAGCTGCTCAGGCAACTTAAATGAGGATAAACCTACACAGCACTCGACTTTACCCAAATTATATAGTCTAACCTGGGCACTAATGCACTGTCGAACACAACCTGAGCCCGGACCTCCTGACCAACACAAAGAAAGCTGACCGCACACCGAGCACATAAATCCCGCCATGGCCTTAGGTCATCATCTCTTCGCTACCTCAGTTTTCAGGCTTCAGAACCGAGACCTTATCTCCAATCACTGCCCAGGGGTGAGTGTGATGCAGAAATCAGAACTCCACCTTAATCATGGCAAGAACCCTTGTGGTTGGCACGTTGTCCAACGTTCAGTGTAGGAGAATCCAGCATTCACCCAGAGGACCCGCCCATTCTTGAGTGCGACGAGGGCATACACACGCATTGTGACCCTCAGCATGAGTCCTGTCCTCTAGTAAGTCCTCTCAGTGGCTGGACAATTAGATGTCATAATGGGCTTGACATGTCCCTAGCCCCAATTTTACCCAGATTTCTGATTGTCCAGTCGCCCCTCCGAGGGCTCTACTCTGGAATCCCTCATTTGGTGGGACACCTGAGGTTAAAAAAGAAAACAAGAACAACATGAAAAAAACGGACTTCTTCCAGCCCACAGAATGACCCCAAACTCTTTGGGCGGGGCCAAACCACCAGAGAGTAAGACTCGTCCATTTCCCATGAAGTCACCCAGAAATTACACGACCACGAGTGACACGATATCCAGAGACAAAAACTTGAGCAGGAGCCTCACACTCGCCCTTCTTTCAAATCCCGAAGAGTTCTCCTCATGGTCTGTAGGTCAGTCCTGCCATACCTATGACCCGAAACATAAGCCGAGTTTGTGTTTTCAGAAAACTGTCCAAACAGCCCTGGCCTACACAACCTACAGGCTCAGGCCCCTGGAGCCAAACCTGAGGACTGTACTTGCCCTCTCCAAGGGAATTGTGTGTGCCCATTCCAATGGCCACAACCCTTTTAATAGGATAAATCTCCAAAGTCCCTGATCCATCTCAATAGTGGTGGCTTCCCAGGAAAAACAGGGGCAATCTGAGCCCAACTGAGCACCTACCTGCACTCAGACCCATAGACAGATGTCCCCAGAGGTAAAAAGGAAAGAACAGGCCCCTAGGCACTAATCAGATCCATTGCTTTGGTTTCCAGGCATCTCTCCTCAGAGGCCTGGATTTCAAAAGCAGCATATAGCTGTTTCTTGACTCACCCATCAGAAAACATCTCATCTACACATGGGAAACTTGCACGTTGGAGCTGTGTCAAAGCCTCTGTTTAGGAGAACCCTTTAGGGCCCCAGGGCCACCGCTTCATTCCAAGGTCTCCATAGACACAAAAGCACATTAGGACCCATCCCCAGGGGTGTCCATTTCAACTCAGCGTCCTCGGTTGCTCCCCACAGATCCAGGAGATCTAACCTGTCTTGTTGCTAGGAGACAATTGGAATGCGAAGTGGGCTACCCAGCCATCCATCCTTAGAAGCCTGCTAAGAATCATTGGCCTGGAGCCAAACAACAGGTCTCAATTGTCCTGCAGAAGACCCTCTGCAGTTTGGAGCTTCACAACACTCCCATCGTGGGAAAACCCCCATGGCCTCGTGATGCCCCCCCATTCATGAAGGGGCCATCAGGGACAGAAACTCCAACCTGAGCGATCGTCTGATCCTCGCCCTGACTTCAGATGCACGAGATGTCGATTCAGGTCTGTAGATTGTGCCTGCCATGGCCTCACCCAGAAACCTAAGCCTAGCCTGTGTTCTCAGACTTTTGTCGTCAGACTACTGGCCCACAAGACCTCCAGTTTGGCAATCCAGAACTACAATGCAGCACTCTGCTGGCCCCCCTGAAGAAAAACATTGTCCTCTGGGGCTACCCAGTAACCCCAAATGAGGATCAACCTGCACCGACCTTGGCTGTACCCCAAATACATAGGCTGACCAGGGCACTAATGCCCTTTCTGCCACAGCCTGAGCCTGGATCTCCTGGCCCATCCCTGACAGCTGGCCGCACACTGAGCACAAAGAGCCGCCATGGCCTTAGGTCGTCATCTCTTCCCAACCACGGTTTTCAGGTTTCAGAACCTAGACCTTATCTCCAATCACTGCCCAGGGTTGAAGGTGATGCAGAAATCAGAACTCCTTCCCCATGGCAAGAAACCTTGTGGTTGGCATGTTGTCCAACGTTCAAAGTAGTTGAAACCAGTGTGGCCCATGAGGCCCCGCCCATGCTCGCGGGCCACATTGGTCACAAACACACATTGTGACCCTCAGGCTGAGCCCAGTCCTCAAGTAAGGCCACTAAGTGGCTGGATGAAGAGATAGCATATTGGGCTTGCCATGCCCCTAGGCCCCAATTTTTAACCATAGTTCGGGTTGTCCCTTCAGTCTTCCCCACGGTTATGCTTTGGAATTTCTCTTTTGGTGGGACACCTGAGGTAACAAAACTGAAATGAGTCCTCCCATCCCACAGATTGACGAAAAGCAATTGGAATCGGGCCAAATCCTCAGAGAGGAGGAGTCGTCCATGGCCCATGAGGCCTCCCCGACATTCCACGGCCATCGCTGATACAAAATCCAGAGACAAAAGCCTGAGCAAGCACCTCAAACTCGCACTTTCTTAATATCCTGAAGAGTTCTTCTCATGGTTTGTAGATCGGGCCTGCCATACCTACGTCCCCAAACCTAAGCTGAGTTTGTGTTTTCAGACTTCTGTCCTCAAAGTCTTGGGCCACTCACCCTCCATGCTGGGCTTCTGGAGCCACACATTAGGACTGTGCCTACCAATCCATGGGAATTCTGCCCATTCCATGGTCCAAAATCGTACATATTAGGAGAAACCTCCAAAGTCCCTGAGGCCATCCCAATAGTGTAGGTCGCCCGGAACAAACAAGGGCTGTCTGACACCAGCTGATAATCGAGCTCCACTCATACCATAGATGGATGTCCCCAGAGAAGAAGATTGAACCAGACAGGACCCTAGGCCATAATAGGAACCATGGCTTTGGGTTACAGGCATGTGTTCTCAAAAGCCTGATTCCAATACGAGCATAGGGGTCTTCCTGAGGCACCCATCAGAACTCGTCTCGTCTCCACAAGGAAACCTGTGCATGGGAGCCATGTCCAATCTTTAGGAGAGTACTTCAGGTTCCCGGTGCCACCGCCCCATTCCAAGGCTCTCATGGACACAAAAACACATTAGGACCCATCCTCAGGAAAGTGGATTTCAACTCAGCCACCCCAGTTGCTCTGGCAGAGCCATCAGATCTAAACTGTCTTGATGCTAGGAGACAATTGGAATGCGAGGCGGGCTTCCCAGGCATCCATCCGCGAACGGTGCTCTGGAGTCATTCCATATGGGATGACCTGGAGCTGTCCAACAGGTCTCAATTGTCCCACAGACGGAATCCTTGAAGGGGGCATCCCACAACTCCCAACGTGGGAAAACCTCAATGGCCTCGAGATTCCGCTCCCTTCATGAAGCGGCCGTCATGCACAGATAATCCAACCTGAGCCAACGTCTGATCCTCACCCTGACATCAGATGCATGAGTTATTGGTTCAGATCTGCAGGGGGTACCTGCCGTGCCCTCGCCCTGAAACCCAAGTCTAGCTTGTCTTCTCAGACTTCCGTCCTCACACTCCTGGCCCCGAAGCCCTCAAGTTTGGCAATTCCGGACCCACAATGCAGCACTCTGCCTGCCCTCTAGAAAAAAAAATTATTGCCTCATGAGCTGCTCAGGCAACTTAAATGAGGATAAACCTACACAGCACTCGACTTTACCCAAATTATATAGTCTAACCTGGGCACTAATGCACTGTCGAACACAACCTGAGCCCGGACCTCCTGACCAACACAAAGAAAGCTGACCGCACACCGAGCACATAAATCCCGCCATGGCCTTAGGTCATCATCTCTTCGCTACCTCAGTTTTCAGGCTTCAGAACCGAGACCTTATCTCCAATCACTGCCCAGGGGTGAGTGTGATGCAGAAATCAGAACTCCACCTTAATCATGGCAAGAACCCTTGTGGTTGGCACGTTGTCCAACGTTCAGTGTAGGAGAATCCAGCATTCACCCAGAGGACCCGCCCATTCTTGAGTGCGACGAGGGCATACACACGCATTGTGACCCTCAGCATGAGTCCTGTCCTCTAGTAAGTCCTCTCAGTGGCTGGACAATTAGATGTCATAATGGGCTTGACATGTCCCTAGCCCCAATTTTACCCAGATTTCTGATTGTCCAGTCGCCCCTCCGAGGGCTCTACTCTGGAATCCCTCATTTGGTGGGACACCTGAGGTTAAAAAAGAAAACAAGAACAACATGAAAAAAACGGACTTCTTCCAGCCCACAGAATGACCCCAAACTCTTTGGGCGGGGCCAAACCACCAGAGAGTAAGACTCATCCATTTCCCATGAAGTCACCCAGAAATTACACGACCACGAGTGACACGATATCCAGAGACAAAAACTTGAGCAGGAGCCTCACACTCGCCCTTCTTTCAAATCCCGAAGAGTTCTCCTCATGGTCTGTAGGTCAGTCCTGCCATACCTATGACCCGAAACATAAGCCGAGTTTGTGTTTTCAGAAAACTGTCCAAACAGCCCTGGCCTACACAACCTACAGGCTCAGGCCCCTGGAGCCAAACCTGAGGACTGTACTTGCCCTCTCCAAGGGAATTGTGTGTGCCCATTCCAATGGCCACAACCCTTTTAATAGGATAAATCTCCAAAGTCCCTGATCCATCTCAATAGTGGTGGCTTCCCAGGAAAAACAGGGGCAATCTGAGCCCAACTGAGCACCTACCTGCACTCAGACCCATAGACAGATGTCCCCAGAGGTAAAAAGGAAAGAACAGGCCCCTAGGCACTAATCAGATCCATTGCTTTGGTTTCCAGGCATCTCTCCTCAGAGGCCTGGATTTCAAAAGCAGCATATAGCTGTTTCTTGACTCACCCATCAGAAAACATCTCATCTACACATGGGAAACTTGCACGTTGGAGCTGTGTCAAAGCCTCTGTTTAGGAGAACCCTTTAGGGCCCCAGGGCCACCGCTTCATTCCAAGGTCTCCATAGACACAAAAGCACATTAGGACCCATCCCCAGGGGTGTCCATTTCAACTCAGCGTCCTCGGTTGCTCCCCACAGATCCAGGAGATCTAACCTGTCTTGTTGCTAGGAGACAATTGGAATGCGAAGTGGGCTACCCAGCCATCCATCCTTAGAAGCCTGCTAAGAATCATTGGCCTGGAGCCAAACAACAGGTCTCAATTGTCCTGCAGAAGACCCTCTGCAGTTTGGAGCTTCACAACACTCCCATCGTGGGAAAACCCCCATGGCCTCGTGATGCCCCCCCATTCATGAAGGGGCCATCAGGGACAGAAACTCCAACCTGAGCGATCGTCTGATCCTCGCCCTGACTTCAGATGCACGAGATGTCGATTCAGGTCTGTAGATTGTGCCTGCCATGGCCTCACCCAGAAACCTAAGCCTAGCCTGTGTTCTCAGACTTTTGTCGTCAGACTACTGGCCCACAAGACCTCCAGTTTGGCAATCCAGAACTACAATGCAGCACTCTGCTGGCCCCCCTGAAGAAAAACATTGTCCTCTGGGGCTACCCAGTAACCCCAAATGAGGATCAACCTGCACCGACCTTGGCTGTACCCCAAATACATAGGCTGACCAGGGCACTAATGCCCTTTCTGCCACAGCCTGAGCCTGGATCTCCTGGCCCATCCCTGACAGCTGGCCGCACACTGAGCACAAAGAGCCGCCATGGCCTTAGGTCGTCATCTCTTCCCAACCACGGTTTTCAGGTTTCAGAACCTAGACCTTATCTCCAATCACTGCCCAGGGTTGAAGGTGATGCAGAAATCAGAACTCCTTCCCCATGGCAAGAAACCTTGTGGTTGGCATGTTGTCCAACGTTCAAAGTAGTTGAAACCAGTGTGGCCCATGAGGCCCCGCCCATGCTCGCGGGCCACATTGGTCACAAACACACATTGTGACCCTCAGGCTGAGCCCAGTCCTCAAGTAAGGCCACTAAGTGGCTGGATGAAGAGATAGCATATTGGGCTTGCCATGCCCCTAGGCCCCAATTTTTAACCATAGTTCGGGTTGTCCCTTCAGTCTTCCCCACGGTTATGCTTTGGAATTTCTCTTTTGGTGGGACACCTGAGGTAACAAAACTGAAATGAGTCCTCCCATCCCACAGATTGACGAAAAGCAATTGGAATCGGGCCAAATCCTCAGAGAGGAGGAGTCGTCCATGGCCCATGAGGCCTCCCCGACATTCCACGGCCATCGCTGATACAAAATCCAGAGACAAAAGCCTGAGCAAGCACCTCAAACTCGCACTTTCTTCATATCCTGAAGAGTTCTTCTCATGGTTTGTAGATCGGGCCTGCCATACCTACGTCCCCAAACCTAAGCTGAGTTTGTGTTTTCAGACTTCTGTCCTCAAAGTCTTGGGCCACTCACCCTCCATGCTGGGCTTCTGGAGCCACACATTAGGACTGTGCCTACCAATCCATGGGAATTCTGCCCATTCCATGGTCCAAAATCGTACATATTAGGAGAAACCTCCAAAGTCCCTGAGGCCATCCCAATAGTGTAGGTCGCCCGGAACAAACAAGGGCTGTCTGACACCAGCTGATAATCGAGCTCCACTCATACCATAGATGGATGTCCCCAGAGAAGAAGATTGAACCAGACAGGACCCTAGGCCATAATAGGAACCATGGCTTTGGGTTACAGGCATGTGTTCTCAAAAGCCTGATTCCAATACGAGCATAGGGGTCTTCCTGAGGCACCCATCAGAACTCGTCTCGTCTCCACAAGGAAACCTGTGCATGGGAGCCATGTCCAATCTTTAGGAGAGTACTTCAGGTTCCCGGTGCCACCGCCCCATTCCAAGGCTCTCATGGACACAAAAACACATTAGGACCCATCCTCAGGAAAGTGGATTTCAACTCAGCCACCCCAGTTGCTCTGGCAGAGCCATCAGATCTAAACTGTCTTGATGCTAGGAGACAATTGGAATGCGAGGCGGGCTTCCCAGGCATCCATCCGCGAACGGTGCTCTGGTGTCATTCCATATGGGATGACCTGGAGCTGTCCAACAGGTCTCAATTGTCCCACAGACGGAATCCTTGAAGGGGGCATCCCACAACTCCCAACGTGGGAAAACCTCAATGGCCTCGAGATTCCGCTCCCTTCATGAAGCGGCCGTCATGAACAGATAATCCAACCTGAGCCAACGTCTGATCCTCACCCTGACATCAGATGCATGAGATATTGGTTCAGATCTGCAGGGGGTACCTGCCGTGCCCTCGCCCTGAAACCCAAGTCTAGCTTGTCTTCTCAGACTTCCGTCCTCACACTCCTGGCCCCGAAGCCCTCAAGTTTGGCAATTCCGGACCCACAATGCAGCACTCTGCCTGCCCTCTAGAAAAAAAAAATTATTGCCTCATGAGCTGCTCAGGCAACTTAAATGAGGATAAACCTACACAGCACTCGACTTTACCCAAATTATATAGTCTAACCTGGGCACTAATGCACTGTCGAACACAACCTGAGCCCGGACCTCCTGACCAACACAAAGAAAGCTGACCGCACACCGAGCACATAAATCCCGCCATGGCCTTAGGTCATCATCTCTTCGCTACCTCAGTTTTCAGGCTTCAGAACCGAGACCTTATCTCCAATCACTGCCCAGGGGTGAGTGTGATGCAGAAATCAGAACTCCACCTTAATCATGGCAAGAACCCTTGTGGTTGGCACGTTGTCCAACGTTCAGTGTAGGAGAATCCAGCATTCACCCAGAGGACCCGCCCATTCTTGAGTGCGACGAGGGCATACACACGCATTGTGACCCTCAGCATGAGTCCTGTCCTCTAGTAAGTCCTCTCAGTGGCTGGACAATTAGATGTCATAATGGGCTTGACATGTCCCTAGCCCCAATTTTACCCAGATTTCTGATTGTCCAGTCGCCCCTCCGAGGGCTCTACTCTGGAATCCCTCATTTGGTGGGACACCTGAGGTTAAAAAAGAAAACAAGAACAACATGAAAAAAACGGACTTCTTCCAGCCCACAGAATGACCCCAAACTCTTTGGGCGGGGCCAAACCACCAGAGAGTAAGACTCATCCATTTCCCATGAAGTCACCCAGAAATTACACGACCACGAGTGACACGATATCCAGAGACAAAAACTTGAGCAGGAGCCTCACACTCGCCCTTCTTTCAAATCCCGAAGAGTTCTCCTCATGGTCTGTAGGTCAGTCCTGCCATACCTATGACCCGAAACATAAGCCGAGTTTGTGTTTTCAGAAAACTGTCCAAACAGCCCTGGCCTACACAACCTACAGGCTCAGGCCCCTGGAGCCAAACCTGAGGACTGTACTTGCCCTCTCCAAGGGAATTGTGTGTGCCCATTCCAATGGCCACAACCCTTTTAATAGGATAAATCTCCAAAGTCCCTGATCCATCTCAATAGTGGTGGCTTCCCAGGAAAAACAGGGGCAATCTGAGCCCAACTGAGCACCTACCTGCACTCAGACCCATAGACAGATGTCCCCAGAGGTAAAAAGGAAAGAACAGGCCCCTAGGCACTAATCAGATCCATTGCTTTGGTTTCCAGGCATCTCTCCTCAGAGGCCTGGATTTCAAAAGCAGCATATAGCTGTTTCTTGACTCACCCATCAGAAAACATCTCATCTACACATGGGAAACTTGCACGTTGGAGCTGTGTCAAAGCCTCTGTTTAGGAGAACCCTTTAGGGCCCCAGGGCCACCGCTTCATTCCAAGGTCTCCATAGACACAAAAGCACATTAGGACCCATCCCCAGGGGTGTCCATTTCAACTCAGCGTCCTCGGTTGCTCCCCACAGATCCAGGAGATCTAACCTGTCTTGTTGCTAGGAGACAATTGGAATGCGAAGTGGGCTACCCAGCCATCCATCCTTAGAAGCCTGCTAAGAATCATTGGCCTGGAGCCAAACAACAGGTCTCAATTGTCCTGCAGAAGACCCTCTGCAGTTTGGAGCTTCACAACACTCCCATCGTGGGAAAACCCCCATGGCCTCGTGATGCCCCCCCATTCATGAAGGGGCCATCAGGGACAGAAACTCCAACCTGAGCGATCGTCTGATCCTCGCCCTGACTTCAGATGCACGAGATGTCGATTCAGGTCTGTAGATTGTGCCTGCCATGGCCTCACCCAGAAACCTAAGCCTAGCCTGTGTTCTCAGACTTTTGTCGTCAGACTACTGGCCCACAAGACCTCCAGTTTGGCAATCCAGAACTACAATGCAGCACTCTGCTGGCCCCCCTGAAGAAAAACATTGTCCTCTGGGGCTACCCAGTAACCCCAAATGAGGATCAACCTGCACCGACCTTGGCTGTACCCCAAATACATAGGCTGACCAGGGCACTAATGCCCTTTCTGCCACAGCCTGAGCCTGGATCTCCTGGCCCATCCCTGACAGCTGGCCGCACACTGAGCACAAAGAGCCGCCATGGCCTTAGGTCGTCATCTCTTCCCAACCACGGTTTTCAGGTTTCAGAACCTAGACCTTATCTCCAATCACTGCCCAGGGTTGAAGGTGATGCAGAAATCAGAACTCCTTCCCCATGGCAAGAAACCTTGTGGTTGGCATGTTGTCCAACGTTCAAAGTAGTTGAAACCAGTGTGGCCCATGAGGCCCCGCCCATGCTCGCGGGCCACATTGGTCACAAACACACATTGTGACCCTCAGGCTGAGCCCAGTCCTCAAGTAAGGCCACTAAGTGGCTGGATGAAGAGATAGCATATTGGGCTTGCCATGCCCCTAGGCCCCAATTTTTAACCATAGTTCGGGTTGTCCCTTCAGTCTTCCCCACGGTTATGCTTTGGAATTTCTCTTTTGGTGGGACACCTGAGGTAACAAAACTGAAATGAGTCCTCCCATCCCACAGATTGACGAAAAGCAATTGGAATCGGGCCAAATCCTCAGAGAGGAGGAGTCGTCCATGGCCCATGAGGCCTCCCCGACATTCCACGGCCATCGCTGATACAAAATCCAGAGACAAAAGCCTGAGCAAGCACCTCAAACTCGCACTTTCTTCATATCCTGAAGAGTTCTTCTCATGGTTTGTAGATCGGGCCTGCCATACCTACGTCCCCAAACCTAAGCTGAGTTTGTGTTTTCAGACTTCTGTCCTCAAAGTCTTGGGCCACTCACCCTCCATGCTGGGCTTCTGGAGCCACACATTAGGACTGTGCCTACCAATCCATGGGAATTCTGCCCATTCCATGGTCCAAAATCGTACATATTAGGAGAAACCTCCAAAGTCCCTGAGGCCATCCCAATAGTGTAGGTCGCCCGGAACAAACAAGGGCTGTCTGACACCAGCTGATAATCGAGCTCCACTCATACCATAGATGGATGTCCCCAGAGAAGAAGATTGAACCAGACAGGACCCTAGGCCATAATAGGAACCATGGCTTTGGGTTACAGGCATGTGTTCTCAAAAGCCTGATTCCAATACGAGCATAGGGGTCTTCCTGAGGCACCCATCAGAACTCGTCTCGTCTCCACAAGGAAACCTGTGCATGGGAGCCATGTCCAATCTTTAGGAGAGTACTTCAGGTTCCCGGTGCCACCGCCCCATTCCAAGGCTCTCATGGACACAAAAACACATTAGGACCCATCCTCAGGAAAGTGGATTTCAACTCAGCCACCCCAGTTGCTCTGGCAGAGCCATCAGATCTAAACTGTCTTGATGCTAGGAGACAATTGGAATGCGAGGCGGGCTTCCCAGGCATCCATCCGCGAACGGTGCTCTGGTGTCATTCCATATGGGATGACCTGGAGCTGTCCAACAGGTCTCAATTGTCCCACAGACGGAATCCTTGAAGGGGGCATCCCACAACTCCCAACGTGGGAAAACCTCAATGGCCTCGAGATTCCGCTCCCTTCATGAAGCGGCCGTCATGAACAGATAATCCAACCTGAGCCAACGTCTGATCCTCACCCTGACATCAGATGCATGAGATATTGGTTCAGATCTGCAGGGGGTACCTGCCGTGCCCTCGCCCTGAAACCCAAGTCTAGCTTGTCTTCTCAGACTTCCGTCCTCACACTCCTGGCCCCGAAGCCCTCAAGTTTGGCAATTCCGGACCCACAATGCAGCACTCTGCCTGCCCTCTAGAAAAAAAAAATTATTGCCTCATGAGCTGCTCAGGCAACTTAAATGAGGATAAACCTACACAGCACTCGACTTTACCCAAATTATATAGTCTAACCTGGGCACTAATGCACTGTCGAACACAACCTGAGCCCGGACCTCCTGACCAACACAAAGAAAGCTGACCGCACACCGAGCACATAAATCCCACCATGGCCTTAGGTCATCATCTCTTCGCTACCTCAGTTTTCAGGCTTCAGAACCGAGACCTTATCTCCAATCACTGCCCAGGGGTGAGTGTGATGCAGAAATCAGAACTCCACCTTAATCATGGCAAGAACCCTTGTGGTTGGCACGTTGTCCAACGTTCAGTGTAGGAGAATCCAGCATTCACCCAGAGGACCCGCCCATTCTTGAGTGCGACGAGGGCATACACACGCATTGTGACCCTCAGCATGAGTCCTGTCCTCTAGTAAGTCCTCTCAGTGGCTGGACAATTAGATGTCATAATGGGCTTGACATGTCCCTAGCCCCAATTTTACCCAGATTTCTGATTGTCCAGTCGCCCCTCCGAGGGCTCTACTCTGGAATCCCTCATTTGGTGGGACACCTGAGGTTAAAAAAGAAAACAAGAACAACATGAAAAAAACGGACTTCTTCCAGCCCACAGAATGACCCCAAACTCTTTGGGCGGGGCCAAACCACCAGAGAGTAAGACTCATCCATTTCCCATGAAGTCACCCAGAAATTACACGACCACGAGTGACACGATATCCAGAGACAAAAACTTGAGCAGGAGCCTCACACTCGCCCTTCTTTCAAATCCCGAAGAGTTCTCCTCATGGTCTGTAGGTCAGTCCTGCCATACCTATGACCCGAAACATAAGCCGAGTTTGTGTTTTCAGAAAACTGTCCAAACAGCCCTGGCCTACACAACCTACAGGCTCAGGCCCCTGGAGCCAAACCTGAGGACTGTACTTGCCCTCTCCAAGGGAATTGTGTGTGCCCATTCCAATGGCCACAACCCTTTTAATAGGATAAATCTCCAAAGTCCCTGATCCATCTCAATAGTGGTGGCTTCCCAGGAAAAACAGGGGCAATCTGAGCCCAACTGAGCACCTACCTGCACTCAGACCCATAGACAGATGTCCCCAGAGGTAAAAAGGAAAGAACAGGCACCTAGGCACTAATCAGATCCATTGCTTTGGTTTCCAGGCATCTCTCCTCAGAGGCCTGGATTTCAAAAGCAGCATATAGCTGTTGCTTGACTCACCCATCAGAAAACATCTCATCTACACATGGGAAACTTGCACGTTGGAGCTGTGTCAAAGCCTCTGTTTAGGAGAACCCTTTAGGGCCCCAGGGCCACAGCTTCATTCCAAGGTCTCCAAAGACACAAAAGCACATTAGGACCCATCCCCAGGGGTGTCCATTTCAACTCAGCGTCCTCGGTTGCTCCCCACAGATCCAGGAGATCTAACCTGTCTTGTTGCTAGGAGACAATTGGAATGCGAAGTGGGCTACCCAGCCATCCATCCTTAGAAGCCGGCTAAGAATCATTGGCCTGGAGCCAAACAACAGGTCTCAATTGTCCTAGAAGACTCTCTGCACTTTGGAGCTTCTCACAACTCCCATCGTGGAAAAACCACCGTGGCCTCGTGATGCCCCCCCATTCATGAAGGGGCCATCAGGGACAGAAACTCCAACCTGAGCGATCGTCTGATCCTCGCCCTGACTTCAGAAGCACGAGATCTCGATTCAGGTCTGTAGATTGTGCCTGCCATGGCCTCACCCAGAGGCCTAAGCCTAGCTTGTGTTCTCAGACTTTTGTCGTCAGACTACTGGCCCACAAGCCCTCCAGTTTGGCAATCCAGAACTACAATTCAGCACTCTGCCTGCCCTCCAGAAGAAAAAACATTGTCCTCTGGGGCTACCCAGTAACCCCAAATGAGGATCAACCTGCACCGACCTTTGCTGTACCCCAAATACAAAGGCAGACCAGGGCACTTATGTCCTTTCTGACACAGCCTGAGCCTGGACCCCCTGACCCCTCCCAGACAGCTGGACGCACACTGAGCACATCTAGCCGCCGTGGCCTTAGGTCGTCATCTCTTCCCAACCTCGGTTTCAGGTTTCAGAACCTAGACATTATCTCCAATCCCTGTCCAGGGTTGAAGGTGATGCAGAAATCAGAACTCCTTCCCCAAAGCAAAAAACCTTGTGGTTGGCATGTTGTCCAACGTTCAAAGTAGTTGAAACCAGTGTGGCCCTTGAGGCCCCGCCCATGCTCACGGGCCGCATTGGTCACAAACACACATTGTGACCCTCAGGCTGAGCCCAGTCCTCAAGTAAGGCCACTCAGTGGCTGGATGAAGAGATAGCATATTGGGCTTGCCATGCCCCTAGGCCCCAATTTTTAACCATAGTTCGGGTTGTCCCTTCAGTCTTCCCCACGGCTTTGCTTTGGAATTCCTCTTTTGGTGGGACACCTGAGGTAACAAAACTGAAATGAGTCCTCCCATCCCACAGATTGATGAAAAGCAATTGGAATCGGGCCAAATCCTCAGAGAGGAGGATTCGTCCATGGCCCATGAGGCCTCCCCGACATTCCACGGCCATCGCTGATACAAAATCCAGAGACAAAAGCCTGAGCAAGCACCTCAAACTCGCACTTTCTTCATATCCTGAAGAGTTCTTCTCATGGTTTGTAGATCGGGCCTGCCATACCTACGTCCCCAAACCTAAGCTGAGTTTGTGTTTTCAGACTTCTGTCCTCAAAGTCTTGGGCCACGCACCCTCCAGGCTGGGCTCCTGGAGCCACACATTAGGACTGTGCCTACCAATCCATGGGAATTCTGCCCATTCCATGGTCCAAAATCGTACAAAGTAGGAGAAAACTCCAAAGTCCCTGAGGCCATCCCAATAGTGTAGGTCGCCCGGAACAAACAAGGGCTGTCTGACACCAGCTGATAATCGACCTTCACTCATACCATAGATGGATGTCCCCAGAGAAGAAGATTGAACCAGACAGGACCCTAGGCCATAATAGGATCCATTGCTTTGGGTTACAGGCATGTGTCCTCAAAAGCCTGATTCCAATACGAGCATAGGGGTTTTCCTGAGGCACCCATCAGAAGTCATCTCGTCTCCACAAAGAAACCTGTGCATGGGAGCCATGTCCAAAGCTTAGGAGAGTACTTCAGGGTCCCGGTGCCACCGCCCCATTCCAATGCCCTCATGGACCCAAAAACACATTAGGACCAATTTTCAGGAAAGTCCATTTCAACTCAGCCCCCCCGGTTGCTCCGGCAGAGCCATCAGATCTAAACTGTCTTGTTGCTAGGAGACAATTGGAATGCGAGGCGGGCTTCCCAGGCATCCATCCACGAACGGTGATCTGGAGGCATTCCATATGGGATGTCCTGGAGCTGTCCAACAGGTCTTAATTGTCCCGCAGAAGGAATCCTTGAAGGGGGCATCCCACAACTCCCAACGTGGGAAAACCTCAATGGCCACGAGATTCCGCTCCCTTCATGAAGCGGCCATCATGCACAGAAACTCCAACCTGAGCCAACGTCTGATCCTAGCCCTGAGTTCAGATGCATGAGATATTGGTTCAGATCTGCAGGGGGTACCTGCCGTGCCCTCGCCCTGAAACCCAAGTCTTGCTTGTCTTCTCAGACTTCCGTCGTCACACTCCTGGCCCCGAAGCCCTCAAGTTTGGCAATTCCGGACCCACAATGCAGCACTCTGCCTGCACTCTAGAAAAAAAATTATTGCGGCATGAGCTGCCCAGGCAACTTAAATGAGGGTAAACCTACACAGCACACGACTTTACCCAAATTATATAGTCTAACCTGGGCACTAATGCACTGTCGAACAAACCTGAGCCCGGACCTCCTGACCAACACTCAGAAAGCTGACCGCACACTGAGCACATAAAACCCGCCATGGCCTTAGGTCATCTTCTCTTCGCTACCTCAGTTTTCAGGCTTCAGAACCGAGACCTTTTCTCCAATCAATGCAGAGGGGTGAGTGTGATGCAGAAATCAGAACTACCCCTTACCCATGGCAGGAACCCTTGTGGTTGGCACGTAGTCCAACGTTCATTGTAAGCGAAACCATCATTCACCCTGAAGACCCGCCCATTCTTGAGTGAGACGAGGGCATACACACGCATTGTGACCCTCAACATGAGTCCTGTCCTCTAGTAAGTCTTCTCAGAGGCTGGACCATTAGATGTCATAATGGGCTTGACATGTCCCTAGCCCCTATTTTACCCAGATTTCTGATTGTCTAGTCGCCCCTCTCCTAGGGCTCTACTCTGGAATCCCTCATTTGGTTGGACACCTGAGGTTAATAAAGAAAACAACAACAACAACAAAAAAAAAAAAAAACAACGGACTTCTTCCAGCCCACAGAATGACCCCAAACTCTTTGGACAGGGCCAAACCACCAGAGAGTAAGACTCGTCCATTTCCCATGAAGTCACCCAGAAATTACACGACCATGAGTGACACGATATCCAGAGACAAAAACTTGAGCAGGAGCCTCACACTCGCCCTTCTTTCAAATCCCGAAGAGTTCTCCTCATGGTCTGTAGGTCAGTCCTGCCATACCTATGACCCGAAACATAAGCCGAGTTTGTGTTTTCAGACAACTGTCCAAACAACCCTGGCCTACACAACCTACAGGCTCAGGCCCCTGGAGCCAAACCTGAGGACTGTACTTGCCCTCTCCAAGGGAATAGTGTGTGCCCATTCCAATGGCCACAACCCTTCTAATAGGATACACCTCTAAAGTCCCTGATCCATCTCAATAGTGGTGGCTTCCCAGGAAAAACAGGGGCAATCTGAGCCCAACTGAGCACCTACCTGCACTCAGACCCATAGACAGATGTCCCAGAGGTAAAAAGGAAAGAACAGGCCCCTAGGCACTAATCAGATCCATTGCTTTGGTTAACAAGCATCTCTCCTCAGAGGCCTGGATTTCAAAAGCAGCATATAGCTGTTTCTTGACTCACCCATCAGAAAACATCTCATCTACACATGGGAAACTTGCACGTTGGAGCTGTGTCAAAGCCTCTGTTTAGGAGAAGCCTCTAGGGCCCCAGGGCCACCGCTTCATTACAAGGTCTCCATAGACACAAAAGCACATTAGGACCCATCCCCAGGGGTGTCCACTTCAACTCAGCGTCCTCGGTTGCTCCCCACAGATCCAGGAGATCTAACCTGTCTTGTTGCTAGGAGACAACTGGAATGCGAGGTTGGCTACCCAGCCATCCATCCTTAGAACCCTGCTTAGAATCATTGGCCTGGAGCCAAACAACAGGTCTCAATTGTCCTGCAGAACACTCTCTGCAGTTTGGAGCTTCTCACAACTCCCATCGTGGGAAAACCCCCATGGCCTCGTGATGCCCCCCCATTCATTAAGGGGCCATCAGGGACAGAAACTCCAACCTGAGCGATCGTCTGATCCTCGCCCTGACTTCAGATGCACGAGATCTCAATTCAGGTCTGTAGATTGTGTCTGCCATGGACTCACCCAGAAACCTAAGCCTAGCTTGTGTTCTCAGAATTTGGTCGTCAGACTACTGGCCCACAAGCCCTCCAGTTTGGCAATCCAGAAATACAATGCAGCACCCTGCCCGCCCTCCAGAAGAAAAACATTGTCCTCTGGGGCTAACCAGTAACCCCAAATGAGGATCAACCTGCACCGAACTTGGCTGTACCCCAAATACTTAGGCTGACCAGGGCACTAATGCCCTTTCTGACACAGCCTGAGCCTGGACCCCCCGGCTCCTCCCAGACAGCTGGCCGCACACTGAGCACATCGAGCCGCTGTGCCCTTAGGTCGTCATCTTTTCCCAACCTCGGTTTTCAGGTTTCAGAACCTAGACCTTATCTACAATCACTGCCCAGGGTTGAAGGTGATGCAGAAATCAGAACTCCTTCCCCATGGCAAGAAACCTTGTGGTTGGCCTGTTGTCCAACGTTCAGTGTAGTTGAAACCAGTGTGGCCCATGAGGAATTCTGCCCATTCCATGGTCCAAAATCATACAAATTAGAGAAACCTCCAAAGTCCCTGAGACCATCCCAATAGTGTAAGTCGCCCGGAACAAACAAGGGCTGTCTGACACCAGCTGATAATCGGCCTCCACTCATACCATAGATGGATGTCCCCAGAGAAGAAGATTGAACCAGACAGGACCCTAGGCCATAATAGGATCCATTGCTTTGGGTTACAGGCATGTGTCCTCAAAAGCCTGATTCCAATACGAGCATAGGGGTTTTCCTGTGGCACCCATCAGAAGTCATCTCGTCTCCACAAAGAAACCTGTGCATGGGAGCCATGTCCAAAGCTCAGGAGAGTACTTCAGGGTCCCGGTGCCACCGCCCCATTCCAAGGCCCTCATGGACACAAAAACACATTAGGACCCATCCTCAGGAAAGTCCATTTCAACTCAGCCACCCCGGTTGCTCCGGCAGAGCCATCAGACCTAAACTGTCTTGTTGCTAGGAGACAATTGGAATGTGAGGCGGGCTTCCCAGGCATCCATCCGCGAACGGTGCTCTGGAGTCATTCCATATGGGATGTCCTGGAGCTGTCCAACAGGTATCAATTGTCCCGCAGAAGGAATCCTTGAAGGGGGCATCCCACAACTCCCAACGTGGGAAAACCTCAATGGCCCCGAGATTCTGCTCCCTTCACGAAGCGGCCGTCATGCACAGAAACTCCAACCTGAGCCAACATCTGATCCTCGCCCTGAATTCAGATGCATGAGATATTGGTTCAGATCTGCAGGGGGTACCTGCCGTGCCCTCAACATGACACCCAAGTCTAGCTTGTCTTCTCAGACTTCCGTCCTCACACTCCTGGCCCCGAAGCCCTCAAGTTTGGCAATTCCGGACCCACAATGCAGCACTCTGCCTGCCCTCTAGAAAAAAAATTATTGCCTCAGGAGCTGCCCAGGCACCTTAAATGAGGATAAACCTACACAGCACTCGACGTTACCCAAATTATATAGTCTAACCTGGGCACTAATGCACTGTCGAACACAACCTGAGCCCGGATCTCCTGACCAACACCCAGAAAGCTGACCGCACACTGAGCACATGAAACCCGCTATGGCCTTAGGTCATCATCTCTTCCCTACCTTCGTTTTCAGGCTTCAGAACCGAGACCTTATCTCCAATCACTGCCCAGGGGTGAGTGTGATGCAGAAATCAGAACTCCTCCTTACCCATGGAAAGAACCCTTGTGGTTGGCACGTTGTCCAACGTTCAGTGTAGGAGAAACCAGCATTCACCCTGAGGCCCCGCCCATTCTTGCGTGCGACGAGGGCATACATATGCATTGTGACCCTCAGCATGAGTCCTGTCCTCTAGTAAGTCCTCTCAGTGGCTGGATCATTAGATGTCATAATTGGCTTGACATGTCCCTAGGCCCCAATTTTTAACCAGATTTCTGATTGTCCAGTCGCCCCTCCCCAGGGCTCTACTATGGAATACCTCATTTGGTGGGACACCTGAGGTTAAAAAAGAAAACAACAACAACAACAACAAAAAAAAAACGGACTTCTTCCAGCCCAAAGATTGACCCCAAACTCATTGGACGGGGCCAAACCACCAGAGAGTAAGACTCGTCCATTTCTCATGAAGTCACCCAGAAATTCCACGACCATGAGTGACACGATATTCAGAGACAAAAACTTGAGCAGGAGCCTCACACACGCCCTTTTTTCAAATCCCGAAGAGTTCTCCTCATGGTCTGTAGGTCAGTCCTGCCATACCTATGACCCGAAACATAAGCCGAGTTTGTGTTTTCAGACAACTGTCCAAACAGCCCTGGCCTACACAACCTACAGGCTCAGGCCCCTGGAGCCAAACCTGAGGACTGTACTTGCCCTCTCCAAGGGTATTGTGTGTGCCCATTCCAATGGCCAAAACCCTTCTAATAGGATAAACCTCCAAAGTCCCTGATCCATCTCAATAGTGGTGGCTTCCCAGGAAAAACAGGGGCAATCTGAGCCCAACTGAGCACCTACCTGCACTCAGACCCATAAACAGATGTCTCCAGAGGTAAAAAGGGAAGAACAGGCCCCTAGGCACTAATCAGATCCACTGCTTTGTTTTCCAGGCATCTCTCCTCAGAGGCCTGGATATCAAAACAGCATATAGCAGTTTCTTGACTCACCCATCAGAAAACATCTCATCTACACATGGGAAACTTGCACGTTGGAGCTGTGTCAAAGCCTCTGTTTAGGAGAACCCTTTAGGGTCCCAGTGCCACCGCTTCATTCCAAGGTCTCCATAGACACAAAAGCACATTAGGACCCATCCCCAGGGGTGTCCATTTCAACTCAGCATCCTCGGTTGCTCCCCACAGATCCAGGAGATCTAACCTGTCTTGTTGCTAGGAGACAATTGGAATGCGAGGTGGGCTACCCAGCCATCCATCCTTAGAAGCCTGCTCAGAATCATTGGCCTGGACCCAAGCAACAGGTCTCAATTGTCCTGCAGAAGACTCTCTGCAGTTTGAAGCTTCTCACAACTCCCATCGTGGGAAAATCCCCATGGCCTCGTGATGACCCCCCCATTCATGAAGGGGCCATCAGGGACAGAAACTCCAACATGAGCGATCGTCTGATCCTAGCCCTGACTTCAGATGCACGAGATCTCGATTCAGGTCTGTAGATTATGCCTGCCATGGCCTCACCCAGACCCTAAGCCTAGCTTGTGTTCTCAGACTTTGGTCGTCAGACTACTGGCCCACAATCCCTCCAGTTTGGCAATCCAGAATTACAATGCAGCACCCTGCCCGCCCTCCAGAAGAAAAACATTGTCCTCTGGGGCTACCCAGTAACCCCAAATGAGGATCAACCTGCACCGAACTTGGCTGTACCCCAAATATATAGGCTGACCAGGGCACTAATGCCCTTTCTGACATAGCCTGAGCCTGGACCCCCTGGCCCCTCCCAGACAGCTGGCCGAACACTGAGCACATCGAGCCGCCGTGGCCTTAGGTCGTCATCTTTTCCAAACCTCGGTTTTCAGGTTTCAGAACCTAGACCTTATCTCCAATCACTGCCCAGGGTTGAAGGTGATGCAGAAATCAGAACTCCTTCCCCATGGCAAGAAACCTTGTGGTTGGCATGTTGTCCAACGTTCAGTGTAGTTGAAACCAGTGTGGCCCATGAGGCCCCGCCCATGCTCGCCGGCCACATTGGTCACAAACACACATTGTGACCCTCAGGCTTAGCCTAGTCCTCAAGTAAGGCCACTCAGTGGATGGATGAAGAGATAGCATATTGGGCTTGCCATGCCCCTAGCCCCAATTTTTAACCATAGTTCGGGTTGTCCCTTCAGTCTTCCCCACGGCTTTGCTTTGGAATTCCTCTTTTGGTGGGACACCTGAGGTAACAAAACTAAAATGAGTCCTCCCATCCCACAGATTGACGAAAAGCAATTGGGAATCGAGCCAAATCCTCAAAGAGGAAGATTCGTCCATGGCCCATGAGGCCTCCCCGACATTCCACGGCCATCGCTGATACAAAATCCAGAGACAAAAGCCTGAGCAAGCGCCTCAGACTCGCACTTTCTTCATATCCTGAAGAGTTCTTCTCATGGTTTGTAGATCGGGCCTGCCATACCTACGTCCCCAAAACTAAGCTGAGTTTGTGTTTTCAGACTTCTGTCCTCAAAGTCTTGGGCCACACACCCTCCAGGCTGGGCCCCTGGAGACACACATTAGGACTGTGCCTACCAATCCATGGGAATTCTGCCCATTCCGTGGTCCAAAATCATACAAATTAGGAGAAACCTCCAAAGTCCCTGAGGCCATCCCAATAGTGTAGGTCGCCCGGAACAAACAAGGGCTGTCTGACACCAGCTGATAATCGACCTCCACTCATACCATAGATGGATGTCCCCAGAGAAGAAGATTGAACCAGACAGGACCCTAGGCCATAATAGGATCCATTGCTTTGGGTTACAGGCATGTGTCCTCAAAAGCCTGATTCCAATACAAGCATAGGGGTTTTCCTGAGGCACCCATCAGAACTCATCTCGTCTCCACAAGGAAACCTGTGCATGGGAGCCATGTCCAAAGCTTAGGAGAGTACTTAAGGGTCCCGGTGCCACCGCCCCATTCCAAGGCACTCATGGACACAACACACATTAGGACCCATCCTCAGGAAAGTCCATTTCAACTCAGCCACCCCGGTTGCTCCGGCAGAGCCATCAGATCTAAACTGTCTTGTTGCTAGGAGACAATTGGAATGCGAGGCGGGCTTCCCAGGCATCCATCCGCGAACGGTGCTCTGGAGTCATTCCATATGGGATGTCCTGGAGCTGTCCAACAGGTCTCAATTGTCCCGCAGAAGGAATCCTTGAAGGGGGCATCCCACAACTCCCAACGTGGGAAAACCTCAATGGCCCCGAGATTCCGCTCTTTTCATGAAGCGGCCGTCATGCACAGAAACTCCAACCTGAGCCAACGTCTGATCCTCGCCTGACTTCAGATGCATGAGATATTGGTTCAGATCTGCAGGGAGTACCTGCCGTGCCCTCGGCCTGAAGCCCAAGTCTAGCTCGTCTTCTCAGATTCCGTCATCACACTCCTGGCCCCTTAGCCCTCAAGTTTGACTCTTCCGGACCCACAATGCAGCACTCTGCCTGCCTTCTAGAAAAAAAATTATTGCCTCATTAGCTACCCAGGCACCTTAAATGAGGATAAACCTACACAGCACTCGAAGTTACCCAAATTATATAGTCTAACCTGGGCACTAATGCACTGTCGAACACAACCTGAGCCCGGACCTCCTGACCAAGACCCAGAAAGCTGACCGCACCCTGAGCACATAAAACCCGCCATGGACTTAGATCATAATCTCTCCCCAACTGCGATTTTTCAGGCTTCAGAACCGAGACCTTATCTCCAACCACTGCCCAGGGATGAAAATGATGAAGAAATCAAAACACCTTCCCCATGGCAAGAGACCTTGTGATTGGCATGTTGTCCAAGGTCCAGTGTAGTTGAAACCAGTGTGGCCCATGAGGCCCGCCCATGCTAGCATGCCACGTTGGTCACAAACACACACTGTGACCCTCACCCTGAGCCCAGCCCTCAAGTAAGGCCTCTCAGTGGCTGGATGAAGAGACAGCTTATTGTGCCTGCATTGCCCCTAGGCCCCAATTATTAACCATAGTTTGGGTTTTCCCTTCACTCTTCCCCAGGGCTCTGCTTTGGAATTCCTCTTTTGTTCAGACACCTGAGGCAAAAAACCTGAAAGGAGACCTCCCATCCCTCAGATTGACGAAAAACAATTGGGATAGTGCCAAATCCACAGAGAGGAAGATTCGTCCATGGCCCATGAGTTCTCCCCACATTCCACGGCCATCGTTGATATAAAATCCAAATGCAAAAGCCTGAGCAAGTTCCTCAGAATCGCTCTTTCTTCATATCTTGAAGATTTCTTCTCATGATTTGTAGATTGGGCCTGATATACCTACATCCCCAACCTAAGCTGAGTTTGTGCTTTCAGACTTCTGTCCTCAAAGTCCTGGGCCACACACCCTCAGGCTGGGGCCCCTGAAGCCACACATTAGGACTGTGCCTACCCAATCCATGGGAATTCTGCCCATTCCATTGTCCAAAATCGTACAAATTAGGAGAACTCTCCAAATCCCCGAGTCCATCCCAATAGTGTAGGTCTCCGGGGACAAACAATGGAGGTAAGACACCAGGTGAGCATCTACCTCCACTCATTCCATAGATGAATATCCCCAGAGAAGAAGAATGAAGAAGACAGGACCCTAGGCCATAATCGAATACATTGCTTTGGTTTACAAACATGTCTCTTCAAAAGTCTGGATTCCAATACCAGCATAATGGGTTTCCTGAGGGACCCATCAGAACAAATCTCCTCTCCACAAGGAAACTTGTGCATGGGAGCTATGTCAAAAGCTTAGGAGAATACTTCAGGGTCCCGGTACCACTGCCCCATTCCAAGGCCCTCATGGACACAAACACACTTAAGGCCCCATCCTCAGGAAAGTCCATTGCAACTCAGCCACCCCGGTTGCTCCCGCAGAGGGATCCGATCTCAACTGTATTGTGGCTAGTAGACAATTGGATTGCGAGGCGGGCTTCCTTGGCATCCATTCTCCAAGGGTGCTCTGGTCATTCCATATGGGATGTCCTGGAGCTGCCCAACAGGTCTCAATTGTCACACAGAAGGAATCATTGAAGGGGGCATCCAGCCACTCCCACGTCGAAAAACCTCCATGGCCTTGAGATTCCGCTCCGTTCATGAAGGGGCATTCATGCACAGAAACTCCAACCTGAGCCAACGTCTGATATCGCCGTGACTTCAGATGCTTGAGAATATGGTTGCGACTGCAGGGGGTACCAGCCGTGCCCTCGGCCTGAAACTCAAGTCTAGCTTGTGTTCTCTGACTTCTGTCCTCACACTCCTGGCCCAGAAGCCAAAAAGTTTGGCAATTCCGGACCCTCAATGCAGCACTCTGCCAGCCCTCTAGAAAAAATATCTTGCCTAATGAGGAGCCCAGGAAACTCAAATGAGGATAAACCTACACGGCACTCGACTGTACCCAATTACATAGTCTAACCTGGGCACTAATGCACTGTCTGACACAACCTGAGCCAGAACCTCCTGACCAAAACCCAGGCAGCTGACCGCACACTGAGCATATCAGACGCGCCATGGCCTTAGGTCGTCATCTCTTGCCAACTGCGATTTTTCAGGCTTCAGAACCTATACCTTATGTCCAATCACTGCTCACGATTGAAAATGATGCAGAAATCAGAACACCTTCCCCATGGCAAGAGACCTTGTGATTTCCATGTTGTCCAAGGTCCAGTGTAGTGGAAACCAGTTTGGCCCATGAGTCCCCGCCCATGCTCGCGGGCCACATTTGTCACAAACACACATTTGACCCTCAGCCTGAGCCCAGTCCTCAAGTAACGGCGCTCAGTGGCTGGATGAAGAGACAGCTTATTGGGCCTGCCATGCCCCTAGGCCCCAATTTTTAACCATAGTTTGGGTTGTCCCTTCACTCTTCCCCAGGGCTCTGCTTTGGAATTCTTCTTTTGTTCGGACACCTGAGGTAATAAACCTGAAAGGAGACCTCCCATCCCACACATTGACGAAAAATAATTGGGACCGGGCCAAATCCACAGAGAGGAAGATTCTTCCATGGCCCATGATGCCTCCCCACATTCCACGGCCATCATTGATATAAAACCCAGAGACAAAAGCCTGAGCAAGTGCCTCAGACTCGCTCTTTCATCATATCCTGAAGATTAATTCTCATGATTTGTAGATTGGGCCTGCCATACCTACGTCCCCAAACATAAGGTGAGTTTGTGTTTTCAGACTTCTGTCCTCAAAGTCCTGGGCCACACACCCTCCAGGCTGGGGCCCCTGGAGCCACACATTCGGACTGTGCCTACCCAATCCATGGGAATTCTGCCCATTCCATTGTCCAAAATCTTACAAATTGGGAGAACTCTCCAAGGTCCCTGAGGCCATCCCAATAGTGTAGGTCTCCAGGAACAAACAAGGGTGGTCTGACACCAGGTGAGCATCTACCTCCACTCATTCCATAGACGGATATCCCCAGAGAAGAAGATTGAACCAGACAGGATCCTAGGCAATAATCGGATCCATTGCTTTGGTTTACAGGCATGTCTCCTCAAGAGCCTGGATTCCAAGACCAGCATAAGGGTTTTCCTGAGGCACCCATCAGAACAAATCTCCTCTCCACAAGGAAACTTGTGCATGGGAGCTATGTCAAAAGCGTAGGAGTATACTTCAGGGTTACGTTGCCACCGCCCCATTCCAAGGCCCTCATGGACAAAACACACTTTAGGCCCCATCCTCAGGAATGTCCATTTCAACTCAGCCACCCCGGTTGCTTCCGCAGAGCCATCCGATCACAACTGTATTGTAGCTAGGAGACAATTGGAATGAGAGGCGGGCTTCCCTGGCATCCATCCTCGAACGGTGCTCTGGAGTCATTCCATATGGGATGTCCTGGAGCTGCCCAACAGGTCTCAATTGTCCCGCAGAAGGAATCCTTGAAGGGGGCATCACACAACTCCCAACGTGGGAAAATCTCCATGGCCTTGAGATCCGCCCCTTTCTTGAAGGGGCAGTCATGCACAGAAACTCCAACCTGAGCCAACGTCTGATCCTCGCCGTGACTTCAGATGCTTAGATATTGTTTCTGATCTGCAGGGGGTAACTACCGTGCCCTCGGCCTAAAGCCTAAGTCTATCTTGTGTTCTCAGACTTCTGTCCTCAAACTCCTGGCCCAGAAATCCTCCATTTTGGCAATTCCGGACCCACAATGCAGCACTTTGCCTGCCCTCTAGAAAAAATATCTTGCCTAATGAGGTGCCCAGGCACCTCAAATGAGGATAAACCTACAGGGCACTCGACTGTACCCAAATTATATAGTCTAACTTGGGCACTAGTGCACTGTCTGACACAACCTGAGCCAGAACCTCCTGACCAACACCCAGGCAGTTGACCGCACATTGAGCATATCAGACGCGCCATCGCCTTAGATCGTCATCTATTCCCAACTGCGATTTTTCAAGCTTCGGAACCTAGACCTTATCTCCAACCACTGCCCAGGGATGAAAATGATGCAGAAATCAGAAGACCTTCCCCATGGCAAGAGACCTTGTGTTTGGCATGTTGTCCAAGGTCCAGTTTAGTTGAAACCAGTGTGGCCCATGAGGCCCCGCCCATGCTCGCGTGCCACGTTGGTCACAACACACACTGTGACCCTCAGCCTGAGCCCCGACCTCAAGTAAAGCCTCTCAGTGGCTGGATGAAGAGACAGCTTATAGTGCCTGCCATACCCCTAGGCCCCAATTTTTAACCATAGTTTGGGTTTTCCCTTGACTCTTCCCCAGGGCTCTGCTTTGGAATTCCTCTTTTGTTCAGACACCTGAGATAATAAACCTGAAAGGAGACCTCCCATCCCACAGATTGAGGAATAACAATTGGGATCGGGCCAAATCAACAGAGAGGAAGATTCGTCCATGGCCCATGAGTCCTCCCCACATTCCACGGCCATCGTTGATATAAAATCCAAATGCAAAAGCCTGAGCAAGTGCCTCAGAATCGCTCTTTCTTCATATCCTGAAGATTTCTTCTCATGATTTGTAGATTGGGCCTGCCATACCTACATCCCCAAACCTAAGCTGAGTTTGTGTTTTCAGACTTCTGTCCTAAAAGTCCTGGGCAACACACCCTCAGGTTGGGGCCCCTGAAGCCACACATTAGGACTGTGCCTACCCAATCCATGGGAATTCTGCCCATTCCATTGTCCAAAATCGTACAAATTATGAGAACTCTCCAAAGTCCCCGAGGCAATCCCAATAGTGTAGGTCTCCGGGGACAAACAAGGACGGTCTAACACCAGGTGAGCATCTACCTCAACTCATTCCATAGACAATATCCCCAGAGAAGAAGAATGAACAAGACAGGACCCTAGGCCATAATCGAATACATTGCTTTGGTTTACAGGCATGTCTCTTTAAAAGTCTGGATTCCAATACCAGCATAATGGGTTTCCTGAGGCACCCATCAGAACAAATCTCCTCTCCACAAGGAAACTTGTGCATGGGAGCTATGTCAAAAGCTTAGGAGAATACTTCAGGGTCCCAGTGCCACCGCCCCATTTCAAGGCCCTCATGGACACAAACACACATTAGGGCCCATCCTCAGGAAAGTCCATTTCAACTCAGCCACCCCGGTTGCTCCCGCAGAGGGATCCGATCTCAACTGTATTGTGGCTAGTAGACAATTGGATTGCGAGGTGGGCTTGCCTGGCATCCATCCTCTAACGGTGCTCTGGAGTCATTCCATATGGGATGTCCTGGAGCTGCCCAACAGGTCTCAATTGTCACACAGAAGGAAACATTGAAGGGGGCATCCCACCACTCCCACGTCGGAAAACCTCCATGGCCTTGAGATTCCGCTCCTTTCTAGAAGGGGCATTCATGCACAGAAACTCCAACCTGAGCCAACTTCTGATCCTCGCCGTGACTTCAGATGCTTGAGATTTTGGTTGGGACCGCAGGGAGTACCAGCCGTGCCCTCGGCCTGAAACTCAAGTCTAGTTTGTGTTCTCAGACTTCTGTCCTCACACTCCTGGCCCAGAAGCCCAAAAGTTTGGCAATTCTGGACCCACAATGCAGCACTCTGCCTGCCCTTTAGAAAAAATATTTTGCCTAATGAGGTGCCCAGGCACCTCAAATGAGGATAAACCTACACGGCACTCGACTTTACCCAAATTATATGGTCTAACCTGGGCACTAATACACTGTCTGACACAACTTGAGTCAGAACCTCCTGACCAACACCCAGGCAGCTGACCGCACACTGAGCATATCAGACGCGCCATCGCCTTAGGTCGTCATCTCTTGCCAACTGCGGTTTTTCAGGCTTCAGAACCTATACCTTATGTCCAATCACTGCTCACGTTTGAAAATGATGCAGAAATCAGAACACCTTCCCCATGGCAAGAGACCTTGTGATTGGCATGTTGTCCAAGTTCCAGTGTAGTTGAAACCAGTTTGGCCCATGAGGCCCCGCCCATGCTCGCGGGCCACATTTGTCACAAACACACATTTGACCCTCAGCCTGAGCCCAGTCCTCAAGTAAGGCCGCTCAGTGGCTGGATGAAGAGACAGCATATGGGGCCTGCCATGCCCCTAGGCCCCAATTTTTAACCATAGTTTGGGTTGTCCCTTCACTCTTCCACAGGGCTCTGCTTTGGAATTCTTCTTTTGTTCGGACACCTGAGGTAATAAACCTGAAAGGAGACCTCCCATCCCACAGATTGACGAAAAATAATTGGGACCGGGCCATATCCAGAGAGAGGAAGATTCGTCCATGGCCCATGATGCCTCCCCACATTCCACGGCCATCATTGATATAAAACCCAGAGACAAAAGCCTGAGCAAGTGCCTCAGACTCGCTCTTTCTTCATATCCTGAAGAGTTCTTCTCATGATTTGTAGATTGGGCCTGCCATACCTACGTCCCCAAACATAAGGTGAGTTTGTGTTTTCAGACTTCTGTCCTCAAAGTCCTGGGCCACACACCCTCCAGGCTGGTTCCCCTGGAGCCACACATTCGTACTGTGCCTACACAATCCATGGAAATTCTACCCATTCCATTGTCCAAAATCTTACAAATTGGGAGAACTCTCCAAAGTCCCCGAGGCAATCCCAATAGTGTAGGTCTCCAGGGACAAACAAGGGTGGTCTGACACCAGGTGAGCATCTTCCTCCACTCATTCCATAGACGGATATCCCCAGAGAAGAAGATTGAACCAGACAGGATCCTAGGCAATAATCGGATCCATTGCTTTGGTTTACAGGCATGTCTCCTCAAGAGCCTGGATTCCAAGACCAGCATAAGGGTTTTCCTGAGGCACCCATCAGAACAAATCTCCTCTCCACAAGGAAACTTGTGCATGGGAGCTATGTCAAAAGCTTAGGAGAATACTTCAGGGTCCCGGTACCACCGCCCCATTCCAAGGCCCTCATGGACACAAACACACTTAAGGCCCCATCCTCAGGATAGTCCATTTCAACTCAGCCACCACGGTTGCTCCCGCAGAGCCATCCGATCTCAACTGTATTGTTGCTAGGAGATAATTGGAATGGGAGGCGGGCTTCCCAGGCATCCATCCTCGAACGGTGCTCTGGAGTCATTCCATATGAGATGACCTGGTGCTGCCCAACAGGTCTCAATTGTCCCGCATATGGAATCCTTGAAGGGGGCATCACAGAACTCCCAACGTGGGAAAAGCTCCATGGCCTTGAATTCGCTTCTTTCATGATGGGGCAGTCATGCACAGAAACTACAACCTGAGCGAACGTCTGATCCTCGCCATGACTTCAGATTCTTGTGATATTGTTTCCGATCTGCAGGGGGTACCTACCGTGCCCTCGGCCTGAAGCCCAAGTCTAGCTTGTGTTCTCAGACTTCTGTCCTCACATTCCTGGCCCAGAAGCCCAAAAGTTTGGCAATACCGGACCCACAATGCAGCACTCAGCCTGCCCTCTAGAAAAAATATCTTGCCTAATGAGGTGCCCAGGCACCTCAAATGAGGATAAACCTACAGGGCACTCGACTGTACCCAAATTATATAGTCTAACTTGGGCACTAGTGCACTGTCTGACACATCCTGAGCCAGAACCTCCTGACCAACACCCAGGCAGTTGACCGCACATTGAGCATATCAGACGCGCCATCGCCTTAGATCGTCATCTCTTCCCAATTGCGATTTTTCAGGCTTCAGAACCTAGACCTTATCTCCAACCACTGCCCAGGGTTGAAATTGATGCAGAAATCAAAACACCTTCCCATGGCAAGAGACCTTGTGATTGGCATGTTGTCCAAGGTCCAGTTTAGTTGAAACCAGTGTGGCCCATGAGGCCCCGCCCATGCTCACGTGCCACGTTGGTCACAAACACACACTGTGACCTTCAGCCTGAGCCCAGCCCTCAAGTAAGGCCTCTCAGTGGCTGGATGTAGAGACAGCTTATTGTGCCTGCCATGCCCCTAGGCCCCAATTTTTAACCATAGTTTGGGTTTTCCCTTCACTCTTCCCCAGGGCTCTGCTTTGGAATTCCTCTTTTGTTCAGACACCTGAGGTAATAAACCTGAAAGGAGACTTCCCATCCCGCAGATTGACGAAAAACAATTGGGATCGGGTCAAATCCACAGATAGGAAGATTTGTCCATGACCCATGAGTCCACCCCACATTCCACGGCCATCGTTGATATAAAATCCAAATGCAAAAGCCTGAGCAAGTGCCTCAGAATCGCTCTTTCTTCATATCCTGAAGATTTCTTCTCATGATTTGTAGATTGGGCCTGCCATACCTACATCCCCAAACCTAAGCTGAATTTGTGTTTTCAGACTTCTGTCCTCAAAGTCCTAAGCCACACACCCTCAGGTAGGGGCCCCTGAAGCCACACATTAGGACTGTGCCTACCCAATCCATGGGAATTCTGCCCATTCCATTGTCCAAAATCGTACAAATTAGGAGAACTCTCCAAAGTCCCCGAGGTCATCCCAATAGTTTAGGTATCCGGGGACAATCGAGGGAGGTAAGACACCAGGTGAGCATCTACCTCCACTCATTCCATAGATGAATATCCCCAGAGAAGAAGAATGAACAAGACAGGACCCTAGGCCATAATCGAATACATTGCTTTGGTTTACAGGCATGTCTCTTTAAAAGTCTGGATTCCAATACCAGCATAATGGGTTTCCTGAGGCACCCATCAGAACAAATCTCCTCTCCACAAGGAAACTTGTGCATGGGAGCTATGTCAAAAGCTTAGGAGAATACTTCAGGGTCCCAGTGCCACCGCCCCATTTCAAGGCCCTCATGGACACAAACACACATTAGGGCCCATCCTCAGGAAAGTCCATTTCAACTCAGCCACCCAGGTTGCTCCCGCAGAGGGATCCGATGTCAACTGTATTGTGGCTAGTAGACAATTGGAATGAGAGGCGGGCTTCCCTGACATCCATCCTCCAAGGGTGCTGTGGAGTCATTCCATATGAGATGTCCTGGAGCTGCCCAACAGGTCTCAATTGTCACACAGAAGGAATCATTGAAGGGGGCATCACACCACTCCCACGTCGGAAAACCTCCATGGCCTTGAGATTCCGCTCCGTTCATGAAGGGGTAGTCATGCACAGAAACTCCAACCTGAGCCAACGTCTGATCCTCGCCGTAACTTCAGATGCTTGAGATTTTGGTTGCGACTGCAGGGGGTGCCAGCCGTGCCCTCGCCTGAAACTCAAGTCTAGCTTGTGTTCTCAGACTTCTGTCCTCACACTCCTGGCCCAGAAGCCTCAAGTTTGGCAATTCCGGACCCACAATGCAGCACTCTGCCTGCCCTCTAGAAAAAATATCTTGCCTAATGAGGTGCCCAGGCACCTCAAATGAGGATAAACCTACAGGGCACTCGACTGTACCCAAATTATATAGTCTAACCTGGGCACTAATTCACTGTCTGACACAACCTGAGCCAGAACCTCCTGACCATCACCCAGGAGGCTGACCGCACACTGAGCATATCAGACGCGCCATCGCCTTAGGTCGTCATCTCTTCCCAACTACGATTATTCAGGCTTCAGAACCTATACCTTATGTCCAATCACTGCTCACGATTGAAAATGATGCAGAAATCAGAACACCTTCCCCATGGCAAGAGACCTTCTTATTGGCATGTTGTCCAAGGTCCAGTGTAGTTGAAACCAGTTTGGCCCATGAGGCCCCGCCCATGCTCGCGGGCCACATTTGTCACAAACACACATTTGACCCTCAGCCTGAGCCCAGTCCTCAAGTAAGGCCGCTCAGTGGCTGGATGAAGAAACAGCTTATTGGGCCTGCCATGCCCCTAGGCCCCAAATTTTTAACCATAGTTTGGGTTGTCCCTTCACTCTTCCCCAGGGCTCTGCTTTAGAATACTTCTTTTGTTCGGACACCTGAGGTAATAAACCTGAAAGGAGACCTCCCATCCCACAGATTGACGAAAAATAATTGGGACCGCCCCAATCCACAGAGAGGATATTCGTCCATGGCCCATGAGGCCTCCCCACATTCCACGGCCATCATTGATATAAAATCCAGAGACAAAACCCTGAGCAAGTGCCTCAGACTCGCTCTTTCTTCATATCCTGAAGAGTTCTTCTCATGATTTGTAGATTGGGCCTGCCATACCTACGTCCCCAAACATAAGGTGAGTTTGTGTTTTCAGACTTCTGTCCTCAAAGTCCTGGGCCACACAGCCTCCAGGCTGGGGCCCCTGGAGCCACACATTCGGACTGTGCCTACCCAATCTATGGGAATTCTGCCCATTCCATTGTCCAAAATCTTACAAATTGGGAGAACTCTCCAAAGTCCCCGAGGCAATCCCAATAGTGTAGGTCTCCAGGGACAAACAAGGGTGGTCTGACACCAGGTGAGCATCTACCTCCACTCATTCCATAGACGGATATCCCCAGAGAAGAAGATTGAACCAGACAGGATCATAGGCAATAATCGGATCCATTGCTTTGGTTTACAGGCATGTCTCCTCAAGAGCCTGGATTCCAGACCAGCATAAGTGTTTTCCTGAGGCACCCATCAGAACAAATCTCCTCTCCACAAGGAACCTTGTGCATGGGAGCTATGTCAAAAGCTTAGGAGAATACTTCATGGTCCCGGTGCCACCACCCCATTCCAAGGCCCTCATGGACACAAACACACTTTAGGCCCCATCCTCAGGAAAGTCCATTACAACTCAGCCACCCCGGTTGTTCCCGCAGAGCCATCCGATCTCAACTGTATTGTTGCTAGGAGACAATTGGAATGAGAGGCGGGCTTCCATGGCATCCATCCTCGAACGGAGCTCTGGAGTCATTTCATATGAGATGTCCTTGAGCTGCCCAAGTGGTCTCAATTTTCCCGCAGAAGGAATCCTTGAAGGGGGCATCACACAACTCCCAACGTGAGAAAAGCTCCATGGCTTCGAGATTCCGCTCCTTTCATGAAGGGGCAGTCATGCACAGAAACTACAACCTGAGCCAACGTCTGATCCTCGCCGTGACTTCCGATGCTTGAGATATGGTTTCCGATCTACTGGGGGTACCTACCGTGCCCTCGGCCTGAAGCCCAGTCTATCTTGTGTTCTCAGACTTCTGTCCTCAAACTCCTGGCCCGGAAGTCCTCCATTTTGGCAATTCCGGACCCACAAGGCAGCACTCTGACTGCCCTCTAGAAAAAATATCTTGCCTAATGAGGTGCCCAGGACCTCAAATGAGGATAAACCTACACAGCACTCGAATGTACCCAAATTATATAGTCTAACCTGGGCACTAATGCAGTGTCTGACACAACCTGAGCCAGAACCTCCTGACCATCACCCATGAGGCTGACCGCACACTGAGCATATCAGACGCGCCATCGCCTTAGGTCGTCATCTCTTCCCAACTACGATTATTCAGGCTTCAGAACCTATACCTTATGTCCAATCACTGCTCACGATTGAAAATGATGCAGAAATCAGAACACCTTCCCCATGGCAAGAGACATTCTTATTGGCATGTTGTCCAAGGTCCAGTGTAGTTGAAACCAGTTTGGCCCATGAGGCCCCGCCCATGCTCGCGGGCCACATTTGTCACAAACACACATTTGACCCTCAGCCTGAGCCCAGTCCTCAAGTAAGGCCGCTCAGTGGCTGGATGAAGAAACAGCTTATTGGGCCTGCCATGCCCCTAGGCCCCAAATTTTTAACCATAGTTTGGGTTGTCCCTTCACTCTTCCCCAGGGCTCTGCTTTAGAATACTTCTTTTGTTCGGACACCTGAGGTAATAAACCTGAAAGGAGACCTCCCATCCCACAGATTGACGAAAAATAATTGGGACCGCCCCAATCCACAGAGAGGATATTCGTCCATGGCCCATGAGGCCTCCCCACATTCCACGGCCATCATTGATATAAAATCCTGAGACAAAACCCTGAGCAAGTGCCTCAGACTCGCTCTTTCTTCATATCCTGAAGAGTTCTTCTCATGGTTTGTAGATTGGGCCTGCCATACCTACGTCCCCAAACATAAGGTGAGTTTGTGTTTTCAGACTTCTGTCCTCAAAGTCCTGGGCCACACAGCCTCCAGGCTGGGGCCCCTGGAGCCACACATTCGGACTGTGCCTACCCAATCTATGGGAATTCTGCCCATTCCATTGTCCAAAATCTTACAAATTGGGAGAACTCTCCAAAGTCCCCGAGGCAATCCCAATAGTGTAGGTCTCCAGGGACAAACAAGGGTGGTCTGACACCAGGTGAGCATCTACCTCCACTTATTCCATAGATGAATATCCCCAGAGAAGAAGAATGAACAAGACAGGACCCTAGGCCATAATCGAATACATTGCTTTGGTTTACAGGCATGTCTCTTCAAAAGTCTGGATTCCAATTCCAGCATAATGGGTTTCCTGAGGCACCCATCAGAACAAATATCCTCTCCACAAGGAAACTTGTGCATGGGAACTATCTCAAAAGCTTAGGAGAATATTTCAGGGACCCGGTGCCACCACACCATTCCAAGGCCCTCATGGCTAGAAACACACATTAGGGCCCATCCTCAGGAAAGTCCATTTCAACTCATCCACCCCGGTTGCTCCCACAGAGGGATCCGATCTCAACTGTATTGTGGCTAGTAGACAATTGGATTGCGAGGCGGGCTTGCCTGGCATCCATCCTCCAACGGTGCTCTGGAGTCATTCCATATGGGATGTCCTGGAGCTGCCCAACAGGTCTTAATTGTCACACAGAAGGTATCATTGAAGGGGGCATTCCATCACTCCCAACGTCGGAAACCTCCATGGCCTTGAGATTCCGCTACTTTCATGAAGGGGCAGTCATGCACAGAAACTGCAACCTGAGCCAACGTCTGATCCTCGCCGTGACTTCAGATGCTTGAGATTTTGGTTGCGACTGCAGGGGGTACCAGCCGTGCCCTCGGCCTGAAACTCAACTCTAGCTCGTGTTCTCAGACTTCTGTCCTCACACTCCTGTCCCAGAAGCCCTCAAGTTTGGCAATTCCGGACCCACAATGCAGCACTTTGCCTGCCCTCTAGAAAAAATATCTTGCCTAATGAGGTGCCCAGGCACCTCAAATGAGGATAAACCTACAGGGCACTCGACTGTACCCAAATTATATAGTCTAACTTGGGCACTAGTGCACTGTCTGACACAACCTGAGCCAGAACCTCCTGACCAACACCCAGGTAGTTGACCGCACACTGAGCATATCAGATGCGCCATTACCTTAGATTGTCATCTCTTCCCGACTGCGGTTTTCAGGCTTCTGAACCTAGACCTTATCTCCAACCACTGCCCAGGGTTGAAAATGATGCAGAAATCAAAGCACCTTCCGCATGGCAACACCTTGTGATTGGCATGTTGTCCAAGGTCCAGTGTAGTTGAAACCAGTGTGGCCCATGAGGCCCCGCCCATGCTCGCGTGCCACGTTGGTCACAAACACACACTGTGACCCTCAGCCTGAGCCCAGCCCTCAAGTAAGGCCTCTCAGTGGCTGGATGAAGAGACAGCTTATTGTGCCTGCCATGCCCCTAGGCCCCAATTTTTAACCATAGTTTGGGTTTTCCCTTCACTCTTCCCCAGGGCTCTGCTTTGGAATTCCTCTTTTGTTCAGACACCTGAGGTAATAAACCTGAAAGGAGATATCCCATCCCACAGATTGACGAAAAACAATTGGGATCGGGCCAAATCCACAGAGAGGAAGATTCGTCCATGGACCATGAGTCCTCCCCCATTCCACGGCCATCGTTGATATAAAATCCAAATGCAAAAGCCTGAGCAAGTGCCTCAGACTCGCTCTTTCTTCATATCCTGAAGATTTCTTCTCATGATTTGTAGATTGGGCCTGCCATACTTACATCCCCAAACATAAGCTGAGTTTGTGCTTTCAGACTTCTGTCCTCAAAGTCCTGGGCCACACACCCTCATGCTGGGGCCTCTGAAGCCACACATTAGGACTGTGCCTACCCAATCCATGGGAATTCTGCTCATTCCATTGTCCAAAATCGTACAAATTAGGAGAGCTCTCCAAAGTCCCTGAGGCCAAACCAATAGTGCAGTTCTCCTGGGATAAACAACGGCGGTAAGACACCAGATGAGCATCTACCTCCACTCATTCCATAGATGAATATCCCCAGAGAAGCCGAATGAACAAGACAGGACCCTAGGCCATAATCGAATACATTGCTTTGGTTTACAGGCATGTCTCTTCAAAAGTCTGGATTCCTATAGCAGCATAATGGGTTTCCTGAGGCACCCATCAGAACAAATCTCCTCTCCACATGGAAACTTGTGCATGGGAGCTATGTCAAAAGCTTAGGAGAATACTTCAGGGTCCCAGTGCCACCGCCCCATTTCAAGTCCCTCATGGACAGAAACACACATTAGGGCTCATCCTCAGGAAAGTCCATTTCAACTCAGCCACCCCGGTTGCTCCCGCAGAGGATCCGATCTAAACTGTATTGTGGCTAGTAGACAATTGGATTGCGAGGCGTGCTTCCCTGGCATCCATTCTCCAAGGTTGCTCTGGTCCTTCCATATGGGATGTCCTGGGCTGCCCAACAGGTCTCAATTGTCACACAGAAGGAATCATTGAAGGGGGCATCCCACCACTCCCACGTCGGAAAACCTCCATGGCCTTGAGATTCCGCTCCGTTCATGAAGGGGCGGTCATGCACAGAAACTCCAACCTGAGCCAACGACTGATCCTCACCGTGACTTCAGATGCTTGAGATTATGGTTGCGACTGCAGGGGGTACCAGCCGTGCCCTCGGCCTGAAACTCAGTCTAGCTTGTGTTCTCAACTTCTGCCCTCACACTCCTGGCCCAGAAGCCAAAAAGTTTAGCAATTCCGGACCCACAATGCAGCACTCTGCCTGCCCTCTAGAAAAAAATATCTTGCCTAATGAGGTGCCCAGGCACCTCAAATGAGGATAAACCTACACGGAACTCGACTGTACCCAAATTATATAGTCTAACCGGGCAAGAGTGCACTGTCTGAAACAACCTGAGCCAGAACCTCCTGACCAACACCCAGGTAGCTGACCGCACACTGAGCATATCACACGCGCCATCGCCTTAGGTCGTCATCTCTTCCCAACAGCGATGTTTCAGGCTTCAGAACCTATACCTTATGTCCAATCACTGCTCACGATTGAAAATGATGCAGAAATCAGAACACCTTCCCCATGGCAAGAGACCTTGTGATTGGCATGTTGTCCAAGTTCCAGTGTAGTTGAAACCAGTTTGGACCATGAGGCCCCGCCCATGCTCGCGGGCCACATTTGTCACAAACACACATTTGACCCTCAGCCTGAGCCCAGTCCTCAAGTAAGGCCGCTCAGTGGCTGGATGAAGAAACAGCTTATTGGGCCTGCCATGCCCCTAGGCCCCAAATTTTTAACCATAGTTTGGGTTGTCCCTTCACTCTTCCCCAGGGCTCTGCTTTAGAATACTTCTTTTGTTCGGACACCTGAGGTAATAAACCTGAAAGGAGACCTCCCATCCCACAGATTGACGAAAAATAATTGGGACCGCCCCAATCCACAGAGAGGATATTCGTCCATGGCCCATGAGGCCTCCCCACATTCCACGGCCATCATTGATATAAAACCCAGAGACAAAAGCCTGAGCAAGTGCCTCAGACTCGCTCTTTCTTCATATCCTGAAGAGTTCTTTTCATGATTTGTAGATTGGGCCTGCCATACCTAGGTCCCCAAACATAAGGTGAGTTTGTGTTTTCAGACTTCTGTCCTCAAAGTCCTGGGCCACACACCCTCCAGGCTGGGGCCCCTGGAGCCACACATTCGGACTGTGCCTACCCAATCCATGGGAATTCTGCCCATTCCATTGTCCAAAATCTTACAAATTGGGAGAACTCTCCAAGGTCCCCGAGGCCATCTCAATAGTGTACGTCTCCAGGGACAAACAAGGGTGGTCTGACACCAGGTGAGCATCAATCTCCACTCATTCCATAGACGGATATCCCCAGAGAAGAAGATTGAACCAGACAGGATCCTAGGTAATAATCGGATCCATTGCTTTGGTTTACAGGCATGTCTCCTCAAGAGCCTGGATTCCAAGACCAGCATAAGGGTTTTCCTGAGGCACCCATCAGAACATATCTCCTCTCCACAAGGAAACTTGTGCATGGGAGCTATGTCAAAAGCGTAGGAGTATACTTCAGGGTTACGGTGCCACCGCCCCATTCCAAGGCCCTCATGGACAAAACACACTTTAGGCCCCATCCTCAGGAATGTCCATTTCAACTCAGCCACCCCGGTTGCTTCCGCAGAGCCATCCGATCACAACTGTATTGTAGCTAGGAGACAATTGGAATGAGAGGCGGGCTTCCCTGGCATCCATCCTCGAACGGTGCTCTGGACTCATTTCATATGGGTTGTCCTGGAGCTGCCCAACAGGTCTCAATTGTCCCGCAGAAGGAATCCTTGAAGGGGGCATCACACAACTCCCAACGTGGGTAAATCTCCATGGCCTGAGATTCCGCTCCTTTCTTGAAGGGGCAGTCATGCACAGAAACTACAACCTGAGCCAACGTCTGATACTCGCCGTGACTTCAGATGCTTAGATATTGTTTCCGATCTGCAGGGGGTAACTACCGTGCCCTCGGCCTGAAGCCCAAGTCTATCTTGTGTTCTCAGAGTTCTGTCCTCAAACTCCTGGCCCAGAAATCCTCCATTTTGGCAATTCCGGACCCACAATGCAGCACTCTGCCGCCCTCTAGAAAAAATATCTTGCCTAATGAGGTGCCCAGGCACCTCAAATGAGGATAAACCTACACGGCACTCGACTCTACCCAAATTATATAGTCTAACTTGGGCACTAGTGCACTGTCTGACACAACCTGAGCCAGAACCTCCTGACCAACACCCAGGCAGTTGACCGCATTGAGCATATCAGACGCGCCATTGCCTTAGATCGTCATCTATTCCCAACTGCGATTTTTCAAGCTTCGGAACCTAGACCTTATCTCCAAACACTGCCCAGGGTTGAAAATGATGCAGAAATCAGAAGACCTTCCCCATGGCAAGAGACCTTGTGTTTGGCATGTTGTCCAAGGTCCAGTTTAGTTGAAACCAGTGTGGCCCATGAGGCCCCGCCCATGCTCGCGTGCCACGTTGGTCACAACACACACTGTGACCCTCAGCCTGAGCCCAGACCTCAAGTAAAGCCTCTCAGTGGCTGGATGAAGAGACAGCTTATAGTGCCTGCCATACCCCTAGGCCCCAATTTTTAACCATAGTTTGGGTTTTCCCTTGACTCTTCCCCAGGGCTCTGCTTTGGAATTCCTCTTTTGTTCAGACACCTGAGATAATAAACCTGAAAGGAGACCTCCCATCCCACAGATTGAGGAATAACAATTGGGATCGGGCCAAATCAACAGAGAGGAAGATTCGTCCATGGCCCATGAGTCCTCCCCACATTCCACGGCCATCGTTGATATAAAATCCAAATGCAAAAGTCTGAGCAAGTGCCTCAGAATCGCTCTTTCTTCATATCCTGAAGATTTCTTCTCATGATTTGTAGATTGGGCCTGCCATACCTACATCCCCAAACCTAAGCTGAGTTTGTGTTTTCAGACTTCTGTCCTAAAAGTCCTGGGCAACACACCCTCAGGTTGGGGCCCCTGAAGCCACACATTAGGACTGTGCCTACCCAATCCATGGGAATTCTGCCCATTCCATTGTCCAAAATCGTACAAATTATGAGAACTCTCCAAAGTCCTCGAGGCAATCCCAATAGTGTAGGTCTCCGGGGACAAACAAGGACGGTCTAACACCAGGTGAGCATCTACCTCAACTCATTCCATAGACAATATCCCCAGAGAAGAAGAATGAACAAGACAGGACCCTAGGCCATAATCGAATACATTGCTTTGGTTTACAGGCATGTCTCTTTAAAAGTCTGGATTCCAATACCAGCATAATGGGTTTCCTGAGGCACCCATCAGAACAAATCTCCTCTCCACAAGGAAACTTGTGCATGGGAGCTATGTCAAAAGCTTAGGAGAATACTTCAGGGTCCCAGTGCCACCGCCCCATTTCAAGTCCCTCATGGACAGAAACACACATTAGGGCCCATCCTCAGGAAAGTCCATTTCAACTCAGCCACCCCGGTTGCTCCCGCAGAGGGATCCGATCTCAACTGTATTGTGGCTAGTAGACAATTGGATTGCGAGGCGGGCTTGCCTGGCATCCATCCTCCAACGGTGCTCTGGAGTCATTCCATATGGGATGTCCTTGAGCTGCCCAACAGGTCTCAATTATCACACAGAAGGAAACATTGAAAGGGGCATCCCACCACTCCCACGTCGGAAAACCTCCATGGCCTTGAGATTTCGCTCCTTTCTAGAAGGGGCATTCATGCACAGAAACTCCAACCTGAGCCAACGTCTGATCCTCGCCGTGACTTCAGATGCTTGAGATTTTGGTTGGGACTGCAGGGAGTACCAGCCGTGCCCTCGGCCTGAAACTCAAGTCTAGTTTGTGTTCTCAGACTTCTGTCCTCACACTCCTGGCCCAGAAGCCCAAAAGTTTGGCAATTCTGGACCCACAATGCAGCACTCTGCCTGCCCTTTAGAAAAAATATCTTGCCTAATGAGGTGCCCAGGCACCTCAAATGAGGATAAACCTACACGGCACTCGACTTTACCCAAATTATATAGTCTAACCTGGGCACTAATACACTGTCTGACACAACTTGAGTCAGAACCTCCTGACCAACACCCAGGCAGCTGACCGCACACTGAGCATATCAGACGCGCCATCGCCTTAGGTCGTCATCTCTTGCCAACTGCGGTTTTTCAGGCTTCAGAACCTATACCTTATGTCCAATCACTGCTCACGATTGAAAATGATGCAGAAATCAGAACACCTTCCCCATGGCAAGAGACCTTGTGATTGCCATGTTGTCCAAGTTCCAGTGTAGTTGAAACCAGTTTGGCCCATGAGGCCCCGCCCATGCTCACGGGCCACATTTGTCACAAACACACATTTGACCCTCAGCCTGAGCCCAGTCCTCAAGTAAGGCCGATCAGTGGCTGGAGGAAGAGACAGCATATGGGGCCTGCCATGCCCCTAGGCCCCAATTTTTAACCATAGTTTGGGTTGTCCCTTCACTCTTCCCCAGGGCTCTGCTTTGAAATTCCTCTTTTGTTCGGACACCTGAGGTAATAAACCTGAAAGGAGAAATCCCATCCCACAGATTGACGAAAAATAATTGGGACCGGGCCAAATCCACAGAGAGGAAGATTCGTCCATGGCCCATGATGCCTCCCCACATTCCACGGCCATCATTGATATAAAACCCAGAGACAAAAGCCTGAGCAAGTGCCTCAGATTCGCTCTTCTTCATATCCTGAAGAGTTCTTCTCATGATTTGTAGATTGGGCCTGCCATACCTACGTCCCCAAGCAAGGAGTTTGTGTTTTCAGACTTCTGTCCTCAAAGTCCTGGGCCACACACCCTCCAGGCTGGAGCCCCTGGAGCCACACATTTGGACTGTGCCTACACAATCCATGGAAATTCTACCCATTCCATTGTCCAAAATCTTACAAATTGGGAGAACTCTCCAAAGTCCCCGAGGCAATCCCAATAGTGTACGTCTCCAGGGACAAACAAGGGTGGTCTGACACCAGGTGAGCATCTACCTCCACTCATTCCATAGACGGATATCCCCAGAGAAGAAGATTGAACCAGACAGGATCCTAGGCAATAATCGGATCCATTGCTTTGGTTTACAGGCATGTCTCCTCAAGAGCCTGGATTCCAAGACCAGCATAAGGGTTTTCCTGAGGCACCCATCAGAAAAAATCTCCTCTCCACAAGGAAACTTGTGCATGGGAGCTATGTCAAAAGCTTAGGAGAATACTTCAGGGTCCCGGTACCACTGCCCCATTCCAAGGCCCTCATGGACACAAACACACTTAAGGCCCCATCCTCAGGAAAGTCCATTTCAACTCAGCCACCACGGTTGCTCTCGCAGAGCCATTCGATCTCAACTGTATTGTTGCTAGGAGACAATTGGAATGCGAGGCGGGCTTCCCAGGCATCCATCCTCGAACGGTGCTCTGGAGTCATTCCATATGAGATGTCCTGGAGCTGCCCAACAGGTCTCAATTGTCCCACTGATGGAATTCTTGAAGGGGCATCAGACAACTCCCAACGTGGGAAAAGCTCCATGGCCTTGAGATTCCGCTTCTTTCATGAAGGGGCAGTCATGCACAGAAACTACAACCTGAGACAACGTCTAATCCTCGCCATGACTTCAGATGCTTGTGATATTGTTTCCGATCTGCAGGGGGTACCTCCCGTGCCCTCGGCCTGAAGCCCAAGTATAGCTTGTGTTCTCAGACTTCTGTCCTCACATTCCTGGCCCAGAAGCCCAAAAGTTTGGCAATTCCGGACCCACAATGCAGCACTCAGCCTGCCCTCTAGAAAAAATATCTTGCCTAATGAGGTGCTCAGGCACCTCAAATGAGGATAAACCTACAGGGCACTCGACTTTACCCAAATTATATAGTCTAACTTGGGCACTAGTGCACTGTCTGACACAACCTGAGCCAGAACCTCCTGACCAACACCCAGGCAGGTGACCGCACACTGAGCATATCAGATGCGCCATCGCCTTAGATTGTCATGTCTTCCCAACTGCGGTTTTCAGGCTTCCGAACCTAGACCTTATCTCCAACCACTGCCCAGGGTTGAAAATGATGCAGAAATCAAAACACCTTCCCCATGGCAAGACCTTGTGATTGGCATGTTGTCCAAGGTCCAGTGTAGTTGAAACCAGTGTGGCCCATGAGGCCCCGCCCATGCTCGCGTGCCACGTTGGTCACAAACACACACTGTGACCCTCAGCCTGAGCCCAGCCCTCAAGTAAGGCCTCTCAGTGGCTGGATGAAGAGACAGCTTATTGTGCCTGCCATGCCCCTAGGCCCCAATTTTTAACCATAGTTTGGGTTTTCCCTTCACTCTTCCCCAGGGCTCTGCTTTGGAATTCCTCTTTTGTTCATACACCTGAGGTAATAAACCTGAAAGGAGACATCCCATCCCACAGATTGACGAAAAACAATTGGGATCGGGCCAAATCCACCGAGAGGAAGATTCGTCCATGGCCCATGAGTCTTCCCCCATTCCACGGCCATCGTTGATATAAAATCCAAATGCAAAAGCCTGAGCAAGTGCCTCAGACTCGCTCTTTCTTCATATCCTGAAGATTTCTTCTCATGATTTGTAGATTGGGCCTGCCATACCTACATCCCCAAACATAAGCTGAGTTTGTGCTTTCAGACTTCTGTCCTCAAAGTCCTGGGCCACACACCCTCATGCTGGGGCCTCTGAAGCCACACATTAGGACTGTGCCTACCCAATCCATGGGAATTCTGCTCATTCCATTGTCCAAAATCGTACAAATTAGGAGAGCTCTCCAAAGTCCCTGAGGCCAAACCAATAGTGTAGGTCTCCGGGGACAAACAAGGGCGGTAAGACACCAGATGAGCATCTACCTCCACTCATTCCATAGATGAATATCCCCAGAGAAGAAGAATGAACAAGACAGGACCCTAGGCCATAATCGAATACATTGCTTTGGTTTACAGGCATGTCTCTTCAAAAGTTTGGATTCCTATACCAGCATAATGGGTTTCCTGAGGCACCCATCAGAACAAATCTCCTCTCCACAAGGAAACTTGTGCATGGGAGCTATGTCAAAAGCTTAGGAGAATACTTCAGGGTCCCAGTGCCACCGCCCCATTTCAAGTCCCTCATGGACAGAAACACACATTAGGGCTCATCCTCAGGAAAGTCCATTTCAACTCAACCACCCCGGTTGCTCCCGCAGAGGGATCCGATCTCAACTGTATTGTGGCTAGTAGACAATTGGATTGCGAGGCGGGCTTCCCTGGCATCCATTCTCCAAGGGTGCTCTGGTCATTCCATATGGGATGTCCTGGGCTGCCCAACAGGTCTCAATTGTCACACAGAAGGAATCATTGAAGGGGGCATCCCACCACTCCCACGTCGGAAAACCTCCATGGCCTTGAGATTCCGCTCCGTTCATGAAGGGGCGGTCATGCACAGAAACTCCAACCTGAGCCAACGACTGATCCTCACCGTGACTTCAGATGCTTGAGATTATGGTTGCGACTGCAGGGGGTACCAGCAGTGCCCTCGGGCTGAAACTCAAGTCTAGCTTGTGTTCTCAGACTTCTGTCCTCACACTCCTGGCCCAGAAGCCAAAAAGTTTAGCAATTCCGGACCCACAATGCAGCACTCTGCCTGCCCTCCAGAAAAAATATCTTGCCTAATGAGGTGCTCAGGCACCTCAAATGAGGATAAACCTACAGGGCACTCGACTTTACCCAAATTATATAGTCTAACTTGGGCACTAGTGCACTGTCTGACACAACCTGAGCCAGAACCTCCTGACCAACACCCAGGCAGGTGACCGCACACTGAGTATATCAGATGCGCCATCGCCTTAGATTGTCATGTCTTCCCAACTGCGGTTTTCAGGCTTCCGAACCTAGACCTTATCTCCAACCACTGCCCAGGGTTGAAAATGATGCAGAAATCAAAACACCTTCCCCATGGCAAGACCTTGTGATTGGCATGTTGTCCAAGGTCCAGTGTAGTTGAAACCAGTGTGGCCCATGAGGCCCCGCCCATGCTCGCGTGCCACGTTGGTCACAAACACACACTGTGACCCTCAGCCTGAGCCCAGCCCTCAAGTAAGGCCTCTCAGTGGCTGGATGAAGAGACAGCTTATTGTGCCTGCCATGCCCCTAGGCCCCAATTTTTAACCATAGTTTGGGTTTTCCCTTCACTCTTCCCCAGGGCTCTGCTTTGGAATTCCTCTTTTGTTCATACACCTGAGGTAATAAACCTGAAAGGAGACATCCCATCCCACAGATTGACGAAAAACAATTGGGATCGGGCCAAATCCACCGAGAGGAAGATTCGTCCATGGCCCATGAGTCTTCCCCCATTCCACGGCCATCGTTGATATAAAATCCAAATGCAAAAGCCTGAGCAAGTGCCTCAGACTCGCTCTTTCTTCATATCCTGAAGATTTCTTCTCATGATTTGTAGATTGGGCCTGCCATACCTACATCCCCAAACATAAGCTGAGTTTGTGCTTTCAGACTTCTGTCCTCAAAGTCCTGGGCCACACACCCTCATGCTGGGGCCTCTGAAGCCACACATTAGGACTGTGCCTACCCAATCCATGGGAATTCTGCTCATTCCATTGTCCAAAATCGTACAAATTAGGAGAGCTCTCCAAAGTCCCTGAGGCCAAACCAATAGTGTAGGTCTCCGGGGACAAACAAGGGCGGTAAGACACCAGATGAGCATCTACCTCCACTCATTCCATAGATGAATATCCCCAGAGAAGAAGAATGAACAAGACAGGACCCTAGGCCATAATCGAATACATTGCTTTGGTTTACAGGCATGTCTCTTCAAAAGTTTGGATTCCTATACCAGCATAATGGGTTTCCTGAGGCACCCATCAGAACAAATCTCCTCTCCACAAGGAAACTTGTGCATGGGAGCTATGTCAAAAGCTTAGGAGAATACTTCAGGGTCCCAGTGCCACCGCCCCATTTCAAGTCCCTCATGGACAGAAACACACATTAGGGCTCATCCTCAGGAAAGTCCATTTCAACTCAACCACCCCGGTTGCTCCCGCAGAGGGATCCGATCTCAACTGTATTGTGGCTAGTAGACAATTGGATTGCGAGGCGGGCTTCCCTGGCATCCATTCTCCAAGGGTGCTCTGGTCATTCCATATGGGATGTCCTGGGCTGCCCAACAGGTCTCAATTGTCACACAGAAGGAATCATTGAAGGGGGCATCCCACCACTCCCACGTCGGAAAACCTCCATGGCCTTGAGATTCCGCTCCGTTCATGAAGGGGCGGTCATGCACAGAAACTCCAACCTGAGCCAACGACTGATCCTCACCGTGACTTCAGATGCTTGAGATTATGGTTGCGACTGCAGGGGGTACCAGCAGTGCCCTCGGGCTGAAACTCAAGTCTAGCTTGTGTTCTCAGACTTCTGTCCTCACACTCCTGGCCCAGAAGCCAAAAAGTTTAGCAATTCCGGACCCACAATGCAGCACTCTGCCTGCCCTCCAGAAAAAATATCTTGCCTAATGAGGTGCTCAGGCACCTCAAATGAGGATAAACCTACAGGGCACTCGACTTTACCCAAATTATATAGTCTAACTTGGGCACTAGTGCACTGTCTGACACAACCTGAGCCAGAACCTCCTGACCAACACCCAGGCAGGTGACCGCACACTGAGTATATCAGATGCGCCATCGCCTTAGATTGTCATGTCTTCCCAACTGCGGTTTTCAGGCTTCCGAACCTAGACCTTATCTCCAACCACTGCCCAGGGTTGAAAATGATGCAGAAATCAAAACACCTTCCCCATGGCAAGACCTTCTGATTGGCATGTTGTCCAAGGTCCAGTGTAGTTGAAACCAGTGTGGCCCATGAGGCCCCGCCCATGCTCGCGTGCCACGTTGGTCACAAACACACACTGTGACCCTCAGCCTGAGCCCAGCCCTCAAGTAAGGCCTCTCAGTGGCTGGATGAAGAGACAGCTTATTGTGCCTGCCATGCCCCTAGGCCCCAATTTTTAACCATAGTTTGGGTTTTCCCTTCACTCTTCCCCAGGGCTCTGCTTTGGAATTCCTCTTTTGTTCATACACCTGAGGTAATAAACCTGAAAGGAGACATCCCATCCCACAGATTGACGAAAAACAATTGGGATCGGGCCAAATCCACCGAGAGGAAGATTCGTCCATGGCCCATGAGTCTTCCCCCATTCCACGGCCATCGTTGATATAAAATCCAAATGCAAAAGCCTGAGCAAGTGCCTCAGACTCGCTCTTTCTTCATATCCTGAAGATTTCTTCTCATGATTTGTAGATTGGGCCTGCCATACCTACATCCCCAAACATAAGCTGAGTTTGTGCTTTCAGACTTCTGTCCTCAAAGTCCTGGGCCACACACCCTCATGCTGGGGCCTCTGAAGCCACACATTAGGACTGTGCCTACCCAATCCATGGGAATTCTGCTCATTCCATTGTCCAAAATCGTACAAATTAGGAGAGCTCTCCAAAGTCCCTGAGGTCATCCCAATAGTGTAGGTCTCCGGGGACAAACAAGGGCGGTAAGACACCAGATGAGCATCTACCTCCACTCATTCCATAGATGAATATCCCCAGAGAAGAAGAATGAACAAGACAGGACCCTAGGCCATAATCGAATACATTGCTTTGGTTTACAGGCATGTCTCTTCAAAAGTTTGGATTCCTATACCAGCATAATGGGTTTCCTGAGGCACCCATCAGAACAAATCTCCTCTCCACAAGGAAACTTGTGCATGGGAGCTATGTCAAAAGCTTAGGAGAATACTTCAGGGTCCCGGTGACACCGCCCCATTCCAAGGCCCTCATGGACACAAACACACTTTAGGCCCCATCCTCAGGAAAGCCCATTTCAACTCAGCCACCCCGGTTGCTCCCGCAGAGCCATCCGATCTCAACTGTATTGTTGCTAGGAGACAATTGGAATGAGAGGCGGGCTTCCGGGCATCCATCCTCGAACGGTGCTCTGGAGTCATTCCATATGGGATGTCCTGGAGCTGCCCAAAAGGTCTTAATTGTCCCGCAGAAGGAATCTTTGAAGGGGGCATCACACAACTCCCAACGTGGGAAAAGCTCCATGGCCTTGAGTTTCCACTCCTTTCATGAAGGGGCAGTCATGCACAGAAACTCCAACCTGAGCCAACATCTGATCCTCGCCGTGACTTCAGATGCTTGAGATATTGTTTCCGATTTGCAGGGGGTACCTACCGTGCCCTGGGCCTGAAGCCCAAGTCTATCTTGTGTTCTCAGGCTTCTGTCCTCAAACTCCTGGCCCAGATATCCTCCATTTTGGCAATTCCGGACCCACAATGCAGCACTCTGCCTGCCCTCTAAAAAAAATATCTTGCCTAATCAGGTGCCCAGGCACCTCATATGAGGATAAACCTACAGGGCACTCGACTGTACCCAAATTATATAGTCTAACTTGGGCACTAGTGCACTGTCTGACACAACCTGAGCCCGAACCTCCTGACCAACACCCAGGCAGTTGACCGCACACTGAGCATATCAGACGCGCCATCGCCTTAGATCGTCATCTCTTCCCAACTCTGATTTTTCAGGCTTCAGAACCTAGACCTTATCTCCACCATGGCCCAGGGTTGAAAATGATGCAGAAATCAGAACACCTTCCCCATGGCAAGAGACCTTGTGATTGGCATGTTGTCCAAGTTCCAGTGTAGTTGAAACCAGATTGGCCCATGAGGCACCGCCCATGCTCGAGTGCCACATTGGTCACAAACACACACTGTGACCCGCAGCCTGAGCCCAGCCCTCAAGTAAGGCCTCTCAGTGGCTGTATGAAGAGACAGCTTATTGTGCCTGCCTTGCCCCTAGGCCCCAATTTTTAACCATAGTTTGGGTTTTCCCTTCACTCTTCCCCAGGGCTCTGCTTTGGAATACCTCTTTTGTTCAGACACCTGAGATAATAAACCTGAAAGGATACCTCCCATCCCACAGATTGACGAATAACAATTGGGATCGGGCCAAATCCACAGAGAGGAAGATTCGTGCATGGCCCATGAAACCTCCCCACATTCCACGGCCATCGTTGATATAAGCCCAAGTTTGGCAATTCCGGACATACAATGCAGCACTCTGCCTTCCCTCTAGAAAAAAATGATTGCCTCAAGAGCTGCCCAGGCACATTCAATGAGGATAAACCTCCACAGCACTCGACTTTACCCAAATTATATAGTCTAACCTGGGCACTAATGCACTGTTGGACACAACCTGAGCCCGGACCTCCTGACCAGACCGCACACTGAGCACATAAGACCCGCCATGGCCTTAGGTCATCATCTCTTCCTTACCACAGTTTTCAGGCCTCAGAACCGAGACATTATTTCCCCTCACTCCCCAGAGGTGAGTGTGATGCAGAAATCAGAACACCTCCTTACCCATTTTAAGAAACCTTGTGGTTGGCACGTTGTCCAACGTTCAGTGTAGGAGAAACCAGCATTCACCCTGAGGCCCCGCCCATTCTTGAGTGCGACAAGGGCATAAACACGCATTGTGACCCTCAGCATGAGTCCTGTCCTCTAGTAAGTCCTCTCAGTGACTGGACCATTAGATGTCATAATGGGTTTGATATGTCCCTAAGCCCCAATTTTTAACCAGATTTCTGATTGTCCAGTCACCCCCCACCAGGGCTCTACTCTGGAATCCCTCATTTGGTGGGACACCTGAGGTTAAAAAGAAAACAACATAAAAAAAAAAAAACGGACTTCATCCATCCCATCCCACAGAGTGACCCCATATGATTTGGACAGGGCCAAACCACCAGGGAGTAAGACTCGTCCATTTCCAATGAAGTCACCCAGAAATTTCACGACCATGAGTGACATGATATCCAGAGACAAAAACTTGAGCAAGAGCCTCACACTCGCCCTTTTCTCAAATCCCGAAAAGTTCTCCTCATGGTCGGTAGATAAGTCCTGCCATACCTATGACCTGAAACATAAGCCAAGTTTGTGTTTTCAGACAACTGTCCAAACAGCCCTGGCCTACACAACCTACAGGCTCAGGCCCCTGGAGCCAAACCTGTGGACTGTACTTGCCCTCTCCAAGGGAACTGTGTGTGCCCATTCCAATGGCCACATCCCTTCTAATAGGATAAACCTCCAAAGTCCCTGATTCATCTAATTAGTGGTGGCTTCCCAGGTCAAACAGGGGCAATGTGAGCCCATCTGAGCACCTACCTGTACTCAGACCCATAGAAAGATGTCCCCAGAGGTAAAAAGGAAAGAACAGGCCCCTAGGCACTAATCATATCCATTGCTTTGGTTTCCAGGCATCTCTCCTCAGAGGCCTGGATTTCAAAACCAGCATATGGCTGTTTCTTGACTCACCGATCAGAAAACATCTCATCTACATAAGGGAAACCTGCACTTTGGAGCTGTGTCAAAGCCTCTGTTTAGGAGAACCCTTCAGGACCGCAGTGCCATGGCTTCATTCCAAGGTCTCCATAGACACAAAAGCACATTAGGACCCATCCATAGGAGAGTCCATTTCAACTCAGCCTCCTCAGTTGCTCCCCCAGATCCAGCAGATCTAACTTGTCTTGTGTCTAGGAGACAATTGGAATGCGAGGTGGGCTACCAGGCCATGCATCCTTAGAACCCTGCTCAGAATCATTGGCGGAGCCAAACAGCAGGTCGCAATTGTCCTGCAGAAGACACTTTGCAGTTCGGAGTTTCTCACAAATCCCATCGTGGGAAAACCCCCATAGCCTCGTAATGCCCCCCCTTCGTGAATGGGCCATCAGGGACAGAAACACCAACTTGAGCGATCGTCTGATCCTCGCCCTGACTACAGATGCACGAGATCTCGATTCAGGTCTGTAGATTGTGCCATCGCTGAAACAAAATCCAGAGACAAAAACCTGAGCAAGAGCCTCAGACTCGCACTTTCTTCATATCCTGAAGAGTTCTTCTCATGGTTTGTAGATCGGGCCTGCCATACCTACGTCCCCAAACCTAAGCTGAGTTTGTGTTTTCAGACTTCTGTCCTCAAAGTCCTGGGCCACACACCCTCATGCTGGAGCCTCTGAAGCCACACATTAGGACTGTGCCTACAAATCCATGGGAATTCTGCCCATTCCATTGTCCAAAATCGTACAAATTAGGAGAAACCTCCAAAGTCCCTGAAGCCATCCCAATAGTGTAGGTCGCCCGGAACAAACAAGGGCTGTCTGACACCAGCTGATAATCTACCTCCACTCATACCATACATGGATGTCCCCAGAGGAGAAGATTGAACCAGACAGGACCCTAGGCCATAATACGATCCATTCCCTTGGTTTACAGGCATGTCTGCTCAAAAGCTTGATTCCAATACGAGCATAGGGGTTTTGCTGAGGCACCCAGCAGAACTCATCTCATCTCCACAAGGAAACCTGTGCATGGGAGCCATGTCCAAAGCATAGGAGAGTACTTCAGGGTCCCGGTACCTCCGCCCCATTCCAGGGCCCTATGGACACAAAAACACATTAGGACCCATCCTCAGGAAATTCCATTTCAACACAGCCACCCCGGTTGCTCCCGCAGAGCCATCAGATCTAATCTGTCTTATTGCTAGTAGACAATTGGTGTGCAAGGCGGGCTTCCCAGGCATCCATCCTCGAACGGTGCTCTGGAGTCATTCCATAAAGGATGTCCTGGAGCTGTCCAACAGGTCTCAATTGTCCCGCAAAAGGAATCCTTGAAGGGGGCATCCCACAACTACCAACGTGGGAAATCCTTAATGGCCTCGAGATTCCACTCCCTTCATGAAGCGGCCGTCATGCACGGAAACTCCAACCTGAGCCAACGTCTGATCCTCGCCCTGACTTCAGATTCATGAGTATTGGTTCAGATCTGCAGGGGGTACCTGCCGTGCCCTCGCCCTGAAACCCAAGTCTAGCTTGTTTTCTCAGAATTCCGTCCTCACACTCCTGGCCCCGAAGCCCTCAAGTTTGGCAATTCCGGACCCACAATGCAGCACTCTGCCTGCCCCCTAGAAAAAAATTATTGCATCATGAGCTGTACAGGCACCTTCAATGACGATAAACCTCCACAGCACACGACTTCACACAAATTATATAGTCTAACCTGGGCACTAATGCACTGTCGGACACAACCTGAGCCCGGACCTCCTGACCAACACCCGGAAAGCACAGAGCACACTGAGCACATAAGCCCTGCCATGGCCTTAGGTCATCATCTCTTCCCTACCTCAGTTTTCAGGCCTCAGAACCGAGACATTATCTCCAATCACTGCCCAGGGGTGAGTGTGATGCAGAAATCAGAACACCTCCTTACCCATGGTAAGAAACATTGTGGTTGGCACGTCGTCCAACGTTCAGTGTAGGAGAAACCAGCATTCACCCTGAGGCCCCGCCCAATCTTGAGTGCGACAAGGGCATAAACACGCATTGTGACCCTCAGCATGAGTACTGTCCTCTAGTAAGTCCTCTCAGTGACTGGACCATTAGATGTCATAATGGGTTTGATATGTCCCTAGGCGCCAATTTTTAACCAGATTTCTGAATGTCCAGTCACCCCCCCCCCAAGGGCGCTACTCAGGAATCCCTCATTAGGTGAGACACCTGAGGTTAAAAAGAAAACAACATCAAAAAAAAAAAAAAAAACGGACCTCTTCCATCCCACAGAGTGACCCCAAACGCTTTAGACTGGTCCAAACCACCAGGGAGTAAGACTCGTCCATTTCCCATGAAGTCACCCAGAAATTTCACGACCATGAGTGACACGATATCCAGAGACAAAAACTTGAGCAAGAGCCTCACACTCGCCCTTTTCTCAAATCCCGAAAAGTTCTCCTCATGGTCTGTAGATAAGTCCTGCCATACCTATGACCTGAAACATAAGCCAAGTTTGTGTTTTCAGACAACTGTCCAAACAGCCCTGCCCTACACAACCTATAGGCTCAGGCCCCTGGAGCCAAACCTGAGGACTGTACTTGCCCTCTCCAAGGGAATTGTGTGTGCCCATTCCAATGGCCACATCCCTTCTAATACGATAAACCTCCAAAGTCCCTGATCTATCTCATTAGTGGTAACTTCCCAGGTAAAACAGGGGCAATCTGAGCCCATCTGAGCACCTACCTGTACTCAGACCCATAGACAGATGTCCCCAGAGGTAAAAAGGAAAGAACAGGCCCCTAGGCACTAATCATATCCATTGCTTTGGTTTCCAGGCATCTCTCCTCAGAGGCCTGGATTTCAAAAACAGCATAAGGCTGTTTCTTGACTCACCCATCAGAAAACATCTCATCTACACATGGGAAACTTGCACGTTGGAGCTGTGTCAAAGCATCTGTTTAGGAGAACATTTCAGGGCCCCAGTGCCACCGCTTCATTCCAAGGTCTCCATCGACACAAAAGCACATTAGGACCCATCCATAGGAGAGTCCATTTCAACTCAGCCTCCTCGGTTGCTCCCCCAGATCCAGCAGATCTAACCTGTCTTGTGTCTAGAAGACAATTGGACTGCGAGGTGGGCTACCCAGCCATGCATCCTTAGAACCCTGCTCAGAATCATTGGCCTGGAGCCAAACAGCAGGTCTCAATTGTCCTGCAGAAGACACTTTGCAGTTTGGAGCTTCTCACAAATCCCATCGTGGGAAAACCCCCATGGCCTCGTGATGCCCCCCCTTCGTGAAGGGGCCATCAGGGACAGAAACACCAACTTGAGCGATCGTCTGATCCTCGCCCTGACTTCAGATGCACGAGATCTCGATTCAGGTCTGTAGATTGTGCCATCGCTGATACAAAATCCAGAGACAAAAACCTGAGCAAGCGCCTCAGACTCGCACTTTCTTCATATCCTGAAGAGTTCTTCTCATGGTTTGTAGATCGGTCCTGCCATACCTACGTCCCCTTCCTAAGCTGAGTTTGTGTTTTCAGACTTCTGTCCTCAAGTCCTGGGCCACACACCCTCCAGGCTGGGGCCCCTGGAGCCACACATTAGGACTGTGCCTACCAATCCATGAGAATTCTGCCCATTCCATTGTCCAAAATCGTACAAATTAGGAGAAACCTCCAAAGTCCCTGAGGCCATCCCAATAGTGTAGGTCGCCCGGAACAAACAAGGGCTGTCTGACACCAGCTGATAATCTACCTCCACTCATACCATAAATGGCTGTCCCCAGAGGAGAAGATTAAACCAGACAGGACCCTAGGCCATAATAGGATCCATTGCCTTGGTTTACACGCATGTCTCCTCAAAAGCCTGATTCCAATATGAGCATAGGGGTGTTGCTGAGGCACCCAGCAGAAGTCATCTCGTCTCCACAAGGAAACCTGTGCATGGGAGCCATGTCCAAAGCATAGGAGAGAACTTCAGGGTCCCGGTGCCACCGATCCTTTCCAAGGCCCTCATGGACACAAAAACACATTAGGACCCATCCTCAGGAAAGTCCATTTCAACTCAGCCACCCCGGTTGCTCCCGCAGAGCCATCAGATCTAAACTGTCTTGTTGCTAGGAGACAATTGGAATGCGAAGCTGGCTTCCAGGCATCCATCCTCGAACGGTGCTCTGGAGTCATTCCATATGGGATGTCCTGGAGCTGTCCAACAGGTCTCAATTGTCCCGCAGAAGGAATCCTTGAAGGGGGCATCCCACAACTCCCAACGTGGGAAAACCTCAATGGCCTCGAGATTCCACTCCTTTCATGAAACGGCCATCATGCACAGAAACTCCAACCTGAGCCAACGTCTGATCCTCCCCCTGATTCAGATGCATGAGTATTGGTTCAGATCTGCAGGGGTACTTGCCGTGCCCTCGCCCTAAAACCCAAGTCTAGCTTGTCTTTTCAGACTTCCGTCCTCACACTCCTGGCCTTGAAGCCCTCATGTTTGGCAATTCCGGACCCACAATGCAGCACTCTGCCTGCCCTCTAGAAAAAAATTATTGCCTCATGAGCTGCCCAGGCACCTTCAATGAGGATAAACCTCCACAGCACTGGACTTTACCCTAAGTATATATTCTAACCTGGGCCTTAATGCACTGTCGGAAACAACCTGAGCCCGGACCTCCCGACCAAGACCCGGAAAGCAGACCGCACACTGAGCACATAAGACCCGCCATGGCCTTAGGTCATCATCTCTTCCCTACCGCAGTTTTCAGGCCTCAGAACCGAGACATTATCTCCAATAACTGTCCAGGGGTGAGTGTGATGCAGAAATCAGAACACCTCCTTACACACGGTAAGAAACCTTGTGGTTGGCACGTCGTCCAACGTTCAGTGTAGGAGAAACCAGCATTCACCCTGAGGCCCCGCCCAATCTTGAGTGCGACAAGGGCATAAACACGCATTGTGACCCTCAGCATGAGTCCTGTCCTCTAGTAAGTCCTCTCAGTGATTGGACCATTAGATGTCATAATGGGCTTGATATGTCCCTAGGCGCCATTTTTTAACCAGATTTCTGAATGTCCAGTTACCCCCCCCCAGGGCTCTACTCAGGAATCCCTCATTAAGTGAGACACCTGAGGTTAAAATGAAAACAACATCAAAAAAAAAAAAAAAACGGACTTCTTCCATCCCACAGAGTGACCCCAAACGCTTTGGACTGGTCCCAACCACCAGGGAGTAAGACTCGTCCATTTCCCATGAAGTCACCCAGAAATTTCACGTCCATGAGTGACACGATATCCAGAGACAAAAACGTGAGCAAGAGCCTCACACTGGCCCTTTTCTCAAATCCCGAAAAGTTCTCCTCATGGTCTGTAGATAAGTCCTGCCATACCTATGACCTGAAACATAAGCCAAGTTTGTGTTTTCAGACAACTGTCCAAACAGCCCTATCCTATAAAACCTACAGGCTCAGGCCCCTGGAGCCGAACCTGAGGACTGTACTTGCCCTATCCAAGGGAATTGTGTGTGCCCATTCCAATGGCCACATCCCTTCTAATAGGATAAACCTCAAAGGCCCTGATCCATCTCATTTGAGGTGGCTTCCCAGGTAAAACAGGGGCAATCTGAGCCCATCTGAGCACCTACCTGTACTCAGACCCATAGACAGATGTCCCCAGAGGTAAAAAGGAAAGAACAGGCACCTAGGCACTAATCATATCTATTGCTTTGGTTTCCAGACATCTCTCCTCAGAGGCCTGGATTTCAAAACCAGCATATGGCTGTTTCTTGACTCACCCATCAGAAAACATCTCATCTACCCATGGGAAACTTGCACGTTGGAGCTGTGTCAAAGCCTCCGTTCAGGACAACCCTTCAGTACCCCAGTGCCACCGCTTCATTCCAAGGTCTCCATAGACACAAAAGCACATTAGGACCCATCCATAGGAGAGTCCATTTCAACTCAGCCTCCTCGGTTGCTCCCCCAGATCCAGCAGATCTAATTTTCTTGTGTCTAGGAGACAATTGGAATGCGAGGTGGGCTACCCAGCCATGCATCCTTAGAACCCTGCTCAGAATCATTGGCCTGGAGCCAAACAACAGTTCTCAATTGTCCTGCAGAAGACACTTTGCAGTTTGGAGCTTCTAACACTCATCGTGGGAAAACCCCCATGGCCTCGTGATGCCCCCCCCTTCTTGAAGGGGCCATCAGGGACAGAAACACCAATTTGAGCGATCATCTGATCCTCGCCTGAATTCAGATGCACGAGATCTCGATTCAGGTCTGTAGATTGTGCCATCGCTGATACAAAATCCAGACCAAAAACCTGAACAAGCGCCTCAGACTCGCACTTTCTTCATATCCTGAAGAGTTCTTCTCATGGTTTGTAGTTCGGGCCTGCCATACCTACGTCCCCAAACCTAAGCTGAGTTTGTGTTTTCAGACTTCTGTCCTCAAAGTCCTGGGCCACACACCCTCCAGGCTGGGGCCCCTGGAGCCACACATTAGGACTGTGCCTACCAATCCATGAGAATTCTGCCCATTCCATTGTCCAAAATCGTACAAATTAGGAGAAACCTCCAAAGTCCCTGAGGCCATCCCAATAGTGTAGGTCGCACGGAACAAACAAGGGCTGTCTGACACCAGCAGATAATCTACCTCCACTCATACCATAAATGGATGTCCCCAGAGGAGAAGATTGAACCAGACAGGACCCTAGGCCATAATAGGATCCATTGCCTTGGTTTACACGCATGTCTCCTCAAAAGCCTGATTCCAATATGAGCATAGGGGTGTTGCTGAGGCACCCAGCAGAAGTCATCTCGTCTCCACAAGGAAACCTGTGCATGGGATCCATGTCCAAAGCATAGGAGAGAACTTCAGGGTCCCGGTGCCACCGATCCATTCCAAGGCCCTCATGGACACAAAAACACATTAGGACCCATCCTCAGGAAAGTCCATTTCAACTCAGCCACCCCGGTTGCTCCCGCAGAGCCATCAGATCTAAACTGTCTTGTTGTTTTGAGACAATTGGAATGCGAAGCTGGCTTCCAGGCATCCATCCTCGAACGGTGCTCTGGAGTCATTCCATATGGGATGTCCTGGAGCTGTCCAACAGGTCTCAATTGTCCCGCAGAAGGAATCCTTGAAGGGGGCATCCCACAACTCCCAACGTGGAAAAACCTCAATGGCCCTGAGATTCCACTCCTTTCATGAAACGGCCATCATGCATGGAAACCAACCTGAGCCAACGTCTGATCCTCCCCTGATTCAGATGCATGAGTATTGTTTCAGATCTGCAGGGGGTACCTGCCGTGCCCTCGCCCTGAAACCCAAGTCTAGCTTGACTATTCAGACTTCCGTCCTCACACTCCTGGCCCCGAAGCCCTCATGTTTGGCAATTCCGGACCCACAATGCAGCACTCTGCCTGCCTCTAGAAAAAAATTATTGCCTCATGAGCTGCCCAGGCACCTTCAATGAGGATAAACCTCCACAGCATTCGACTTTACCCAAATTAAATATTCTAACCTGGGCACTAATGCAATGTCGGACAGAACCTGAGCCCGGACCTCCTGACCAACACCCGGAAAGCAGACCGCACACTGAGCACATAAGACCCACCATGGCCTTAGGTCATCATCTCTTCCCTACCTCAGTTTTCAGGCCTCAGAACCGAGACATTATCTCCAATCACTGCCCAGGGGTGAGTGTGATGCAGAAATCAGAACACCTCCTTACCCACGGTAAGAAAGCTTGTGGTTGGCACGTCGTCCAACGTTCAGTGTAGGAGAAACCAGCATTCACCTTGAGGCCCCGCCCATTCTTGAGTGGGACAAGGGCATAAACACGCATTGTGACCCTCAGCATGAGTCCTGTCCTCTAGTAAGTCCTCTCAGTGACTGGACCATTAGATGTCATAATGGGATTGATATGACCCTAGGCCCAATTATTAACCAGATTTCTGATTGTCCAGTCACCCCCCCCCAGGGCTCTACTCTGGAATCTCTCATTTGGTGGGACACCTGAGGTTAAAAAAAAAACAACATCAAAAAAAAAAAAAAAACGGACTTCTTCCTTCCCACAGAGTGACCCCAAACTCTTTGGACTGGTCCAAACCACCAGAGAGTAAGACTCGTCCATTTCCCATGAAGTCACCCAGAAATTTCACGACCATGAGTGACTCGATATCCAGAGACAAAAACTTGAGCAAGAGCCTCACACTCGCCCTTTTCTCATATCCCGAAAAGTTCTCCTCATGGTCTGTAGATAAGTCCTGCCATACATGACCTGAAACATAAGCCAAGTTTGTGTTTTCAGACAACTGTCCAAACAGCCCTGGCCTACACAACCTAAAGGCTCAGGCCCCTGAGCGAAACCTGAGGACTGTACTTGCCCTCTCCAAGGGAATTGTGTGTGCCCATTCCAATGGCCACATCCATTCTAATAGGATAAACCTCTAAAGTCCCTGATCCATCTCATTAGTGGTGGCTTCCCAGGTAAAACAGGGGCAATCTGAGCCTATCTGATCACCTACCTGTACTCAGACCCATAGACAGATATCCCCAGAGGTAAAAAGGAAAGAACAGGCACCTAGGCACTAATCATATACATTGCTTTGGTTTCCAGGCATCTCTCCTCAGAGGCCTGGATTTCAAAACCAGCATATGGCTGTTTCTTGACTCACCCATCAGAAAACATCTCATCTACCCATGGGAAACTTGCACGTTGGAGCTGTTTCAAAGCCTCTGTTTAGGAGAACCCTCAGGACCCCAGTGCCACCACTTCATTCCAAGGTCTCCATCGACACAAAAGCACATTAGGACCCATCCATAGGAGAGTCCATTTCAACTCAGCCTCCTCGGTTGCTCCCCCAGATCCAGCAGATCTAATTTGTCTTGTGTCTAGTAGACAATTGGAATGCGAAGTGGGCTACCCAGCCATGCATCCTTAGAACCCTGCTCAGAATCATTGGCCTGGAGCCAAACAACAGGTCTCAATTGTCCTGCAGAAGACACTTTGCAGTTTGGAGCTTCTAACACTCATCGTGGGAAAACCCCCATGGCCTCGTGATGCCCCCCCCTTCTTGAAGGGGCCATCAGGGACAGAAACACCAACTTGAGCGATCATCTGATCCTCGCCCTGACTTCAGATGCACGAGATCTCGATTCAGGTCTGTAGATTGTGCCATCGCTGATACAAAATCCAGAGACAAAAACCTAAGCAAGCACCTCAGACTCGCACTTTCTTCATATCCTGAAGAGTTCTTCTCATGGTTTGGAGATCGGGCCTGCCATACCTACGTCCCCAAACCTAAGCTGAGTTTGTGTTTTCAGACTTCTGTCCTCAAAGTCCAGGGACACACACTCTCCAGGCTGGGGCCCCTGGAGCCACACATTAGGACTGTGCCTACGAATCCATGGGAATTCTGCCCATTCCATTGTCCAAAATCGTACAAATTAGGAGAAACCTCCAAAGTACCTGAGGCCTTTCCAATCGTGTAGGTTGCCCGGAACAAACAAGGGCTGTCTGACAACAGCTGATAATCTACCACCACTCATACCATAAATGGAAGTCCCCAGAGGAGAAGATTGAACCAGACAGGACCCTAGGCCATAATAGGATCCATTGCCTTGGTTTACAGGCATGTCTCCTCAAAAGCCTGATTCAAATACGAGCATAGGGGTTTTGCTGAGGCACCCAGCAGAAGTCATCTCGTCTCCACAAGGAAACCTGTGCATGGGAGCCATGTCCAAAGCATAGGAGAGTACTTCAGGGTCCCGGTGCCACCGCCCCATTCCAAGGCCCTCATGGACACAAAAACACATTAGGACCCATCCTCAGGAAAGTCCATTTCAACTCAGCCACCCCGGTTGCTCCCGCTGAGCCATCAGATCTAAACTGCCTTGTTGCTAGGAGACAATTGGAATGCAAGGCGGGCTTCCAAGGCATCCATCCTCGAACAGTGCTCTGGAGTCATTCCATATGGGATGTCCTGGAGCTGTCCAAAAGGTCTCTATTGTCCCGCAGAAGGAATCCTTGAAGGGGGCATCCCACAACTCCCAACGTGGGAAAACCTCAATGGCCTCGAGATTCCACTCCCTTCATGAAGCGGCCGTCATGCACGGAAACTCCAACCTGAGCCAACGTCTGATCCTCGCCCTGACTTCAGATGCATGCGTATTGTTTCAGATCTGCAGGAGGTACGTTCCGTGCCCTCGCCCTGAAACCCAAGTCTTGCTTGTCTTCTCAGACTTCCGTCCTCACACTCCTGGCCCCGAAGCCCTCAAGTTTGGCAATTCTGTACCCACAATGCAGCACTCTGCCTGCCCTCTAGAAAAAAATTATTGCCTCATGAGCTGCCCAGGCACCTTCAATGAGGATAAACCTCCACAGCACTCGACTTCACCAAAATGATATAGTCTAACCTGGGCACTAATGCACTGTCGGACACAACCTGAGCCCGGACCTCCTGACCAACACCCGGAAAGCAGTCCGCACACTGAGCATATAAGACCACCTTGTCCTTAGGTCATCCTCTCTTCCCTACCTCAGTTTTCAGGCCTCAGAACCGAGACATTATCTCCAATCACTGCCCAGGGGTGAGTTGATGCAGAAATCAGAACACCTCCTTACCCATGGTAAGAAACCTTGTGTTTGGCACGCCGTCCAACATTCAGTGTAGGAGAAACCAGCATTCACCCTGAGGCCCCGCCCATTCTTGAGTGCGACAAAAGCATAACAACGCATTGTGACCCTCAGCATGAGTCCTGTCCTCTAGTAAGTCCTCTCAGTGACTGGACCATTAGTTGTCATAATGGGCTTGATATGTCCCTACGCCCCAATTTTTAACCAGATTTCTGAATATCCAGTCACCACCCCCCCAGGGCTCTACTCTGGAATCCCTAATTTGGTGGGACACCTGAGGTTAAATAGAAAACAACATCAAAAAAAAAAAAAAAACGGACTTCTTCCATCCCACAGAGTGACCCCAAACGCTTTGGACTGGTCCAAACCACCAGGGAGTAAGACTCATCCATTTCCCATGAAGTCACCCAGAAATTTCACGACCATGAGTGACACGATATCCAGAGACAAAAACTTGAGCAAGAGCCTCACACTCGCCCTTTTCTCAAATCCCGAAAAGTTCTCCTCATGGTCTGTAGTTTAAGTCCTGCCATACCTATGACCTGAAACTAAAGCCAAGTTTGTTATTTCAGACAACTGTCCAAACAGCCCTGGCCTACACAACCTACAGGCTCAGGCCACTGGAGCCAAACCTGAGGACTGTACTTGCCCTCTCCAAGGGAATTGTGTGTGCCCATTCCAATGGCCACATCCCTTCTAATAGGATAAATCTACAAAGTCCCTGATCCATCTCAATAGTGGTGGCTTCCCAGTTAAAACAGGGGCAATCTGAGCCCATCTGAGCACCTACCTGTACTCAGACCCATAGACAGATGTCCCCAGAGGTAAAAAGGAAAGAACAGGCCCCTAGGCACTAATCATATCCATTGCTTTGGTTTCCAGGCATCTCTCCTCAGAGGCCTGGATTTCAAAACCAGCATATAGCTCTTTCTTGAGTCACCCATCAGAAAACATCTCATCTACCCTTGGGAAACTTGCACGTTGGAGCTGCGTCAAAGCCTCTGTTTAGAAGAACCCTTCAGGGCCCCAGTGCCCCCGCTTCATTCCAAGGTATCCATAGACACAAAAGCACATTAGGACCCATCCAAAGGAAAGTCCATTTCAACTCAGCCTCCTCGGTTGCTCCCCCAGATCCAGCAGATAACCTGTCTTGTTTCTAGGAGACAATAGGAATGCGAGGTGGGCTACCCAGCCATGCATCCTTAGAACCCTGCTCAGAATCATTGGCCCGGAGGGAAAAAAAAAGGACTCTAATGTCCTCGGAAGACACTTTGCAGTTTGGACCTTCTCACAACTCCCATCGTGGGAAAACCCCCATGGCCTCGTGATGCCGCCCCTTCGTGAAGGGGCCGTCAGGGACAGAAACACCAAATTCAGCGATCGTCTGATCCTCGCCCTGACTTCAGATGCACGAGACCTCGATTCAGGTCTGTAGATTGTGCCGTCGCTGATACAAAATCCAGAAACAAATACCTGAGCAAGCGCCTCAGACTCGCACTTTCTTCATATCCTGAGGAGTTCTTTTCAAGGTTTGTAGCTCAGGCCTGCCATACCTACGTCCCCAAACCTAAGCTGAGTTTGTGTTTTCAGACTTCTGTCCTCAAAGTCCTGGGCCACACACCCTCCAGGCTGGGGCCCCTGGAGCCACACATTAGGACTGTGCCTAACAATCCATGGGAATTCTGCCCATTCCATTGTCCAAAATCGTAAAAATTAGGAGAAACCTCCAAAGTCCCTGAGGCCATCCCAATAGTGTAGGTCGCCCGGAACAAACAAGGGCTGTCTGACACCAGCTGATAATCGACCTCCACTCATACCATAAATGGATGTCCCCAAGGAAAAGATTGAACCAGACAGGACCCTAGGCCATAATAGGATCCATTGCCTTGTTTTACAGACATGTCTCCTCAAAAGCCTGATTCCAATACGAGCATAGGGGTTTTGCTGAGGCACCCAGCAGAACTCATCTCGTCTCCACAAGGAAACCTATGCATGGGAGCCATGTCCAAAGCATAGGAGAGTACTTCATGGTCCCGGTGCCACCGCCCCATTCCAAGGCCCTCATGGACACAAAAACACATTACGACCCATCCTCAGGAAAGTCCATTTCAACTCAGCCACCCCGGTTGCTCCCGCAGAGCCGTCATATCTAAACTGTCTTGTTACTAGGAGACAATTGGAATGCGAGGTGGGCTTCCCAGGCATCCATCCTCGAACGGTGCTCTGGAGTCATTCCATATGGGATGTCCTGGAGCTGTCCAAAAGTTCTCAATTGTCACGCTAAAGGAATCCTTGAAGGGGGCATCCCAGAACTCCCAACGTGGGAAAAACTCAATGGCCTCGAGATTCCGCTCCCTTCATGAAGCGGCCTTCATGCACGGAAACTCCAACCTGAGCCAACGTCTGATCCTCGCCCTGACTTCAGATGCATGCGTATTGTTTCAGATCTGCAGGGGGTACCTGCCGTGCCCTCGCCCTGAAACTCAAGTCTAGCTTTTTTCTCAGACTTCCGTCCTCACACTCCTGGCACGGAAGCCCTCATGTTGGCAATTCCGGACTGACAATGCAGCACTCTGCCTGCCCTCTTGAAAAAAATTATTGCCTCATGAGCTGCCCAGGCACCTTCAATGAGGATAAACCTCCACAGCACTCGACTTCACCCAAATGATATAGTCTAACCTGGGCACTAATGCACTGTCGGACACTACCTGAACCCGGACCTCCTGACCAACACCCAGAAAACAGACCGCACACTGAGCACATAAGACCCGCCATGGCCTTACGTCATCATCTCTTCCCTACCTCAGTTTTCAGGCCTCAGAACCGAGGCCTGCCCAGGGGTGAGTGTGATGCAGAAATCAGAACACCTCCTTACCCATTGTAAGAAACCTTGTGGCACGTCGTCCAACGTTCAGTGTGTAGGAGAGACCAGCATTCACCCTGAGGCCCCGCTCATTCTTGAGTGCGACTAGGGCATAAACACGCATTGTGACCCTCAGCATGAGTCCTGTCCTCTAGTAAGTCCTCTCAGTGACTGGACCATTAGATGTCATAATGGGCTTGATATGTCCCAGGGCCCAATTTGTAACCATATTTCTGATTGTCCAGTCACCGCCCCCCCCCAGGGCTCTACTCTGGAATCCCTCATTTGGTGAGACACCTGAGGTTAAAGAGAAAACAACATCAAAAAAAAAAAAAAACGGACTTATTCCATCCCACAGAGTGACCCCAAACGCTTTGGACTGGGCCAAACCACGAGGGAGTAAGACTCGTCCATTTCCCATGAAGTCACCCAGAAATTTCACGACCATGAGTGACACGATATCCAGAGACAAAAACTTGAGCAAGAGCCTCACACTCGCGATTCTCTCAAATCCCGAAAAGTTCTCCTCATGGTCTGTAGATAAGTCCTGCCTTACATATGACCTGAAACATAAGCCAGTTTGTGTTTTCAGACAACTGTCCAAACAGCCCTGGCCTACACAACCTACAGGCTCAGGCCCCTGAAGCCAAACCTGAGGACTGTACTTGCCCACTCCAAGGGAATTGTGTGTGCCCATTCCAATGGCCACATCCCTTCTAATAGGATAAACCTCCAAAGTCCCTGATCCATCTCATTAGTGGTGGCTTCCCAGGTAAAACAGGGAGCAATCTGAGCCCATCTGAATACCTACCTGTACTCAGACCCATGGACAGATGTCCCCAGAGGTAAAAAGGAAAGAACAGGCCCCTAGGCACTAATCATATCCATTGCTTTGGTTTCCAGGCATCTCTCCTCAGAGGCCTGGATTTCAAAACCAGCATATGGCTGTTTCTTGACTCACCCATCAGAAAACAACTCATCTACATTGGGAAACTTGCACGTTGGAGCTGTGTCAAAGCCTCTGTTTAGGAGAACCCTTCAGGTCCCCAGTGCCACCGCTTCATTCCAAGGTCTCCATCGACACAAAAGCACATTAGGACCCATCCATAGGAGAGTCCATTTCAACCCAGCCTCCTCGTTTGCTCCCCCAGATCCAGCAGATCTAACGTGTCTTGTTTCTAGGAGACAATTGGAATGCGAGGTGGGCTACCCAGCCATGCAACCTTAGAACCCTGCTCAAATCATTGGCCTGGAGCCAAACAACAGGTCTCAATTGTCCTTCAGAAGACACTTTGCAGTTTGGAGCTTCTCACAAATTTCATCGTGGGAAAACCCCCATGGCCTCGTGATGCCGCCCCTTCGTGAAGGGGCCATCAGGGACAGAAACACCAAATTCAGCGATCGTCTGATCCTTGCCCTGACTTAGGATGCACAAGATCTCGATTCAGGTTTGTATGTTGTGCCATCGCTGATACAAAATACAGAGACAAAACCTGAGCAAGTGCCTCAGACTCGCACTTTCTTCATTTCCTGAAGTGTTCTTCTCATGGTTTGTAGATCGAGCCTGCCATACCTACGTCCCCTAACCTAAGCTGAGTTTGTGTTTTCAGACTTCTGTCCTCAAAGTCCAGGGCCACAAACCCTCCAGACTGGGGCCCCTGGAGCCACAAATTAGGACTGTGCCTAACAATCCATGGGAATTCTGCCCATTCCATTGTCCAAAATCGTACAAATTAGGAGAAACCTCCAAAGTCCCTGAGGCCATCCCAATAGTGTAGGTCGCCTTGAACAAACAAGGGCTGTCTGACACCAGCTGATAATCTACCTCCACTCATATCATAAATGGATGTCCCCAAGGAGAAGATTGAACCAGACAGGACCCTAGGCCATAATAGGATCCATTGCCTTGGTTTACAGGCATGTCTCCTCAAAAGCCTGATTCCAATACGAGCATTGGGGTTTTGCTGAGGCACCCAGCAGAACTCATCTCGTCTCCTCAAGGAAACCTGTGCATGGGAGCCATGTCAAAAGCATAGGAGAGTACTTCAGGGTCCCGGTGCCACCGCCCCATTCCAAGGCCCTCATGGACACAAAAACACACTAGGGCCCATCCTCAGGAAAGTCCATTTCAACTCAGCCACCCCGGTTGCTCCCGCAGAGCCATCAGATCTAAACTGTCTTGTTGCTAGGAGACAATTGGAATGCGATGCGGGCTTCCCAGGCATCCAACTCGAACGGTGCTCTGGAGTCATTCCATATCGGATGTCCTGGAGCTGTCCAACACGTCTCAATTGTCCCGCAGAAGGAATCCTTGAAGGGGGCATTCCACAACTCCCAACGTGGGAAAACCTCAATGGCCTCGAGATTCCGCTCCCTTCATGAAGCGGCCGTCATGCACGGAAACTCCAACGTGAGCCAATGTCTGATCCTCGCCCTGAATTCAGATGCATGAGTATTGGTTCAGATCTGCAGGGGGTACCTGCCGTGTCCTCGCCCTGAAACCCAAGTCTAGCTTGTCTTCTCAGACTTCCGTCCTCACACTCCTGGCCCCGAAGCCTTCAAGTTTGGCAATTCCGGACCCACAATGCAGCAATCTGCCTGCCCTCTAGAAAAAAATTATTGCCTCATGAGCTGCCCAGGCACCTTCAATGAGGATAAACCTCCACAGCACTCTACTTCACCCAAATTATATAGTCTAACCTGAGCACTAATGCACTGTCGGACAAAACCTGAGCCCGGACCTCCTGATCAACACCCGGAAAGCAGACCGCACACTGAGCACATAAGACCCACCATGGCCTTAGGTCATCATCTCTTCGCTACCTCAGTGTTCAGGCCTCAGAACCGAGACATTATCTCCAATCACTGCCCAGGGGTGAGTGTGATGCAGAAATCAGAACACCTCCTTACACATGGTAAGAAACCTTGTGGTTGGCACGTCGTCCAACGTTCAGTGTAGGAGAAACCAGCATTCACCCTGAGGCCCCGCCCATTCTTGAGTGTGACAAGGGTATAAACACGCATTGTGACCCTCAGCATGGGTACTTTCTTCTAGTAAGTCCTCTCAGTGACTGGACCATTAGTTGTCATAATGGGTTTGGTATGACACTAGGCCCCAATTTTTAACCAGATTTCTGATTGTCCAGTCACCCCCGCCTAGGGCTTTACTCTGGAATCCCTCATTTGGTGGGACACCTGAGGTTAAAAACAAAACAACATCAAAAAAAAAAAAAACGGACTTCTTCCATTAAACAGAGTGACCCCAAACGCTTTGGACTGGGCCAAACCACCAGGGAGTAAGACTCGTCCATTTCCCATGAAGTCACCCAGAAATTTCACGACCATGAGTGACACGATATCCAGAGACAAAAACTTGAGCAAGAGCCTCACACTCGCCCTTTTCTCAAATCCCAAAAAGTTCTCTTCATGGTCTGTAGATAAGTCCTGCCATACCTATGACCTGAAACATAATCCAAGTTTGTGTTTTCAGACAACTGTCCAAACAGCCCTGGCCTACTCAACCTACAGGCTCAGGCCCCTGGAGGCAAACCTGAGGACTGTACTTGCCCTCTCCAAGGGAATTGTGTGTGCCCATTCCAATGGCCACATCCCTTCTGATAGGATAAACATCCAAATTCCCTGATCCATCTCATTATTGGTGGCTTCCCAGGTAAAACAGGGGCAATCTGATCCCTTCTGAGCACCTACCTGTACTCAGACCCATAGACAGATGTCCCCAGAGGTAAAAAGGAAAGAACAGGCCCCTAGGCACTAATCATATCCATTGCTTTGGTTTCCAGGCATCTCTCCTCAGAGGCCTGGATTTCAAAACCAGCATATGGCTGTTTCTTGACTCACCCATCAGAAAATATCTCATCTAAACATGGGAAACTTGCACGTTGGAGCTGTGTCAAAGCCTCTGTTTAGGAGAACCCTTCAGGGCCCCAGAGCCACGGCTACATTCCAAGGTCTCCATAGAAACAAAAGCACATTAGGACCCATCCATAGGGGAGTCCATTTCAACTCAGCCTCCTCGGTTGCTCCCCCAGATCCAGCAGATCTAACCTATCTTGTTTCTAGGAGACAACTGGAATGTGAGGTGGGCTACCCAGCCATTCATCCTTAGAACCCTGCTCAGAATCATTGGCCTGGAGCCAAACAACAGGTCTCAATTGTCCTGCAGAAGACACTTTGCAGTTTGGAGCTTCTCACAAATTCCATCGTGGGAAAATCCCCATGGCCTCGTGATGCCGACCCTTCGTGAAGGGCCCATCAGGGACAGAAACAGCAACTTGAGCGATCGTCTGATCCTCGCCAGGACTTCAGATGCACCTGATCTCGATTCAGGTCTGTAGATTGTGCCATCGCTGATACAAAATCCAGAGACACAAACCTGAGCAAACACCTCAGACTCGCACTTTCTACATATCCTGAAGAGTTCTTCTCATGGTTTGTAGATCGGGCCTGCCATACCTATGTCCCCAAAACTAGGCTGAGTTTGTGTTTTCAGACTTCTGTCCTCAAAGTCCTGGGCCACACATCCTCTAGGCTGGGGCCCCTGGAGCCACACATTAGGACTGTGCCTACCAATCCATGGGAATTCTGCCCATTCCATTGTCCAAAATCGTACAAATTAGGAGAAACCTCCAAAGACCCTGAGGCCATCCCAATAGCGTAGGTCGCCCGGAACTAACAAGGGCTGTCTGACACCAGCTGATAATCTACCTCCACTCATACCATAAATGGATGTCCCCAGAGGAGAAGACTGAACCAGACAGGACACTAGGCCATAATAGGATCCATTGCCTTGTTTTACAGGCATGTCTCCTCAAAAGCCTGATTCCAATACGAGCATACGGGTTTTGCTGAGGCACCCAGCAGAACTCATCTCGTCTCCACAAGGAAACCTATGCATGGGAGCCATGTCCAAAGCATAGGAGAGTACTTCAGGGTCCCGGTGCCACCGCCCCATTCCAGGGCCATCATGGACACAAAAACACATTAGGACCCATCCTCAGGAAAGTCCATTTCAACTCAGCCACCCCGGTTGCTCGGCAGAGCCATCAGATCTAAACTGTCTTGTTGCTAGGAGACAATTGGAATGCGAGGCGGGCTTCCCAGGCATCCAACTCGAACGGTGCTCTGGAGTCATTCCATATCGGATGTCCTGGAGCTGTCCAACAGGCCTCAATTGTCCCGCAGAAGGAATCCTTGAAGGTGGCATCCCACAACTCCCAACGTGGGAAAACCTCAATGGCCTCGAGATTCCGCTCCCTTCATGAAGCGGCCATCATGCGCGGAAACTCCAACCTGAGCCAACGTCTGATCCTCGCCCTGACTTCAGATGCATGAGTATTGGTTCAGACCTGCAGGGGGTACCTGCAGTGCCCTAGCCCTGAAACCAAGTCTAGCTAGTCTTCTCAGACTGCCGTCCTCACACTCCTGGCCCCGATGCCTTCAAGTTTGGCAATTCCGGACCCACAATGCAGCACTCTGCCTGCCCTCTAGAAAAAAATTATTGCCTCATGAGCTTCCCAGGCACCTTCAATGAGGATAAACCTCCACAGCACTCGACTTCACCCAAATTATATAGTCTAACCTGGGAACTAATGCACTGTCAGACACAACCTGAGCCCGGACCTCCCGACCAACTCCCAGAAAGCAGACCGCAAACTGAGCACATAAGACCCGCCAAGGCCGTAGGTCATCCTCTCTTCCCTACCTCAGTTTTCAGGCCTCAGAAACGAGACATTATCTCCAATCACTGCCCAGGGGTGAGTGTGATGCAGAAATCAGAACACCTCCTTACACATGGTAAGAAACCTTGTGGTTGGCACGTCGTCGAACGTTCAGTGTAGAAGAAACCAGCATTCACCCTGAGGCCCCGCCCATTCTTGAGTGCGACAAGGGCATAAACACGCATTGTGACCCTCAGCATGAGTCCTGTTCTCTAGTAAGTCCTCTCAGTGACTGGACCATTAGATGTCATAATGGGCTTGATATGTCCCTAGGTCCCAATTTTTAACCAGATTTCTGATTGTCCAGTCAACCCCCCCCCCCAGGGATCTACTCTGGAATTCCTCATTTGGTGGGACACCTGAGGTTAAAAAGAAAACAACATCAAAAAAAAAAAATAAACGGACTTCTTCTATCCCACAGAGTGACCCCAAACGCTTTGGACTGGGCCAAACCACCAGGGAAGAAGACTCGTCCATTTCGCATGAAGTCACCCAAAAATTTCACGACCATGAGTGACTCGATATCCAGAGACAAAAACTTGAGCAAGAGCCTCACACTCGCCCTTTGCTCAAATCCCGAAATGTTCTCCTCATGGTCTGTATATAAGTCCTGCCATACCTATGACCTGAAACATAAGCCACGTTTGTGTTTTCAGACAACTGTCCAAACAGTCCTGGCCTACACAACCTACAGTCTCAGGCCCCTGGAGCCAAACCTGAGGACTGTACTTGCCCTCTCCAAGGGAATTGTGTGTGCCCATTCCAATGGCCACATTCCTTCTAATAGGATAAACCTCCCAAGTCCCTGATCCATCTCATTAGTGGTGGCTTCCCAGGTAAAACAGGGGCAATCTGAGCCCATCTGAGCACCTACCTGTACTCAGACCCATAGACAGATGTCCCCAGAGGTAAAAAGGAAAGAACAGGCCCCTAGTCACTAATCATATCCATTGCTTTGGTTTCCAGGCATCTCTCCTCAGAGGCCTGGATTTCAAAACCAGCAATGGCTGTTTCTTGACTCACCCATCAGAAAACATCTCATCTACACATGGGAGACTTGCACGTTGGAGCTGTTTTCAAAGGCTCTGTTTAGGAGAACCCTTCAGGGCCCCAGTGCCACCGCTCTTTCCAAGGTGTCCATAGACACAAAAGCACATTAGGACCCATCCACAGGAGAGTCCATTTCAACTCAGCCTCCTCGGTTTCTCCCCTAGATCCAGCAGAACTAACCTGTCTTGTTGCTAGGTGACAATTGGAATGAGAGGTGGGCTACCCAGCCATCCATCCTTAGAACCCTGCTCAGAATCATTGGCTTGGAGCCAACAACAGGTCTCAATTGTCCTGCAGAAGACACTTTGCAGTTTGGAGCTTCTCACAATTCCCATTGTGGGAAAACCGCCATTGCCTCGTGATGCCCCCCTTTATGAAGGGGCTATCAGGGTCAGAAACTCCAACCTGAGCGATCGTCTGATCCTCGCCCTGACTTCAGATGCACGAGATCTCTATTCAGTTCTGTAGATTGTGCCTGCCATGTCCTCACCCAGAAACCGAAGCCTAGCTAGTGTTCTCAGACTTCTGTCCTCAGACTACTGACCCAGAAGACCTCCATTTTGGCAATCCAGAACTACAAAGCAGCACTCTGCCTGCCCTCCAGAAGAAAAACATTGCCCTCTGGGGCTACCAAGTAACCCCAAGTGAGGATCAGCCTGCGACTACCTTGGCTGTACCCCAAATACATAGGCTGACCAGGGCACTAATGCCCTTTCTGACACAGCCTGAGTCTAGACCTCCTGGCCGCACCAAGACAGCTGGCCGCACACTGAGCACATCGAGCCGCCAAGGCCTTAGTACGTCATCTCTTTCCACCTCGGTTTTCAGGCTTCAGAACCTAGACCTTATCTCTATTCAATGCCCAGGTCTGAACCTAATGCAGAAATCAGAATTCCTTCCCCAGGGCAAGAAAACTTGTGGTTGGCATGTTGTCCAATGTTAAGTTTAGTTGAAACCAGTGTGGCCCATGAGGCCCCGCTCATGTTTGCTTTCCAAGCCCCCATACACACAATCCTCACCAGTGTTTGAGTTTACCAGTCGCCCAGCCCGTACCTGGGGCTCTGCTCTGGAATCCCTTTCTTGGAGAGACACATGAGTCAGAAAACACGACTCCACCCTTACCAGAAAATGACCCCAAACTCTTGGGAGCTGGGACAAATCCCCAGAGAGGGATAGTCGTCCATAGTCCCTGAGGCCACCTTTCCAATCCACGGCTATCCCGGACACAACATCCAGAGACAAAAGCCTGAAGGAACGCCTCCCATTCCCCCTTGTTTCAGAGGCCCAGGAGCTCCCTCTCGGGCTGTACATCCGGCCTGCCATACCCTAGGCGCCACTCATGAGCTGAGTTTGTGTTTTCAGACTTTTGTGTTCACAGCCTGGACCCACAAAACCTCCAGGCTAGGGCCTCTGGAGACACAGCGAAAGATTGTGCCTGCCCTCTCCAAGGAAATTGTGCCCAATCCATTGACCACAACCCTACAGGTTAGGGAAAAGCTCCAAGGCCCCTGAGGCCATCAATAGTGTAGGCCACCCTGGACTAAGAAGGGCTCTCTGACACCAGCGGAGCATCTATCTCCACTTAGACTCTCAAACAGTGTCCCCAGAGACAGAAGGTTGAAATGGACAGGCCCCCAGGCCCTAATCTGAACTTTAGCTTTGGTTTCCATGTGTCCGTCCTCAGAGGACTGTTTTCGTAGACCAGCACACGGAGCTTTTCTGAGGCACCAAACCAAACCTCTCTCGTCTTCTCATGGGAAGCTTACATACTAGGGATGTATCAAACCCTTCAGGTAGGAGAGTTCCGCAGGGCCACAGAACAACCAGCACATTCCAAGGTCTCCATGGACTCAAACGCACATTATGACGCATCCTCAGGAGAGGCCATTTCAACTCAGCCCCCTGGGTAGCGTGACCCAGAGGCAGCAGATCAAACATATCTTGTGGCTAATGGCCAATGGGAATGCGAGGCATGCTGTACAGGGATCCATCCTTCGAACCCTGCTCTACAGTCCTTCCGTATCCTATGTCCTAGAGCCATGCAACAGGACTCGAATGTCCCGCGGAAGGAAACCTTGTGGTTGGGGTAACCTCCAAACTCAGCGTGGGAAAACTTTCTTGGCCTCATGAGGCCCCCGCTTCATGAAGGTGCCATCATGGCCAAAAACTCCAGCCTCAGCCAACGTCTGATCCTCAGCCTGACTTCAGATGCAGGAGATTTGGATTCAGCCTCTGCAGAGTGGGCCTGCTCTGCCCTTGGCTCCATTCCTCACCCTAGCTTGTGTTTTCAGACTTCTGTCCTCACATTCTGGGCCCACAAACCCACCCTCCTGGAAATTCTGGGGCCACAATGAAGCACTCTGCCTGCCTTCCAGGAGAAAAACATTGTCTATGGTGCTGCCCAGAACCCCAAATGAGGACCAAACAGCTTGGCCCTCGGCACCACCCCAATTGCATAGGCTACCTTAAACACTGATGCTCTGTCGCAAATTGCCTGAGCCCAGACCTTCCAACAGACACCAACACACCTGGCTGCACACCCAGCACATTGGACCAGCCACTGCCTTAGGCCACCATCCATTCCCAACCTGGGTTTTCAGTCATCGGAACCTGGACCTTATCTCCAATTCCTGCACACGGGGGAACCTGATGCACAAGTCAGAACCCCTCCTTCCCCATGGCAAGAAACCTTGCTGCTGGCAGTGAGTCAAACATTCAGTGTAGGAGAAAACGGCATGACCCATGAGGCCACGCCCATGCGTGAGGGCCGCCTTGGGCACAAACACACATTGTGACCCTCAGCATGAGTACCTTATTCAAGTAACGCCTCTCAGTGACTGGACCAAGAGCCCGCATATGTGGCTTGCCATGCCCATAGGCACCCAGGACTAACTAGATGGTGTGTATTCCAGTTGAGGGAAGCCACTGCTGTGCTCTAGAGTCCCTCTCCTGGGGGGTCCCCTGAGGCAGAATACAGTACTCTTTCCTTCCCACAGAATGAACCAAAACACTTGGGAGCTTGGACAATCCCCCGAGAGGAAGGCTCTTCCTCGGCCCCTGAAGCAACCCCTACCCTGAACGGCCACTGTGAACGCAACAACCAGAGACAAATCCTGAGCGACTGCATCCCACTTGCCCTCCTTTGATATCCAGAGGATCTCCCCTCACGGACTGGAGATCAGGCCTGCCATTACCTTGGCCCCTAGCTGAGCCAAGTTTGCTTTTTCAGACATCTGTCCCCACAGCACTGGCAAACACAGCCTCTAGGCTGGGTCCTCTGGAGCCATACCATATGACCGTGCCTGCTCTCTCCTGGAAAACTGTGTCCATTCCTTTGGCCACACAACTCCAGAATATGAGAAACCTCAAGGACATCCCACTACTGGGAGCCTCCCTGGACACACAGGGGCATTCGGACACAAGCTGAGCAGCTACCTCCACGAAGGCATGCACACAGATGTCAACAGAGATAGAAGGTTGAGCCGGCCAGGCCCTTAGGCCCTAATCTCAACTCTTGCTTTGGTTTCCAGGTGTCACTCCTCAGAGGCTTTGGTTCGAAGAACAGGATATGGGGCTTTCCTGAGGCACTGAACAGAACTCCTCTTGACTCCACATGGGAAGCTTCCTTGTTGGAGCCGTGTCAAACACCTCAGGTTGGAGAATCCTGCAGAGTCCCTGAGCCACCTCCACATTCCAAGGTCTCCCAGGCCACCAAGCCACAGTAGGACTCATCTTCAGGAGAGTCCATTTCAACTCTCCCCTCTGGGTAGCTCACCCAGGAGGCCACAGATTGAGCCGGCCTTGTCCTGACTAAAGAGTGGGAATATGAGGTGGCGTTCCCAGGCATCCATGCTTAGACACCTGCTCTCGAGTCTTTCCATATGGGGCCTCCTGGAACCATCCAATAGGACTCGACAGTCGTGCAGAAGGAAACCTTGAGGTTTGGAGTAGTTCACAAATCCCATCGTAGGCAAACCTCCCTGGCCTCATGACGCCCCCACACCCTTCAGGAAGAGGCCATGCTGGATAAAAACTCTAGCCTTAGGCTCGTCTCATAGTTGACATGACCTCAGAGCAGGAGATCTCGATTCAGCCTCTGCAGAGAGGGCCTGCCATGCCTTCGATCCCAAACCTCACGCTAGCTTGTTTTTTCAGACTTCCTTCCTCACACTCCTGGCAAACAAGCCCTCCGGACTAGGAACTCCAGAACCACAACCAGGCCCAGTGTCTACCCAACGGAAGAAAAACGTTTCCTTGTGGGGCTATCCAGAAAACCCAGATGAGGATCAACCTGCTCGGGCCTCAACGGTACCCGAACTGGAGAGGCTGCACTGGGCACTCATGCTCTGTCTGACACAGCCTGAAGCCAGACGTCCAGACAGACAAGGAGACAGCTGGCCGCACACCCCGCACTCGGACACGCCATGGTCATATGCCGTCAACTCTTCCTAACCTTGGTTTTCAGATATCTGAACCTAGATATTATATCAATTCTCCATACAGTTGGGTATCGCATGCAAAAAACAAAACTCTTCCTTCCCCATGGCTATAAAGCTTGCTCTTGGCATGGAGTCACACCTTCAGGGTGGGAAAACCTTCATGGCCCCTGATGCCACGCCCAAACGTGAGTGCTGCTTGGGCACAAATTCAAACAGTGTCCCTCAGCATGAGCCCCATGTCAAAGAAAGGCCTGTCAGGGCCTGGACCAAGAGCCCGCATATTGACTTGCCAAGCACCTATGCACCCAATCCTCACCAGTGATTGATTTTACCAGTCGCCCAGCCCATACCTGGGTCTCTGGTCTGGAATCCCTTTCCTGGAGAGACACATGAGCCAGAAAACACGACTCCACCCTTTCAACAAAATGACCCCAAACTCTTGGGACCTGAAACAAATCCCCAGAGAGAGATACTCATCCACAGTCCCTGAGGCCACCCCTCCTATCCACGGCTATCCCGGACACAACATCCAGAGACAAAAGCCTGAAGGAACGCCTCCCACTCGCCCTTGTTTCAGAGGCCCAGGAGCTCCCTCTCGGGCTGTACATCCGGCCTGCCATACCCTAGGCGCCACTCATGAGCTGAGTTTGTATTTTCAGACTTCTGTGTCCACAGCCTGGACCCACACAACCTACAGGCTAGGACTTCTGGTGCCACAGCGAAAGATTGTGCCTGCCCTCTCCAAGGAAAGTGTGCCCAATCCATTGACCACAACCCCACAGGTTAGGGAAAAGCCCCAAGGCCCCTGAGGCCATCAATAGTGTAGGCCACCCTGGACTAAGAGGGGCTCTCTGACACGAGCGGTGCAACTATCTCCACTTAGACTCTCAGACATTGTCCCCAGAGACAGAAGTTTGAAATGGACAGGCCCCCAGGCCCTAATATAAACCTTAGCTTTGGTTTCCATGTGTCCGTCCTCAGAGGACTGTTTTCGTAGACCAGCACACGGGGCTTTTCTGAGGCACCACCAAAACCTCTCTTGTCTCCACATGGGGAGCTTTCTTACTGGGGATGTATCAAACCCTTCAGGTAGGAGAGTTCCGCAGGGCCACTGAACAACCAGCACATTACAAGGTCTTCATGGACCCAAACGCACATTATGACCCATCCTCGGGAGAGGCCATTTCAACTAAGCCCACTGGGTAGCGTGCCCCAGAGGCAGGAGATCAAACATATCTTGTCGCTCATGGTCAATGGGAAACCGAGGCATGCTGTACAGGGATCCATCCTTCGAAAACCGCTCTACAGTCCTTCCGTAGGGTATGTCCTGGAGCCATGCAACAGGACACGAATATCCCGCAGAAGAAACCTTGTGGTTTGGGGCAACCTCCAAACTCAGCGTGGGAAAACTTCCTTGACCTCATGAGGCCCCCGCTTCATGAAGGTGCCATCATGGACACATACTCCAGCCTCAGCCAAAGTCTGATCCTCAGCCTGACTTCAGATGCATGAGATATTGGTTCAGATCTGCAGGGGGTACCTGCCGTGCCCTCACCCTGAATCCGAAGTCTAGCTTTTGTTCTCAGACTTCCGTTCTCACTCTCCTGGACCCCAATCCCTCAAGTTTGGCAATTCCGGACCAACAATGAAGCACTCTGCCTGCCCTCTAGAACAAATATATTGCCTAATGAGCTGCCCAGGCAGCTTAAATGAGGATCAACATACACGGCACTCGAATGTACCCAAATTATATAGTCTAACCTGGGCACGAATGCACTGTCTGACACAACCTGAGCCCGGACCTCTTGACCAACACCCAGAGAGCTGACCGCACACTGAGCACATCAGTCCGGCCATGGCCTTAGGTCATCATCTCTTCCCTACCTCAGTTTTCAAGCTTCGGGGCCGAGTCCTTATCTCCAATCCATGTTCAGGGGTGAGTGTGATGCAGAAATCAGAACTCCTCCTTACCCATGGCAAGAAACCTTGCGGTTGGCATGTTGTCCAACGTTCAGTGTAGGAGAAAACAGCATTCACCCTGAGGCCCCGCCCATTCTTGAGTGCGACGAGAGCATAAACACGCATTGTGACCTCAGCTGAGTCCTGTCCTCTAGTAAGTACTCTCAGTGGCTGGATCATTAGATATCATAATGGGCTTGACATTTCCCTAGGCCCCAATTTTTAACCAGATTTCTGGTTGTCCAGTCGCCACTCCCCAGGGCTCTACTCTGGAATCCCTCATTTGGTGGGACATCGGAGGTTGAAAAACAAAACAAAACAAAACAACAACAACAACAAAACGGACTTCTTTCATCCCCAGAATGACCCCAAACTCTTTCGACGGGGCCGAAATACCAGAGAGTAAGATTCGTCCCTTTCCCATTGAGTCACCCGGAAATTTCACGACCAAGAGTGACACGATATCCAGAGACAAAAACTTGAGCAAGAGCCTCACACTCGCCCTCTTTTCATATCGCGAAGGCTTCTCCTCATGGTCTGTAGATCAGTCCTGCCATACCTATGACCCGAAACATAAGCCGAGTTTGTGTTTTCAGACAACTGACCAAACAGCTCTGGCCTACACACCCTACAGGCTCAGGCCCCTGGACCCAAACCTGAGGACTGTACTTGCCCTCTACAAGAGAATTGTATGTGCCCATTCCAATAGCCAAAGCCCTACTAAAAGTATAAACCTCCAAAGTCCCTGAGGCCATCTCAATAGTTGTGGCTTCCCAGAACAAACAGGGGTAATCTGAACCCATCTGAGCACCTACCTGCACGCAGACCTGTAGACTGATGTCCGCAGAGGTAAAAAGGAACGAACAGGCCCCTAGGCACTAATCGGATCCATTGCTTTGGTTTCCAGGCATCTCTCCTCAGAGGCCTGGATTTCAATACCAGCATATGGCTGTTTCTTAACTCAACCATCAGAACAAATCTCATCTACACATGGGAAACATGCACGTTGGAGCTGTGTCAAAGCCTCTGTTTAGGAGAACCCTTCAGGGCCCCAGGGCCACCGCTTCATTCCAAGGTCTCCATAGACACAAAAACATATTAGGACACATCCACAGGAGAGTCCATTTCAACTCAGCCTCCTCGGTTGCTCCCCCACATCCAGCAGATCTAACCTGTCTTGTTGCTTGGAGACCATTGGAATGCGAGGTGGGCTACCCAGCCATCCATCCTTAGAACCCTGCTCGGAATCATTGGCCTGGAGCCAACCAACAGGTCTCAATTGTCCTGCAGAAGAATCTTTGCAGTTGGGAGCTTCTCACAACTCCCATCATGGGAAAACACCCATGGCCTCGTGATCCAACCCCCCCTTCAAGAAGGGGCCATCAGGGACAGAAAGTCCAACAGGAGCGATCATCTGACCTTTGCCCTGACTTCAGCTGCATGAGGTCTCGATTGAGGTCTGTAGATTGTGCCTGCCATATCCTCACCCAGAAACCTAGGCCTAGCTTGGGTTCTCAGACTTCCGTCCTCAGACTACTGGCCCACAAGCCCTCCAGTTTGGCAAACCAGAACTACAATGCTGCACTCTGCCTGCCCCCCAGAAGAAAAACCTTGCCTACTGGGGCAACCCAAAATCCCCAAATGAGGATCAACTTGCACGCCATTCGGCTGTACCCCAAATGTGTAGGCTGACCTGGGCAACATTGCCCTTTCTGACCCAGCCTGAGCCTGGACCTCCTGGCCCCACCCAGACAGCTGGCAGCACACTGAGCACATTAAAACCGCTAAGGCCTTAGGTCGTCATCTCATCTCAACATTGGTTTCCAGGCTTGAGAACCTAGACCTGATCTCCAATCACTGCCCTGGTTTGAAAATGATGCATAAATCAGAACTCTTTTCCCATGGCAAGAAACCTTGTGGTTGGCATGTTGTCCAACGTTCAGTGTAGTTGAAACCAGTGTGGCCCATGAGGCCCCGCCCATGCTTGCAGGCCACATTGGTCACAAACACACATTGTGACCCTCAGCCTGAGCCCAGTCCTCAGGTAAGGCCTCTCAGTGGCTGGATGCAGAGACAGCATATTGGGCTTGCCATGCCCCTAGGCCGCAATTTTTAACCATATTTCGGGTTGTCCCTTCACTCTTCCCCAGGGCTCTGCTTTGGAATTCCTCTTTTGGTGGGACACCTGAGGTAACAAAACTGAAAGGAGTCATCCCATCCCACAGATTGACGAAAAACAATTGGGATCGGGCCAAATCCACAGAGAGGAAGATTCGTCCATGGCCCATGAGACCTCCCCAACATTCCACGGCCATCGCTGAAACAAAATCCAGAGACAAAAGCCTGAGCAAGCGCCTCAGACTCGCTCATTCTTCATATCCTGAAGAGTTCTTCTCATGGTTTGTAGATCGGGCGTGCCATACCTACGTCCAAAAACTTAAGCTGAGTTTGTGTTTTCAGTCTTCTGTCCTCAAAGTCTTGGGCCACACTCCCTCCAGGTTAGGGCCCCTAGAGCCACACATTAGGACTGCCCCCACCCAATCCATGGGAATTCTGCCCATTCCATTGTCAAAAATCGTACAAATTAGGAGAACCCTCCAAAGTCCCTGAGGCCATCCCAATAGTGTAGGTCGCCTGGGACAAAAAAGGGCGGTTAATACCGGCTGAGCATCTACCTCCACTCATCTACCTCCACTCATACCAAGAAGATTGAACCAGACAGGACCCGAGGCCATTATCGGATCCATTGCTTTGGTTTACAGGCATGTCTCCTCAAGAGCCGGGATTCCAATACCAGCAGAGGGGATTTCCTGAGGCACCCATCAGAACAAATCTCGTCTCCACAAGGAAACTTGTGCATGGGAGCTATGCCAAAGCTTAGGAGAATACTTCAGGGTCCCGGTGCCACCTCCCCATTCCAAGGCCCTCATGGACACAAACACACGTTAGGACCCATCCTCTGGAAAGTGCATTTCAACTCAGCCACCCCGGTTGCTCCCGCAGATCCATTAGATCTAAACTGTCTTGTTGCTAGGAGACAATTGGAAGGCGAGGCGGACTTCCCAGGCATCCATCCTGGAACGGTGCTCTGGAGTCATTCCATATGGGATGTCCTGGAGCTGTCCAACAGGTCTCAATTGTCCCGCAGAAGGAATCCTTGAAGGGGGCATCCCACATCTCCCAACGTGGAAAACCTCCATGGCCTCGAGATTCCGCTCCCTTCATGAAGGGGCCGTCATGCACAGAAACTCCAACCTGAGCCAACGTCGGATCCTCGCCCTGACTTCAGATGCATGAGATATTGGTTCAGATCTGCAAGGGGTACCTGCCGTGCCCTCACCCTGAATCCGAAGTCTAGCTTGTGTTCTCAGACTTCCGTCCTCACTCTCCTGGCCCCGAAGCCCTCAAGTTTGGTAATTCCGGACCGACAATGAAGCACTCTGCCTGCCCTCTAGAAAAAATATATTGCCTAATGAGCAGCCCAGGCAGCTTAAATGAGGATAAAACTACACGGCACTCGAATGTACCAAATTATATAGTCTAACCTGGGCACTAATGCACTGTCTGACACAACCTGAGCCCGGACCTGCTGACCAACACGCAGACAGCTGACCGCACGCTGAGCACATCAGACCCGCCATGGCCTTAGGTCATCATCTCTTCCCTACCTCAGTTTTCAGGCTTCAGAACCTAGACCTTATCTCCAATCACTGCCCACGGGTGACTGTGATGCAGAAATCAGAACTCTTCCTGACCCATGGCAAGAAACCTTGTGGTTGGCATGTTGTCCAACGTTCAGTGTAGGAGAAACCAGCATTCACCCTGAGGCCCCGCCCATTCTTGAGTGCGACGAGAGCATAAACACGCATTGTGACCTCAGCGTGAGTCCTGTCCTCTAGTAAGTCCTCTCAGTGGCTGGACCATTAGATGTCATAATGGGCTTGACATGTCCCTAGTCCCCAATTTTTAACCAGATTTCTGGTTGTCCAGTCGCCCCACCCCAGGGCTCTACTATGGAATCCCTCATTTGGTGGGACATCTGAGGTTGAAAAACAAAATGAAACAAATCGACAACAACAACAAAAAAACGGACTTCTTCCATCCCCAGAATGACCCCAAACTCTTTGGACGGGACCGAAACCCCAGAGAGTAAGACTCGTCCATTTCCCATGAAGTCACCCGGCAATTTCACGACCATGAGTGACACGATATCCAGAGACAAAAACTTGAGCAAGAGCCTCACACTCGCCCTTTTTTCATATCCCGAAGTGTTCTCCTCATGGTCTGTAGATCAGTCCTGCCATACCATGACCCAAAACATAAGCCGAGTTTGTGTTTTCAGACAACTGTCCAAACAGCTCTGGCCTACACACCCTACAGGCTCAGGGCCCTGGAGCCAAACCTGAGGACTGTACTTGCCCTCTCCAAGGGAATTGTATGTGCCCATTCCAATGGCCACAACCCTACTAGTAGGATAACCTCCAAAGTCCCTGAGGCCATCCCAATAGTTGTGGCTTCCCAGGACAAACAGGGGCAATCTGAGCCCATCTGAGCACCTACCTGCACTCAGACCCGTAGACTGATGTCCCCAGAGGTAAAAAGGAAGGAACAGGCCCCTAGGCACTAATCGGATCCATTGCTTTGGTTTCCAGGCATCTCTCCTCAGAGGCCTGGATTTCAATACCAGCATATGGCTGTTTCTTGACTCACCCATCGGAACAAATCTCATCTACACATGGGAAACATGCACGTTGGAGCTGTGTCAAAGCCTCTGTTTAGGAGAACCCTTCAGGGCCCCAGGGCCACCGCTTCATTCCAAGGTCTCCATAGACACAAAAACATATTAGGACACATCCACAGGAGAGTCCATTTCAACTCAGCCTCCTCGGTTGCCCCCCACATCCAGCAGATCTAACCTGTCTTGTTGCTTGGAGACCATTGGAATGCGAGGTGGTCTACCCAGCCATCCATCCTTAGAACCCTGCTCGGAATCGTTGGCCTGGAGCCAACCAACAGGTCTCAATTGTCCTGCAGAAGAATCTTTGCAGTTTGGAGCTTCTCACAACTCCCATCGTGGGAAAACCCCCATGTCCTCGTGATCCAACCCCCTTCAAAAAAGGGCCTTCAGGGCAGAAAGTCCAACCAGAGCGATCGTCTGATCCTTGCCCTGACTTCAGATGCACGAGATCTCTATTGAGGTCTGTAGATTGTGCCTGCCATATCCTCACCCAGAAACCTAGGCCTAGCTTGGGTTCTCAGAATCCGTCCTCAGACTACTGGCACACAAGCCCTCCAGTTGGGCAATCCAGAACTACAATGCCGCACTCTGCCTGCCCTACAGAAGTAAAACATTGCCCTAAGTGCTACCCCAAAACCGCAAATGAGGATCAACCTGCACGCCATTCGGCTGTACCCCAAACATATAGGCTGACCTGGGCACTATTTCCCCTTCTGACCCAGCCTGAGCCTGGACCTCCTGGTCCCACCCAGACAGCTGGCCGCACACTGAGCCATCGGACCCGCCATGGCCTTAGGTCGTCATCTCTTCCCAACTGCGGTTTTCAGGCTCCAGAACCTAGACCTTATCTCCAACCATTGCCCAGGGTTGAAAATGATGCAGAAATCAGAACTCTTTCCCCATGGCAAGAAACCTTGTGGTTGGCATGTTGTCCAACGTTCAGTGTAGTTGAAACAAGCGTGGCCCATGAGGCCCAGCCCATGCTTGCGGGCCACATTGGTCACAAACACTCATTGTGTCCCTCAGCCTGAGCCCAGTCCTCAGGTCAGGCCTCTCAGGGCCTATATGAAGAGACAGCATATTGGGCTTGCCATGCCCCTAGGCCCCAATTTTTAACCATAGTTCGGGTTGTCCCTTCACTCTTCCCCAGGGCTCTGCTTTGGAATTCCTCTTTTGGTGGGACACCTGAGGTAACAAACCTGAAAGGAGTCCTCCCATCCCACAGATTGACGAAAAACAATTGGGATCGGGCCAAATCCACAGAGAGGAAGATCCGTCCATGGCCCATGAGACCTCCCCAACATTCCACGGCCATCGCTGAAACAAAATCCAGAGACAAAAGCCTGAGCAAGCGCCTCAGACTCGCTCATTCTTCATATCCTGAAGAGTTCTTCTCAGGGTTTGTAGATCGGGTGTGCCATACCTACGTCCCCAAACTTAAGCTGAGTTTGTGTTTTCAGTCTTCTGTCCTCAAAGTCCTGAGCCACACTCCCTCCAGGCTGGGGCCCCTGGAGCCAGACATTAGGACTGCCCCCACCCAATCCATGGGAATTCTGCCCATTCCATTGTCAAAAATCGTACAAATTAGGAGAACCCTCCAAAGTCCCTGGGGCCATCCCAATAGTGTAGGTCGCCCGGGACAAAAAAGGGCGGTTGATACCGGCTGAGCATCTACCTCCACTCATCTACCTCCACTCATACCAAGAAGATTGAACCAGACAGGACCCGAGGCCATTATGGGATCCATTGCTTTGGTTTACAGGCATGTCTCCTCAAAAGCCTGGATTCCAATACCAGCAGAGGGGATTTCCTGAGGCACCCATCAGAACAAATCTCGTCTCCACAAGGAAACTTGTGCATGGGAGCTATGCCAAAGCTTAGAAGAATACTTCAGGGTCCCGGTGCCACCTCCCCATTCCAAGGCCCTCATGGACACAAACTCACGTTAGGACCCATCCTCTGGAAAGTGCATTTCAACTCAGCCACCCAGGTTGCTCCCGCAGATCCATTAGATCTAAACTGTCTTGTTGCTAGGAGACAATTGGAAGGCGAGGCGGACTTCCCAGGCATCCATCCTCGAACGGTGCTCTGGAGTCATTCCATATGCGATGACCTGGAGCTGTCCAACAGGTCTCAATTGTCCCGCAGAAGAAATTCTTGAAGGAAGCATCCCACATCTCCCAACGAGGAAAACCTCCATGGCCTCGAGATTCCGCTCCCTTCATGAAGGGGCCGTCATGCACAGAAACTCCAACCTGAGCCAACGTGGGATCCTCGCCCTGACTTCAGATGCATGAGATATTGGTTCAGATCTGCAGGGGGTACCTGCCGTGCCCTCACCCTGAATCCGAAGTCTAGCTTGTGTTCTCAGACTTCCGTCCTCACTCTCCTGGCCCCGAAGCCCTCAAGTTTGGCAATTCCGGACCGACAATGAAGCACTCTGCCTGCCCTCTAGAAAAAATATATTGCCTAATGAGCAGCCCAGGCAGCTTAAATGAGGATAAACCTACACGGCACTCGAATGTACCCAAATTATATAGTCTAACCTGGGCACTAATGCACTGTCTGACACAACCTGAGCCCGGACCTGCTGACCAACACGCAGACAGCTGACCGCACGCTGAGCACATCAGACCCGCCATGGCCTTAGGTCATCATCTCTTCCCTACCTCAGTTTTCAGGCTTCAGAACCTAGACCTTATCTCCAATCACTGCCCACGGGTGACTGTGATGCAGAAATCAGAACTCTTCCTGACCCATGGCAAGAAACCTTGTGGTTGGCATGTTGTCCAACGTTCAGTGAAGGAGAAACCAGCATTCACCCTGAGGCCCCGCCCATTCTTGCGAGCGACGAGAGCATAAACACGCATTGTGACCTCAGCGTGAGTCCTGTCCTCTAGTAAGTCCTCTCAGTGGCTGGACCATTAGATGTCATAATGGGCTTGACATGTCCCTAGTCCCCAATTTTTAACCAGATTTCTGGTTGTCCAGTCGCCCCACCCCAGGGCTCTACTCTGGAATCCCTCATTTGGTGGAACATCTGAGGTTGAAAAACAAAATGAAACAAATCGACAACAACAACAACAAAACGGACTTCTTCCATCCCCAGAATGACCCCAAACTCTTTGGACGGGACCTAAACCCCAGAGAGTAAGACTAGTCCATTTCCCATGAAGTCACCCGGCAATTTCATGACCATGATTGACACGATATCCAGAGACAAAAACTTGAGCAAGAGCCTCACACTCGCCCTTTTTTCATATCCCGAAGTGTTCTCCTCATGGTCTGTAGATCAGTCCTGCAATACCTATGACCCAAAACATAAGCCGAGTTTATGCTTTCAGACAACTGTCCAAAAAGCTCTGGCCTACACACCCTACAGGCTCAGGGCCCTGGAGCCAAACCTGAGGACTGTACTTGCCCTCTCCAAGGGAATTGTATGTGCCCATTCCAATGGCCACAACCCTACTAGTAGGATAACCTCCAAAGTCCCTGAGGCCATCCCAATAGTTGTGGCTTCCCAGGACAAACAGGGGCAATCTGAGCCCATCTGAGCACCTACCTGCACTCAGACCCGTAGACTGATGTCCCCAGAGGTAAAAAGGAACGAACAGGCCCCTAGGCACTAATCGGATCCATTGCTTTGGTTTCCAGGCATCTCTCCTCAGAGGCCTGGATTTCAATACCAGCATATGGCTGTTTCTTGACTCACCCATCGGAACAAATCTCATCTACACATGGGAAACATGCACGTTGGAGCTGTGTCAAAGCCTCTGTTTAGGAGAACCCTTCAGGGCCCCAGGGCCACCGCTTCATTCCAAGGTCTCCATAGACACAAAAACATATTAGGACACATCCCCAGGAGGGTCCATTTCAACTCAGCCTCCTCGGTTGCCCCCCACATCCAGCAGATCTAACCTGTCTTGTTGCTTGGAGACCATTGGAATGCGAGGTGGGCTACCCAGCCATCCATCCTTAGAACCCTGCTCGGAATCGTTGGCCTGGAGCCAACCAACAGGTCTCAATTGTCCTGCAGAAGAATCTTTGCAGTTTGGAGCTTCTCACAACTCCCATCGTGGGAAAACCCCTATGTCCTCGTGATCCAACCCCCTTCAAAAAAGGGCCTTCAGGGCAGAAAGTCCAACCAGAGCGATCGTCTGATCCTTGCCCTGACTTCAGATGCACGAGATCTCTATTGATGTCTGTAGATTGTGCCTGCCATATCCTCACCCAGAAACCTAGGCCTAGCTTGGGTTCTCAGACTTCCGTCCTCAGACTACTGGCCCACAAGCCCTCCAGTTTGGCAAACCAGAACTACAATGCTGCACTCTGCCTGCCCCCCAGAAGAAAAACCTTGCCTACTGGGGCAACCCAAAATCCCCAAATGAGGATCAACTTGCACGCCATTCGGCTGTACCCCAAATGTGTAGGCTGACCTGGGCAACATTGCCCTTTCTGACCCAGCCTGAGCCTGGACCTCCTGGCCCCACCCAGACAGCTGGCAGCACACTGAGCACATTAAAACCGCTAAGGCCTTAGGTCGTCATCTCATCTCAACATTGGTTTCCAGGCTTGAGAACCTAGACCTGATCTCCAATCACTGCCCTGGTTTGAAAATGATGCATAAATCAGAACTCTTTTCCCATGGCAAGAAACCTTGTGGTTTGCATGTTGTCCAACGTTCAGTGTAGTTGAAACCAGTGTGGCCCATGAGGCCCCGCCCATGCTTGCAGGCCACATTGGTCACAAACACACATTGTGACCCTCAGCCTGAGCCCAGTCCTCAGGTAAGGCCTCTCAGTGGCTGGATGCAGAGACAGCATATTGGGCTTGCCATGCCCCTAGGCCGCAATTTTTAACCATATTTCGGGTTGTCCCTTCACTCTTCCCCAGGGCTCTGCTTTGGAATTCCTCTTTTGGTGGGACACCTGAGGTAACAAACCTGAAAGGAGTCCTCCCATCCCACAGATTGACGAAAAACAATTGGGATCGGGCCAAATCCACAGAGAGGAAGATTCGTCCATGGCCCATGAGACCTCCCCAACATTCCACGGCCATCGCTGAAACAAAATCCAGAGACAAAAGCCTGAGCAAGCGCCTCAGACTCGCTCATTCTTCATATCCTGAAGAGTTCTTCTCATGGTTTGTAGATCGGGCGTGCCATACCTACGTCCCCAAACTTAAGCTGAGTTTGTGTTTTCAGTCTTCTGTCCTCAAAGTCTTGGGCCACACTCCCTCCAGGTTAGGGCCCCTGGAGCCACACATTAGGACTGCCCCCACCCAATCCATGGGAATTCTGCCCATTCCATTGTCAAAAATCGTACAAATTAGGAGAACCCTCCAAAGTCCCTGAGGCCATCCCAATAGTGTAGGTCGCCTGGGACAAAAAAGGACGGTTAATACCGGCTGAGCATCTACCTCCACTCATCTACCTCCACTCATACCAAGAAGATTGAACCAGACAGGACCCGAGGCCATTATCGGATCCATTGCTTTGGTTTACAGGCATGTCTCCTCAAGAGCCGGGATTCCAATACCAGCAGAGGGGATTTCCTGAGGCACACATCAGAACAAATCTCGTCTCCACAAGGAAACTTGTGCATGGGAGCTATGCCAAAGCTTAGGAGAATACTTCAGGGTCCCGGTGCCACCTCCCCATTCCAAGGCCCTCATGGACACAAACACACGTTAGGACCCATCCTCTGGAAAGTGCATTTCAACTCAGCCACCCCGGTTGCTCCCGCAGATCCATTAGATCTAAACTGTCTTGTTGCTAGGAGACAATTGGAAGGCGAGGCGGACTTCCCAGGCATCCATCCTGGAACGGTGCTCTGGAGTCATTCCATATGGGATGTCCTGGAGCTGTCCAACAGGTCTCAATTGTCCCGCAGAAGGAATCCTTGAAGGGGGCATCCCACATCTCCCAACGTGGAAAACCTCCATGGCCTCGAGATTCCGCTCCCTTCATGAAGGGGCCGTCATGCACAGAAACTCCAACCTGAGCCAACGTCGGATCCTCGCCCTGACTTCAGATGCATGAGATATTGGTTCAGATCTGCAGGGGGTACCTGCCGTGCCCTCACCCTGAATCCGAAGTCTAGCTTGTGTTCTCAGACTTCCGTCCTCACTCTCCTGGCCCCGAAGCCCTCAAGTTTGGCAATTCCGGACCGACAATGAAGCACTCTGCCTGCCCTCTAGAAAAAATATATTGCCTAATGAGCAGCCCAGGCAGCTTAAATGAGGATAAACCTACACGGCACTCGAATGTACCAAATTATATAGTCTAACCTGGGCACTAATGCACTGTCTGACACAACCTGAGCCCGGACCTGCTGACCAACACGCAGACAGCTGACCGCACGCTGAGCACATCAGACCCGCCATGGCCTTAGGTCATCATCTCTTCCCTACCTCAGTTTTCAGGCTTCAGAACCTAGACCTTATCTCCAATCACTGCCCACGGGTGACTGTGATGCAGAAATCAGAACTCTTCCTGACCCATGGCAAGAAACCTTGTGGTTGGCATGTTGTCCAACGTTCAGTGTAGGAGAAACCAGCATTCACCCTGAGGCCCCGCCCATTCTTGAGTGCGACGAGAGCATAAACACGCATTGTGACCTCAGCGTGAGTCCTGTCCTCTAGTAAGTCCTCTCAGTGGCTGGACCATTAGATGTCATAATGGGCTTGACATGTCCCTAGTCCCCAATTTTTAACCAGATTTCTGGTTGTCCAGTCGCCCCACCCCAGGGCTCTACTATGGAATCCCTCATTTGGTGGGACATCTGAGGTTGAAAAACAAAATGAAACAAATCGACAACAACAACAAAAAAACGGACTTCTTCCATCCCCAGAATGACCCCAAACTCTTTGGACGGGACCGAAACCCCAGAGAGTAAGACTCGTCCATTTCCCATGAAGTCACCCGGCAATTTCACGACCATGAGTGACACGATATCCAGAGACAAAAACTTGAGCAAGAGCCTCACACTCGCCCTTTTTTCATATCCCGAAGTGTTCTCATGGTCTGTAGATCAGTCCTGCCATACCATGACCCAAAACATAAGCCGAGTTTGTGTTTTCAGACAACTGTCCAAACAGCTCTGGCCTACACACCCTACAGGCTCAGGGCCCTGGAGCCAAACCTGAGGACTGTACTTGCCCTCTCCAAGGGAATTGTATGTGCCCATTCCAATGGCCACAACCCTACTAGTAGGATAACCTCCAAAGTCCCTGAGGCCATCCCAATAGTTGTGGCTTCCCAGGACAAACAGGGGCAATCTGAGCCCATCTGAGCACCTACCTGCACTCAGACCCGTAGACTGATGTCCCCAGAGGTAAAAAGGAAGGAACAGGCCCCTAGGCACTAATCGGATCCATTGCTTTGGTTTCCAGGCATCACTCCTCAGAGGCCTGGATTTCAATACCAGCATATGGCTGTTTCTTGACTCACCCATCGGAACAAATCTCATCTACACATGGGAAACATGCACGTTGGAGCTGTGTCAAAGCCTCTGTTTAGGAGAACCCTTCAGGGCCCCAGGGCCACCGCTTCATTCCAACGTCTCCATAGACACAAAAACATATTAGGACACATCCACAGGAGAGTCCATTTCAACTCAGCCTCCTCGGTTGCCCCCCACATCCAGCAGATCTAACCTGTCTTGTTGCTTGGAGACCATTGGAATGCGAGGTGGTCTACCCAGCCATCCATCCTTAGAACCCTGCTCGGAATCGTTGGCCTGGAGCCAACCAACAGGTCTCAATTGTCCTGCAGAAGAATCTTTGCAGTTTGGAGCTTCTCACAACTCCCATCGTGGGAAAACCCCCATGTCCTCGTGATCCAACCCCCTTCAAAAAAGGGCCTTCAGGGCAGAAAGTCCAACCAGAGCGATCGTCTGATCCTTGCCCTGACTTCAGATGCACGAGATCTCTATTGAGGTCTGTAGATTGTGCCTGCCATATCCTCACCCAGAAACCTAGGCCTAGCTTGGGTTCTCAGAATCCGTCCTCAGACTACTGGCACACAAGCCCTCCAGTTGGGCAATCCAGAACTACAATGCCGCACTCTGCCTGCCCTACAGAAGTAAAACATTGCCCTAAGTGCTACCCCAAAACCGCAAATGAGGATCAACCTGCACGCCATTCGGCTGTACCCCAAACATATAGGCTGACCTGGGCACTATTTCCCCTTCTGACCCAGCCTGAGCCTGGACCTCCTGGTCCCACCCAGACAGCTGGCCGCACACTGAGCCATCGGACCCGCCATGGCCTTAGGTCGTCATCTCTTCCCAACTGCGGTTTTCAGGCTCCAGAACCTAGACCTTATCTCCAACCATTGCCCAGGGTTGAAAATGATGCAGAAATCAGAACTCTTTCCCCATGGCAAGAAACCTTGTGGTTGGCATGTTGTCCAACGTTCAGTGTAGTTGAAACAAGCGTGGCCCATGAGGCCCAGCCCATGCTTGCGGGCCACATTGGTCACAAACACTCATTGTGTCCCTCAGCCTGAGCCCAGTCCTCAGGTCAGGCCTCTCAGGGCCTATATGAAGAGACAGCATATTGGGCTTGCCATGCCCCTAGGCCCCAATTTTTAACCATAGTTCGGGTTGTCCCTTCACTCTTCCCCAGGGCTCTGCTTTGGAATTCCTCTTTTGGTGGGACACCTGAGGTAACAAACCTGAAAGGAGTCCTCCCATCCCACAGATTGACGAAAAACAATTGGGATCGGGCCAAATCCACAGAGAGGAAGATCCGTCCATGGCCCATGAGACCTCCCCAACATTCCACGGCCATCGCTGAAACAAAATCCAGAGACAAAAGCCTGAGCAAGCGCCTCAGACTCGCTCATTCTTCATATCCTGAAGAGTTCTTCTCAGGGTTTGTAGATCGGGCGTGCCATACCTACGTCCCCAAACTTAAGCTGAGTTTGTGTTTTCAGTCTTCTGTCCTCAAAGTCCTGAGCCACACTCCCTCCAGGCTGGGGCCCCTGGAGCCAGACATTAGGACTGCCCCCACCCAATCCATGGGAATTCTGCCCATTCCATTGTCAAAAATCGTACAAATTAGGAGAACCCTCCAAAGTCCCTGGGGCCATCCCAATAGTGTAGGTCGCCCGGGACAAAAAAGGGCGGTTGATACCGGCTGAGCATCTACCTCCACTCATCTACCTCCACTCATACCAAGAAGATTGAACCAGACAGGACCCGAGGCCATTATGGGATCCATTGCTTTGGTTTACAGGCATGTCTCCTCAAAAGCCTGGATTTCCATACCAGCAGAGGGGATTTCCTGAGGCACCCATCAGAACAAATCTCGTCTCCACAAGGAAACTTGTGCATGGGAGCTATGCCAAAGCTTAGAAGAATACTTCAGGGTCCCGGTGCCACCTCCCCATTCCAAGGCCCTCATGGACACAAACTCACGTTAGGACCCATCCTCTGGAAAGTGCATTTCAACTCAGCCACCCAGGTTGCTCCCGCAGATCCATTAGATCTAAACTGTCTTGTTGCTAGGAGACAATTGGAAGGCGAGGCGGACTTCCCAGGCATCCATCCTCGAACGGTGCTCTGGAGTCATTCCATATGCGATGACCTGGAGCTGTCCAACAGGTCTCAATTGTCCCGCAGAAGAAATTCTTGAAGGAAGCATCCCACATCTCCCAACGAGGAAAACCTCCATGGCCTCGAGATTCCGCTCCCTTCATGAAGGGGCCGTCATGCACAGAAACTCCAACCTGAGCCAACGTGGGATCCTCGCCCTGACTTCAGATGCATGAGATATTGGTTCAGATCTGCAGGGGGTACCTGCCGTGCCCTCACCCTGAATCCGAAGTCTAGCTTGTGTTCTCAGACTTCCGTCCTCACTCTCCTGGCCCCGAAGCCCTCAAGTTTGGCAATTCCGGACCGACAATGAAGCACTCTGCCTGCCCTCTAGAAAAAATATATTGCCTAATGAGCAGCCCAGGCAGCTTAAATGAGGATAAACCTACACGGCACTCGAATGTACCCAAATTATATAGTCTAACCTGGGCACTAATGCACTGTCTGACACAACCTGAGCCCGGACCTGCTGACCAACACGCAGACAGCTGACCGCACGCTGAGCACATCAGACCCGCCATGGCCTTAGGTCATCATCTCTTCCCTACCTCAGTTTTCAGGCTTCAGAACCTAGACCTTATCTCCAATCACTGCCCACGGGTGACTGTGATGCAGAAATCAGAACTCTTCCTGACCCATGGCAAGAAACCTTGTGGTTGGCATGTTGTCCAACGTTCAGTGAAGGAGAAACAAGCATTCACCCTGAGGCCCCGCCCATTCTTGCGAGCGACGAGAGCATAAACACGCATTGTGACCTCAGCGTGAGTCCTGTCCTCTAGTAAGTCCTCTCAGTGGCTGGACCATTAGATGTCATAATGGGCTTGACATGTCCCTAGTCCCCAATTTTTAACCAGATTTCTGGTTGTCCAGTCGCCCCACCCCAGGGCTCTACGCTGGAATCCCTCATTTGGTGGAACATCTGAGGTTGAAAAACAAAATGAAACAAATCGACAACAACAACAACAAAACGGACTTCTTCCATCCCCAGAATGACCCCAAACTCTTTGGACGGGACCTAAACCCCAGAGAGTAAGACTAGTCCATTTCCTATGAAGTCACCCGGCAATTTCATGACCATGATTGACACGATATCCAGAGACAAAAACTTGAGCAAGAGCCTCACACTCGCCCTTTTTTCATATCCCGAAGTGTTCTCCTCATGGTCTGTAGATCAGTCCTGCAATACCTATGACCCAAAACATAAGCCGAGTTTATGCTTTCAGACAACTGTCCAAAAAGCTCTGGCCTACACACCCTACAGGCTCAGGGCCCTGGAGCCAAACCTGAGGACTGTACTTGCCCTCTCCAAGGGAATTGTATGTGCCCATTCCAATGGCCACAACCCTACTAGTAGGATAACCTCCAAAGTCCCTGAGGCCATCCCAATAGTTGTGGCTTCCCAGGACAAACAGGGGCAATCTGAGCCCATCTGAGCACCTACCTGCACTCAGACCCGTAGACTGATGTCCCCAGAGGTAAAAAGGAAGGAACAGGCCCCTAGGCACTAATCAGATCCATTGCTTTGGTTTCCAGGCATCTCTCCTCAGAGGCCTGGATTTCAATACCAGCATATGGCTGTTTCTTGACTCACCCATCAGAACAAATCTCATCTACACATGGGAAACATGCACGTTGGAGCTGTGTCAAAGCCTCTGTTTAGGAGAACCCTTCAGGGCCCCAGGGCCACCGCTTCATTCCAAGGTCTCCATAGACACAAAAACATATTAGGACACATCCCCAGGAGGGTCCATTTCAACTCAGCCTCCTCGGTTGCCCCCCACATCCAGCAGATCTAACCTGTCTTGTTGCTTGGAGACCATTGGAATGCGAGGTGGGCTACCCAGCCATCAATCCTTAGAACCCTGCTCGGAATCGTTGGCCTGGAGCCAACCAACAGGTCTCAATTGTCCTGCAGAAGAATCTTTGCAGTTTGGAGCTTCTCACAACTCCCATCGTGGGAAAACCCCCATGTCCTCGTGATCCAACCCCCTTCAAAAAAGGGCCTTCAGGGCAGAAAGTCCAACCAGAGCGATCGTCTGATCCTTGCCCTGACTTCAGATGCACGAGATCTCTATTGAGGTCTGTAGATTGTGCCTGCCATATCCTCACCCAGAAACCTAGGCCTAGCTTGGGTTCTCAGACTCCGTCCTCAGACTACTGGCACACAAGCCCTCCAGTTGGGCAATCCAGAACTACAATGCCGCACTCTGCCTGCCCTACAGAAGTAAAACATTGCCCTAAGGGCTACCCCAAAACCGCAAATGAGGATCAACCTGCACGCCATTCGGCTGTACCCCAAACATATAGGCTGACCTGGGCACTATTTCCCCTTCTGACCCAGCCTGAGCCTGGACCTCCTGGTCCCACCCAGACAGCTGGCCGCACACTGAGCCATCGGACCCGCCATGGCCTTAGGTCGTCATCTCTTCCCACCTGCGGTTTTCAGGCTCCAGAACCTAGACCTTATCTCCAAGCACTGCCCAGGGTTGAAAATGATGCAGAAATCAGAACTCTTTCCCCATGGCAAGAAACCTTGTGGTTGGCATGTTGTCCAACGTTCAGTGTAGTTGAAACAAGTGTGGCCCATGAGGCCCAGCCCATGCTTGCGGGCCACATTGGTCACAAACACTCATTGTGACCCTCAGCCTGAGCCCAGTCCTCAGGTCAGGCCTCTCAGGGCCTATATGAAGAGACAGCATATTGGGCTTGCCATGCCCCTAGGCCCCAATTTTTAACCATAGTTCGGGTTGTCCCTTCACTCTTCCCCAGGGCTCTGCTTTGGAATTCCTCTTTTGGTGGGACACCTGAGGTAACAAACCTGAAAGGAGTCCTCCCATCCCACAGATTGACGAAAAACAATTGGGATCGGGCCAAATCCACAGAGAGGAAGATCCGTCCATGGCCCATGATACCTTCCCAACATTCCACGGCCATCGCTGAAACAAAATCCAGAGACAAAAGCCTGAGCAAGCGCCTCAGACTCGCTCATTCTTCATATCCTGAAGAGTTCTTCTCAGGGTTTGTAGATCGGGCGTGCCATACCTACGTCCCCAAACTTAAGCTGAGTTTGTGTATTCAGTCTTCTGTCCTCAAAGTCCTGAGCCACACTCCCTCCAGGCTGGGGCCCCTGGAGCCACACATTAGGACTGCCCCCACCCAATCCATGGGAATTCTGCCCATTCCATTGTCAAAAATCGTACAAATTAGGAGAACCCTCCAAAGTCCCTGGGGCCATCCCAATAGTGTAGGTCACCCGGGACAAAAAAGGGCGGTTGATACCGGCTGAGCATCTACCTCCACTCATCTACCTCCACTCATACCAAGAAGATTGAACCAGACAGGACCCGAGGCCATTATGGGATCCATTGCTTTGGTTTACAGGCATGTCCCCTCAAAAGCCTGGATTCCAATACCAGCAGAGGGGATTTCCTGAGGCACCCATCAGAACAGATCTCGTCTCCACAAGGAAACTCGTGCATGGGAGCTATGCCAAAGCTTAGGAGAATACTTCAGGGTCCCGGTGCCACCTCCCCATTCCAAGGCCCTCATGGACACAAACACACGTTAGGACCCATCCTCTGGAAAGTGCATTTCAACTCAGCCACCGCGGGTGCTCCCGCAGATCCATTAGATCTAAACTGTCTTGTTGCTAGGAGACAATTGGAAGGCGAGGCGGACTTCCCAGGCATCCATCCTGGAACGGTGCTCTGGAGTCATTCCATATGGGATGTCCTGGAGCTGTCCAACAGGTCTCAATTGTCCCGCAGAAGGAATCCTTGAAGGGGGCATCCCACATCTCCCAACGTGGAAAACCTCCATGGCCTCGAGATTCCGCTCCCTTCATGAAGGGGCCGTCATGCCCAGAAACTCCAACCTGAGCCAACGTGGGATCCTCGCCCTGACTTCAGATGCATGAGATATTGGTTCAGATCTGCAGGGGGTACCTGCCGTGCCCTCACCCTGTATCCGAAGTCTAGCTTGTGTTCTCAGACTTCCGTCCTCACTCTCCTGGCCCCGAAGCCCTCAAGTTTGGCAATTCCGGACCGACAATGAAGCACTCTGCCTGCCCTCTAGAAAAAATATATTGCCTAATGAGCAGCCCAGGCAGCTTAAATGAGGATAAACCTACACGGCACTCGAATGTACCCAAATTATATAGTCTAACCTGGGCACTAATGCACTGTCTGACACAACCTGAGCCCGGACCTGCTGACCAACACCCAGACAGCTGACCACACGCTGAGCACATCAGACCCGCCATGGCCTTAGGTCATCATCTCTTCCCTACCTCAGTTTTCAGGCTTCAGAACCTAGACCTTATCTCCAATCACTGCCCACGGGTGACTGTGATGCAGAAATCAGAACTCTTCCTGACCCATGGCAAGAAACCTTGTGGTTGGCATGTTGTCCAACGTTCAGTGAAGGAGAAACCAGCATTCACCCTGAGGCCCCGCCCATTCTTGCGTGCGACGAGAGCATAAACACGCATTGTGACCTCAGCGTGAGTCCTGTCCTCTAGTAAGTCCTCTCAGTGGCTGGACCATTAGATGTCATAATGGGCTTGACATGTCCCTAGTCCCCAATTTTTAACCAGATTTCTGGTTGTCCAGTCGCCCCACCCCAGGGCTCTACTCTGGAATCCCTCATTTGGTGGAACATCTGAGGTTGAAAAACAAAATGAAACAAATCGACAACAACAACAACAAAACGGACTTCTTCCATCCCCAGAATGACCCCAAACTCTTTGGACGGGACCTAAACCCCAGAGAGTAAGACTAGTCCATTTCCCATGAAGTCACCCGGCAATTTCATGACCATGATTGACACGATATCCAGAGACAAAAACTTGAGCAAGAGCCTCACACTCGCCCTTTTTTCATATCCCGAAGTGTTCTCCTCATGGTCTGTAGATCAGTCCTGCAATACCTATGACCCAAAACATAAGCCGAGTTTATGCTTTCAGACAACTGTCCAAAAAGCTCTGGCCTACACACCCTACAGGCTCAGGGCCCTGGAGCCAAACCTGAGGACTGTACTTGCCCTCTCCAAGGGAATTGTATGTGCCCATTCCAATGGCCACAACCCTACTAGTAGGATAACCTCCAAAGTCCCTGAGGCCATCCCAATAGTTGTGGCTTCCCAGGACAAACAGGGGCAATCTGAGCCCATCTGAGCACCTACCTGCACTCAGACCCGTAGACTGATGTCCCCAGAGGTAAAAAGGAAGGAACAGGCCCCTAGGCACTAATCGGATCCATTGCTTTGGTTTCCAGGCATCTCTCCTCAGAGGCCTGGATTTCAATACCAGCATATGGCTGTTTCTTGACTCACCCATCAGAACAAATCTCATCTACACATGGGAAACATGCACGTTGGAGCTGTGTCAAAGCCTCTGTTTAGGAGAACCCTTCAGGGCCCCAGGGCCACCGCTTCATTCCAAGGTCTCCATAGACACAAAAACATATTAGGACACATCCCCAGGAGGGTCCATTTCAACTCAGCCTCCTCGGTTGCCCCCCACATCCAGCAGATCTAACCTGTCTTGTTGCTTGGAGACCATTGGAATGCGAGGTGGGCTACCCAGCCATCCATCCTTAGAACCCTGCTCGGAATCGTTGGCCTGGAGCCAACCAACAGGTCTCAATTGTCCTGCAGAAGAATCTTTGCAGTTTGGAGCTTCTCACAACTCCCATCGTGGGAAAACCCCCATGTCCTCATGATCCAACCCCCTTCAAAAAAGGGCCTTCAGGGCAGAAAGTCCAACCAGAGCGATCGTCTGATCCTTGCCCTGACTTCAGATGCACGAGATCTCTATTGAGGTCTGTAGATTGTGCCTGCCATATCCTCACCCAGAAACCTAGGCCTAGCTTGGGTTCTCAGACTCCGTCCTCAGACTACTGGCACACAAGCCCTCCAGTTGGGCAATCCAGAACTACAATGCCGCACTCTGCCTGCCCTACAGAAGTAAAACATTGCCCTAAGGGCTACCCCAAAACCGCAAATGAGGATCAACCTGCACGCCATTCGGCTGTACCCCAAACATATAGGCTGACCTGGGCACTATTTCCCCTTCTGACCCAGCCTGAGCCTGGACCTCCTGGTCCCACCCAGACAGCTGGCCGCACACTGAGCCATCGGACCCGCCATGGCCTTAGGTCGTCATCTCTTCCCAACTGCGGTTTTCAGGCTCCAGAACCTAGACCTTATCTCCAAGCACTGCCCAGGGTTGAAAATGATGCAGAAATCAGAACTCTTTCCCCATGGCAAGAAACCTTGTGGTTGGCATGTTGTCCAACGTTCAGTGTAGTTGAAACAAGCGTGGCCCATGAGGCCCAGCCCATGCTTGCGGGCCACATTGGTCACAAACACTCATTGTGACCCTCAGCCTGAGCCCAGTCCTCAGGTCAGGCCTCTCAGGGCCTATATGAAGAGACAGCATATTGGGCTTGCCATGCCCCTAGGCCCCAATTTTTAACCATAGTTCGGGTTGTCCCTTCACTCTTCCCCAGGGCTCTGCTTTGGAATTCCTCTTTTGGTGGGACACCTGAGGTAACAAACCTGAAAGGAGTCCTCCCATCCCACAGATTGACGAAAAACAATTGGGATCGGGCCAAATCCACAGAGAGGAAGATCCCTCCATGGCCCATGAGACCTCCCCAACATTCCACGGCCATCGCTGAAACAAAATCCAGAGACAAAAGCCTGAGCAAGCGCCTCAGACTCGCTCATTCTTCATATCCTGAAGAGTTCTTCTCAGGGTTTGTAGATCGGGCGTGCCATACCTACGTCCCCAAACTTAAGCTGAGTTTGTGTTTTCAGTCTTCTGTACTCAAAGTCCTGAGCCACACTCCCTCCAGGCTGGGGCCCCTGGAGCCACACATTAGGACTGCCCCCACCCAATCCATGGGAATTCTGCCCATTCCATTGTCAAAAATCGTACAAATTAGGAGAACCCTCCAAAGTCCCTGGGGCCATCCCAATAGTGTAGGTCGCCAGGGACAAAAAAGGGCGGTTGATACCGGCTGAGCATCTACCTCCACTCATCTACCTCCACTCATACCAAGAAGATTGAACCAGACAGGACCCGAGGCCATTATGGGATCCATTGCTTTGGTTTACAGGCATGTCTCCTCAAAAGCCTGGATTCCAATACCAGCAGAGGGGATTTCCTGAGGCACCCATCAGAACAAATCTCGTCTCCACAAGGAAACTTGTGCATGGGAGCTATGCCAAAGCTTAGGAGAATACTTCAGGGTCCCGGTGCCACCTCCCCATTCCAAGGCCCTCATGGACACAAACACACGTTAGGAACCATCCTCTGGAAAGTGCATTTCAACTCAGCCACCCCGGGTGCTCCCGCAGATCCATTAGATCTAAACTGTCTTGTTGCTAGGAGACAATTGGAAGGCGAGGCGGACTTCCCAGGCATCCATCCTGGAACGGTGCTCTGGAGTCATTCCATATGGGATGTCCTGGAGCTGTCCAACAGGTCTCAATTGTCCCGCAGAAGGAATCCTTGAAGGGGGCATCCCACATCTCCCAACGTGGAAAACCTCCATGGCCTCGAGATTCCGCTCCCTTCATGAAGGGGCCGTCATGCACAGAAACTCCAACCTGAGCCAACGTGGGATCCTCGCCCTGACTTCAGATGCATGAGATATTGGTTCAGATCTGCAGGGGGTACCTGCCGTGCCCTCACCCTGAATCCGAAGTCTAGCTTGTGTTCTCAGACTTCCGTCCTCACTCTCCTGGCCCCGAAGCCCTCAAGTTTGGCAATTCCGGACCGACAATGAAGCACTCTGCCTGCCCTCTAGAAAAAATATATTGCCTAATGAGCAGCCCAGGCAGCTTAAATGAGGATAAACCTACACGGCACTCGAATGTACCCAAATTATATAGTCTAACCTGGGCACTAATGCACTGTCTGACACAACCTGAGCCCGGACCTGCTGACCAACACCCAGACAGCTGACCGCACGCTGAGCACATCAGACCCGCCATGGCCTTAGGTCATCATCTCTTCCCTACCTCAGTTTTCAGGCTTCAGAACCTAGACCTTATCTCCAATCACTGCCCACGGGTGACTGTGATGCAGAAATCAGAACTCTTCCTGACCCATGGCAAGAAACCTTGTGGTTGGCATGTTGTCCAACGTTCAGTGAAGGAGAAACCAGCATTCACCCTGAGGCCCCGCCCATTCTTGCGTGCGACGAGAGCATAAACACGCATTGTGACCTCAGCGTGAGTCCTGTCCTCTAGTAAGTCCTCTCAGTGGCTGGACCATTAGATGTCATAATGGGCTTGACATGTCCCTAGTCCCCAATTTTTAACCAGATTTCTGGTTGTCCAGTCGCCCCACCCCAGGGCTCTACTCTGGAATCCCTCATTTGGTGGGACATCTGAGGTTGAAAAACAAAATGAAACAAATCGACAACAACAACAAAAAAACGGACTTCTTCCATCCCCAGAATGACCCCAAACTCTTTGGACGGGACCTAAACCCCAGAGAGTAAGACTCGTCCATTTCCCATGAAGTCACCCGGCAATTTCATGACCATGATTGACACGATATCCAGAGACAAAAACTTGAGCAAGAGCCTCACACTCGCCCTTTTTTCATATCCCGAAGTGTTCTCCTCATGGTCTGTAGATCAGTCCTGCCATACCTATGACCCAAAACAGAAGCCGAGTTTGTGCTTTCAGACAACTGTCCAAACAGCTCTGGCCTACACACCCTACAGGCTCAGGGCCCTGGAGCCAAACCTGAGGACTGTACTTGCCCTCTCCAAGGGAATTGTATGTGCCCATTCCAATGGCCACAACCCTACTAGAAGGATAACCTCCAAAGTCCCTGAGGCCATCCCAATAGTTGTGGCTTCGCAGGACAAACAGGGGCAATCTGAGCCCATCTGAGCACCTACCTGCACTCAGACCCGTAGACTGATCTCCCCAGAGGTAAAAAGGAACGAACAGGCCCCTAGGCACTAATCGGATCCATTGCTTTGGTTTCCAGGCATCTCTCCTCAGAGGCCTGGATTTCAATACCAGCATATGGCTGTTTCTTGACTCAACCATCAGAACAAATCTCATCTACACATGGGAAACATGCACGTTGGAGCTGTGTCAAAGCCTCTGTTTAGGAGAACCCATCAGGGCCCCAGGGCCACCGCTTCATTCCAAGGTCTCCATAGACACAAAAACATATTAGGACACATCCACAGGAGAGTCCATTTCAACTCAGCCTCCTCGGTTGCCCCCCACATCCAGCAGATCTAACCTGTCTTGTTGCTTGGAGACCATTGGAATGCGAGGTGGGCTACCCAGCCATCCATCCTTAGAACCCTGCTCGGAATCGTTGGCCTGGAGCCAACCAACAGGTCTCAATTGTCCTGCAGAAGAATATTTGCAGTTTGGAGCTTCTCACAACTCCCATCGTGGGAAAACCCCCATGACCTCGTGATCCAACCCCCTTCAAGAAAGGGCCATCAGGGCAGAAAGTCCAACCTGAGCGATCGTCTGATCCTTGCCCTGACTTCAGATGCACGAGATCTCGATTGAGGTCTGTAGATTGTGCCTGCCATATCCTCACCCAGAAACCTAGCCCTAGCTTGGGTTCTCAGACTCCGTCCTCAGACTACTGGCCCACAAGCCCTCCAGTTGGGCAAACCAGAACTACAATGCCGCACTCTGCCTGCCCTACAGCAGTAAACATTGCCCTCAGGGCTACCCCGAATCCGCAAATGAGGATCAACCTGCACGCCCGTCGGCTGTACCCCAAACATATAGGCTGACCTGGGCACTATTTCCCCTTCTGACCCAGCCTTAGCCTGGACCTCCTGGTCCCACCCAGACAGCTGTCCACACACTGAGCACATCGGACCCGCCATGGCCTTAGGTCGTCATCTCTTCCCAACTGCGGTTTTCAGGCACCAGAACCTAGACCTTATCTCCAACCACTGCCCAGGGTTGAAAATGATGCAGAAATCAGAACTCTTTCCCCATGGCAAGAAACCTTGTGTTTGGCATGTTGTCCAAAGTTCAGTGTAGTTGAAACAAGCGTGGCCCATGAGGCCCAGCCCATGCTTGCGGGCCACATTGGTCACAAACACACATTGTGACCCTCAGCCTGAGCCCAGTCCTCAGGTCAGGCCTCTCAGGGCCTATATGAAGAGACAGCATATTGGGCTTGCCATGCCCCTAGGCCGCAATTTTTAACCATAGTTCGGGTTGTCCCTTCACTCTTCCCCAGGGCTCTGCTTTGGAATTCCTCTTTTGGTGGGACACCTGAGGTAACAAACCTGAAAGGAGTCCTCCCATCCCACAGATTGACGAAAAACAATTGGGATCGGGCCAAAACCACAGAGAGGAAGATTCGTCCATGGCCCATGAGACTTCCCCAACATTCCACGGCCATCGCTGAAACAAAATCCAGAGACAAAAGCCTGAGCAAGCGCCTCAGACTTGCTCATTCTTCATATCCGGAAGAGTTCTTCTCATGGTTTGTAGATCGGGCGTGCCATACCTACGTCCCCAAACTTAAGCTGAGTTTGTGTTTTCAGTCTTCTGTCCTCAAAGTCCTGGGCCACACTCCCTCCAGGCTGGGGCCCCTGGAGCCACACATTAGGACTGCCCCCACCCAATCCATGGGAATTCTGCCCATTCCATTGTCAAAAATCGTACAAATTAGGAGAACCCTCCAAAGTCCCTTAGGCCATCCCAATACTGTAGGTCGCCCGGGACAAAAAAGGGCAGTTGATACCGGCTGAGCATTTACCTCCACTCATCTACCTCCACTCATACCAAGAAGATTGAACCAGACAGGACCCGAGGCCATTATCGGATCCATTGCTTTGGTTTACAGGCATGTCTCCTCAAAAGCCTGGATTCCTATACCAGCAGAGGGGATTTCCTGAGGCACCCATCAGAACAAATCTCGTCTCCACAATGATACTTGTACATGGGAGCTAAGCCAAAGCTTAGGAGAATACTTCAGGGTCCCGGTGCCACCTCCCCATTCCAAGGCCCTCATGGACACAAACACACGTTAGGACCCATCCTCTGGAAAGTGCATTTCAACTCAGCCACCCCGGTTGCTCCCGCAGATCCATTAGATCTAAACTGTCTTGTTGCTAGGAGACAATTGGAAGGCGAGGCGGACTTCCCAGGCATCCATCCTCGAACGGTGCTCTGGAGTCATTCCATATGGGATGTCCTGGAGCTGTCCAACAGGTCTCAATTGTCCCGCAGAAGGAATCCTTGAAGGGGGCATCCCACATCTCCCAACGTGGAAAACCTCCATGGCCTCGAGATTCCGCTCACTTCATGAAGGGGCCGTCATGCACAGAAACTCCAACCTGAGCCAACGTCAAATCCTCGCCCTGACTTCAGATGCATGAGATATTGGTTCAGATCTGCAGGGGGTACCTGCCATGCCCTCACCCTGAATCCGAAGTCTAGCTTGTGTTCTCAGACTTCCGTCCTCACTCTCCTGGCCCCGAAGACCTCAAGTTTGGCAATTCCGGACCGACAATGAAGCACTCTGCCTGCCCTCTAGAAAAAATATATTGCCTAATGAGCAGCCCAGGCAGCTTAAATGAGGATAAACCTACACGGCACTCGAATGTACCCAAATTATATAGTTTAACCTGGGCACTAATGCACTGTCTGACACAACCTGAGACCGGACCTGCTGACCAACACCCAGACAGCTGACCGCACGCTGAGCACATCAGACCCGCCATGGCCTTAGGTCATCATCTCTTCCCTACCTCAGTTTTCAGGCTTCAGAACCTAGACCTTATCTCCAATCACTGCCCACGGGTGACTGTGATGCAGAAATCAGAACTCTTCCTGACCCATGGCAAGAAACCTTGTGGTTGGCATGTTGTCCAACGTTCAGTGAAGGAGAAACCAGCATTCACCCTGACGCCCCGCGCATTCTTGAGTGCGACCAGAGCATAAACACGCATTGTGACCTCAGCGTGAGTCCTGTTCTCTAGTAAGTCCTCTCAGTGGCTGGACCATTAGATGTCATAATGGGCTTGACATGTCGCTAGTCCCCAATTTTTAACCAGATTTCTGGTTGTCCAGTCGCCCCACCCAAGGGCTCTACTCTGGAATCCCTCATTTGGTGGGACATCTAGGTTGAAAAACAAAATGAACAAATCGACAACAACAACAAAAAAACGGACTTCTTCCATCCCCAGAATGACCCCAAACTCTTTGGACGGGTGGAAACCCCCAGAGAGTAAGACTCGTCCATTTCCCATGAAGTCACCCGGCAATTTCACGACCATGAGTGACACGATATCCAGAGACAAAAACTTGAGCAAGAGCCTCACACTCGCCCTTTTTTCATATCCCGAAATGTTCTCCTCATGGACTGTAGATCAGTCCTGCCATACCTATGACCCAAAACATAAGCCGAGTTTGTGTTTTCAGACAACTGTCCAAACAGCTCTGGCCTACACACCCTACAGGCTCAGGGCCCTGGAACCAAACCTGAGGACTGTACTTGCCCTCTCCAAGGGAATTGTATGTGCCCATTCCAATGGCCACAACCCTACTAGTAGGATAACCTCCAAAGTCCCTGAGGCCATCCCAATAGTTGTGGCTTCCCAGGACAAACAGGGGCAATCTGAGACCATCTGAGCACCTACCTGCACTCAGTCCCGTAGACTGATGTCCCCAGAGGTAAAAAGGAACGAACAGGCCCCTAGGCACTAATCGGATCCATTGCTTTGGTTTCCAGGCATCTCTCCTCAGAGGCCTGGATTTCAATACCAGCATATGGCTGTTTCTTGACTCACCCATCAGAACAAATCTCATCTACACATGGGAAACATGCACGTTGGAGCTGTGTCAAAGTCTCTATTTAGGAGAACCCTTCAGGGCCTAGGGCCACCGCTTCATTCCAAGGTCTCCATAGACACAAAAACATATTAGGACACATCCACAGGAGAGTCCATTTCAACTCAGCCTCCTCGGTTGCCCCCCACATCTAGCAGATCTAACCTGTCTTGTTGCTTGGAGACCATTGGAATGCGAGGTGGGCTACCCAGCCATCCATCCTTAGAACCCTGCTCGGAATCGTTGGCCTGGAGCCAACCAACAGGTCTCAATTGTCCTGCAGAAGAATCTTTGCAGTTTGGAGCTTCTCACAACTCCCATCGTGGGAAAACCCCCATGACCTCGTGATCCAACCCCCTTCAAGAAAGGGCCATCAGGGCAGAAAGTCCAACCTGAGCGATCGTCTGATCCTTGCCCTGACTTCAGATGCACGAGATCTCGATTGAGGTCTGTAGATTGTGCCTGCCATATCCTCACCCAGAAACCTAGGCCTAGCTTGGGTTCTCAGACTCCGTCCTCAGACTACTGGCCCACAAGCCCTCCAGTTGGGCAATCCAGAACTACAATGCCACACTATGCCTGCCCTACAGAGGTAAAACATTGCCCTCAGGGCTACCCCGAAACCGCAAATGAGGATCAACCTGCACGCCATTCGGCTGTACCCCAAACATATAGGCTGACCTGGGCACTATTTCCCCTTCTGACCCAGACTGAGCCTGGACCTCCTGGTCCCACGCAGACAGCTGGCCGCACACTGAGCACATCGGACCCGCCATGGCCTTAGGGCGTCATCTCTTCCCAACTGCGGTTTTCAGGCACCAGAACCTAGACCTTATCTCCAACCACTGCCCAGGGTTGAAAATGATGCAGAAATCAGAACTCTTTCCTCATGGCAAGAAACTTTGTGTTTGGCATGTTGTCCAACGTTCAGTGTAGTTGAAACAAGCGTGGCCCATGAGGCCCAGCCCATGCTTGCGGGCCACATTGGTCACAAACACACATTGTGACCCTCAGCCTGAGCCCAGTCCTCAGGTAAGGCCTCTCAGGGCCTATATGAAGAGACAGCATATTGGGCTTGCCATGCCCCTAGGCCGCAATTTTTAACCATAGTTCGGGTTGTCCCTTCACTCTTCCCCAGGGCTCTGCTTTGGAATTCCTCTTTTGGTGGGACACCTGAGGTAACAAACCTGAAAGGAGTCCTCCCATCCCACAGATTGACGAAAAACAATTGGGATCGGGCCAAATCCACAGAGAGGAAGATTCGTCCATGGCCCATGAGACCTCCCCAACATTCCACGGCCATCGCTGAAACAAAATCCAGAGACAAAAGCCTGAGCAAGCGCCTCAGACTCGCTCATTCTTCATATCCTGAAGAGTTCTTCTCATGGTTTGTAGATCGGGCGTGCCATACCTACTTCCCCAAACTTAAGCTGAGTTTGTGTTTTCAGTCTTCTGTCCTCAAAGTCCTGAGCCACACTCCCTCCAGGCTGGGGCCCCTGGAGCCACACATTAGGACTGCCCCCACCCAATCCATGGGAATTCTGCCCATTCCATTGTCAAAAATCGTACAAATTAGGAGAACCCTCCAAAGTCCCTGGGGCCATCCCAATAGTGTAGGTCGCCCGGGACAAAAAAGGGCAGTTGATACCGGCTGAGCATCTACCTCCACTCATCTACCTCCACTCATACCAAGAAGATTGAACCAGACAGGACCCGAGGCCATTATCAGATCCATTGCTTTGGTTTACAGGCATGTCTCCTCAAAAGCCTGGATTTCCATACCAGCAGAGGGGATTTCCTGAGGCACCCATCAGAACAAATCTGATATCCACCAGGAAACTTGTGCATGGGAGCTAAGCCAAAGCTTAGGAGAATACTTCAGGGTCCCGGTGCCACCTCCCCATTCCAAGGCCCTCATGGACACAAACACACGTTAGGACCCATCCTCTGGAAAGTGCATTTCAACTCAGCCACCCCGGTTGCTCCCGCAGATCCATTAGATCTAAACTGTCTTGTTGCTAGGAGACAATTGGAAGGCGAGGCGGACTTCCCAGGCATCCATCCTGGAACGGTGCTCTGGAGTCATTCCATATGGGATGTCCTGGAGCTGTCCAACAGGTCTCAATTGTCCCACAGAAGGAATCCTTGAAGGGGGCATCCCACATCTCCAAACGTGGAAAACCTCCATGGCCTCGAGATTCCGCTCCCTTCATGAAGGGGCCGTCATGCACAGAAACTCCAACCTGAGCCAACGTCGGATCCTCGCCCTGACTTCAGATGCATGAGATATTGGTTCAGATCTGCAGGGGGTACCTGCCGTGCCCTCACCCTGAATCCGAAGTCTAGCTTGTGTTCTCAGACTTCCGTCCTCACTCTCCTGGCCCCGAAGCCCTCAAGTTTGGCAATTCCGGACCGACAATGAAGCACTCTGCCTGCCCTCTAGAAAAAATATATTGCCTAATGAGCAGCCCAGGCAGCTTAAATGAGGATAAACCTACACGGCACTCGAATGTACCCAAATTATATAGTCTAACCTGGGCACTAATGCACTGTCTGACACAACCTGAGCCTGGTCCTGCTGACCAACACCCAGACAGCTGACCGCACGCTGAGCACATCAGACCCGCCATGGCCTTAGGTCATCATCTCTTCCCTACCTCAGTTTTCAGGCTTCAGAACCTAGAACTTATCTCCAATCACTGCCCACGGGTGACTGTGATGCAGAAATCAGAACTCTTCCTGACCCATGGCAAGAAACCTTGTGGTTGGCATGTTGTCCAACGTTCAGTGTAGGAGAAACCAGCATTCACCCTGAGGCCCCGCCCATTCTTGCGTGCGACGAGAGCATAAACACGCATTGTGACCTCAGCGTGAGTCCTGTCCTCTAGTAAGTCCTCTCAGTGGCTGGACCATTAGATGTCATAATGGGCTTGACATGTCGCTAGTCCCCAATTTTTAACCAGATTTCTGGTTGTACAGTCGCCCCACCCCAGGGCTCTACTCTGGAATCCCTCATTTGGTGCGACATCTGAGGTTGAAAAACAAAATGAAACAAATCGACAACAACAACAAAAAAACGGACTTCTTCCATCCCCAGAATGACCCCAAACTCTTTGGACGGGTGTGAACCCCCAGAGAGTAAGACTCGTCCATTTCCCATGAAGTCACCCGGCAATTTCACGACCATGAGTGACACGATATCCAGAGACAAAAACTTGAGCAAGAGCCTCACACTCGCCCTTTTTTCATATCCCGAAGTGTTCTCCTCATGGTCTGTAGATCAGTCCTGCCATACCTATGACCCAAAACATAAGCCGAGTTTGTGTTTTCAGACAACTGTCCAAACAGCTCTGGCCTACACACCCTACAGGCTCAGGGCCCTGGAGCCAAACCTGAGGACTGTACTTGCCCTCTCCAAGGGAATTGTATGTGCCCATTCCAATGGCCACAACCCTACTAGTAGGATAACCTACAAAGTCCCTGAGGCCATCCCAATAGTTGTGGCTTCCCAGGACAAACAGGGGCAATCTGAGCCCATCTGAGCACCTACCTGCACTCAGACCCGTAGACTGATGTCCCCAGAGGTAAAAAGGAACGAACAGACCCCTAGGCACTAATTGGATCCATTGCTTTGGTTTCCAGGCATCTCTCCTCAGAGGCCTGGATTTCAATACCAGCATATGGCTGTTTCTTGACTCAACCATCAGAACAAATCTCATCTACACATGGGAAACATGCACGTTGGAGCTGTGTCAAAGCCTCTGTTTAGGAGAACCCTTCAGGGCCCCAGGGCCACCGCTTCATTCCAAGGTCTCCATAGACACAAAAACATATTAGGACACATCCACAGGAGAGTCCATTTCAACTCAGCCTCCTCGTTTGCCCCCCACATCCAGCAGATCTAACCTGTCTTGTTGCTTGGAGACCATTGGAATGCGAGGTGGGCTACCCAGCCATCCATCCTTAGAACCCTGCTCGGAATCGTTGGCCTGGAGCCAACCAACAGGTCTCAATTGTCCTGCAGAAGAATCTTTGCAGTTTGGAGCTTCTCACAACTCCCATCGTGGGAAAACCCCCATGACCTCGTGATCCAACCCCCTTCAAGAAAGGGCCATCAGGGCAGAAAGTCCAACCTGAGCGATCGTCTGATCCTTGCCCTGACTTCAGATACACGAGATCTCGATTGAGGTCTGTAGATTGTGCCTGCCATATCCTCACCCAGAAACCTAGGCCTAGCTTGGGTTCTCAGACTCCGTCCTCAGACTACTGGCCCACAAGCCCTCCAGTTGGGCAATCCAGAACTACAATGCCGCACTCTGCCTGCCCTACAGAAGTCAAACATTGCCCTCAGGGCTACCCCGAAACCGCAAATGAGGATCAACCTGCACGCCATTCGGCTGTACCCCAAACATATAGGCTGACCTGGGCACTATTTCCCCTTCTGACCCAGCCTGAGCCTGGACCTCCTGGTCCCACGCAGACAGCTGGCCGCACACTGAGCACATCGGACCCGCCATGGCCTTAGGGCGTCATCTCTTCCCAACTGCGGTTTTCAGGCACCAGAACCTAGACCTTATCTCCAACCACTGCCCAGGGTTGAAAATGATGCAGAAATCAGAACTCTTTCCTCATGGCAAGAAACTTTGTGTTTGGCATGTTGTCCAACGTTCAGTGTAGTTGAAACAAGCGTGGCCCATGAGGCCCAGCCCATGCTTGCGGGCCACATTGGTCACAAACACACATTGTGACCCTCAGCCTGAGCCCAGTCCTCAGGTAAGGCCTCTCAGGGCCTATATGAAGAGACAGCATATTGGGCTTGCCATGCCCCTAGGCCGCAATTTTTAACCATAGTTCGGGTTGTCCCTTCACTCTTCCCCAGGGCTCTGCTTTGGAATTCCTCTTTTGGTGGGACACCTGAGGTAACAAACCTGAAAGGAGTCCTCCCATCCCACAGATTGACGAAAAACAATTGGGATCGGGCCAAATCCACAGAGAGGAAGATTCGTCCATGGCCCATGAGACCTCCCCAACATTCCACGGCCATCGCTGAAACAAAATCCAGAGACAAAAGCCTGAGCAAGCGCCTCAGACTCGCTCATTCTTCATATCCTGAAGAGTTCTTCTCATGGTTTGTAGATCGGGCATGCCATACCTACGTCCCCAAACTTAAGCTGAGTTTGTGTTTTCAGTCTTCTGTCCTCAAAGTCCTGAGCCACACTCCCTCCAGGCTGGGGCCCCTGGAGCCACACATTAGGACTGCCCCCACTCAATCCATGGGAATTCTGCCCATTCCATTGTCAAAAATCGTACAAATTAGGAGAACCCTCCAAAGTCCCTGGGGCCATCCCAATAGTGTAGGTCGCCCGGGACAAAAAAGGGCAGTTGATACCGGCTGAGCATCTACCTCCACTCATCTACCTCCACTCATACCAAGAAGATTGAACCAGACAGGACCCGAGGCCATTATCAGATCCATTGCTTTGGTTTACAGGCATGTCTCCTCAAAAGCCTGGATTTCCATACCAGCAGAGGGGATTTCCTGAGGCACCCATCAGAACAAATCTGATATCCACCAGGAAACTTGTGCATGGGAGCTAAGCCAAAGCTTAGGAAAATACTTCAGGGTCCCGGTGCCACCTCCCCATTCCAAGGCCCTCATGGACACAAACACACGTTAGGACCCATCCTCTGGAAAGTGAATTTAACTCAGCCACCCCGGTTGCTCCCGCAGATCCATTAGATCTAAACTGTCTTGTTGCTAGGAGACAATTGGAAGGCGAGGCGGACTTCCCAGGCATCCATCCTGGAACGGTGCTCTGGAGTCATTCCGTATGGGATGTCCTGAAGCTGTCCAACAGGTCTCAATTGTCCCGCAGAAGGAATCCTTGAAGGGGGCATCCCACATCTCCCAACGTGGAAAAACTCCATGGCCTCGAGATTCCGCTCCCTTCATGAAGGGGCCGTCATGCACAGAAACTCCAACCTGAGCCAACGTCGGATCCTCGCCCTGACTTCAGATGCATGAGATATTGGTTCAGATCTGCAGGGGGTACCTGCCGTGCCCTCACCCTGAATCCAAAGTCTAGCTTGTGTTCTCAGACTTCCGTCCTCACTCTCCTGGCCCCGAAGCCCTCAAGTTTGGCAATTCTGGACCGACAATGAAGCACTCTGCCTGCCCTCTAGAAAAAATATATTGCCTAATGAGCAGCCCAGGCAGCTTAAATGAGGATAAACCTACACGGCACTCGTATGTACCCAAATTATATAGTCTAACCTGGGCACTAATGCACTGTCTGACACCACCTGAGCCTGGTCCTGCTGACCAACACCCAGACAGCTGACCGCACGCTGAGCACATCAGACCCGCCATGGCCTTAGGTCATCATCTCTTCCCTACCTCAGTTTTCAGGCTTCAAAACCTAGAACTTATCTCCAATCACTGCCCACGGGTGACTGTGATGCAGAAATCAGAACTCTTCCTGACCCATGGCAAGAAACCTTGTGGTTGGCATGTTGTCCAACGTTCAGTGTAGGAGAAACCAGCATTCACCCTGAGGCCCCGCCCATTCTTGCGTGCGACGAGAGCATAAACACGCATTGTGACCTCAGCGTGAGTCCTGTCCTCTAGTAAGTCCTCTCAGTGGCTGGACCATTAGATGTCATAATGGGCTTGACATGTCCCTAGTCCCCAATTTTTAACCAGATTTCTGGTTGTCCAGTCGCCCCACCCAAGGGCTCTACTCTGGAATCCCTCATTTGGTGGGACATCTAGGTTGAAAAACAAAATGAACAAATCGACAACAACAACAAAAAAACGGACTTCTTCCATCCCCAGAATGACCCCAAACTCTTTGGACGGGACCGAACCCCCAGAGAGTAAGACTCGTCCATTTCCATGATGTCACCCGGCAATTTCACGACCATGAGTGACACGATATCCAGAGACAAAAACTTGAGCAAGAGCCTCACACTCGCCCTTTTTTCATATCCCGAAGTGTTCTCCTCATGGTCTGTAGATCAGTCCTGCCATACCTATGACCCAAAACATAAGCCGAGCTTGTGTTTTCAGACAACTGTCCAAACAGCTCTGGCCTACACACCCTACAGGCTCAGGGCCCTGGAGCCAAACCTGAGGACTGTACTTGCCCTCTCCAAGGGAATTGTATGTGCCCTTTCCAATGGCCACAACCCTACTAGTAGGATAACCTCCAAAGTCCCTGAGGCCATCCCAATAGTTGTGGCTTCCCAGGACAAACAGGGGCAATCTGAGCCCATCTGAGCACCTACCTGCACTCAGACCCGTAGACTGATGTCCCCAGAGGTAAAAAGGAACGAACAGGCCCCTAGGCACTAATCGGATCCATTGCTTTGGTTTCCAGGCATCTCTCCTCAGAGGCCTGGATTTCAATACCAGCATATGGCTGTTTCTTGACTCACCCATCAGAACAAATCTCATCTACACATGGGAAACATGCACGTTGGAGCTGTGTCAAAGCCTCTGTTTAGGAGAACCCTTCAGGGCCCCAGGTCCACCGCTTCATTCCAAGGTCTCCATAGACACAAAAACATATTAGGACACATCCACAGGAGAGTCCATTTCAACTCAGCCTCCTCGGCTGCCCCCCACATCCAGCAGATCTAACCTGTCTTGTTGCTTGGAGACCATTGGAATGCGAGGTGGGCTACCCAGCCATCCATCCTTAGAACCCTGCTTGGAATCGTTGGCCTGGAGCCAACCAACAGGTCTCAATTGTCCTGCAGAAGAATCTTTGCAGTTTGGAGCTTCTCACAACTCCCATCGTGGGAAAACACCCATGACCTCGTGATCCAACCCCCTTCAAGAAAGGGCCATCAGGGCAGAAAGTCCAACCTGAGCGATCGTCTGATCCTTGCCCTGACTTCAGATGCATGAGATCTCGATTGAGGTCTGTAGATTGTGCCTGCCATATCCTCACCCAGAAACCTAGGCCTAGCTTGGGTTCTCAGACTCCGTCCTCAGACTACTGGCCCACAAGCCCTCCAGTTCGGCAATCCAGAACTACAATGCCGCACTCTGCCTGCCCTACAGAAGTCAAACATTGCCCTCAGGGCTACCCCGAAACCGCAAATGAGGATCAACCTGCACGCCATTCGGCTGTACCCCAAACATATAGGCTGACCTGGGCACTATTTCCCCTTCTGACCCAGCCTGAGCCTGGACCTCCTGGTCCCACCCAGACAGCTGGCCGCACACTGTGCACATCGGACCCGCCATGGCCTTAGGTCGTCATCTCTTCCCAACTGCGGTTTTCAGGCACCAGAACCTAGACCTTATTTCCAAACACTGCCCAGGGTTGAAAATGATGCAGAAATCAGAACTCTTTGCCCATGGCAAGAAACCTTGTGTTTGGCATGTTGTCCAACGTTCAGTGTAGTTGAAACAAGCGTGGCCCATGAGGCCCAGCCCATGCTTGCGGGCCACATTGGTCACAAACACACATTGTGACCCTCAGCCTGAGCCCAGTTCTCAGGTAAGGCCTCTCAGGGCCTATATGAAGAGACAGCATATTGGGCTTGCCATGCCCCTAGGCCGCAATTTTTAACCATAGTTCGGGTTGTCCCTTCACTCTTCCCCAGGGCTCTGCTTTGGAATTCCTCTTTTGGTGGGACACCTGAGGTAACAAACCTGAAAGGAGTCCTCCCATCCCACAGATTAACGAAAAACAATTGGGATCTGGCCAAATCCACAGAGAGGAAGATTCGTCCATGGCCCATGAGACCTCCGCAACATTCCACGGCCATCGCTGAAACAAAATCCAGAGACAAAAGCCTGAGCAAGCGCCTCAGACTCGCTCATTCTTCATATCCTGAAGAGTTCTTCTCATGGTTTGTAGATCGGGCGTGCCATACCTACGTCCCCAAACTTAAGCTGAGTTTGTGTTTTCAGTCTTCTGTCCTCAAAGTCCTGAGCCACACTCCCTCCAGGCTGGGGCCCCTGGAGCCACACATTAGGACTGCCCCCACCCAATCCATGGGAATTCTGCCCATTCCATTGTCAAAAATCGTACAAATTAGGAGGACCCTCCAAAGTCCCTGGGGCCATCCCAATAGTGTAGGTCGCCCGGGACAAAAAAGGGCAGTTGATACCGGCTGAGCATCTACCTCCACTCATCTACCTCCACTCATACCAAGAAGATTGAACCAGACAGGACCCGAGGCCATTATCAGATCCATTGCTTTGGTTTACAGGCATGTCTCCTCAAAAGCCTGGATTTCCATACCAGCAGAGGGGATTTCCTGAGGCACCCATCAGAACAAATCTGATATCCACAAGGAAACTTGTGCATGGGAGCTAAGCCAAAGCTTAGGAGAATACTTCAGGGTCCCGGTGCCACCTCCCCATTCCAAGGCCCTCATGGACACAAACACACGTTAGGACCCATCCTCTGGAAAGTGCATTTCAACTCAGCCACCCCGGTTGCTCCCGCAGATCCATTAGATCTAAACTGTCTTGTTGCTAGGAGACAATTGGAAGGCGAGGCGGACTTCCCAGGCATCCATCCTGGAACGGTGCTCTGGAGTCATTCCGTATGGGATGTCCTGGAGCTGTCCAACAGGTCTCAATTGTCCCGCAGAAGGAATCCTTGAAGGGGGCATCCCACATCTCCCAACGTGGAAAAACTCCATGGCCTCGAGATTCCGCTCCCTTCATGAAGGGGCCGTCATGCACAGAAACTCCAACCTGAGCCAACGTCGGATCCTCGCCCTGACTTCAGATGCATGAGATATTGGTTCAGATCTGTAGGGGGTACCTGCCGTGCCCTCACCCTGAATCCAAAGTCTAGCTTGTGTTCTCAGACTTCCGTCCTCACTCTCCTGGCCCGAAGCCCTCAAGTTTGGCAATTCTGGACCGAAAATGAAGCACTCTGCCTGCCCTCTAGAAAAAATATATTGCCTAATGAGCAGCCCAGGCAGCTTAAATGAGGATAAACCTACACGGCACTCGAATGTACCCAAATTATATAGTCTAACCTGGGCACTAATGCACTGTCTGACACAACCTGAGCCTGGTCCTGCTGACCAACACCCAGACAGCTGACCGCACGCTGAGCACATCAGACCCGCCATGGCCTTAGGTCATCATCTCTTCCCTACCTCAGTTTTCAGGCTTCAAAACCTAGAACTTATCTCCAATCACTGCCCACGGGTGACTGTGATGCAGAAATCAGAACTCTTCCTGACCCATGGCAAGAAACCTTGTGGTTGGCATGTTGTCCAACGTTCAGTGTAGGAGAAACCAGCATTCACCCTGAGGCCCCGCCCATTCTTGCGTGCGACGAGAGCATAAACACGCATTGTGACCTCAGCGTGAGTCCTGTCCTCTAGTAAGTCCTCTCAGTGGCTGGACCATTAGATGTCATAATGGGCTTGACATGTCCCTAGTCCCCAATTTTTAACCAGATTTCTGGTTGTCCAGTCGCCCCACCCCAGGGCTCTACTCTGGAATCCCTCATTTGGTGGGACATCTAGGTTGAAAAACAAAATGAACAAATCGACAACAACAACAAAAAAACGGACTTCTTCCATCCCCAGAATGACCCCAAACTCTTTGGACGGGACCGAACCCCCAGAGAGTAAGACTCGTCCATTTCCATGATGTCACCCGGCAATTTCACGACCATGAGTGACACGATATCCAGAGACAAAAACTTGAGCAAGAGCCTCACACTCGCCCTTTTTTCATATCCCGAAGTGTTCTCCTCATGGTCTGTAGATCAGTCCTGCCATACCTATGACCAAAAACATAAGCCGAGCTTGTGTTTTCAGACAACTGTCCAAACAGCTCTGGCCTACACACCCTACAGGCTCAAGGCCCTGGAACCAAACCTGAGGACTGTACTTGCCCTCTCCAAGGGAATTGTATGTGCCCATTCCAATGGCCACAACCCTACTAGTAGGATAACCTCCAAAGTCCCTGAGGCCATCCCAAGAGTTGTGGCTTCCCAGGACAAACAGGGGCAATCTGAGCCCATCTGAGCACCTACCTGCACTCAGTCCCGTAGACTGATGTCCCCAGAGGTAAAAAGGAACGAACAGGCCCCTAGGCACTAATCGGATCCATTGCTTTGGTTTCCAGGCATCTCTCCTCAGAGGCCTGGATTTCAATACCAGCATATGGCTGTTTCTTGACTCAACCATCAGAACAAATCTCATCTACACATGGGAAACATGCACGTTGGAGCTGTGTCAAAGTCTCTGTTTAGGAGAACCCTTCAGGGCCCCAGGTCCACCGCTTCATTCCAAGGTCTCCATAGACACAAAAACATATTAGGACACATCCACAGGAGAGTCCATTTCAACTCAGCCTCCTCGGCTGCCACCCACATCCAGCAGATCTAACCTGTCTTGTTGCTTGGAGACAATTGGAATGCGAGGTGGGCTACCCAGCCATCCATCCTTAGAACCCTGCTTGGAATCGTTGGCCTGGAGCCAACCAACAGGTCTCAATTGTCCTGCAGAAGAATCTTTGCAGTTTGGAGCTTCTCACAACTCCCATCGTGGGAAAACACCTATGACCTCGTGATCCAACCCCCTTCAAGAAAGGGCTCAGGGCAGAAAGTCCAACCTGAGCGATCGTCTGATCCTTGCCCTGACTTCAGATGCATGAGATCTCGATTGAGGTCTGTAGATTGTGCCTGCCATATCCTCACCCAGAAACCTAGGCCTAGCTTGGGTTCTCAGACTCCGTCCTCAGACTACTGGCCCACAAGCCCTCCAGTTCGGCAATCCAGAACTACAATGCCGCACTCTGCCTGCCCTACAGAAGTCAACATTGCCCTCAGGGCTACCCCGAAACCGCAAATGAGGATCAACCTGCACGCCATTCGGCTGTACCCCAAACATATAGGCTGACCTGGGCACTATTTCCCCTTCTGACCCAGACTGAGCCTGGACCTCCTGGTCCCACGCAGACAGCTGGCCGCACACTGAGCACATCGGACCCGCCATGGCCTTAGGTCGTCATCTCTTCCCAACTGCGGTTTTCAGGCACCAGAACCTAGACCTTATCTCCAACCACTGCCCGGGGTTGAAAATGATGCAGAAATCAGAACTCTTTCCTCATAGCAAGAAACTTTGTGTTTGGCATGTTGTCCAACGTTCAGTGTAGTTGAAACAAGCGTGGCCCATGAGGCCCAGCCCATGCTTGCGGGCCACATTGGTCACAAACACACATTGTGACCCTCAGCCTGAGCCCAGTCCTCAGGTAAGGCCTCTCAGGGCCTATATGAAGAGACAGCATATTGGGCTTGCCATGCCCCTAGGCCGCAATTTTTAACCATAGTTCGGGTTGTCCCTTCACTCTTCCCCAGGGCTCTGCTTTGGAATTCCTCTTTTGGTGGGACACCTGAGGTAACAAACCTGAAAGGAGTCCTCCCATCCCACAGATTGACGAAAAACAATTGGGATCTGGCCAAATCCACAGAGAGGAAGATTCGTCCATGGCCCATGAGACCTCCCCAACATTCCACGGCCATCGCTGAAACAAAATCCAGAGACAAAAGCCTGAGCAAGCGCCTCAGACTCGCTCATTCTTCATATCCTGAAGAGTTCTTCTCATGGTTTGTAGATCGGGCGTGCCATACCTACGTCCCCAAACTTAAGCTGATTTTGTGTTTTCAGTCTTCTGTCCTCAAAGTCCTGAGCCACACTCCCTCCAGGCTGGGGCCCCTGGAGCCACACATTAGGACTGCCCCCACCCAATCCATGGGAATTCTGCCCATTCCATTGTCAAAAATCGTACAAATTAGGAGAACCCTCCAACGTCCCTGGGGCCATCCCAATAGTGTAGGTCGCCCGGGACAAAAAAGGGCAGTTGATACCGGCTGAGCATCTACCTCCACTCATCTACCTCCACTCATACCAAGAAGATTGAACCAGACAGGACCCGAGGCCATTATCAGATCCATTGCTTTGGTTTACAGGCATGTCTCCTCAAAAGCCTGGATTTCCATACCAGTGGAGGGGATTTCCTGAGGCACCCATCAGAACAAATCTGATATCCACAAGGAAACTTGTGCATGGGAGCTAAGCCAAAGCTTAGGAGAATACTTCAGGGTCCCGGTGCCACCTCCCCATTCCAAGGCCCTCATGGACACAAACACACGTTAGGACCCATCCTCTGGAAAGTGCATTTCAACTCAGCCACCCCGGTTGCTCCCGCAGATCCATTAGATCTAAACTGTCTTGTTGCTAGGAGACAATTGGAAGGCGAGGCGGACTTCCCAGGCATCCATCCTCGAATGGTGCTCTGGAGTCATTCCATATGGGATGTCCTGGAGCTGTCCAACAGGTCTCAATTGTCCCGCAGAAGGAATCCTTGAAGGGGGCATCCCACATCTCCCAACGTGGAAAACCTCCATGGCCTCGAGATTCCGCTCCCTTCATGAAGGGGCCGTCATGCACAGAAACTCCAACCTGAGCCAACGTCGGATCCTCGCCCTGACTTCAGATGCATGAGATATTGGTTCAGATCTGCAGGGGGTACCTGCCGTGCCCTCACCCTGAATCCGAAGTCTAGCTTGTGTTCTCAGACTTCCGTCCTCACTCTCCTGGCCCCGAAGCCCTCAAGTTTGGCAATTCCGGACCGACAATGAAGCACTCTGCCTGCCCTCTAGAAAAAATATATTGCCTAATGAGCAGCCCAGGCAGCTTAAATGAGGATAAACCTACACGGCACTCGAATGTACCCAAATTATATAGTCTAACCTGGGCACTAATGCACTGTCTGACACAACCTGAGCCCGGACCTGCTGACCAACACCCAGACAGCTGACCGCACGCTGAGCACATCAGACCCGCCATGGCCTTAGGTCATCATCTCTTTCCTACCTCAGTTTTCAGGCTTCAGAACCTAGACCTTATCTCCAATCACTGCCCACGGGTGACTGTGATGCAGAAATCAGAACTCTTCCTGACCCATGGCAAGAAACCTTGTGGTTGGCATGTTGTCCAACGTTCAGTGTAGGAGAAACCAGCATTCACCCTGAGGCCCTGCCCATTCTTGCGTGCGACGAGAGCATAAACACGCATTGTGACCTCAGCGTGAGTCCTGTCCTCTAGTAAGTCCTCTCAGTGGCTGGACCATTAGATGTCATAATGGGCTTGACATGTCGCTAGTCCCCAATTTTTAACCAGATTTCTGGTTGTACAGTCGCCCCACCCCAGGGCTCTACTCTGGAATCCCTCATTTGGTGGGACATCTGAGGTTGAAAAACAAAATGAAACAAATCGACAACAACAACAAAAAAACGGACTTCTTCCATCCCCAGAATGACCCCAAACTCTTTGGACGGGTGTGAACCCCCAGAGAGTAAGACTCGTCCATTTCCCATGAAGTCACCCGGCAATTTCACGACCATGAGTGACACGATATCCAGAGACAAAAACTTGAGCAAGAGCCTCACACTCGCCCTTTTTTCATATCCCGAAGTGTTCTCCTCATGGTCTGTAGATCAGTCCTGCCATACCTATGACCCAAAACATAAGCCGAGTTTGTGTTTTCAGACAACTGTCCAAACAGCTCTGGCCTACACACCCTACAGGCTCAGGGCCCTGGAAAAAACCTGAGGACTGTACTTGCCCTCTCCAAGGGAATTGTATGTGCCCATTCCAATGGCCACAACCCTACTAGTAGGATAACCTCCAAAGTCCCTGAGGCCATCCCAAGAGTTGTGGCTTCCCAGGACAAACAGGGGCAATCTGAGCCCATCTGAGCACCTACCTGCACTCAGACCCGTAGACTGATGTCCCCAGAGGTAAAAAGGAACGAACAGACCCCTAGGCACTAATCGGATCCATTGCTTTGGTTTCCAGGCATCTCTCCTCAGAGGCCTGGATTTCAATACCAGCATATGGCTGTTTCTTGACTCAACCATCAGAACAAATCTCATCTACACATGGGAAACATGCACGTTGGAGCTGTGTCAAAGCCTCTGTTTAGGAGAACCCTTCAGGGCCCCAGGGCCACCGCTTCATTCCAAGGTCTCCATAGACACAAAAACATATTAGGACACATCCACAGGAGAGTCCATTTCAACTCAGCCTCCTCGGTTGCCCCCCACATCCAGCAGATCTAACCTGTCTTGTTGCTTGGAGACCATTGGAATGCGAGGTGGGCTACCCAGCCATCCATCCTTAGAACCCTGCTCGGAATCGTTGGCCTGGAGCCAACCAACAGGTCTCAATTGTCCTGCAGAAGAATCTTTGCAGTTTGGAGCTTCTCACAACTCCCATCGTGGGAAAACCCCCATGACCTCGGGATCCAACCCCCTTCAAGAAAGGGCCATCAGGGCAGAAAGTCCAACCTGAGCGATCGTCTGATCCTTGCCCTGACTTCAGATGCACGAGATCTCGATTGAGGTCTGTAGATTGTGCCTGCCATATCCTCACCCAGAAACCTAGGCCTAGCTTGGGTTCTCAGACTCCGTCCTCAGACTACTGGCCCACAAGCCCTCCAGTTTGGCAATCCAGAACTACAATGCCGCACTCTGCCTGCCCTACAGAAGTCAAACATTGCCCTCAGGGCTACCCCGAAACCGCAAATGAGGATCAACCTGCACGCCATTCGGCTGTACCCCAAACATATAGGCTGACCTGGGCACTATTTCCCGTTCTGACCCAGCCTGAGCCTGGACCTACTGGTCCCACCCAGACAGCTGGCCGCACACCTAGCACATCGGACCCGCCATGGCCTTAGGTCGTCATCTCTTCCCAACTGCGGTTTTCAGGCACCAGAACCTAGACCTTATCTCCAAACACTGCCCAGGGTTGAAAGTGATGCAGAAATCAGAACTCTTTCCTCATGGCAAGAAACTTTGTGTTTGGCATGTTGTCCAACGTTCAGTGTAGTTGAAACAAGCGTGGCCCATGAGGCCCAGCCCATGCTTGCGGGCCACATTGGTCACAAACACACATTGTGACCCTCAGCCTGAGCCCAGTCCTCAGGTAAGGCCTCTCAGGGCCTATATGAAGAGACAGCATATTGGGCTTGCCATGCCCCTAGGCCGCAATTTTTAACCATAGTTCGGGTTGTCCCTTCACTCTTCCCCAGGGCTCTGCTTTGGAATTCCTCTTTTGGTGGGACACCTGAGGTAACAAACCTGAAAGGAGTCCTCCCATCCCACAGATTGACGAAAAACAATTGGGATCGGGCCAAATCCACAGAGAGGAAGATTCGTCCATGGCCCATGAGACCTCCCCAACATTCCACGGCCATCGCTGAAACAAAATCCAGAGACAAAAGCCTGAGCAAGCGCCTCAGACTCGCTCATTCTTCATATCCTGAAGAGTTCTTCTCATGGTTTGTAGATCGGGCGTGCCATACCTACGTCCCCAAACTTAAGCTGAGTTTGTGTTTTCAGTCTTCTGTCCTCAAAGTCCTGAGCCACACTCCCTCCAGGCTGGGGCCCCTGGAGCCACACATTAGGACTGCCCCCACCCAATCCATGGGAATTCTGCCCATTCCATTGTCAAAAATCGTACAAATTAGGAGAACCCTCCAAAGTCCCTGGGGCCATCCCAATAGTGTAGGTCGCCCGGGACAAAAAAGGGCAGTTGATACCGGCTGAGCATCTACCTCCACTCATCTACCTCCACTCATACCAAGAAGATTGAACCAGACAGGACCCGAGGCCATTATCAGATCCATTGCTTTGGTTTACAGGCATGTCTCCTCAAAAGCCTGGATTTCAATACCAGCAGAGGGGATTTCCTGAGGCACCCATCAGAACAAATCTCGTCTCCACAAGGAAACTTGTGCATGGGAGCTAAGCCAAAGCTTAGGAGAATACTTCAGGGTCCCGGTGCCACCTCCCCATTCCAAGGCCCTCATGGACACAAACACACGTTAGGACCCATCCTCTGGAAAGTGCATTTCAACTCAGCCACCCCGGTTGCTCCCGCAGATCCATTAGATCTAAACTGTCTTGTTGCTAGGAGACAATTGGAAGGCGAGGCGGACTTCCCAGGCATCCATCCTGGAACGGTGCTCTGGAGTCATTCCGTATGGGATGTCCTGGAGCTGTCCAACAGGTCTCAATTGTCCCGCAGAAGGAATCCTTGAAGGGGGCATCCCACATCTCCCAACGTGGAAAACCTCCATGGCCTCGAGATTCCGCTCCCTTCATGAAGGGGCCGTCATGCACAGAAACTCCAACCTGAGCCAACGTCGGATCCTCGCCCTGACTTCAGATGCATGAAATATTGGTTCAGATCTGCAGGGGGTACCTGCCGTGCCCTCACCCTGAATCCGAAGTCTAGCTTGTGTTCTCAGACTTCCGTCCTCACTCTCCTGGCCCCGAAGCCCTCAAGTTTGGCAATTCCGGACCGACAATGAAGCACTCTGCCTGCCCTCTAGAAAAAATATATTGCCTAATGAGCAGCCCAGGCAGCTTAAATGAGGATAAACCTACACGGCACTCGAATGTACCCAAATTATATAGTCTAACCTGGGCACTAATGCACTGTCTGACACAACCTGAGCCTGGTCCTGCTGACCAACACCCAGACAGCTGACCGCACGCTGAGCACATCAGACCCGCCATGGCCTTAGGTCATCATCTCTTCCCTACCTCAGTTTTCAGGCTTCAGAACCTAGACCTTATCTCCAATCACTGCCCACGGGTGACTGTGATGCAGAAATCAGAACTCTTCCTGACCCATGGCAAGAAACCTTGTGGTTGGCATGTTGTCCAACGTTCAGTGTAGGAGAAACCAGCATTCACCCAGAGGCCCCGCCCATTCTTGAGTGCGACGAGAGCATAAACACGCATTGTGACCTCAGCGTGAGTCCTGTCCTCTAGTAAGTCCTCTCAGTGGCTGGACCATTAGATGTCATAATGGGCTTGACATGTCCCTAGTCCCCAATTTTTAACCAGATTTCTGGTTGTCCAGTCGCCCCACCCAAGGGCTCTACTCTGGAATCCCTCATTTGGTGGGACATCTAGGTTGAAAAACAAAATGAACAAATCGAAAACAACAACAAAAAAACGGACTTCTTCCATCCCCAGAATGACCCCAAACTCTTTGGACGGGACCGAACCCCCAGAGAGTAAGACTCGTCCATTTCCATGATGTCACCCGGCAATTTCACGACCATGAGTGACACGATATCCAGAGACAAAAACTTGAGCAAGAGCCTCACACTCGCCTTTTTTTCATATCCCGAAGTGTTCTCCTCATGGTCTGTAGATCAGTCCTGCCATACCTATGACCCAAAACATTAGCCGAGTTTGTGTTTTCAGACAACTGTCCAAACAGCTCTGGCCTACACCCTACAGGCTCAGGGCCCTGGAGTCAAACCTGAGGACTGTACTTGCCCTCTCCAAGGGAATTGTATGTGCCCATTCCAATGGCCACAACCCTACTAGTAGGATAACCTCCAAAGTCCCTGAGGCCATCCCAATAGTTGTGGCTTCCCAGGACAAACAGGGGCAATCTGAGCCCATCTGAGCACCTACCTGCACTCAGACCCGTAGACTGATGTCCCCAGAGGTAAAAAGGAACGAACAGGCCCCTAGGCACTAATCGGATCCATTGCTTTGGTTTCCAGGCATCTCTCCTCAGAGGCCTGGATTTCAATACCAGCATATGGCTGTTTCTTGACTCACCCATCAGAACAAATCTCATCTACACATGGGAAACATGCACGTTGGAGCTGTGTCAAAGCCTCTGTTTAGGAGAACCCTTCAGGGCCCCAGGGCCACCGCTTCATTCCAAGGTCTCCATAGACACAAAAACATATTAGGACACATCCACAGGAGAGTCCATTTCAACTCAGCCTCCTCGGTTGCCCCCCACATCCAGCAGATCTAACCTGTCTTGTTGCTTGGAGACCATTGGAATGCGAGGTGGGCTACCCAGCCATCCATCCTTAGAACCCTGCTCGGAATCGTTGGCCTGGAGCCAACCAACAGGTCTCAATTGTCCTGCAGAAGAATCTTTGCAGTTTGGAGCTTCTCACAACTCCCATCGTGGGAAAACACCCATGACCTCGTGATCCAACCCCCTTCAAGAAAGGGCCATCAGGGCAGAAAGTCCAACCTGAGCGATCGTCTGATCTTGCCCTGACTTCAGATGCACGAGATCTCGATTGAGGTCTGTAGATTGTGCCTGCCATATCCTCACCCAGAAACCTAGGCCTAGCTTGGGTTCTCAGACTCCGTCCTCAGACTACTGGCCCACAAGCCCTCCAGTTCGGCAATCCAGAACTACAATGCCGCACTCTGCCTGCCCTACAGAAGTCAAACATTGCCCTCAGGGCTACCCCGAAACCGCAAATGAGGATCAACCTGCACGCCATTCGGCTGTACCCCAAACATATAGGCTGACCTGGGCACTATTTCCCCTTCTGACCCAGCCTGAGCCTGGACCTCCTGGTCCCACGCAGACAGCTGGCCGCACACTGAGCACATCGGACCCGCCATGGCCTTAGGTCGTCATCTCTTCCCAACTGCGGTTTTCAGGCACCAGAACCTAGACCTTATCTCCAACCACTGCCCAGGGTTGAAAATGATGCAGAAATCAGAACTCTTTCCTCATGGCAAGAAACTTTGTGTTTGGCATGTTGTCCAACGTTCAGTGTAGTTGAAACAAGCGTGGCCCATGAGGCCCAGCTCATGCTTGCGGGCCACATTGGTCACAAACACACATTGTGACCCTCAGCCTGAGCCCAGTCCTCAGGTAAGGCCTCTCAGGGCCTATATGAAGAGACAGCATATTGGGCTTGCCATGCCCCTAGGCCGCAATTTTTAACCATAGTTCGCGTTGTCCCTTCACTCTTCCCCAGGGCTCTGCTTTGGAATTCCTCTTTTGGTGGGACACCTGAGGTAACAAACCTGAAAGGAGTCCTCCCATCCCACAGATTGACGAAAAACAATTGGGATCGGGCCAAATCCACAGAGAGGAAGATTCGTCCATGGCCCATGAGACCTCCCCAACATTCCACGGCCATCGCTGAAACAAAATCCAGAGACAAAAGCCTAAGCAAGCGCCTCAGACTCGCTCATTCTTCATATCCTGAAGAGTTCTTCTCATGGTTTGTAGATCGGGCGTGCCATACCTACGTCCCCAAACTTAAGCTGAGTTTGTGTTTTCAGTCTTCTGTCCTCAAAGTCCTGAGCCACACTCCCTCCAGGCTGGGGCCCCTGGAGCCACACATTAGGACTGCCCCCACCCAATCCATGGGAATTCTGCCCATTCCATTGTCAAAAATCGTACAAATTAGGAGAACCCTCCAAAGTCCCTGGGGCCATCCCAATAGTGTAGGTCGCCCGGGACAAAAAAGGGCAGTTGATACCGGCTGAGCATCTACCTCCACTCATCTACCTCCACTCATACCAAGAAGATTGAACCAGACAGGACCCGAGGCCATTATCGGATCCATTGCTTTGGTTTACAGGCATGTCTCCTCAAAAGCCTGGATTTCAATACCAGCAGAGGGGATTTCCTGAGGCACCCATCAGAACAAATCTCGTCTCCACAAGGAAACTTGTGCATGGGAGCTAAGCCAAAGCTTAGGAGAATACTTCAGGGTCCCGGTGCCACCTCCCCATTCCAAGGCCCTCATGGACACAAACACACGTTAGGACCCATCCTCTGGAAAGTGCATTTCAACTCAGCCACCCCGGTTGCTCCCGCAGATCCATTAGATCTAAACTGTCTTGTTGCTAGGAGACAATTGGAAGGCGAGGCGGACTTCCCAGGCATCCATCCTCGAACGGTGCTCTGGAGTCATTCCATATGGGATGTCCTGGAGCTGTCCAACAGGTCTCAATAGTCCCGCAGAAGGAATCCTTGAAGGGGGCATCCCACATCTCCCAACGTGGAAAACCTCCATGGCCTCGAGATTCCGCTCCCTTCATGAAGGGGCCGTCATGCACAGAAACTCCAACCTGAGCCAACGTCGGATCCTCGCCCTGACTTCAGATGCATGAAATATTGGTTCAGATCTGCAGGGGGTACCTGCCGTGCCCTCACCCTGAATCCGAAGTCTAGCTTGTGTTCTCAGACTTCCGTCCTCACTCTCCTGGCCCCGAAGCCCTCAAGTTTGGCAATTCCGGACCGACAATGAAGCACTCTGCCTGCCCTCTAGAAAAAATATATTGCCTAATGAGCAGCCCAGGCAGCTTAAATGAGGATAAACCTACACGGCACTCGAATGTACCCAAATTATATAGTCTAACCTGGGCACTAATGCACTGTCTGACACAACCTGAGCCCGGACCTGCTGACCAACACCCAGACAGCTGACCGCACGCTGAGCACATCAGACCCGCCATGGCCTTAGGTCATCATCTCTTCCCTACCTCAGTTTTCAGGCTTCAGAACCTAGACCTTATCTCCAATCACTGCCCACGGGTGACTGTGATGCAGAAATCAGAACTCTTCCTGACCCATGGCAAGAAACCTTGTGGTTGGCATGTTGTCCAACGTTCAGTGTAGGAGAAACCAGCATTCACCCTGAGGCCCTGCCCATTCTTGCGTGCGACGAGAGCATAAACACGCATTGTGACCTCAGCGTGAGTCCTGTCCTCTAGTAAGTCCTCTCAGTGGCTGGATCATTAGATGTCATAATGGGCTTGACATGTCGCTAGTCCCCAATTTTTAACCAGATTTCTGGTTGTACAGTCGCCCCACCCCAGGGCTCTACTCTGGAATCCCTCATTTGGTGCGACATCTGAGGTTGAAAAACAAAATGAAACAAATCGACAACAACAACAAAAAAACGGACTTCTTCCATCCCCAGAATGACCCCAAACTCTTTGGACGGGTGTGAACCCCCAGAGAGTAAGACTCGTCCATTTCCCATGAAGTCACCCGGCAATTTCACGACCATGAGTGACACGATATCCAGAGACAAAAACTTGAGCAAGAGCCTCACACTCGCCCTTTTTTCATATCCCGAAGTGTTCTCCTCATGGTCTGTAGATCAGTCCTGCCATACCTATGACCCAAAACATAAGCCGAGTTTGTGTTTTCAGACAACTGTCCAAACAGCTCTGGCCTACACACCCTACAGGCTCAGGGCCCTGGAGCCAAACCTGAGGACTGTACTTGCCCTCTCCAAGGGAATTGTATGTGCCCATTCCAATGGCCACAACCCTACTAGTATGATAACCTCCAAAGTCCCTGAGGCCATCCCAATAGTTGTGGCTTCCCAGGACAAACAGGGGCAATCTGAGCCCATCTGAGCACCTACCTGCACTCAGACCCGTAGACTGATGTCCCCAGAGGTAAAAAGGAACGAACAACCCCCTAGGCACTAATCGGATCCATTGCTTTGGTTTCCAGGCATCTCTCCTCAGAGGCCTGGATTTCAATACCAGCATATGGCTGTTTCTTGACTCACCCATCAGAACAAATCTCATCTACACATGGGAAACATGCACGTTGGAGCTGTGTCAAAGCCTCTGTTTAGGAGAACCCTTCAGGGCCCCAGGGCCACCGCTTCATTCCAAGGTCTCCATAGACACAAAAACATTTTAGGACACATCCACAGGAGAGTCCATTTCAACTCAGCCTCCTCGGTTGCCCCCCACATCCAGCAGATCTAACCTGTCTTGTTGCTTGGAGACCATTGGAATGCGAGGTGGGCTACCCAGCCATCCATCCTTAGAACCCTGCTCGGAATCGTTGGCCTGGAGCCAACCAACAGGTCTCAATTGTCCTGCAGAAGAATCTTTGCAGTTTGGAGCTTCTCACAACTCCCATCGTGGGAAAACACCCATGACCTCGTGATCCAACCCCCTTCAAGAAAGGGCCATCAGGGCAGAAAGTCCAACCTGAGCGATCGTCTGATCCTTGCCCTGACTTCAGATGCACGAGATCTCGATTGAGGTCTGTAGATTGTGCCTGCCATATCCTCACCCAGAAACCTAGGCCTAGCTTGGGTTCTCAGACTCCGTCCTCAGACTACTGGCCCACAAGCCCTCCAGTTCGGCAATCCAGAACTACAATGCCGCACTCTGCCTGCCCTACAGAAGTCAAACATTGCCCTCAGGGCTACCCCGAAACCGCAAATGAGGATCAACCTGCACGCCATTCGGCTGTACCCCAAACATATAGGCTGACCTGGGCACTATTTCCCCTTCTGACACAGCCTGAGCCTGGACCTCCTGGTCCCACCCAGAAAGCTGGCCGCACACTGAGCACATCGGACCCGCCATGGCCTTAGGTCGTCATCTCTTCCCAACTGCGGTTTTCAGGCACCAGAACCTAGACCTTATCTCCAACCACTGCCCAGGGTTGAAAATGATGCAGAAATCAGAACTCTTTCCCCATGGCAAGAAACCTTGTGTTTGGCATGTTGTCCAACGTTCAGTGTAGTTGAAACAAGCGTGGCCCATGAGGCCCAGCCCATGCTTGTGGGCCACATTGGTCACAAACACACATTGTGACCCTCAGCCTGAGCCCAGTCCTCAGGTAAGGCCTCTCAGGGCCTATATGAAGAGACAGCATATTGGGCTTGCCATGCCCCTAGGCCCCAATTTTTCACCATAGTTCGGGTTGTCCCTTCACTCTTCCCCAGGGCTCTGCTTTGGAATTGCTCTTTTGGTGGGACACCTGAGGTAACAAACCTGAAAGGAGTCCTCCCATCCCACAGATTGACGAAAAACAATTGGGATCTGGCCAAATCCACAGAGAGGAAGATTCGTCCATGGCCCATGAGACCTCCCCAACATTCCACGGCCATCGCTGAAACAAAATCCAGAGACAAAAGCTTGAGCAAGCGCCTCAGACTCGCTCATTCTTCATATCCTGAAGAGTTCTTCTCATGGTTTGTAGATCGGGCGTGCCATACCTACGTCCCCAAACTTAAGCTGAGTTTGTGTTTTCAGTCTTCTGTCCTCAAAGTCCTGAGCCACACTCCCTCCAGGCTGGGGCCCCTGGAGCCACACATTAGGACTGCCCCCACCCAATCCATGGGAATTCTGCCCATTCCATTGTCAAAAATCGTACAAATTAGGAGAACCCTCCAAAGTCCCTGGGGCCATCCCAATAGTGTAGGTCGCCCGGGACAAAAAAGGGCAGTTGATACCGGCTGAGCATCTACCTCCACTCATCTACCTCCACTCATACCAAGAAGATTGAACCAGACAGGACCCGAGGCCATTATCGGATCCATTGCTTTGGTTTACAGGCATGTCTCCTCAAAAGCCTGGATTTCAATACCAGCAGAGGGGATTTCCTGAGGCACCCATCAGAAAAATCTCGTCTCCACAAGGAAACTTGTGCATGGGAGCTAAGCCAAAGCTTAGGAGAATACTTCAGGGTCCCGGTGCCACCTCCCCATTCCAAGGCCCTCATGGACACAAACACACGTTAGGACCCATCCTCTGGAAAGTGCATTTCAACTCAGCCACCCCGGTTGCTCCCGCAGATCCATTAGATCTAAACTGTCTTGTTGCTAGGAGACAATTGGAAGGCGAGGCGGACTTCCCAGGCATCCATCCTCGAACGGTGCTCTGGAGTCATTCCATATGGGATGTCCTGGAGCTGTCCAACAGGTCTCAATTGTCCCGCAGAAGGAATCCTTGAAGGGGGCATCCCACATCTCCCAACGTGGAAAACCTCCATGGCCTCGAGATTCCGCTCCCTTCATGAAGGGGCCGTCATGCACAGAAACTCCAACCTGAGCCAACGTCGGATCCTCGCCCTGACTTCAGATGCATGAGATATTGGTTCAGATCTGCAGGGGGTACCTGCCGTGCCCTCACCCTGAATCCGAAGTCTAGCTTGTGTTCTCAGACTTCCGTCCTCACTCTCCTGGCCCCGAAGCCCTCAAGTTTGGCAATTCCGGACCGACAATGAAGCACTCTGCCTGCCCTCTAGAAAAAATATATTGCCTAATGAGCAGCCCAGGCAGCTTAAATGAGGATAAACCTACACGGCACTCGAATGTACCCAAATTATATAGTCTAACCTGGGCACTAATGCATTGTCTGACACAACCTGAGCCCGGACCTGCTGACCAACACCCAGACAGCTGACCGCACGCTGAGCACATCAGACCCGCCATGGCCTTAGGTCATCATCTGTTCCCTACCTCAGTTTTCAGGCTTCAGAACCTAGACCTTATCTCCAATCACTGCCCACGGGTGACTGTGATGCAGAAATCAGAACTCTTCCTGACCCATGGCAAGAAACCTTGTGGTTGGCATGTTGTCCAACGTTCAGTGTAGGAGAAAACAGCATTCACCCTGAGGCCCCGCCCATTCTTGAGCGCGACGACAGCATAAACACGCATTGTGACCTCAGCGTGAGTCCTGTCCTCTAGTAAGTCCTCTCAGTGGCTGGACCATTAGATGTCATAATGGGCTTGACATGTCCCTAGGCCCCAATTTTTAACCAGATTTCTGGTTGTCCAGTCGCCCCACCCCAGGGCTCTACTCTGGAATCCCTCATTTGGTGGGACATCTAGGTTGAAAAACAAAATGAAACAAATCGACAACAACAACAAAAAAACGGACTTCTTCCATCCCCAGAATGACCCCAAACTCTTTGGAAGGGACCGAACCCCCAGAGAGTAAGACTCGTCCATTTCCCATGAAGTCACCCGGCAATTTCACGACCATGAGTGACACGATATCCAGAGACAAAAACTTAAGCAAGAGCCTCACACTCGCCCTTTTTTCATATCGAGAAGTGTTCTCCTCATGGTCTGTAGATCAGTCCTGCCATACCTATGACCCAAAATATAAGCCGAGCTTGTGTTTTCAAACAACTGTCCAAACAGCTCTGGCCTACACACCCTACAGGCTCAGGGCCCTGGAACCAAACCTGAGGACTGTACTTGCCCTCTCCAAGGGAATTGTATGTGCCCATTCCAATGGCCACAACCCTACTAGTAGGATAACCTCCAAAGTCCCTGAGGCCATCCCAATAGTTGTGGCTTCCCAAAACAAACAGGGGCAATCTGAGCCCATCTGAGCACCTACCTGCACTCAGTCCCGTAGACTGATGTCCCCAGAAGTAAAAAGGAACGAACAGGCCCCTAGGCACTAATCGGATCCATTGCTTTGGTTTCCAGGCATCTCTCCTCAGAGGCCTGGATTTCAATACCAGCATATGGCTGTTTCTTGACTCACCCATCAGAACAAATCTCATCTACACATGGGAAACATGCACGTTGGAGCTGTGTCAAAGTCTCTGTTTAGGAGAACCCTTCAGGGCCCCAGGGCCACCGCTTCATTCCAAGGTCTCCATAGACACAAAAACATATTAGGACACATCCCCAGGAGAGTCCATTTAAACTCAGCCTCCTCGGTTGCCCCCCACATCCAGCATTTCTAACCTGTCTTGTTGCTTGGAGACCATTGGAATGCGAGGTGGGCTACCCAGCCATCCATCCTTAGAACCCTGCTCGGAATCGTTGGCCTGGAGCCAACCAACAGGTCTCAATTGTCCTGCAGAACAATCTTTGCAGTTTGGAGCTTCTCACAACTCCCATCGTGGGAAAACCCCCATGACCTCGTGATCCAACCCCCTTCAAGAAAGGGCCATCAGGGCAGAAAGTCCAACCTGAGCGACCGTCTGATCCTTGCCCTGACTTCAGATGCACGAGATCTCGATTGAGGTCTGTAGATTGTGCCTGCCATATCCTCACCCAGAAACCTAGGCCTAGCTTGGGTTCTCAGACTCCGTCCTCAGACTACTGGCCCACAAGCCCTCCAGTTCGGCAATCCAGAACTACAATGCCGCACTCTGCCTGCCCTACAGAAGTCAAACATTGCCCTCAGGGCTACCCCGAAACCGCAAATGAGGATCAACCTGCACGCCATTCGGCTGTACCCCAAACATATAGGCTGACCTGGGCACTATTTCCCCTTCTGACACAGCCTGAGCCTGGACCTCCTGGTCCCACCCAGAAAGCTGGCCGCACACTGAGCACATCGGACCCGCCATGGCCTTAGGTCGTCATCTCTTCCCAACTGCGGTTTTCAGGCACCAGAACCTAGACCTTATCTCCAACCACTGCCCAGGGTTGAAAATGATGCAGAAATCAGAACTCTTTCCCCATGGCAAGAAACCTTGTGTTTGGCATGTTGTCCAACGTTCAGTGTAGTTGAAACAAGCGTGGCCCATGAGGCCCAGCCCATGCTTGCGGGCCACATTGGTCACAAACACACATTGTGACCCTCAGCCTGAGCCCAGTTCTCAGGTAAGGCCTCTCAGGGCCTATATGAAGAGACAGCATATTGGGCTTGCCATGCCCCTAGGCCCCAATTTTTAACCATAGTTCGGGTGGTTCCTTCACTCTTCCCCATGGCTCTGCTTTGGAATTCCTCTTTTGGTGGGACACCTGAGGTAACAAACCTGAAAGGAGTCCTCCCATCCCACAGATTGACGAAAAACAATTGGGATCGGGCCAAATCCACAGAGAGGAAGATTCGTCCATGGCCCATGAGACCTCCCCAACATTCCACGGCCATCGCTGAAACAAAATCCAGAGACAAAAGCCTGAGCAAGCGCCTCAGACTCGCTCATTCTTCATATCCTGAAGAGTTCTTCTCATGGTTTGTAGATCGGGCGTGCCATACCTACGTCCCCAAACTTAAGCTGAGTTTGTGTTTTCAGTCTTCTGTCCTCAATGTCCTGAGCCACACTCCCTACAGGCTGGGGCCCCTGGAGCCACACATTAGGACTGCCCCCACCCAAACCATGGGAATTCTGCCCATTCCATTGTCAAAAATCGTACAAATTAGGAGAACCCTCCAAAGTCCCTGGGGCCATCCCAATAGTGTAGGTCGCCCGGGACAAAAAAGGGCAGTTGATACCGGCTGAGCATCTACCTCCACTCATCTACCTCCACTCATACCAAGAAGATTGAACCAGACAGGACCCGAGGCCATTATCGGATCCATTGCTGTGGTTTACAGGCATGTCTCCTCAAAAGCCTGGATTCCAATACCAGCAGAGGGGATTTCCTGAGGCACCCATCAGAACAAATCTCGTCTCCACAAGGAAACTTGTGCATGGGAGCTAAGCCAAAGCTTAGGAGAATACTTCAGGGTCCCGGTGCCACCTCCCCATTCCAAGGCCCTCATGGACACAAACACACGTTAGGACCCATCCTCTGGAAAGTGCATTTCAACTCAGCCACCCCGGTTGCTCCCGCAGATCCATTAGATCTAAACTGTCTTGTTGCTAGGAGACAATTGGAAGGCGAGGCGGACTTCCCAGGCATCCATCCTCTAACGGTGCTCTGGAGTCATTCCATATGGGATGTCCTGGAGCTGTCCAACAGGTCTCAATTGTCCCGCAGAAGGAATCCTTGAAGGGGGCATCCCACATCTCCCAACGTGGAAAACCTCCATGGCCTCGAGATTCCGCTCCCTTCATGAAGGGGCCGTCATGCACAGAAACTCCAACCTGAGCCAACGTCGGATCCTCGCCCTGACTTCAGATGCATGAGATATTGGTTCAGATCTGCAGGGGGTACCTGCCGTGCCCTCACCCTGAATCCGAAGTCTAGCTTGTGTTCTCAGACTTCCGTCCTCACTCTCCTGGCCCCGAAGCCCTCAAGTTTGGCAATTCCGGACCGACAATGAAGCACTCTGCCTGCCCTCTAGAAAAAATATATTGCCTAATGAGCAGCCCAGGCAGCTTAAATGAGGATAAACCTACACGGCACTCGAATGTACCCAAATTATATAGTCTAACCTGGGCACTAATGCACTGTCTGACACAACCTGAGCCCGGACCTGCTGACCAACACCCAGACAGCTGACCGCACGCTGAGCACATCAGACCCGCCATGGCCTTAGGTCATCATCTCTTCCCTACCTCAGTTTTCAGGCTTCAGAACCTAGAACTTATCTCCAATCACTGCCCACGGGTGACTGTGATGCAGAAATCAGAACTCTTCCTGACCCATGGCAAGAAACCTTGTGGTTGGCATGTTGTCCAACGTTCAGTGTAGGTGAAACCAGCATTCACCCTGAGGCCCCGCCCATTCTTGAGTGCGACGAGAGCATAAACACGCATTGTGACCTCAGCGTGAGTCCTGTTCTCTAGTAAGTCCTCTCAGTGGCTGGACCATTAGATGTCATAATGGGCTTGACATGTCCCTAGTCCCCAATTTTTAACCAGATTTCTGGTTGTCCAGTCGCCCCACCCCAGGGCTCTACTCTGGAATCCCTCATTTGGTGGGACATCTAGGTTGAAAAACAAAATGAAACAAATCGACAACAACAACAAAAAAACGTACTTCTTCCATCCCCAGAATGACCCCAAACTCTTTGGACGGGACCGAACCCCCAGAGAGTAACCTCGTCCATTTCCATGATGTCACCCGGCAATTTCACGACCATGAGTGACACGATATCCAGAGACAAAAACTTGAGCAAGAGCCTCACACTCGCCCTTTTTTCATATCCCGAAGTGTTCTCCTCATGGTCTGTAGATCAGTCCTGCCATACCTATGACCCAAAACATAAGCCGAGTTTGTGTTTTCAGACAACTGTCCAAACAGCTCTGGCCTACACACCCTACAGGCTCAGTGCCCTGGAACCAAACCTGAGGACTGTACTTGCCCTCTCCAAGGGAATTGTATGTGCCCATTCCAATGGCCACAACCCTACTAGTAGGATAACCTCCAAAGTCCCTGAGGCCATCCCAATAATTGTGGCTTCCCAAAACAAACAGGGGCAATCTGAGCCCATCTGAGCACCTACCTGCACTCAGACCCGTAGACTGATGTCCCCAGAGGTAAAAAGGAACGAACAGGCCCCTAGGCACTAATCGGATCCATTGCTTTGGTTTCCAGGCATCTCTCCTCAGAGGCCTGGATTTCAATACCAGCATATGGCTGTTTCTTGACTCACCCATCAGAACAAATCTCATCTACACATGGGAAACCTGCACGTTGGAGCTGTGTCAAAGCCTCTGTTTAGGAGAACCCTTCAGGGCCCCAGGGCCACCGCTTCATTCCAAGGTCTCCATAGACACAAAAACATATTAGGACACATCCCCAGGAGGGTCCATTTCAACTCAGCCTCCTCGGTTGCGCCCCACATCCAGCAGATCTAACTTGTCTTGTTGCTTGGAGACAATTGGAATGCGAGGTGGGCTACCCAGCCATCCATCCTTAGAACCCTGCTCGGAATCGTTGGCCTGGAGCCAACCAACAGGTCTCAATTGTCCTGCAGAAGAATCTTTGCAGTTTGGAGCTTCTCACAACTCCAATCGTGGGTAAACCCCCATGTCCTCGTGATCCAACCCCCTTCAAGAAAGGGCCATCAGGGCAGAATGTCCAACCTGAGCGATCGTTTTATCCTTGCCCTGACTTCAGATGCACGAGATCTCTATTGAGGTCTGTAGATTGTGCCTGCCATATCCTCACCCAGAAACCTAGGCTTAGCTTGGGTTCTCAGACTCCGTCCTCAGACTACTGGCCCACAGGCCCTCCAGTTTGGCAATCCAGAACTACAATGCCGCACTCTGCCTGCCCTACAGAAGTAAAATATTGCCCTCAGGGCTACCCCGAATCCCCAAATGAGGATCAACCTGCACGCCATTCGGCTGTACCCCAAACATATAGGCTGACCTGGGCACTATTTCCCCTTCTGACCCAGCCTGAGCCTGGAACTCCTGGTCCCACCCAGACAGCTGGCCGCACACTGAGCACATCGGACCACCCATGGCCTTAGGTCGTCATCTCTTCCCAACTGCGGTTTTCAGGCTCCAGAACCTAGACCTTATCTCCAACCACTGCCCAGGTTTGAAAATGAGGCTGAAATCAGAACTCTTTCCCGATGGCAAGAAACCATGTGGTTGGCATGTTGTCCAATGTTCAGTGTAGTTGAAACAAGCGTGGCCCATGAGGCCCAGCCCATGCTTGCAGGCCACATTGGTCACAAACACACATTGTGACCCTCAGCCTGAGCCCAGTCCTCAGGTAAGGCCTCTCAGGGCCTATATGAAGAGACAGCATATTGGGCTTTCCATGCCCCTAAGCCCCAATTTTTAACCATAGTTCGGGGTGTCCCTTCACTCTTCCCCAGGGCTCTGCTTTGGAATTCCGCTTTTGGTGGGACACCTGAGGTAACAAACCTGAAAGGAGTCCTCCGATCCCACAGATTGACGAAAAACAATTGGGATCTGGCCAAATCCTCAGAGAGGAAGATTCGTCCATGGCCCATGAGACCTCCCCAACATTCCACGGCCATCGCAGAAACAAAATCCAGAGAAAAAAGCCTGAGCAAGCACCTCAGACTCGCTCATTCTTCATATCCTGAAAAGTTCTTCTCATGGTTTGTAGATCGGGCGTGCCATACCTACGTCCCCAAACTTAAGCTGAGTTTGTGTTTTCAGTCTTCTGTCCTCAAAGTCCTGGGCCACACTCCCTCCAGGCTGGGCCCCCTGGAGCCACACATTAGGACTGCCCCCACCCAATCCATGGCAATTCTTCCCATTCCATTGTCAAAAATCGTACAAATTAGGAGAACCCTCCAAAGTCCCTGAGGCCATCCCATTAGTGTAGGTCACCCGGGACAAAAAATGGGCGGTTGATACCGGCTGAGCATCTACCTCCACTCATCTACCTCCACTCATACCAAGGAGATTGAACCAGACAGGACCCGAGGCCATTATCGAATCCATTGCTTTGGTTTACAGGCATGTCTCCTCAAAAGCCTGGATTCCAATACCAGCAGAGGGGATTTCCTGAGGCACTCATCAGAACAAATCTCGTCTCCACAAGGAAACTTGTGCATGGTAGCTAAGCCAAAGCTTAGGAGAATACTTCAGGGTCCCGGTGCCACCTCCCCATTCCAAGGCCCTCATGGACACAAATACACGTTAGGACCCATCCTCTGGAAAGTGCATTTCAAATCAGCCACCCCGGTTGCTCCCGCAGATCCATTAGATCTAAACTGTCTTGTTGCTAGGAGACAATTGGAAGGCGAGGCGGACTTCCCAGGCATCCATCCTCGAAAGGTGCTCTGGAGTCATTCCATATGGGATGTCCTGGAGCTGTCCAACAGGTCTCAATTGTCCCACAGAAGGAATCCTTGAAGGGGGCATCGAACATCTCCCAACGTGGAAAACCTACATGGCCTCGAGTTCCGCTCCCTTCATGAAGGGGCCGTCAGGCACAGAAACTCCAACCTGAGCCAACGTCGAATCCTCGCCCTGACTTCAGATGCATGAGATATTGGTTCAGATCTGCAGGGGGTACCTGTCGTGCCCTCACCCTGAATCCGAAGTCTAGCTTGTGTTCTCAGACTTCCGTCCTCACTCTCCTGGCCCCGAAGCCCTCAAGTTTGGCAATTCCGGACCGACAATGAAGCACTCTGCCTGTCCACTAGAAAAAATATATTGCCTAATGAGCAGCCCAGGCAGCTTAAATGAGGATAAGCCTACACGGCACTCGAATGTACCCAAATTATATAGTCTAACCTGGGCACTAATGCACTGTCTGACACAACCTGAGCCCGGACCTGTTGACCAACACCCAGACAGCTGACCGCACGCTGAGCACATCAGACCCGCCATGGCCTTAGGTCATCATCTCTTCCCTACCTCAGTTTTCAGGCTTCAGAACCTAAACCTTATCTCCAATCACTGCCTACGGGTGACTGTGATGCAGAAATCAGAACTCTTCCTGACCCATGGCAAGAAACCTTGTGGTTGGCATGTTGTCCAACGTTCAGTGTAGGAGAAGCCAGCATTCACCCTGAGGCCCCGCCCATTCTTGAGTGCGACGACAGCATAAACACGCATTGTGACCTCAGCGTGTGTCCTGTCCTCTAGTAAGTCCTCTCAGTGGCTGAACCATTAGATGTCATAATGGGCTTGACATGTCCCTAGTCCCCAATTTTTAACCAGATTTCTGGTTGTCCAGTCGCCCCAACCCAGGGCTCTACTCTGGAATTCCTCATTTGGTGGGACATCTGAGGTTGAAAAACAAAATGAAACAAATCGACAACAACAACAAAAAAACGGACTTCTTCCATCCCCAGAATGACCCCAAATTCTTTGGACGGGACCGAACCCCCAGAGAGTAAGACTCGTCCATTTCCCATGAAGTCACCCGGCAATTTCACGACCATGAGTGACACGATATCCAGAGACAAAAACTTGAGCAAGAGCCTCACACTCGCCCTTTTTTCATATCCCGAAGTGTTCTCCTCATGGTCTGTAGATCAGTCCTGCCATACCTATGACCCAAAACATAAGCCGAGTTTGTGTTTTCAGACAACTGTCCAAACAGCTCTGGCCTACACACCCTACAGGCTCAAGGCCCTGGAGCCAAACCTGAGGACTGTACTTGCCCTCTCCAAGGGAATTGTATGTGCCCATTCCAATGGCCACAACCCTACTAGTAGGATAACCTCCAAAGTCCCTGAGGACATCCCAATATTTGTGGCTTCCCAGGACAAACAGGGGCAATCTGAGCACATCTCAGCACCTACCTGCACTCAGACCCGTAGACTGATGTCCCCAGAGGTAAAAAGGAACGAACAGGCCCCTAGGCACTAATCGGATCCATTGCTTTGGTTTCCAGGCATCTCTCCTCAGAGGCCTGGATTTCAATACCAGCATATGGCTGTTTCTTGACTCACCCATCAGAACAAATCTCATCTACACATGGGAAACGTGCACGTTGGAGCTGTGTCAAAGCCTCTGTTTAGGAGAACCCTTCAGGGTCCCAGGGCCACCGCTTCATTCCAAGGTCTCCATAGACACAAAAACATATTAGGACACATCCACAGGAGAGTCCATTTCAACTCAGCCTCCTCGGTTGCCCCCCACATCCAGCAGATCTAACCTGTCTTGTTGCTTGGAGACCATTGGAATGCGAGGTGGGCTACCCAGCCATCCATCCTTAGAACCCTGCTCGGAATCGTTGGCCTGGAGCCAACCAACAGGTCTCAATTGTCCTGCAGAAGAATCTTTGCAGTTTGGAGCTTCTCACAACTCCCATCGTGGGAAAACACCCATGACCTCGTGATCCAACCCCCTTCAAGAAAGGGCCATCAGGGCAGAAAGTCCAACCTGAGCGATCGTCTGATCCTTGCCCTGACTTCAGATGCACGAGATCTCTATTGAGGTCTGTAGATTGTGCCTGCCATATCCTCACCCAGAAACCTAGGCCTAGCTTGGGTTCTCAGACTCCGTCCTCAGACTACTGGCCCACAAGCCCTCCAGTTGGGCAATCCAGAACTACAATGCCGCACTCTGCCTGCCCTACAGAAGTGAAATATTGCCCTCAGGGCTACCCCGAATTCCCAAATGAGGATCAACCTGCACGCCATTCGGCTGTACCCCAAACATATAGGCTGACCTGGGCACTATTTCCCCTTCTGACCCAGCCTGAGCCTGGACCTCCTGGTCCCACCCAGACAGCTGGCCGCACACTGAGCACATCGGACCCGCCATGGCCTTAGGTCGTCATCTCTTCCCAACTGCGGTTTTCAGGCTCCAGAACCTAGACCTTATCTCCAACCACTGCCCAGGGTTGAAAATGATGCAGAAATCAGAACTCTTTCCCCATGGCAAGAAAACTTGTGTTTGGCATGTTGTCCAACGTTCAGTGTAGTTGAAACAAGCGTGGCCCATGAGGCCCAGCCCATGCTTGCGGGCCACATTGGTCACAAACACACATTGTGACCCTCAGCCTGAGCCCAGTCCTCAGGTCAGGCCTCTCAGGGCCTATATGAAGAGACAGCATATTGGGCTTGCCATGCCCCTAGGCCGCAATTTTTAACCATAGTTCGGTTTGTTCCTTCACTCTTCCCCAGGGCTCTGCTTTGGAATTCCTCTTTTGGTGGGACACCTGAGGTAACAAACCTGAAAGGAGTCCTCCCATCCCACAGATTGACGAAAAACAATTGGGATCGGGCCAAATCCACAGAGAGGAAGATTCGTCCATGGCCCATGAGACCTCCCCAACATTCCACGGCCATCGCTGAAACAAAATCCAGAGACAAAAGCCTGAGCAAGCGCCTCAGAATCGCTTATTCTTCATATCCGGAAGAGTTCTTCTCATGGTTTGTAGATCGGGCGTGCCATACCTACGTCCCCAAACTTAAGCTGAGTTTGTGTTTTCAGTCTTCTGTCCTCAAAGTCCTGAGCCACACTCCCTCCAGGCTGGGGCCCCTGGAGCCACACATTAGGACTGCCCCCACCCAATCCATGGGAATTCTGCCCATTCCATTGTCAAAAATCGTACAAATTAGGAGAACCCTCCAAAGTCCCTGGGGCCATCCCAATAGTGTAGGTCGCCCGGGACAAAAAAGGGCAGTTGATACCGGCTGAGCATCTACCTCCACTCATCTACCTCCACTCATACCAAGAAGATTGAACCAGACAGGACCCGAGGCCATTATCGGATCCATTGCTTTGGTTTACAGGCATGTCTCCTCAAAAGCCTGGATTTCAATACCAGCAGAGGGGATTTCCTGAGGCACCCATCAGAACAAATCTCATATCCACAAGGAAACTTGTGCATGGGAGCTAAGCCAAAGCTTAGGAGAATACTTCAGGGTCCCGGTGCCACCTCCCCATTCCAAGGCCCTCATGGACACAAATACACGTTAGGAACCATCCTCTGGAAAGTGCATTTCAACTCAGCCACCCCGGTTGCTCCCGCAGATCCTTTAGATCTAAACTGTCTTGTTGCTAGGAGACAATTGGAAGGCGAGGCGGACTTCAAGGGCATCCATCCTCGAACGCTGCTCTGGAGTCATTCCATATGGGATGTCCTGGAGCTGTCCAACAGGTCTCAATTGTCCCGCAAAAGGAATCCTAGAAGGGGGCATCCCAAATCTCCCAACGTGGAAAACCTCCATGGCCTCGAGATTCCGCTCCCTTCATGAAGGGGCCGTCATGCACAGAAACTCCAACCTGAGCCAACGTCGGATCCTCGCCCTGACTTCAGATGCATGAGATATTGGTTCAGATCTGCAGGGGGTACCTGCCGTGCCCTCACCCTGAATCCGAAGTCTAGCTTGTGTTCTCAGACTTCCGTCCTCACTCTCCTGGCCCCGAAGCCCTCAAGTTTGGCTATTCCGGACCGACAATGAAGCACTCTGCCTGCCCTCTAGAAAAAATATATTGCCTAATGAGCAGCCCAGGCAGCTTAAATGAGGATAAACCTACACGGCACTCGAATGTACCCAAATTATATAGTCTAACCTGGGCACTAATGCACTGTCTGACACAACCTGAGCCCGGACCTGCTGACCAACACCCAGACAGCTGACCGCACGCGGAGCACATCAGACCCGCCATGGCCTTAGGTCATCATCTCTTCCCTACCTCAGTTTTCAGGCTTCAGAACCTAGACCTTATCTCCAATCACTGCCCACGGGTGACTGTGATGCAGAAATCAGAACTCTTCCTGACCCATGGCAAGAAACCTTGTGGTTGGCATGTTGTCCAACGTTCAGTGTAGGAGAAACCAGCATTCACCCTGAGGCCCCGCCCATTCCTGAGTGCGACGAGAGCATAAACACGGATTGTGACCTCAGCGTGAGTCCTGTCCTCTAGTAAGTCCTCTCAGTGGCTGGACCATTAGTTGTCATAATGGGCTTGACATGTCCCTAGTCCCCAATTTTTAACCAGATTTCTGGTTGTCCAGTCGCCCCACCCCAGGGCTCTACTCTGGAATCCCTCATTTGGTGGGACATCTGAGGTTGAAAAACAAAATGAAACAAATCGACAACAACAACAAAAAAACGGACTTCTTCCATCCCCAGAATGACCCCAAACTCTTTGGACGGGACCGAACCCCCAGAGAGTAAGACTCATCCATTTCCCATGATGTCACCCGGCAATTTCACGACCATGAGTGACACGATATCCAGAGACAAAAACTTGAGCAAGAGCCTCACACTCGCCCTTTTTTCATATCCCGAAGTGTTCTCCTCATGGTCTGTAGATCAGTCCTGCCATACCAATGACCCAAAACATAAGCCGAGTTTGTGTTTTCAGACAACTGTCCAAACAGCTCTGGCCTACACCCTACAGGCTCAGGGCCCTGGAGTCAAACCTGAGGACTGTACTTGCCCTCTCCAAGGGTATTGTATGTGCCCATTCCAATGGCCACAACCCTACTAGTAGGATAACCTCCAAAGTCCCTGAGGCCATCCCAATAGTTGTGGCTTCCCAGGACAAACAGGGGCAATCTGAGCCCATCTGAGCACCTACCTGCACTCAGACCCGTAGACTGATGTCCCCAGAGGTAAAAAGGAACGAACAGGCCCCTAGGCACTAATCGGATCCATTGCTTTGGTTTCCAGGCATCTCTCCTCAGAGGCCTGGATTTTAATACCAGCATATGGCTGTGTCTTGACTCACCCATCAGAACAAATCTCATCTACACATGGGAAACATGCACGTTGGAGCTGTGTCAAAGCCTCTGTTTAGGAGAACCCTTCAGGGCCCCAGGGCCACCGCTTCATTCCAAGGTCTCCATAGACACAAAAACATATTAGGACACATCCACAGGAGAGTCCATTTCAACTCAGCCTCCTCGGTTGCCCCCAACATCCAGGAGATCTAACCTGTCTTGTTGCTTGGAGACCATTGGAATGCGAGGTGGGCTACCCAGCCATCCATCCTTAGAACCCTGCTCAGAATCGTTGGCCTGGAGCCAACCAAAAGGTCTCAATTGTCCTGCAGAAGAGTCTTTGCAGTTAGGAGCTTCTCACAACTCCCATCGTGGGAAAACCCCCATGTCCTCGTGATCCAAACCCCTTCAAGAAAGGGCCATCAGGGCAGAAAGTCCAACCTGAGTGATCGTCTGATCCTTACCCTGACTTCAGATGCATGAGATCTCGATTGAGGTCTGTAGATTGTGCCTGCCATATCCTCACCCAGAAACCTAGGCCTAGCTTGGGTTCTCAGACTCCGTCCTCAGACTACTGGCCCACAAGCCCTCCAGTTTGGCAATCCAGAACTACAATGCCGCACTCTGCCAGCCCTACAGAAGTCAAACATTGCCCTCAGGGCTACCCCGAAACCGCAAATGGTGTTCAACCTGCACGCCATTCGGCTGTACCCCAAACATATAGGCTGACCTGGGCACTATTTCCCCTTCTGACACAGCCTGAGCCTGGACCTCCTGGTCCCACTCAGACAGCTGGCCGCACACTGAGCACATCGGACCCGCCATGGCCTTAGGTCGTCATCTCTTCCCAACTGCGGTTTTCAGGCTCCAGAACCTAGACCTTATCTCCAACCACTGCCCAGGGTTGAAAATGATGCTGAAATCAGAACTCTTTCCCCATGGCAAGAAACCTTGGGGTTGGCATGTTGTCCAACGTTCAGTGTAGTTGAAACAAGCGTGGCCCAAGAGGCCCAGCCCATGCTTGCGGGCAACATTGGACACAAACACACATTGTGACCCTCAGCCTGAGCCCAGTTTTCAGGTAAGGCCACTCAGGGCCTATATGAAGAGACAGCATATTGGGCTTGCCATGCCCCTAGGCCCCAATTTTTAACCATAGTTCGGGTTGTCCCTTCACTCTTCCCCAGGGCTCTGCTTTGGAATTCCTCTTTTGTTGGGACACCTGAGGTAACAAAACTGAAAGGAGTCCTCCCATCCCACAGATTGACAAAAAACAATTGGGATCGCCCCAAATCCACAGAGAGGAAGATTCGTCCATGGCCCATGAGACCTCCCCAACATTCCACGGCCATCGCTGAAACAAAAGTCAGAGACAAAAGCCTGAGCAAGCGCCACAGACTCGCTCATTCTTCATATCCTGAAGAGTTCTTCTCATGGTTTGTAGATCGGGCGTGCCATTCCTACGTCCCCAAACTTAAGCTGAGTTTGTGTTTTCAGTCTTCTGTCCTCAAAGTCCTGGGCCACACTCCCTCCAGGCTGGGGCCCCTGGAGCCACACATTAGGACTGCCCCCACCCAATCCATGGGAATTCTGCCCATTCCATTGTCAAAAATCGTACAAATTAGGAGAACCCTCCAAAGTCCCTGAGGCCATCCCAATAGTGTAGGTCGCCCGGGACAAAAAAGGGCGGTTGATACCGGCTGAGCATCTACCTCCACTCATCTACCTCCACTCATACCAAGAAGATTGAACCAGACAGGACCCGAGGCCATTATCGGATCCATTGCTTTGGTTTACAGGCATGTCTCCTCAAAAGCCTGGATTCCAATACCAGCAGAGGGGATTTCCTGAGGCACCCATCAGAACAAATCTCGTCTCCACAAGGAAACTTGTGCATGGGAGCTATGCCAAAGCTTAGGAGAATACTTCAGGGTCCCGGTGCCACCTCCCCATTCCAAGGCCCTCATGGACACAAACACACGTTAGGACCCATCCTCTGGAAAGTGCATTTCAACTCAGGCACCCCGGTTGCTCCCGCAGATCCATTAGATCTAAACTGTCTTGTTGCTAGGAGACAATTGAAAGGTGAGGCGGACTTCCCAGGCATCCATCCTCGAACGGTGCTCTGGAGTCATTCCATATGGGATGTCCTGGAGCTGTCCAACAGGTCTCAATTGTCCCGCAGAAGGAATCCTTGAAGGGGGCATCCCACATCTCCCAACGTGGAAAACCTCCATGGCCTCGAGATTCCGCTCCCTTCATGAAGGGGCCGTCATGCACAGAAACTCCAACCTGAGCCAACGTCGGATCCTCGCCCTGACTTCAGATGCATGAGATATTGGTTCAGATCTGCAGGGGGTACCTGCCGTGCCCTCACCCTGAATCCAAAGTCTAGCTTGTGTTCTCAGACTTCCGTCCTCACTCTCCTGGCCCCGAAGCCCTCAAGTTTGGCAATTCCGGACCGACAATGAAGCACTCTCCTGCCCTCTAGAAAAAATATATTGCCTAATGAGCAGCCCAGGCAGCTTAAATGAGGATAAACCTACACGGCACTCGAATGTACCCAAATTATATAGTCTAACCTGGGCACTAATGCACTGTCTGACACAACCTGAGCCCGGACCTGCTGACCAACACCCAGACAGCTGACCGCACGCTGAGCACATCAGACCCGCCATGGCCTTAGGTCATCATCTCTTCCCTACCTCAGTTTTCAGGCTTCAGAACCTAGACCTTATCTCCAATCACTGCCCACGGGTGACTGTGATGCAGAAATCAGAACTCTTCCTGACCCATGGCAAGAAACCTTGTGGTTGGCATGTTGTCCAACGTTCAGTGTAGGAGAAACCAGCATTCACCCTGAGGCCCCGCCCATTCTTGAGTGCGACGAGAGCATAAACACGCATTGTGACCTCAGCGTGAGTCCTGTCCTCTAGTAAGTCCTCTCAGTGGCTGGACCATTAGATGTCATAATGGGCTTGACATGTCCCTAGTCCCCAATTTTTAACCAGATTTCTGGTTGTCCAGTCGCCCCACCCCAGGGCTCTACTCTGGAATCCCTCATTTGGTGGGACATCTGAGGTTGAAAAACAAAATGAAACAAATCGACAACAACAACAAAAAAACGGACTTCTTCCATCCCCAGAATGACCCCAAACTCTTTGGACGGGACCGAACCCCCAGAGAGTAAGACTCGTCCATTTCCCATGATGTCACCCGGCAATTTCACGACCATGAGTGACACGATATCCAGAGACAAAAACTTGAGCAAGAGCCTCACACTCGCCCTTTTTTCATATCCCGAAGTGTTCTCCTCATGGTCTGTAGATCAGTCCTGCCATACCTATGACCCAAAACATAAGCCGAGTTTGTGTTTTCAGACAACTGTCCAAACAGCTCTGGCCTACACCCTACAGGCTCAGGGCCCTGGAGCCAAACCTGAGGACTGTACTTGCCCTCTCCAAGGGAATTGTATGTGCCCATTCCAATGGCCACAACCCTACTAGTAGGATAACCTCCAAAGTCCCTGAGGCCATCCCAATAGTTGTGGCTTCCCAGGACAAACAGGGGCAATCTGAGCCCATCTGAGCACCTACCTGCACTCAGACCCGTAGACTGATGTCCCCAGAGGTAAAAAGGAACGAACAGGCCCCTAGGCACTAATCGGATCCATTGCTTTGGTTTCCAGGCATCTCTCCTCAGAGGCCTGGATTTCAATACCAGCATATGGCTGTTTCTTGACTCACCCATCAGAACAAATCTCATCTACACATGGGAAACATGCACGTTGGAGCTGTGTCAAAGCCTCTGTTTAGGAGAACCCTTCAGGGCCCCAGGGCCACCGCTTCATTCCAAGGTCTCCATAGACACAAAAACATATTAGGACACATCCCCAGGAGGGTCCATTTCAACTCAGCCTCCTCGGTTGCCCCCCACATCCAGCAGATCTAACCTGTCTTGTTGCTTGGAGACAATTGGAATGCGAGGTGGGCTACCCAGCCATCCATCCTTAGAACCCTGCTCGGAATCGTTGGCCTGGAGCGAACCAACAGGTCTCAATTGTCCTGCAGAAGAGTCTTTGCAGTTTGGAGCTTCTCACAACTCCCATCGTGGGAAAACCCCCATGTCCTCGTGATCCAACCCCCTTCAAGAAAGGGCCATCAGGGCAGAAAGTCCAACCTGAGCGATCGTCTGATCCTTGCCCTGACTTTAGATGCACGAGATCTCGATTGAGGTCTGTAGATTGTGCCTGCCATATCCTCACCCAGAAACCTAGGCCTAGCTTGGGTTCTCAGACTCCGTCCTCAGACTACTGGCCCACAAGCCCTCCAGTTTGGCAATCCAGAACTACAATGCCGCACTCTGCCTGCACTACAGAAGTAAACATTGCCCTCAGGGCTACCCTAAACCCCAAATGAGGATCAACCTGCACGCCATTCGGCTGTACCCCAAACATATGGGCTGAACTGGGCACTATTTCCCCTTCTGACCCAGCCTGAGCCTGGAACTCCTGGTCCCACCCAGACAGCTGGCCGCACACTGAGCACATCAGACCCGCCATGGCCTTCGGTCGTCATCTCTTCCCAACTGCGGTTTTCAAGCTCCAGAACCTAGAACTTATCTCCAACCACTGCCCAGGGTTGAAAATGATGCAGAAATCAGAACTCTTTCCCCATGGCAAGAAACCTTGTGGTTGGCATGTTGTCCAACGTTCAGTGTAGTTGAAACAAGCGTGGCCCATGAGGCCGAGCCCATGCTTGCGGGCCACATTGGTCACAAACACACATTGTGACCCTCAGCCTGAGCCCAGTCCTCCGGTAAGGCCTCTCAGGGCCTATATGAAGAGACAGCATATTGGGCTTGCCCTGCCCCTAGGCCGCAATTTTTAACCATAGTTCGGGTTGTCCCTTCACTCTTCCCCAGGGCTCTGCTTTGGAATTCCTCTTTTGGTGGGACACCTGAGGTAACAAACCTGAAAGGAGTCCTCCCATCCCACAGATTGACGAAAAACAGTTGGGTTCGGGCCAAATCAACAGAGGGGAAGATTCGTCCATGGCCCATGAGACCTCCCCAACATTCCACGGCCATCGCTGTATCAAAATCCAGAGACAAAAGCTTGAGCAAGCGCCTCAGACTCGCTCATTCTTCATATCCTGAAGAGTTCTTCTCATGATTTGTAGATCGGGCGTGCCATACCTACGTCCCCAAACTTAAGATGAGTTTGTGTTTTCAGTCTTCTGTCCTCAAAGTCCTGGGCCACACTCCCTCCAGGCTGGGGTCCATGGAGCCACACTTTAGGACTGCCCCCACCCAATCCATGGGAATTCTGCCCATTCCATTGTCAAAAAAAGTACAAATTAGGAGAACCCTCCAAAGTCCCTGAGGCCATCCCAATAGTGTAGGTCGCCCGGGACAAAAAAGGGCGTTTGATACCGGCTGAGCATCTACCTCCACTCATCTACCTCCACTCATACCAAGAAGATTGAACCAGACAGGACCCGAGGCCATTATCGGATCCATTGCTTTGGTTTACAGGCATGTCTCCTCAAAAGCCTGGATTCCAATACCAGCAGAGGGGATTTCCTGAGGCACCCATCAGAACAAATCTCGTCTCCACAAGGAAACTTGTGCATGGGAGCTATGCCAAAGCTTAGGAGAATACTTCAGTGTCCCGGTGCCACCTCCCCATTCCAAGGCCCTCATGGACACAAACACACGTTAGGACCCATCCTATGGAAAGTGCATTTCAACTCAGCCACCCCGGGTGCTCCCGCAGATCCATTAGATCTAAACTGTCTTGTTGCCTGGAGACAATTTGAAGGCGAGGCGGACTTCCCAGGCATCCATCCTGGAACGGTGCTCTGGAGTCATTCCATATGGGATGTCCTGGAGCTGTCCAACAGGTCTCAATTGTCCCGCAGAAGGAATCCTTGAAGGGGGCATGCCACATCTCCCAACGTGGAAAACCTCCATGGCCTCGAGATTCCGCTCCCTTCATGAAGGGGCCGTCATGCACAGAAACTCCAACCTGAGCCAACATCGGATCCTCGCCCTGACTTCAGATGCATGAGATATTGGTTCAGATCTGCAGGGGGTACCTGCCGTGCCCTCACCCTGAATCCAAAGTCTAGCTTGTGTTCTCAGACTTCCGTCCTCACTCTCCTGGCCCCGAAGCCCTCAAGTTTGGCAATTCCGGACCGACAATGAAGCACTCTGCCTGCCCTCTAGAAAAAATATATTGCCTAATGAGCAGCCCAGGCAGCTTAAATGAGGATAAACCTACACGGCACTCGAATGTACCCAAATTATATAGTCTAACCTGGGCACTAATGCACTGTCTGACACAACCTGAGCCCGGACCTGCTGACCAACACCCAGACAGCTGACCGCACGCTGAGCACATCAGACCCGCCATGGCCTTAGGTCATCATCTCTTCCCTACCTCAGTTTTCAGGCTTCAGAACCTAGACCTTATCTCCAATCACTGCCCACGGGTGACTGTGATGCAGAAATCAGAACTCTTCCTGCCCCATGGCAAGAAACCTTGTGGTTGGCATGTTGTCCAACGTTCAGTGTAGGAGAAACCAGCATTCACCCTGAGGGCCCGCCCATTCTTGAGTGCGACGAGAGCATAAACACGCATTGTGACCTCAGCGTGAGTCCTGTCCTCTAGTAAGTCCTCTCAGTGGCTGGACCATTAGATGTCATAATGGGCTTGACATGTCCCTAGTCCCCAATTTTTAACCAGATTTCTGGTTGTCCAGTCGCCCCACCCCAGGGCTCTACTCTGGAATCCCTCATTTGGTGGGACATCTGAGGTTGAAAAACAAAATGAAACAAATCGACAACAACAACAAAAAAACGGACTTCTTCCATCCCCAGAATGACCCCAAACTCTTTGGACGGGACCGAACCCCCAGAGAGTAAGACTCGTCCATTTCCCAAGATGTCACCCGGCAATTTCACGACCATGAGTGACACGATATCCAGAGACAAAAACTTGAGCAAGAGCCTCACACTCGCCCTTTTTTCATATCCCGAAGTGTTCTCCTCATGGTCTGTAGATCAGTCCTGCCATACCTATGACCCAAAACATAAGCCGAGTTTGTGTTTTCAGACAACTGTCCAAACAGCTCTGGCCTACACCCTACAGGCTCAGGGCCCTGGAGCCAAACCTGAGGACTGTACTTGCCCTCTCCAAGGGAATTGTATGTGCCCATTCCAATGGCCACAACCCTACTAGTAGGATAACCTCCAAAGTCCCTGAGGCCATCCCAATAGTTGTGGCTTCCCAGGACAAACAGGGGCAATCTGAGCCCATCTGAGCACCTACCTGCACTCAGACCCGTAGACTGATGTCCCCAGAGGTAAAAAGGAACGAACAGGCCCCTAGGCACTAATCGGATCCATTGCTTTGGTTTCCAGGCATCTCTCCTCAGAGGCCTGGATTTCAATACCAGCATATGGCTGTTTCTTGACTCACCCATCAGAACAAATCTCATCTACACATGGGAAACATGCACGTTGGAGCTGTGTCAAAGCCTCTGTTTAGGAGAACCCTTCAGGGCCCCAGGGCCACCGCTTCATCCCAAGGTCTCCATAGACACAAAAACATATTAGGACACATCCCCAGGAGGGTCCATTTCAACTCAGCCTCCTCGGTTGCCCCCCACATCCAGCAGATCTAACCTGTCTTGTTGCTTGGAGACAATTGGAATGCGAGGTGGGCTACCCAGCCATCCATCCTTAGAACCCTGCTCGGAATCGTTGGCCTGGAGCGAACCAACAGGTCTCAATTGTCCTGCAGAAGAGTCTTTGCAGTTTGGAGCTTCTCACAACTCCCATCGTGGGAAAACCCCCATGTCCTCGTGATCCAACCCCCTTCAAGAAAGGGCCATCAGGGCAGAAAGTCCAACCTGAGCGATCGTCTGATCCTTGCCCTGACTTTAGATGCACGAGATCTCGATTGAGGTCTGTAGATTGTGCCTGCCATATCCTCACCCAGAAACCTAGGCCTAGCTTGGGTTCTCAGACTCCGTCCTCAGACTACTGGCCCACAAGCCCTCCAGTTTGGCAATCCAGAACTACAATGCCGCACTCTGCCTGCACTACAGAAGTAAACATTGCCCTCAGGGCTACCCTAAACCCCAAATGAGGATCAACCTGCACGCCATTCGGCTGTACCCCAAACATATGGGCTGAACTGGGCACTATTTCCCCTTCTGACCCAGCCTGAGCCTGGAAATCCTGGTCCCACCCAGACAGCTGGCCGCACACTGAGCACATCAGACCCGCCATGGCCTTCGGTCGTCATCTCTTCCCAACTGCGGTTTTCAAGCTCCAGAACCTAGAACTTATCTCCAACCACTGCCCAGGGTTGAAAATGATGCAGAAATCAGAACTCTTTCCCCATGGCAAGAAACCTTGTGGTTGGCATGTTGTCCAACGTTCAGTGTTGTTGAAACAAGCGTGGCCCATGAGGCCGAGCCCATGCTTGCGGGCCACATTGGTCACAAACACACATTGTGACCCTCAGCCTGAGCCCAGTCCTCCGGTAAGGCCTCTCAGGGCCTATATGAAGAGACAGCATATTGGGCTTGCCCTGCCCCTAGGCCGCAATTTTTAACCATAGTTCGGGTTGTCCCTTCACTCTTCCCCAGGGCTCTGCTTTGGAATTCCTCTTTTGGTGGGACACCTGAGGTAACAAACCTGAAAGGAGTCCTCCCATCCCACAGATTGACGAAAAACAGTTGGGTTCGGGCCAAATCAACAGAGGGGAAGATTCGTCCATGGCCCATGAGACCTCCCCAACATTCCACGGCCATCGCTGAATCAAAATCCAGAGACAAAAGCTTGAGCAAGCGCCTCAGACTCGCTCATTCTTCATATCCTGAAGAGTTCTTCTCATGATTTGTAGATCGGGCGTGCCATACCTACGTCCCCAAACTTAAGATGAGTTTGTGTTTTCAGTCTTCTGTCCTCAAAGTCCTGGGCCACACTCCCTCCAGGCTGGGGTCCATGGAGCCACACTTTAGGACTGCCCCCACCCAATCCATGGGAATTCTGCCCATTCCATTGTCAAAAAAAGTACAAATTAGGAGAACCCTCCAAAGTCCCTGAGGCCATCCCAATAGTGTAGGTCGCCCGGGACAAAAAAGGGCGTTTGATACCGGCTGAGCATCTACCTCCACTCATCTACCTCCACTCATACCAAGAAGATTGAACCAGACAGGACCCGAGGCCATTATCGGATCCATTGCTTTGGTTTACAGGCATGTCTCCTCAAAAGCCTGGATTCCAATACCAGCAGAGGGGATTTCCTGAGGCACCCATCAGAACAAATCTCGTCTCCACAAGGAAACTTGTGCATGGGAGCTATGCCAAAGCTTAGGAGAATACTTCAGTGTCCCGGTGCCACCTCCCCATTCCAAGGCCCTCATGGACACAAACACACGTTAGGACCCATCCTATGGAAAGTGCATTTCAACTCAGCCACCCCGGGTGCTCCCGCAGATCCATTAGATCTAAACTGTCTTGTTGCCTGGAGACAATTGGAAGGCGAGGCGGACTTCCCAGGCATCCATCCTGGAACGGTGCTCTGGAGTCATTCCATATGGGATGTCCTGGAGCTGTCCAACAGGTCTCAATTGTCCCGCAGAAGGAATCCTTGAAGGGGGCATGCCACATCTCCCAACGTGGAAAACCTCCATGGCCTCGAGATTCCGCTCCCTTCATGAAGGGGCCGTCATGCACAGAAACTCCAACCTGAGCCAACATCGGATCCTCGCCCTGACTTCAGATGCATGAAATATTGGTTCAGATCTGCAGGGGGTACCTGCCGTGCCCTCACCCTGAATCCAAAGTCTAGCTTGTGTTCTCAGACTTCCGTCCTCACTCTCCTGGCCCCGAAGCCCTCAAGTTTGGCAATTCCGGACCGACAATGAAGCACTCTGCCTGCCCTCTAGAAAAAATATATTGCCTAATGAGCAGCCCAGGCAGCTTAAATGAGGATAAACCTACACGGCACTCGAATGTACCCAAATTATATAGTCTAACCTGGGCACTAATGCACTGTCTGACAAAACCTGAGCCCGGACCTGCTGACCAACACCCAGACAGCTGACCGCACGCTGAGCACATCAGACCCGCCATGGCCTTAGGTCATCATCTCTTCCCTACCTCAGTTTTCAGGCTTCAGAACCTAGACCTTATCTCCAATCACTGCCCACGGGTGACTGTGATGCAGAAATCAGAACTCTTCCTGACCCATGGCAAGAAACCTTGTGGTTGGCATGTTGTCCAACGTTCAGTGTAGGAGAAACCAGCATTCACCCTGAGGGCCCGCCCATTCTTGAGTGCGACGAGAGCATAAACACGCATTGTGACCTCAGCGTGAGTCCTGTCCTCTAGTAAGTCCTCTCAGTGGCTGGACCATTAGATGTCATAATGGGCTTGACATGTCCCTAGTCCCCAATTTTTAACCAGATTTCTGGTTGTCCAGTCGCCCCACCCCAGGGCTCTACTCTGGAATCCCTCATTTGGTGGGACATCTGAGGTTGAAAAACAAAATGAAACAAATCGACAACAACAACAAAAAAACGGACTTCTTCCATCCCCAGAATGACCCCAAACTCTTTGGACGGGACCGAACCCCCAGAGAGTAAGACTCGTCCATTTCCCAAGATGTCACCCGGCAATTTCACGACCATGAGTGACACGATATCCAGAGACAAAAACTTGAGCAAGAGCCTCACACTCGCCCTTTTTTCATATCCCGAAGTGTTCTCCTCATGGTCTGTAGATCAGTCCTGCCATACCTATGACCCAAAACATAAGCCGAGTTTGTGTTTTCAGACAACTGTCCAAACAGCTCTGGCCTACACCCTACAGGCTCAGGGCCCTGGAGCCAAACCTGAGGACTGTACTTGCCCTCTCCAAGGGAATTGTATGTGCCCATTCCAATGGCCACAACCCTACTAGTAGGATAACCTCCAAAGTCCCTGAGGCCATCCCAATAGTTGTGGCTTCCCAGGACAAACAGGGGCAATCTGAGCCCATCTGAGCACCTACCTGCACTCAGACCCGTAGACTGATGTCCCCAGAGGTAAAAAGGAACGAACAGGCCCCTAGGCACTAATCGGATCCATTGCTTTGGTTTCCAGGCATCTCTCCTCAGAGGCCTGGATTTCAATACCAGCATATGGCTGTTTCTTGACTCACCCATCAGAACAAATCTCATCTACACATGGGAAACATGCACGTTGGAGCTGTGTCAAAGCCTCTGTTTAGGAGAACCCTTCAGGGCCCCAGGGCCACCGCTTCATCCCAAGGTCTCCATAGACACAAAAACATATTAGGACACATCCCCAGGAGGGTCCATTTCAACTCAGCCTCCTCGGTTGCCCCCCACATCCAGCAGATCTAACCTGTCTTGTTGCTTGGAGACAATTGGAATGCGAGGTGGGCTACCCAGCCATCCATCCTTAGAACCCTGCTCGGAATCGTTGGCCTGGAGCGAACCAACAGGTCTCAATTGTCCTGCAGAAGAGTCTTTGCAGTTTGGAGCTTCTCACAACTCCCATCGTGGGAAAACCCCCATGTCCTCGTGATCCAACCCCCTTCAAGAAAGGGCCATCAGGGCAGAAAGTCCAACCTGAGCGATCGTCTGATCCTTGCCCTGACTTTAGATGCACGAGATCTCGATTGAGGTCTGTAGATTGTGCCTGCCATATCCTCACCCAGAAACCTAGGCCTAGCTTGGGTTCTCAGACTCCGTCCTCAGACTACTGGCCCACAAGCCCTCCAGTTTGGCAATCCAGAACTACAATGCCGCACTCTGCCTGCACTACAGAAGTAAACATTGCCCTCAGGGCTACCCTAAACCCCAAATGAGGATCAACCTCCACGCCATTCAGCTGTACCCCAAACATATAGGCTGACCTGGGCACTATTTCCCCTTCTGACCCAGCCTGAGCCTGGAACTCCTGGTCCCACCCAGACAGCTGGCCGCACACTGAGCACATCAGACCCGCCATGGCCTTCGGTCGTCATCTCTTCCCAACTGCGGTTTTCAAGCTCCAGAACCTAGACCTTATCTCCAACCACTGCCCAGGGTTGAAAATGATGCAGAAATCAGAACTCTTTCCCCATGGCAAGAAACCTTGTGGTTGGCATGTTGTCCAACGTTCAGTGTAGTTGAAACAAGCGTGGCCCATGAGGCCGAGCCCATGCTAGCGGGCCACATTGGTCACAAACACACATTGTGACCCTCAGCCTGAGCCCAGTCCTCCGGTAAGGCCTCTCAGGGCCTATATGAAGAGACAGCATATTGGGCTTGCCCTGCCCCTAGGCCGCAATTTTTAACCATAGTTCGGGTTGTCCCTTCACTCTTCCCCAGGGCTCTGCTTTGGAATTCCTCTTTTGGTGGGACACCAGGGGTAACAAACCTGAAAGGAGTCCTCCCATCCCACAGATTGACGAAAAACAGTTGGGTTCGGGCCAAATCAACAGAGGGGAAGATTCGTCCATGGCCCATGAGACCTCCCCAACATTCCACGGCCATCGCTGAATCAAAATCCAGAGACAAAAGCTTGAGCAAGCGCCTCAGACTCGCTCATTCTTCATATCCTGAAGAGTTCTTCTCATGATTTGTAGATCGGGCGTGCCATACCTACGTCCCCAAACTTAAGATGAGTTTGTGTTTTCAGTCTTCTGTCCTCAAAGTCCTGGGCCACACTCCCTCCAGGCTGGAGTCCATGGAGCCACACTTTAGGACTGCCCCCACCCAATCCATGGGAATTCTGCCCATTCCATTGTCAAAAATCGTACAAATTAGGAGAACCCTCCAAAGTCCCTGAGGCCATCCCAATAGTGTAGGTCGCCCGGGACAAAAACGGGCGGTTGATACCGGCTGAGCATCTACCTCCACTCATCTACCTCCACTCATACCAAGAAGATTGAACCAGACAGGACCCGAGGCCATTATCGGATCCATTGCTTTGGTTTACAGGCATGTCTCCTCAAAAGCCTGGATTCCAATACCAGCAGAGGGGATTTCCTGAGGCACCCATCAGAACAAATCTCGTCTCCACAAGGAAACTTGTGCATGGGAGCTATGCCAAAGCTTAGGAGAATACTTCAGGGTCCCGGTGCCACCTCCCCATTCCAAGGCCCTCATGGACACAAACACACGTTAGGACCCATCCTCTGGAAAGTGCATTTCAACTCAGCCACCCCGGTTGCTCCCGCAGATCCATTAGATCTAAACTGTCTTGTTGCTAGGAGACAATTGGTAGGCGAGGCGGACTTCCCAGGCATCCATCCTCCAACAGTGCTCTGGAGTCATTCCATATGGGATGTCCTGGAGCTGTCAACAGGCCTCAATTGTCCCACAGAAGGAATCCTTGAAGGGGGCATCCCACATCTCCCAACGTGGAAAACCTCCATGGCCTCGAGATTCCGCTCCCTTCATGAAGGGGCCGTCATGCACAGAAACTCCAACCTGAGCCAACGTGGAATCCTCGCCCTGACTTCAGATGCATGAGATATTGATTCAGATCTGCAGGGTGTACCTGCCGTGCCCTCACCCTGAATCCGAAGTCTAGCTTGTGTTCTCAGACTTCCGTCCTCACTCTCCTGGCCCCAAAGCCCTCAAGTTTGGCAATTCCGGACCGACAATGAAGCACTCTGCCTGCATTCTAGAAAAAATATATTACCTAATGAGCAGCCCAGGCAGCTTAAATTAGGATAAACCTACACGGCACTCGAATGTACCCAAATTATATAGTCTAACCTGGGCACTAATGCACTGTCTGACACAACCTGAGCCCGGACCTGCTTACCAACACCCAGACAGCTGACCGCACGCTGAGCACATCAGACCCGCCATGGCCTTAGGTCATCATCTCTTCCCTACCTCAGTTTTCAGGCTTGAGAACCTAGACCTTATCTCCAATCACTGCCCACGGGTGACTGTGATGCAGAAATCAGAACTCTTCCTGACCCATGGCAAGAAACCTTGTGGTTGGCATGTTGTCCAACGTTCAGTGTAGGAGAAACCAGCATTCACCCTGAGGCCCCACCCATTCTTGAGTGCGACGAGAGCATAAACACGGATTGTGACCTCAGCGTGAGTCCTGTCCTCTAGTAAGTCCTCTCAGTGGCTGGACCATTAGATGTCATATTGGGCTTGACATATCCCCAATTTTTAACCAGAATTCTGGTTGTCCAGTCGACCCACCCCAGGGCTCTACTCTGGAATCCCTCATTTGGTGGGACATCTGAGGTTGAAAAACAAAATGAAACAAATCGACAACAACAACAAAAACGGACTTCTTCCATCCCCAGAATGACCCCAAACACTTTGAAAGGGACCGAAACCCCAGAGAGTAAGACTCGTCCATTTCCCATGAAGTAACCCGGCAATTTCACGACCATGAGTGACACGATATCCAGAGACAAAATCTTGAGCAAGAGCCTCACACTCGACCTTTTTCATATCCCGAAGTGTTCTCCTCATGGTCTGTAGATCAGTCCTGCCATACCTATGACCCAAAACATAAGCCGAGTTTGTGTTTTCAGACAACTGTCCAAACAGCTCTGGCCTACACACCCTACAGGCTCAGGGCCCTGGAGCCAAACCTGAGGACTGTACTTGCCCTCTCCAAGGGAATTGTATGTGCCCATTCCAATGGCCACAACCCTACTAGTAGGATAACCTCCAAAGTCCCTGAGGCCATCCCAATAGTTGTGGCTTCCCAGGACAAACAGGGGCAATCTGAGCCCATCTGAGCACCTACCTGCACTCAGACCCGTAGACTGATGTCCCCAGAGGTAAAAAGGAATGAACAGGCCCCTAGGCACTAATCGGATCCATTGCTTTCATTTCCAGGCATCTCTCCTCAGAGGCCTGGATTTCAATACCAGCATATGGCTGTTTCTTGACTCACCCATCAGAACAAATCTCATCTACACATGGGAAACATGCACGTTGGAGCTGTGTCAAAGCCTCTGTTTAGGAGAACCCTTCAGGGCCCCAGGGCCACCGCTTCATTCCAAGGTCTCCATATACACAAAAACATATTAGGACACATCCCCAAGAGAGTCCATTTCAACTCAGCCTCCTCGGTTGCCCCCCACATCCAGCATATCTAACTTGTCTTGTTGCTTGGAGACAATTGGAATGCGAGGTGGGCTACCCAGCCATCCATCCTTAGAACCCTGCTCGGAATCGTTGGCCTGGAGCCAACCAACAGGTCTCAATTGTCCTGCAGAAGAATCTTTGCAGTTTGGAGCTTCTCACAACTCCCATCGTGGGAAAACCCCCATGTCCTCGTGATCCAACCCCCTTCAAGAAAGGGCCATCAGGGCAGAAAGTCCAACCTGAGCGATCGTCTGATCCTTGCCCTGACTTCAGATGCACGAGATCTCGATTGAGGTCTGTAGATTGTGCCTGCCATATCCTCACCCAGAAACCTAGGCTTAGCTTGGGTTCTCAGACTCCGTCCTCAGACTACTGGCCCACAGGCCCTCCAGTTTGGCAATCCAGAACTACAATGCCGCAATCTGCCTGCCCTACAGAAGTAAAATATTGCCCTCAGGGCTACCCCGAATCCCCAAATGAGGATCAACCTGCACGCCATTCGGCTGTACCCCAAACATATAGGCTGACCTGGGCACTATTTCCCCTTCTGACCCAGCCTGAGCCTGGACCTCCTGGTCCCACCCAGACAGCTGGCCGCACACTGAGCACATCCGACCCGCCATGGCCTTAGGTCGTCATCTCTTCCCAACTGCGGTTTTCAGGCTCCAGAACCTAGACCTTATCTCCAACCACTGCCCAGGGTTGAAAATGATGCAGAAATCAGAACTCTTTCCCCATGGCAAGAAACCTTGTGGTTGGCATGTTGTCCAACGTTCAGTGTAGTTGAAACAAGCGTGGCCCATGAGGCCCAGCCCATGCTTGCGGGCCACATTGGTCACAAACACACATTGTGACCCTCAGCCTGAGCCCAGTCCTCAGGTAAGGCCTCTCAGGGCCTATATGAAGAGACAGCATATTGGGCTTGCCATGCCCCTAGGCCCCAATTTTTAACCATAGTTCGGGTTGTCCCTTCACTCTTCCCCAGGGCTCTGCTTTGGAATTCCTCTTTTGGTGGGACACCTGAGGAAACAAACCTGAAAGGAGTTCTCCCATCCCACAGATTGACGAAAACCAATTGGGATTGGGCCAAATCCACAGAGAGGAAGATTCGTCCATGGCCCATGAGACCTCCCCAACATTCCACAGCCATCGCAGAAACAAAATCCAGAGAAAAAAGCCTGAGCAAGCGCCTCAGACTCGCTCATTCTTCATATCCTGAAGAGTTCTTCTCATGGTTTGTAGATCGGGCGTGCCATACCTACGTCCCCAAACTTAAGCTGAGTTTGTGTTTTCAGTCTTCTGTCCTCAAAGTCCTGGGCCACACTCCCTCCAGGCTGGGGCCCCTGTAGCCACACATTAGGACTTCCCCCTACCCAATCCATGGGAATTCTGCCCATTCCATTGTCAAAAATCGTACAAATTAGGAGAACCCTCCAAAGTCCCCGAGGCCATCCCAATAGTGTAGGTCGCCCGGGACAAAAAAAGGGCGGTTGATACCGGCTGAGCATCTACCTACACTCTTCTACCTCCACTCATACCAAGGAGATTGAACCAGACAGGACCCGAGGCCATTATCGAATCCATTGCTTTGGTTTATAGGCATGTCTCCTCAAAAGCCTGGATTCCAATAACAGCAGAGGGGATTTCCTGAGGCACTCATCAGAACAAATCTCGTCTCCACAAGGAAACTTGTGCATGGTAGCTAAGCCAAAGCTTAGGAGAATACTTCAGGGTCCCGGTGCAACCTCCCCATTCCAAGGCCCTCATGGACACAAATACACGTTAGGACCCATCCTCTGGAAAGTGCATTTCAACTCAGCCACCCCGGTTGCTCCCGCAGATCCATTAGATCTAAACTGTCTTGTTGCTAGGAGACAATTGGAAGGCGAGGCGGACTTCCCAGGCATCCATCCTGGAACGGTGCTCTGGAGTCATTCCATATGGGATGTCCTGGAGCTGTCCAACAGGTCTCAATTGTCCCGCAGAAGGAATCCTTGAAGGGGGCATCCCACATCTCCCAACGTGGAAAACCTCCATGGCCTCGAGATTCCGCTCCCTTCATGAAGGGGCCGTCATGCACAGAAACTCCAACCTGAGCCAACGTCGGATCCTCGCCCTGACTTCAGATGCATGAGATATTGGTTCAGATCTGCAGGGGGTACCTGCCGTGCCCTCACCCTGAATCCGAAGTCTAGCTTGTGTTCTCAGACTTCCGTCCTCACTCTCCTGGCCCCGAAGCCCTCAAGTTTGGCAATTCCGGACCGACAATGAAGCACTCTGCCTGCCCTCTAGAAAAAATATATTGCCTAATGAGCAGCCCAGGCAGCTTAAATGAGGATAAACCTACACGGCACTCGAATGTACCCAAATTATATAGTCTAACCTGGGCACTAATGCACTGTCTGACACAACCTGAGCCCGGACCTGCTGACCAACACCCAGACAGCTGACCGCACGCTGAGCACATCAGACCCGCCATGGCCTTAGGTCATCATCTCTTCCCTACCTCAGTTTTCAGGCTTCAGAACCTAGACCTTATCTCCAATCACTGCCCACGGGTGACTGTGATGCAGAAATCAGAACCCTTCCTGACCCATGTCAAGAAACTTTGTGGTTGGCATGTTGTCCAACGTTCAGTGTAGGAGAAACCAGCATTCACCCTGAGGCCCCGCCCATTCTTGAGTGCGACGAGAGCATAAACACGCATTGTGACCTCAGCGTGAGTCCTGTCCTCTAGTAAGTCCTCTCAGTGGCTGGACCATTAGATGTCATAATGGGCTTGACATGTCCCTAGTCCCCAATTTTTAACCAGATTTCTGGTTGTCCAGTCGCCCCACCCCAGGGCTCTACTCTGGAATCCCTCATTTGGTGGGACATCTGAGGTTGAAAAACAAAATGAAACAAATCGACAACAACAACAAAAAAACGGACTTCTTCCATCCCCAGAATGACCCCAAACTCTTTGGACGGGACCGAACCCCCAGAGAGTAAGACTCGTCCATTTCCCATGATGTCACCCGGCAATTTCACGACCATGAGTGACACGATATCCAGAGACAAAAACTTGAGCAAGAGCCTCACACTCGCCCTTTTTTCATATCCCGAAGTGTTCTCCTCATGGTCTGTAGATCAGTCCTGCCATACCTATGACCCAAAACATAAGCCGAGTTTGTGTTTTCAGACAACTGTCCAAACAGCTCTGGCCTACACACCCTACAGGCTCAGGGCCCTGGAGCCAAACCTGAGGACTGTACTTGCCCTCTCCAAGGCAATTGTATGTGCCGATTCCAATGGCCACAACCCTACTAGTAGGATAACCTCCAAAGTCCCTGAGGCCATCCCAATAGTTGTGGCTTCCCAGGACAAACAGGGGCAATCTGAGCCCATCTGAGCACTTACCTGCACTCAGACCCGTAGACTGATGTCCCCAGAGGTAAAAAGGAACTAACAGGCCCCTAGGCACTAATCGGATCCATTGCTTTTTTTTCCAGGCATCTCTACTCAGAGGCCTGGATTTCAATACCAGCATATGGCTGTTTCTTGACTCACCCATCGGAACAAATCTCATCTACACATGGGAAACATGCATGTTGGAGCTGTGTCAAAGCCTCTGTTTTGGAGAACCCTTCAGGGCCCCAGGGCCACCGCTTCATTCCAAGGTCTCCATAGACACAAAAACATATTAGGACACATCCCCAGGAGAGTCCATTTCAACTCAGCCTCCTCGGTTGCCCCCCACATCCAGCATATCTAACTTGTCTTGTTGCTTGGAGACAATTGGAATGCGAGGTGGGCTACCCAGCCATCCATCCTTAGAACCCTGCTCGGAATCGTTGGCCTGGAGCCAACCAACAGCTCTCAATTGTCCTGCAGAAGAATCTTTGCAGTTTGGAGCTTCTCACAACTCCCATCGTGGGAAAACCCCCATGTCCTCGTGATCCAACCCCCTTCAAGAAAGGGCCATCAGGGCAGAAAGTCCAACCTGAGCGATCGTCTGATCCTTGCCCTGACTTCAGATGCACGAGATCTCGATTGAGGTCTGTAGATTGTGCCTGCCATATCCTCACCCAGAAACCTAGGCTTAGCTTGGGTTCTCAGACTCCGTCCTCAGACTACTGGCCCACAGGCCCTCCAGTTTGGCAATCCAGAACTACAATGCCGCAATCTGCCTGCCCTACAGAAGTAAAATATTGCCCTCAGGGCTACCCCGAATCCCCAAATGAGGATCAACCTGCACGCCATTCGGCTGTACCCCAAACATATAGGCTGACCTGGGCACTATTTCCCCTTCTGACCCAGCCTGAGCCTGGACCTCCTGGTCCCACCCAGACAGCTGGCCGCACACTGAGCACATCGGACCCGCCATGGCCTTAGGTCGTCATCTCTTCCCAACTGCGGTTTTCAGGCTCCAGAACCTAGACCTTATCTCCAACCACTACCCAGGGTTGAAAATGATGCAGAAATCAGAACTCTTTCCCCATGGCAAGAAACCTTGTGGTTGGCATGTTGTCCAACGTTCAGTGTAGTTGAAACAAGCGTGGCCCATGAGGCCCAGCCCATGCTTGCGGGCCACATTGGTCACAAACACACATTGTGACCCTCAGCCTGAGCCCAGTCCTCAGGTAAGGCCTCTCAGGGCCTATATGAAGAGACAGCATATTGGGCTTGCCATGCCACTAGGCCCCAATTTTTAACCATAGTTCGGGTTGTCCCTTCACTCTTCCCCAGGGCTCTGCTTTGGAATTCCTCTTTTGGTGGGACACCTGAGGAAACAAACCTGAAAGGAGTTCTCCCATCCCACAGATTGACGAAAACCAATTGGGATTGGGCCAAATCCACAGAGAGGAAGATTCGTCCATGGCCCATGAGACCTCCCCAACATTCCACAGCCATCGCAGAAACAAAATCCAGAGAAAAAAGCCTGAGCAAGCGCCTCAGACTCGCTCATTCTTCATATCCTGAAGAGTTCTTCTCATGGTTTGTAGATCGGGCGTGCCATACCCACGTCCCCAAACTTAAGCTGAGTTTGTGTTTTCAGTCTTCTGTCCTCAAAGTCCTGGGCCACACTCCCTCCAGGCTGGGGCCCCTGTAGCCACACATTAGGACTTCCCCCTACCCAATCCATGGGAATTCTGCCCATTCCATTGTCAAAAATCGTACAAATTAGGAGAACCCTCCAAAGTCCCCGAGGCCATCCCAATAGTGTAGGTCGCCCGGGACAAAAAAAGGGCGGTTGATACCGGCTGAGCATCTACCTCCACTCTTCTACCTCCACTCATACCAAGGAGATTGAACCAGACAGGACCCGAGGCCATTATCGAATCCATTGCTTTGGTTTACAGGCATGTCTCCTCAAAAGCCTGGATTCCAATACCAGCAGAGGGGATTTCCTGAGGCACTCATCAGAACAAATCTCGTCTCCACAAGGAAACTTGTGCATGGTAGCTAAGCCAAAGCTTAGGAGAATACTTCAGGGTCCCGGTGCAACCTCCCCATTCCAAGGCCCTCATGGACACAAATACACGTTAGGACCCATCCTCTGGAAAGTGCATTTCAACTCAGCCACCCCGGTTGCTCCCGCAGATCCATTAGATCTAAACTGTCTTGTTGCTAGGAGACAATTGGAAGGCGAGGCGGACTTCCCAGGCATCCATCCTGGAACGGTGCTCTGGAGTCATTCCATATGGGATGTCCTGGAGCTGTCCAACAGGTCTCAATTGTCCCGCAGAAGGAATCCTTGAAGGGGGCATCCCACATCTCCCAACGTGGAAAACCTCCATGGCCTCGAGATTCCGCTCCCTTCATGAAGGGGCCGTCATGCACAGAAACTCCAACCTGAGCCAACGTCGGATCCTCGCCCTGACTTCAGATGCATGAGATATTGGTTCAGATCTGCAGGGGGTACCTGCCGTGCCCTCACCCTGAATCCGAAGTCTAGCTTGTGTTCTCAGACTTCCGTCCTCACTCTCCTGGCCCCGAAGCCCTCAAGTTTGGCAATTCCGGACCGACAATGAAGCACTCTGCCTGCCCTCTAGAAAAAATATATTGCCTAATGAGCAGCCCAGGCAGCTTAAATGAGGATAAACCTACACGGCACTCGAATGTACCCAAATTATATAGCCTAACCTGGGCACTAATGCACTGTCTGACACAACCTGAGCCCGGACCTGCTGACCAACACCCAGACAGCTGACCGCACGCTGAGCACATCAGACCCGCCATGGCCTTAGGTCATCATCTCTTCCCTACCTCAGTTTTCAGGCTTCAGAACCTAGACCTTATCTCCAATCACTGCCCACGGGTGACTGTGATGCAGAAATCAGAACTCTTCCTGACCCATGTCAAGAAACTTTGTGGTTGGCATGTTGTCCAACGTTCAGTGTAGGAGAAACCAGCATTCACCCTGAGGCCCCGCCCATTCTTGAGTGCGACGAGAGCATAAACACGCATTGAGACCTCAGCGTGAGTCCTGTCCTCTAGTAAGTCCTCTCAGTGGCTGGACCATTAGATGTCATAATGGGCTTGACATGTCCCTAGTCCCCAATTTTTAACCAGATTTCTGGTTGTCCAGTCGCCCCACCCCAGGGCTCTACTCTGGAATCCCTCATTTGGTGGGACATCTGAGGTTGAAAAACAAAATGAAACAAATCGACAACAACAACAAAAAAACGGACTTCTTCCATCCCCAGAATGACCCCAAACTCTTTGGACGGGACCGAACCCCCAGAGAGTAAGACTCGTCCATTTCCCATGATGTCACCCGGCAATTTCACGACCATGAGTGACACGATATCCAGAGACAAAAACTTGAGCAAGAGCCTCACACTCGCCCTTTTTTCATATCCCGAAGTGTTCTCCTCATGGTCTGTAGATCAGTCCTGCCATACCTATGACCCAAAACATAAGCCGAGTTTGTGTTTTCAGACAACTGTCCAAACAGCTCTGGCCTACACACCCTACAGGCTCAGGGCCCTGGAGCCAAACCTGAGGACTGTACTTGCCCTCTCCAAGGGAATTGTATGTGCCGATTACAATGGCCACAACCCTACTAGTAGGATAACCTCCAAAGTCCCTGAGGCCATCCCAATAGTTGTGGCTTCCCAGGACAAACAGGGGCAATCTGAGCCCATCTGAGCACCTACCTGCACTCAGACCCGTAGACTGATGTCCCCAGAGGTAAAAAGGAATGAACAGGCCCCTAGGCACTAATCGGATCCATTGCTTTTGTTTCCAGGCATCTCTCCTCAGAGGCCTGGATTTCAATACCAGCATATGGCTGTTTCTTGACTCACCCATCAGAACAAATCTCATCTACACATGGGAAACATGCACGTTGGAGCTGTGTCAAAGCCTCTGTTTTGGAGAACCCTTCAGGGCCCCAGGGCCACCGCTTCATTCCAAGGTCTCCATAGACACAAAAACATATTAGGACACATCCCCAGGAGAGTCCATTTCAACTCAGCCTCCTCGGTTGCCCCCCACATCCAGCATATCTAACTTGTCTTGTTGCTTGGAGACAATTGGAATGCGAGGTGGGCTACCCAGCCATCCATCCTTAGAACCCTGCTCGGAATCGTTGGCCTGGAGCCAACCAACAGCTCTCAATTGTCCTGCAGAAGAATCTTTGCAGTTTGGAGCTTCTCACAACTCCCATCGTGGGAAAACCCCCATGTCCTCGTGATCCAACCCCCTTCAAGAAAGGGCCATCAGGGCAGAAAGTCCAACCTGAGCGATCGTCTGATCCTTGCCCTGACTTCAGATGCACGAGATCTCGATTGAGGTCTGTAGATTGTGCCTGCCATATCCTCACCCAGAAACCTAGGCTTAGCTTGGGTTCTCAGACTCCGTCCTCAGACTACTGGCCCACAGGCCCTCCAGTTTGGCAATCCAGAACTACAATGCCGCAATCTGCCTGCCCTACAGAAGTAAAATATTGCCCTCAGGGCTACCCCGAATCCCCAAATGAGGATCAACCTGCACGCCATTCGGCTGTACCCCAAACATATAGGCTGACCTGGGCACTATTTCCCCTTCTGACCCAGCCTGAGCCTGGACCTCCTGGTCCCACCCAGACAGCTGGCCGCACACTGAGCACATCCGACCCGCCATGGCCTTAGGTCGTCATCTCTTCCCAACTGCGGTTTTCAGGCTCCAGAACCTAGACCTTATCTCCAACCACTGCCCAGGGTTGAAAATGATGCAGAAATCAGAACTCTTTCCATGGCAAGAAACCTTGTGGTTGGCATGTTGTCCAACGTTCAGTGTAGTTGAAACAAGCGTGGCCCATGAGGCCCAGCCCATGCTTGCGGGCCACATTGGTCACAAACACACATTGTGACCCTCAGCCTGAGCCCAGTCCTCAGGTAAGGCCTCTCAGGGCCTATATGAAGAGACAGCATATTGGGCTTGCCATGCCCCTAGGCCCCAATTTTTAACCATAGTTCGGGTTGTCCCTTCACTCTTCCCCAGGGCTCTGCTTTGGAATTCCTCTTTTGGTGGGACACCTGAGGAAACAAACCTGAAAGGAGTTCTCCCATCCCACAGATTGACGAAAACCAATTGGGATTGGGCCAAATCCACAGAGAGGAAGATTCGTCCATGGCCCATGAGACCTCCCCAACATTCCACAGCCATCGCAGAAACAAAATCCAGAGAAAAAAGCCTGAGCAAGCGCCTCAGACTCGCTCATTCTTCATATCCTGAAGAGTTCTTCTCATGGTTTGTAGATCGGGCGTGCCATACCTACGTCCCCAAACTTAAGCTGAGTTTGTGTTTTCAGTCTTCTGTCCTCAAAGTCCTGGGCCACACTCCCTCCAGGCTGGGGCCCCTGTAGCCACACATTAGGACTTCCCCCTACCCAATCCATGGGAATTCTGCCCATTCCATTGTCAAAAATCGTACAAATTAGGAGAACCCTCCAAAGTCCCCGAGGCCATCCCAATAGTGTAGGTCGCCCGGGACAAAAAAAGGGCGGTTGATACCGGCTGAGCATCTACCTCCACTCTTCTACCTCCACTCATACCAAGGAGATTGAACCAGACAGGACCCGAGGCCATTATCGAATCCATTGCTTTGGTTTACAGGCATGTCTCCTCAAAAGCCTGGATTCCAATACCAGCAGAGGGGATTTCCTGAGGCACTCATCAGAACAAATCTCGTCTCCACAAGGAAACTTGTGCATGGTAGCTAAGCCAAAGCTTAGGAGAATACTTCAGGGTCCCGGTGCAACCTCCCCATTCCAAGGCCCTCATGGACACAAATACACGTTAGGACCCATCCTCTGGAAAGTGCATTTCAACTCAGCCACCCCGGTTGCTCCCGCAGATCCATTAGATCTAAACTGTCTTGTTGCTAGGAGACAATTGGAAGGCGAGGCGGACTTCCCAGGCATCCATCCTGGAACGGTGCTCTGGAGTCATTCCATATGGGATGTCCTGGAGCTGTCCAACAGGTCTCAATTGTCCCGCAGAAGGAATCCTTGAAGGGGGCATCCCACATCTCCCAACGTGGAAAACCTCCATGGCCTCGAGATTCCGCTCCCTTCATGAAGGGGCCGTCATGCACAGAAACTCCAACCTGAGCCAACGTCGGATCCTCGCCCTGACTTCAGATGCATGAGATATTGGTTCAGATCTGCAGGGGGTACCTGCCGTGCCCTCACCCTGAATCCGAAGTCTAGCTTGTGTTCTCAGACTTCCGTCCTCACTCTCCTGGCCCCGAAGCCCTCAAGTTTGGCAATTCCGGACCGACAATGAAGCACTCTGCCTGCCCTCTAGAAAAAATATATTGCCTAATGAGCAGCCCAGGCAGCTTAAATGAGGATAAACCTACACGGCACTCGAATGTACCCAAATTATATAGTCTAACCTGGGCACTAATGCACTGTCTGACACAACCTGAGCCCGGACCTGCTGACCAACACCCAGACAGCTGACCGCACGCTGAGCACATCAGACCCGCCATGGCCTTAGGTCATCATCTCTTCCCTACCTCAGTTTTCAGGCTTCAGAACCTAGACCTTATCTCCAATCACTGCCCACGGGTGACTGTGATGCAGAAATCAGAACTCTTCCTGACCCATGGCAAGAAACTTTGTGGTTGGCATGTTGTCCAACGTTCAGTGTAGGAGAAACCAGCATTCACCCTGAGGCCCCGCCCATTCTTGAGTGCGACGAGAGCATAAACACGCATTGTGACCTCAGCGTGAGTCCTGTCCTCTAGTAAGTCCTCTCAGTGGCTGGACCATTAGATGTCATAATGGGCTTGACATGTCCCTAGTCCCCAATTTTTAACCAGATTTCTGGTTGTCCAGTCGCCCCACCCCAGGGCTCTACTCTGGAATCCCTCATTTGGTGGGACATCTGAGGTTGAAAAACAAAATGAAACAAATCGACAACAACAACAAAAAAACGGACTTCTCCATCCCCAGAATGACCCCAAACTCTTTGGACGGGACCGAACCCCCAGAGAGTAAGACTCGTCCATTTCCCATGATGTCACCCGGCAATTTCACGACCATGAGTGACACGATATCCAGAGACAAAAACTTGAGCAAGAGCCTCACACTCGCCCTTTTTTCATATCCCGAAGTGTTCTCCTCATGGTCTGTAGATCAGTCCTGCCATACCTATGACCCAAAACATAAGCCGAGTTTGTGTTTTCAGACAACTGTCCAAACAGCTCTGGCCTACACACCCTACAGGCTCAGGGCCCTGGAGCCAAACCTGAGGACTGTACTTGCCCTCTCCAAGGGAATTGTATGTGCCCATTCCAATGGCCACAACCCTACTAGTAGGATAACCTCCAAAGTCCCTGAGGCCATCCCAATAGTTGTGGCTTCCCAGGACAAACAGGGGCAATCTGAGCCCATCTGAGCACCTACCTGCACTCAGACCCGTAGACTGATGTCCCCAGAGGTAAAAAGGAACGAACAGGCCCCTAGGCACTAATCGGATCCATTGCTTTTTTTTCCAGGCATCTCTACTCAGAGGCCTGGATTTCAATACCAGCATATGGCTGTTTCTTGACTCACCCATCAGAACAAATCTCATCTACACATGGGAAACATGCACGTTGGAGCTGTGTCAAAGCCTCTGTTTTGGAGAACCCTTCAGGGCCCCAGGGCCACCGCTTCATTCCAAGGTCTCCATAGACACAAAAACATATTAGGACACATCCCCAGGAGAGTCCATTTCAACTCAGCCTCCTCGGTTGCCCCCCACATCCAGCATATCTAACTTGTCTTGTTGCTTGGAGACAATTGGAATGCGAGGTGGGCTACCCAGCCATCCATCCTTAGAACCCTGCTCGGAATCGTTGGCCTGGAGCCAACCAACAGCTCTCAATTGTCCTGCAGAAGAATCTTTGCAGTTTGGAGCTTCTCACAACTCCCATCGTGGGAAAACCCCCATGTCCTCGTGATCCAACCCCCTTCAAGAAAGGGCCATCAGGGCAGAAAGTCCAACCTGAGCGATCGTCTGATCCTTGCCCTGACTTCAGATGCACGAGATCTCGATTGAGGTCTGTAGATTGTGCCTGCCATATCCTCACCCAGAAACCTAGGCTTAGCTTGGGTTCTCAGACTCCGTCCTCAGACTACTGGCCCACAGGCCCTCCAGTTTGGCAATCCAGAACTACAATGCCGCAATCTGCCTGCCCTACAGAAGTAAAATATTGCCCTCAGGGCTACCCCGAATCCCCAAATGAGGATCAACCTGCACGCCATTCGGCTGTACCCCAAACATATAGGCTGACCTGGGCACTATTTCCCCTTCTGACCCAGCCTGAGCCTGGACCTCCTGGTCCCACCCAGACAGCTGGCCGCACACTGAGCACATCCGACCCGCCATGGCCTTAGGTCGTCATCTCTTCCCAACTGCGGTTTTCAGGCTCCAGAACCTAGACCTTATCTCCAACCACTGCCCAGGGTTGAAAATGATGCAGAAATCAGAACTCTTTCCCCATGGCAAGAAACCTTGTGGTTGGCATGTTGTCCAACGTTCAGTGTAGTTGAAACAAGCGTGGCCCATGAGGCCCAGCCCATGCTTGCGGGCCACATTGGTCACAAACACACATTGTGACCCTCAGCCTGAGCCCAGTCCTCAGGTAAGGCCTCTCAGGGCCTATATGAAGAGACAGCATATTGGGCTTGCCATGCCCCTAGGCCCCAATTTTTAACCATAGTTCGGGTTGTCCCTTCACTCTTCCCCAGGGCTCTGCTTTGGAATTCCTCTTTTGGTGGGACACCTGAGGAAACAAACCTGAAAGGAGTTCTCCCATCCCACAGATTGACGAAAACCAATTGGGATTGGGCCAAATCCACAGAGAGGAAGATTCGTCCATGGCCCATGAGACCTCCCCAACATTCCACAGCCATCGCAGAAACAAAATCCAGAGAAAAAAGCCTGAGCAAGCGCCTCAGACTCGCTCATTCTTCATATCCTGAAGAGTTCTTCTCATGGTTTGTAGATCGGGCGTGCCATACCTACGTCCCCAAACTTAAGCTGAGTTTGTGTTTTCAGTCTTCTGTCCTCAAAGTCCTGGGCCACACTCCCTCCAGGCTGGGGCCCCTGTAGCCACACATTAGGACTTCCCCCTACCCAATCCATGGGAATTCTGCCCATTCCATTGTCAAAAATCGTACAAATTAGGAGAACCCTCCAAAGTCCCCGAGGCCATCCCAATAGTGTAGGTCGCCCGGGACAAAAAAAGGGCGGTTGATACCGGCTGAGCATCTACCTCCACTCTTCTACCTCCACTCATACCAAGGAGATTGAACCAGACAGGACCCGAGGCCATTATCGAATCCATTGCTTTGGTTTACAGGCATGTCTCCTCAAAAGCCTGGATTCCAATACCAGCAGAGGGGATTTCCTGAGGCACTCATCAGAACAAATCTCGTCTCCACAAGGAAACTTGTGCATGGTAGCTAAGCCAAAGCTTAGGAGAATACTTCAGGGTCCCGGTACAACCTCCCCATTCCAAGGCCCTCATGGACACAAATACACGTTAGGACCCATCCTCTGGAAAGTGCATTTCAACTCAGCCACCCCGGTTGCTCCCGCAGATCCATTAGATCTAAACTGTCTTGTTGCTAGGAGACAATTGGAAGGCGAGGCGGACTTCCCAGGCATCCATCCTGGAACGGTGCTCTGGAGTCATTCCATATGGGATGTCCTGGAGCTGTCCAACAGGTCTCAATTGTCCCGCAGAAGGAATCCTTGAAGGGGGCATCCCACATCTCCCAACGTGGAAAACCTCCATGGCCTCGAGATTCCGCTCCCTTCATGAAGGGGCCGTCATGCACAGAAACTCCAACCTGAGCCAACGTCGGATCCTCGCCCTGACTTCAGATGCATGAGATATTGGTTCAGATCTGCAGGGGGTACCTGCCGTGCCCTCACCCTGAATCCGAAGTCTAGCTTGTGTTCTCAGACTTCCGTCCTCACTCTCCTGGCCCCGAAGCCCTCAAGTTTGGCAATTCCGGACCGACAATGAAGCACTCTGCCTGCCCTCTAGAAAAAATATATTGCCTAATGAGCAGCCCAGGCAGCTTAAATGAGGATAAACCTACACGGCACTCGAATGTACCCAAATTATATAGTCTAACCTGGGCACTAATGCACTGTCTGACACAACCTGAGCCCGGACCTGCTGACCAACACCCAGACAGCTGACCGCACGCTGAGCACATCAGACCCGCCATGGCCTTAGGTCATCATCTCTTCCCTACCTCAGTTTTCAGGCTTCAGAACCTAGACCTTATCTCCAATCACTGCCCACGGGTGACTGTGATGCAGAAATCAGAACTCTTCCTGACCCATGGCAAGAAACTTTGTGGTTGGCATGTTGTCCAACGTTCAGTGTAGGAGAAACCAGCATTCACCCTGAGGCCCCGCCCATTCTTGAGTGCGACGAGAGCATAAACACGCATTGTGACCTCAGCGTGAGTCCTGTCCTCTAGTAAGTCCTCTCAGTGGCTGGACCATTAGATGTCATAATGGGCTTGACATGTCCCTAGTCCCCAATTTTTAACCAGATTTCTGGTTGTCCAGTCGCCCCACCCCAGGGCTCTACTCTGGAATCCCTCATTTGGTGGGACATCTGAGGTTGAAAAACAAAATGAAACAAATCGACAACAACAACAAAAAAACGGACTTCTTCCATCCCCAGAATGACCCCAAACTCTTTGGACGGGACCGAACCCCCAGAGAGTAAGACTCGTCCATTTCCCATGATGTCACCCGGCAATTTCACGACCATGAGTGACACGATATCCAGAGACAAAAACTTGAGCAAGAGCCTCACACTCGCCCTTTTTTCATATCCCGAAGTGTTCTCCTCATGGTCTGTAGATCAGTCCTGCCATACCTATGACCCAAAACATAAGCCGAGTTTGTGTTTTCAGACAACTGTCCAAACAGCTCTGGCCTACACACCCTACAGGCTCAGGGCCCTGGAGCCAAACCTGAGGACTGTACTTGCCCTCTCCAAGGGAATTGTATGTGCCCATTCCAATGGCCACAACCCTACTAGTAGGATAACCTCCAAAGTCCCTGAGGCCATCCCAATAGTTGTGGCTTCCCAGGACAAACAGGGGCAATCTGAGCCCATCTGAGCACCTACCTGCACTCAGACCCGTAGACTGATGTCCCCAGAGGTAAAAAGGAACGAACAGGCCCCTAGGCACTAATCGGATCCATTGCTTTGGTTTCCAGGCATCTCTCCTCAGAGGCCTGGATTTCAATACCAGCATATGGCTGTTTCTTGACTCACCCATCAGAACAAATCTCATCTACACATGGGAAACATGCACGTTGGAGCTGTGTCAAAGCCTCTGTTTTGGAGAACCCTTCAGGGCCCCAGGGCCACCGCTTCATTCCAAGGTCTCCATAGACACAAAAACATATTAGGACACATCCCCAGGAGAGTCCATTTCAACTCAGCCTCCTCGGTTGCCCCCCACATCCAGCATATCTAACTTGTCTTGTTGCTTGGAGACAATTGGAATGCGAGGTGGGCTACCCAGCCATCCATCCTTAGAACCCTGCTCGGAATCGTTGGCCTGGAGCCAACCAACAGCTCTCAATTTTCCTGCAGAAGAATCTTTGCAGTTTGGAGCTTCTCACAACTCCCATCGTGGGAAAACCCCCATGTCCTCGTGATCCAACCCCCTTCAAGAAAGGGACATCAGGGCAGAAAGTCCAACCTGAGCGATCGTCTGATCCTTGCCCTGACTTCAGATGCACGAGATCTCGATTGAGGTCTGTAGATTGTGCCTGCCATATCCTCACCCAGAAACCTAGGCTTAGCTTGGGTTCTCAGACTCCGTCCTCAGACTACTGGCCCACAGGCCCTCCAGTTTGGCAATCCAGAACTACAATGCCGCAATCTGCCTGCCCTACAGAAGTAAAATATTGCCCTCAGGGCTACCCCGAATCCCCAAATGAGGATCAACCTGCACGCCATTCGGCTGTACCCCAAACATATAGGCTGACCTGGGCACTATTTCCCCTTCTGACCCAGCCTGAGCCTGGACCTCCTGGTCCCACCCAGACAGCTGGCCGCACACTGAGCACATCCGACCCGCCATGGCCTTAGGTCGTCATCTCTTCCCAACTGCGGTTTTCAGGCTCCAGAACCTAGACCTTATCTCCAACCACTGCCCAGGGTTGAAAATGATGCAGAAATCAGAACTCTTTCCCCATGGCAAGAAACCTTGTGGTTGGCATGTTGTCCAACGTTCAGTGTAGTTGAAACAAGCATGGCCCATGAGGCCCAGCCCATGCTTGCGGGCCACATTGGTCACAAACACACATTGTGACCCTCAGCCTGAGCCCAGTCCTCAGGTAAGGCCTCTCAGGGCCTATATGAAGAGACAGCATATTGGGCTTGCCATGCCCCTAGGCCCCAATTTTTAACCATAGTTCGGGTTGTCCCTTCACTCTTCCCCAGGGCTCTGCTTTGGAATTCCTCTTTTGGTGGGACACCTGAGGAAACAAACCTGAAAGGAGTTCTCCCATCCCACAGATTGACGAAAACCAATTGGGATTGGGCCAAATCCACAGAGAGGAAGATTCGTCCATGGCCCATGAGACCTCCCCAACATTCCACAGCCATCGCAGAAACAAAATCCAGAGAAAAAAGCCTGAGCAAGCGCCTCAGACTCGCTCATTCTTCATATCCTGAAGAGTTCTTCTCATGGTTTGTAGATCGGGCGTGCCATACCTACGTCCCCAAACTTAAGCTGAGTTTGTGTTTTCAGTCTTCTGTCCTCAAAGTCCTGGGCCACACTCCCTCCAGGCTGGGGCCCCTGTAGCCACACATTAGGACTTCCCCCTACCCAATCCATGGGAATTCTGCCCATTCCATTGTCAAAAATCGTACAAATTAGGAGAACCCTCCAAAGTCCCCGAGGCCATCCCAATAGTGTAGGTCGCCCGGGACAAAAAAAGGGCGGTTGATACCGGCTGAGCATCTACCTCCACTCTTCTACCTCCACTCATACCAAGGAGATTGAACCAGACAGGACCCGAGGCCATTATCGAATCCATTGCTTTGGTTTACAGGCATGTCTCCTCAAAAGCCTGGATTCCAATACCAGCAGAGGGGATTTCCTGAGGCACTCATCAGAACAAATCTCGTCTCCACAAGGAAACTTGTGCATGGTAGCTAAGCCAAAGCTTAGGAGAATACTTCAGGGTCCCGGTGCAACCTCCCCATTCCAAGGCCCTCATGGACACAAATACACGTTAGGACCCATCCTCTGGAAAGTGCATTTCAACTCAGCCACCCCGGTTGCTCCCGCAGATCCATTAGATCTAAACTGTCTTGTTGCTAGGAGACAATTGGAAGGCGAGGCGGACTTCCCAGGCATCCATCCTGGAACGGTGCTCTGGAGTCATTCCATATGGGATGTCCTGGAGCTGTCCAACAGGTCTCAATTGTCCCGCAGAAGGAATCCTTGAAGGGGGCATCCCACATCTCCCAACGTGGAAAACCTCCATGGCCTCGAGATTCCGCTCCCTTCATGAAGGGGCCGTCATGCACAGAAACTCCAACCTGAGCCAACGTCGGATCCTCGCCCTGACTTCAGATGCATGAGATATTGGTTCAGATCTGCAGGGGGTACCTGCCGTGCCCTCACCCTGAATCCGAAGTCTAGCTTGTGTTCTCAGACTTCCGTCCTCACTCTCCTGGCCCCGAAGCCCTCAAGTTTGGCAATTCCGGACCGACAATGAAGCACTCTGCCTGCCCTCTAGAAAAAATATATTGCCTAATGAGCAGCCCAGGCAGCTTAAATGAGGATAAACCTACACGGCACTCGAATGTACCCAAATTATATAGTCTAACCTGGGCACTAATGCACTGTCTGACACAACCTGAGCCCGGACCTGCTGACCAACACCCAGACAGCTGACCGCACGCTGAGCACATCAGACCCGCCATGGCCTTAGGTCATCATCTCTTCCCTACCTCAGTTTTCAGGCTTCAGAACCTAGACCTTATCTCCAATCACTGCCCACGGGTGACTGTGATGCAGAAATCAGAACTCTTCCTGACCCATGTCAAGAAACTTTGTGGTTGGCATGTTGTCCAACGTTCAGTGTAGGAGAAACCAGCATTCACCCTGAGGCCCCGCCCATTCTTGAGTGCGACGAGAGCATAAACACGCATTGTGACCTCAGCGTGAGTCCTGTCCTCTAGTAAGTCCTCTCAGTGGCTGGACCATTAGATGTCATAATGGGCTTGACATGTCCCTAGTCCCCAATTTTTAACCAGATTTCTGGTTGTCCAGTCGCCCCACCCCAGGGCTCTACTCTGGAATCCCTCATTTGGTGGGACATCTGAGGTTGAAAAACAAAATGAAACAAATCGACAACAACAACAAAAAAACGGACTTCTTCCATCCCCAGAATGACCCCAAACTCTTTGGACGGGACCGAACCCCCAGAGAGTAAGACTCGTCCATTTCCCATGATGTCACCCGGCAATTTCACGACCATGAGTGACACGATATCCAGAGACAAAAACTTGAGCAAGAGCCTCACACTCGCCCTTTTTTCATATCCCGAAGTGTTCTCCTCATGGTCTGTAGATCAGTCCTGCCATACCTATGACCCAAAACATAAGCCGAGTTTGTGTTTTCAGACAACTGTCCAAACAGCTCTGGCCTACACACCCTACAGGCTCAGGGCCCTGGAGCCAAACCTGAGGACTGTACTTGCCCTCTCCAAGGGAATTGTATGTGCCCATTCCAATGGCCACAACCCTACTAGTAGGATAACCTCCAAAGTCCCTGAGGCCATCCCAATAGTTGTGGCTTCCCAGGACAAACAGGGGCAATCTGAGCCCATCTGAGCACCTACCTGCACTCAGACCCGTAGACTGATGTCCCCAGAGGTAAAAAGGAACGAACAGGCCCCTAGGCACTAATCGGATCCATTGCTTTGGTTTCCAGGCATCTCTCCTCAGAGGCCTGGATTTCAATACCAGCATATGGCTGTTTCTTGACTCACCCATCAGAACAAATCTCATCTACACATGGGAAACATGCACGTTGGAGCTGTGTCAAAGCCTCTGTTTTGGAGAACCCTTCAGGGCCCCAGGGCCACCGCTTCATTCCAAGGTCTCCATAGACACAAAAACATATTAGGACACATCCCCAGGAGAGTCCATTTCAACTCAGCCTCCTCGGTTGCCCCCCACATCCAGCATATCTAACTTGTCTTGTTGCTTGGAGACAATTGGAATGCGAGGTGGGCTACCCAGCCATCCATCCTTAGAACCCTGCTCGGAATCGTTGGCCTGGAGCCAACCAACAGCTCTCAATTGTCCTGCAGAAGAATCTTTGCAGTTTGGAGCTTCTCACAACTCCCATCGTGGGAAAACCCCCATGTCCTCGTGATCCAACCCCCTTCAAGAAAGGGCCATCAGGGCAGAAAGTCCAACCTGAGCGATCGTCTGATCCTTGCCCTGACTTCAGATGCACGAGATCTCGATTGAGGTCTGTAGATTGTGCCTGCCATATCCTCACCCAGAAACCTAGGCTTAGCTTGGGTTCTCAGACTCCGTCCTCAGACTACTGGCCCACAGGCCCTCCAGTTTGGCAATCCAGAACTACAATGCCGCAATCTGCCTGCCCTACAGAAGTAAAATATTGCCCTCAGGGCTACCCCGAATCCCCAAATGAGGATCAACCTGCACGCCATTCGGCTGTACCCCAAACATATAGGCTGACCTGGGCACTATTTCCCCTTCTGACCCAGCCTGAGCCTGGACCTCCTGGTCCCACCCAGACAGCTGGCCGCACACTGAGCACATCCGACCCGCCATGGCCTTAGGTCGTCATCTCTTCCCAACTGCGGTTTTCAGGCTCCAGAACCTAGACCTTATCTCCAACCACTGCCCAGGGTTGAAAATGATGCAGAAATCAGAACTCTTTCCCCATGGCAAGAAACCTTGTGGTTGGCATGTTGTCCAACGTTCAGTGTAGTTGAAACAAGCGTGGCCCATGAGGCCCAGCCCATGCTTGCGGGCCACATTGGTCACAAACACACATTGTGACCCTCAGCCTGAGCCCAGTCCTCAGGTAAGGCCTCTCAGGGCCTATATGAAGAGACAGCATATTGGGCTTGCCATGCCCCTAGGCCCCAATTTTTAACCATAGTTCGGGTTGTCCCTTCACTCTTCCCCAGGGCTCTGCTTTGGAATTCCTCTTTTGGTGGGACACCTGAGGAAACAAACCTGAAAGGAGTTCTCCCATCCCACAGATTGACGAAAACCAATTGGGATTGGGCCAAATCCACAGAGAGGAAGATTCGTCCATGGCCCATGAGACCTCCCCAACATTCCACAGCCATCGCAGAAACAAAATCCAGAGAAAAAAGCCTGAGCAAGCGCCTCAGACTCGCTCATTCTTCATATCCTGAAGAGTTCTTCTCATGGTTTGTAGATCGGGCGTGCCATACCTACGTCCCCAAACTTAAGCTGAGTTTGTGTTTTCAGTCTTCTGTCCTCAAAGTCCTGGGCCACACTCCCTCCAGGCTGGGGCCCCTGTAGCCACACATTAGGACTTCCCCCTACCCAATCCATGGGAATTCTGCCCATTCCATTGTCAAAAATCGTACAAATTAGGAGAACCCTCCAAAGTCCCCGAGGCCATCCCAATAGTGTAGGTCGCCCGGGACAAAAAAAGGGCGGTTGATACCGGCTGAGCATCTACCTCCACTCTTCTACCTCCACTCATACCAAGGAGATTGAACCAGACAGGACCCGAGGCCATTATCGAATCCATTGCTTTGGTTTACAGGCATGTCTCCTCAAAAGCCTGGATTCCAATACCAGCAGAGGGGATTTCCTGAGGCACTCATCAGAACAAATCTCGTCTCCACAAGGAAACTTGTGCATGGTAGCTAAGCCAAAGCTTAGGAGAATACTTCAGGGTCCCGGTGCAACCTCCCCATTCCAAGGCCCTCATGGACACAAATACACGTTAGGACCCATCCTCTGGAAAGTGCATTTCAACTCAGCCACCCCGGTTGCTCCCGCAGATCCATTAGATCTAAACTGTCTTGTTGCTAGGAGACAATTGGAAGGCGAGGCGGACTTCCCAGGCATCCATCCTGGAACGGTGCTCTGGAGTCATTCCATATGGGATGTCCTGGAGCTGTCCAACAGGTCTCAATTGTCCCGCAGAAGGAATCCTTGAAGGGGGCATCCCACATCTCCCAACGTGGAAAACCTCCATGGCCTCGAGATTCCGCTCCCTTCATGAAGGGGCCGTCATGCACAGAAACTCCAACCTGAGCCAACGTCGGATCCTCGCCCTGACTTCAGATGCATGAGATATTGGTTCAGATCTGCAGGGGGTACCTGCCGTGCCCTCACCCTGAATCCGAAGTCTAGCTTGTGTTCTCAGACTTCCGTCCTCACTCTCCTGGCCCCGAAGCCCTCAAGTTTGGCAATTCCGGACCGACAATGAAGCACTCTGCCTGCCCTCTAGAAAACATATATTGCCTAATGAGCAGCCCAGGCAGCTTAAATGAGGATAAACCTACACGGCACTCGAATGTACCCAAATTATATAGTCTAACCTGGGCACTAATGCACTGTCTGACACAACCTGAGCCCGGACCTGCTGACCAACACCCAGACAGCTGACCGCACGCTGAGCACATCAGACCCGCCATGGCCTTAGGTCATCATCTCTTCCCTACCTCAGTTTTCAGGCTTCAGAACCTAGACCTTATCTCCAATCACTGCCCACGGGTGACTGTGATGCAGAAATCAGAACTCTTCCTGACCCATGGCAAGAAACTTTGTGGTTGGCATGTTGTCCAACGTTCAGTGTAGGAGAAACCAGCATTCACCCTGAGGCCCCGCCCATTCTTGAGTGCGACGAGAGCATAAACACGCATTGTGACCTCAGCGTGAGTCCTGTCCTCTAGTAAGTCCTCTCAGTGGCTGGACCATTAGATGTCATAATGGGCTTGACATGTCCCTAGTCCCCAATTTTTAACCAGATTTCTGGTTGTCCAGTCGCCCCACCCCAGGGCTCTACTCTGGAATCCCTCATTTGGTGGGACATCTGAGGTTGAAAAACAAAATGAAACAAATCGACAACAACAACAAAAAAACGGACTTCTTCCATCCCCAGAATGACCCCAAACTCTTTGGACGGGACCGAACCCCCAGAGAGTAAGACTCGTCCATTTCCCATGATGTCACCCGGCAATTTCACGACCATGAGTGACACGATATCCAGAGACAAAAACTTGAGCAAGAGCCTCACACTCGCCCTTTTTTCATATCCCGAAGTGTTCTCCTCATGGTCTGTAGATCAGTCCTGCCATACCTATGACCCAAAACATAAGCCGAGTTTGTGTTTTCAGACAACTGTCCAAACAGCTCTGGCCTACACACCCTACAGGCTCAGGGCCCTGGAGCCAAACCTGAGGACTGTACTTGCCCTCTCCAAGGGAATTGTATGTGCCCATTCCAATGGCCACAACCCTACTAGTAGGATAACCTCCAAAGTCCCTGAGGCCATCCCAATAGTTGTGGCTTCCCAGGACAAACAGGGGCAATCTGAGCCCATCTGAGCACCTACCTGCACTCAGACCCGTAGACTGATGTCCCCAGAGGTAAAAAGGAACGAACAGGCCCCTAGGCACTAATCGGATCCATTGCTTTGGTTTCCAGGCATCTCTCCTCAGAGGCCTGGATTTCAATACCAGCATATGGCTGTTTCTTGACTCACCCATCAGAACAAATCTCATCTACACATGGGAAACATGCACGTTGGAGCTGTGTCAAAGCCTCTGTTTTGGAGAACCCTTCAGGGCCCCAGGGCCACCGCTTCATTCCAAGGTCTCCATAGACACAAAAACATATTAGGACACATCCCCAGGAGAGTCCATTTCAACTCAGCCTCCTCGGTTGCCCCCCACATCCAGCATATCTAACTTGTCTTGTTGCTTGGAGACAATTGGAATGCGAGGTGGGCTACCCAGCCATCCATCCTTAGAACCCTGCTCGGAATCGTTGGCCTGGAGCCAACCAACAGCTCTCAATTGTCCTGCAGAAGAATCTTTGCAGTTTGGAGCTTCTCACAACTCCCATCGTGGGAAAACCCCCATGTCCTCGTGATCCAACCCCCTTCAAGAAAGGGCCATCAGGGCAGAAAGTCCAACCTGAGCGATCGTCTGATCCTTGCCCTGACTTCAGATGCACGAGATCTCGATTGAGGTCTGTAGATTGTGCCTGCCATATCCTCACCCAGAAACCTAGGCTTAGCTTGGGTTCTCAGACTCCGTCCTCAGACTACTGGCCCACAGGCCCTCCAGTTTGGCAATCCAGAACTACAATGCCGCAATCTGCCTGCCCTACAGAAGTAAAATATTGCCCTCAGGGCTACCCCGAATCCCCAAATGAGGATCAACCTGCACGCCATTCGGCTGTACCCCAAACATATAGGCTGACCTGGGCACTATTTCCCCTTCTGACCTAGCCTGAGCCTGGACCTCCTGGTCCCACCCAGACAGCTGGCCGCACACTGAGCACATCCGACCCGCCATGGCCTTAGGTCGTCATCTCTTCCCAACTGCGGTTTTCAGGCTCCAGAACCTAGACCTTATCTCCAACCACTGCCCAGGGTTGAAAATGATGCAGAAATCAGAACTCTTTCCCCATGGCAAGAAACCTTGTGGTTGGCATGTTGTCCAACGTTCAGTGTAGTTGAAACAAGCTTGGCCCATGAGGCCCAGCCCATGCTTGCGGGCCACATTGGTCACAAACACACATTGTGACCCTCAGCCTGAGCCCAGTCCTCAGGTAAGGCCTCTCAGGGCCTATATGAAGAGACAGCATATTGGGCTTGCCATGCCCCTAGGCCCCAATTTTTAACCATAGTTCGGGTTGTCCCTTCACTCTTCCCCAGGGCTCTGCTTTGGAATTCCTCTTTTGGTGGGACACCTGAGGAAACAAACTTGAAAGGAGTTCTCCCATCCCACAGATTGACGAAAACCAATTGGGATTGGGCCAAATCCACAGAGAGGAAGATTCGTCCATGGCCCATGAGACCTCCCCAACATTCCACAGCCATCGCAGAAACAAAATCCAGAGAAAAAAGCCTGAGCAAGCGCCTCAGACTCGCTCATTCTTCATATCCTGAAGAGTTCTTCTCATGGTTTGTAGATCGGGCGTGCCATACCTACGTCCCCAAACTTAAGCTGAGTTTGTGTTTTCAGTCTTCTGTCCTCAAAGTCCTGGGCCACACTCCCTCCAGGCTGGGGCCCCTGTAGCCACACATTAGGACTTCCCCCTACCCAATCCATGGGAATTCTGCCCATTCCATTGTCAAAAATCGTACAAATTAGGAGAACCCTCCAAAGTCCCCGAGGCCATCCCAATAGTGTAGGTCGCCCGGGACAAAAAAAGGGCGGTTGATACCGGCTGAGCATCTACCTCCACTCTTCTACCTCCACTCATACCAAGGAGATTGAACCAGACAGGACCCGAGGCCATTATCGAATCCATTGCTTTGGTTTACAGGCATGTCTCCTCAAAAGCCTGGATTCCAATAACAGCAGAGGGGATTTCCTGAGGCACTCATCAGAACAAATCTCGTCTCCACAAGGAAACTTGTGCATGGTAGCTAAGCCAAAGCTTAGGAGAATACTTCAGGGTCCCGGTGCAACCTCCCCATTCCAAGGCCCTCATGGACACAAATACACGTTAGGACCCATCCTCTGGAAAGTGCATTTCAACTCAGCCACCCCGGTTGCTCCCGCAGATCCATTAGATCTAAACTGTCTTGTTGCTAGGAGACAATTGGAAGGCGAGGCGGACTTCCCAGGCATCCATCCTGGAACGGTGCTCTGGAGTCATTCCATATGGGATGTCCTTGAGCTGTCCAACAGGTCTCAATTGTCCCGCAGAAGGAATCCTTGAAGGGGGCATCCCACATCTCCCAACGTGGAAAACCTCCATGGCCTCGAGATTCCGCTCCCTTCATGAAGGGGCCGTCATGCACAGAAACTCCAACCTGAGCCAACGTCGGATCCTCGCCCTGACTTCAGATGCATGAGATATTGGTTCAGATCTGCAGGGGGTACCTGCCGTGCCCTCACCCTGAATCCGAAGTCTAGCTTGTGTTCTCAGACTTCCGTCCTCACTCTCCTGGCCCCGAAGCCCTCAAGTTTGGCAATTCCGGACCGACAATGAAGCACTCTGCCTGCCCTCTAGAAAACATATATTGCCTAATGAGCAGCCCAGGCAGCTTAAATGAGGATAAACCTACACGGCACTCGAATGTACCCAAATTATATAGTCTAACCTGGGCACTAATGCACTGTCTGACACAACCTGAGCCCGGACCTGCTGACCAACACCCAGACAGCTGACCGCACGCTGAGCACATCAGACCCGCCATGGCCTTAGGTCATCATCTCTTCCCTACCTCAGTTTTCAGGCTTCAGAACCTAGACCTTATCTCCAATCACTGCCCACGGGTGACTGTGATGCAGAAATCAGAACTCTTCCTGACCCATGGCAAGAAACTTTGTGGTTGGCATGTTGTCCAACGTTCAGTGTAGGAGAAACCAGCATTCACCCTGAGGCCCCGCCCATTCTTGAGTGCGACGAGAGCATAAACACGCATTGTGACCTCAGCGTGAGTCCTGTCCTCTAGTAAGTCCTCTCAGTGGCTGGACCATTAGATGTCATAATGGGCTTGACATGTCCCTAGTCCCCAATTTTTAACCAGATTTCTGGTTGTCCAGTCGCCCCACCCCAGGGCTCTACTCTGGAATCCCTCATTTGGTGGGACATCTGAGGTTGAAAAACAAAATGAAACAAATCGACAACAACAACAAAAAAACGGACTTCTTCCATCCCCAGAATGACCCCAAACTCTTTGGACGGGACCGAACCCCCAGAGAGTAAGACTCGTCCATTTCCCATGATGTCACCCGGCAATTTCACGACCATGAGTGACACGATATCCAGAGACAAAAACTTGAGCAAGAGCCTCACACTCGCCCTTTTTTCATATCCCGAAGTGTTCTCCTCATGGTCTGTAGATCAGTCCTGCCATACCTATGACCCAAAACATAAGCCGAGTTTGTGTTTTCAGACAACTGTCCAAACAGCTCTGGCCTACACACCCTACAGGCTCAGGGCCCTGGAGCCAAACCTGAGGACTGTACTTGCCCTCTCCAAGGGAATTGTATGTGCCCATTCCAATGGCCACAACCCTACTAGTAGGATAACCTCCAAAGTCCCTGAGGCCATCCCAATAGTTGTGGCTTCCCAGGACAAACAGGGGCAATCTGAGCCCATCTGAGCACCTACCTGCACTCAGACCCGTAGACTGATGTCCCCAGAGGTAAAAAGGAACGAACAGGCCCCTAGGCACTAATCGGATCCATTGCTTTGGTTTCCAGGCATCTCTCCTCAGAGGCCTGGATTTCAATACCAGCATATGGCTGTTTCTTGACTCACCCATCAGAACAAATCTCATCTACACATGGGAAACATGCACGTTGGAGCTGTGTCAAAGCCTCTGTTTTGGAGAACCCTTTAGGGCCCCAGGGCCACCGCTTCATTCCAAGGTCTCCATAGACACAAAAACATATTAGGACACATCCCCAGGAGAGTCCATTTCAACTCAGCCTCATCGGTTGCCCCCCACATCCAGCATATCTAACTTGTCTTGTTGCTTGGAGACAATTGGAATGCGAGGTGGGCTACCCAGCCATCCATCCTTAGAACCCTGCTCGGAATCGTTGGCCTGGAGCCAACCAACAGCTCTCAATTGTCCTGCAGAAGAATCTTTGCAGTTTGGAGCTTCTCACAACTCCCATCGTGGGAAAACCCCCATGTCCTCGTGATCCAACCCCCTTCAAGAAAGGGCCATCAGGGCAGAAAGTCCAACCTGAGCGATCGTCTGATCCTTGCCCTGACTTCAGATGCACGAGATCTCGATTGAGGTCTGTAGATTGTGCCTGCCATATCCTCACCCAGAAACCTAGGCTTAGCTTGGGTTCTCAGACTCCGTCCTCAGACTACTGGCCCACAGGCCCTCCAGTTTGGCAATCCAGAACTACAATGCCGCAATCTGCCTGCCCTACAGAAGTAAAATATTGCCCTCAGGGCTACCCCGAATCCCCAAATGAGGATCAACCTGCACGCCATTCGGCTGTACCCCAAACATATAGGCTGACCTGGGCACTATTTCCCCTTCTGACCCAGCCTGAGCCTGGACCTCCTGGTCCCACCCAGACAGCTGGCCGCACACTGAGCACATCGGACCCGCCATGGCCTGAGGTCGTCATCTCTTCCCAACTGCGGTTTACAGGCTCCAGAACCTAGACCTTATCTCCAACCACTGCCCAGGGTTGAAAATGATGCAGAAATCAGAACTCTTTCCCCATGGCAAGAAACCTTGTGGTTGGCATGTTGTCCAACGTTCAGTGTAGTTGAAACAAGCGTGGCCCATGAGGCCCAGCCCATGCTTGCGGGCCACATTGGTCACAAACACACATTGTGACCCTCAGCCTGAGCCCAGTCCTCAGGTAAGGCCTCTCAGGGCCTATATGAAGAGACAGCATATTGGGCTTGCCATGCCCCTAGGCCCCAATTTTTAACCATAGTTCGGGTTGTCCCTTCACTCTTCCCCAGGGCTCTGCTTTGGAATTCCTCTTTTGGTGGGACACCTGAGGAAACAAACCTGAAAGGAGTTCTCCCATCCCACAGATTGACGAAAACCAATTGGGATTGGGCCAAATCCACAGAGAGGAAGATTCGTCCATGGCCCATGAGACCTCCCCAACATTCCACAGCCATCGCAGAAACAAAATCCAGAGAAAAAAGCCTGAGCAAGCGCCTCAGACTCGCTCATTCTTCATATCCTGAAGAGTTCTTCTCATGGTTTGTAGATCGGGCGTGCCATACCTACGTCCCCAAACTTAAGCTGAGTTTGTGTTTTCAGTCTTCTGTCCTCAAAGTCCTGGGCCACACTCCCTCCAGGCTGGGGCCCCTGTAGCCACACATTAGGACTTCCCCCTACCCAATCCATGGGAATTCTGCCCATTCCATTGTCAAAAATCGTACAAATTAGGAGAACCCTCCAAAGTCCCTGAGGCCATCCCAATAGTGTAGGTCGCCCGGGACAAAAAAAGGGCGGTTGATACCGGCTGAGCATCTACCTCCACTCTTCTACCTCCACTCATACCAAGGAGATTGAACCAGACAGGACCCGAGGCCATTATCGAATCCATTGCTTTGGTTTACAGGCATGTCTCCTCAAAAGCCTGGATTCCAATAACAGCAGAGGGGATTTCCTGAGGCACTCATCAGAACAAATCTCGTCTCCACAAGGAAACTTGTGCATGGTAGCTAAGCCAAAGCTTAGGAGAATACTTCAGGGTCCCGGTGCAACCTCCCCATTCCAAGGCCCTCATGGACACAAATACACGTTAGGACCCATCCTCTGGAAAGTGCATTTCAACTCAGCCACCCCGGTTGCTCCCGCAGATCCATTAGATCTAAACTGTCTTGTTGCTAGGAGACAATTGGAAGGCGAGGCGGACTTCCCAGGCATCCATCCTGGAACGGTGCTCTGGAGTCATTCCATATGGGATGTCCTGGAGCTGTCCAACAGGTCTCAATTGTCCCGCAGAAGGAATCCTTGAAGGGGGCATCCCACATCTCCCAACGTGGAAAACCTCCATGGCCTCGAGATTCCGCTCCCTTCATGAAGGGGCCGTCATGCACAGAAACTCCAACCTGAGCCAACGTCGGATCCTCGCCCTGACTTCAGATGCATGAGATATTGGTTCAGATCTGCAGGGGGTACCTGCCGTGCCCTCACCCTGAATCCGAAGTCTAGCTTGTGTTCTCAGACTTCCGTCCTCACTCTCCTGGCCCCGAAGCCCTCAAGTTTGGCAATTCCGGACCGACAATGAAGCACTCTGCCTGCCCTCTAGAAAACATATATTGCCTAATGAGCAGCCCAGGCAGCTTAAATGAGGATAAACCTACACGGCACTCGAATGTACCCAAATTATATAGTCTAACCTGGGCACTAATGCACTGTCTGACACAACCTGAGCCCGGACCTGCTGACCAACACCCAGACAGCTGACCGCACGCTGAGCACATCAGACCCGCCATGGCCTTAGGTCATCATCTCTTCCCTACCTCAGTTTTCAGGCTTCAGAACCTAGACCTTATCTCCAATCACTGCCCACGGGTGACTGTGATGCAGAAATCAGAACTCTTCCTGACCCATGTCAAGAAACTTTGTGGTTGGCATGTTGTCCAACGTTCAGTGTAGGAGAAACCAGCATTCACCCTGAGGCCCCGCCCATTCTTGAGTGCGACGAGAGCATAAACACGCATTGTGACCTCAGCGTGAGTCCTGTCCTCTAGTAAGTCCTCTCAGTGGCTGGACCATTAGGTGTCATAATGGGCTTGACATGTCCCTAGTCCCCAATTTTTAACCAGATTTCTGGTTGTCCAGTCGCCCCACCCCAGGGCTCTACTCTGGAATCCCTCATTTGGTGGGACATCTGAGGTTGAAAAACAAAATGAAACAAATCGACAACAACAACAAAAAAACGGACTTCTTCCATCCCCAGAATGACCCCAAACTCTTTGGATGGGACCGAACCCCCAGAGAGTAAGACTCGTCCATTTCCCATGATGTCACCCGGCAATTTCACGACCATGAGTGACACGATATCCAGAGACAAAAACTTGAGCAAGAGCCTCACACTCGCCCTTTTTTCATATCGCGAAGTGTTCTCCTCATGGTCTGTAGATCAGTCCTGCCATAACTATGACCCAAAACATAAGCCGAGTTTGTGTTTTCAGACAACTGTCCAAACAGCTCTGGCCTACACACCCTACAGGCTCAGGGCCCTGGAGCCAAACCTGAGGACTGTACTTGCCCTCTCCAAGGGAATTGTATGTGCCGATTCCAATGGCCACAACCCTACTAGTAGGATAACCTCCAAAGTCCCTGAGGCCATCCCAATAGTTGTGGCTTCCCAGGACAAACAGGGGCAATCTGAGCCCATCTGAGCACCTACCTGCACTCAGACCCGTAGACTGATGTCCCCAGAGGTAAAAAGGAACTAACAGGCCCCTAGGCACTAATCGGATCCATTGCTTTTTTTTCCAGGCATCTCTCCTCAGAGGCCTGGATTTCAATACCAGCATATGGCTGTTTCTTGACTCACCCATCGGAACAAATCTCATCTACACATGGGAAACATGCATGTTGGAGCTGTGTCAAAGCCTCTGTTTTGGAGAACCCTTCAGGGCCCCAGGGCCACCGCTTCATTCCAAGGTCTCCATAGACACAAAAACATATTAGGACACATCCCCAGGAGAGTCCATTTCAACTCAGCCTCCTCGGTTGCCCCCCACATCCAGCATATCTAACTTGTCTTGTTGCTTGGAGACAATTGGAATGCGAGGTGGGCTACCCAGCCATCCATCCTTAGAACCCTGCTCGGAATCGTTGGCCTGGAGCCAACCAACAGCTCTCAATTGTCCTGCAGAAGAATCTTTGCAGTTTGGAGCTTCTCACAACTCCCATCGTGGGAAAACCCCCATGTCCTCGTGATCCAACCCCCTTCAAGAAAGGGCCATCAGGGCAGAAAGTCCAACCTGAGCGATCGTCTGATCCTTGCCCTGACTTCAGATGCACGAGATCTCGATTGAGGTCTGTAGATTGTGCCTGCCATATCCTCACCCAGAAACCTAGGCTTAGCTTGGGTTCTCAGACTCCGTCCTCAGACTACTGGCCCACAGGCCCTCCAGTTTGGCAATCCAGAACTACAATGCCGCAATCTGCCTGCCCTTCCGAAGTAAAATATTGCCCTCAGGGCTACCCCGAATCCCCAAATGAGGATCAACCTGCACGCCATTCGGCTGTACCCCAAACATATAGGCTGACCTGGGCACTATTTCCCCTTCTGACCCAGCCTGAGCCTGGACCTCCTGGTCCCACCCAGACAGCTGGCCGCACACTGAGCACATCCGACCCGCCATGGCCTTAGGTCGTCATCTCTTCCCAACTGCGGTTTTCAGGCTCCAGAACCTAGACCTTATCTCCAACCACTGCCCAGGGTTGAAAATGATGCAGAAATCAGAACTCTTTCCCCATGGCAAGAAACCTTGTGGTTGGCATGTTGTCCAACGTTCAGTGTAGTTGAAACAAGCGTGGCCCATGAGGCCCAGCCCATGCTTGCGGGCCACATTGGTCACAAACACACATTGTGACCCTCAGCCTGAGCCCAGTCCTCAGGTAAGGCCTCTCAGGGCCTATATGAAGAGACAGCATATTGGGCTTGCCATGCCCCTAGGCCCCAATTTTTAACCATAGTTCGGGTTGTCCCTTCACTCTTCCCCAGGGCTCTGCTTTGGAATTCCTCTTTTGGTGGGACACCTGAGGAAACAAACCTGAAAGGAGTTCTCCCATCCCACAGATTGACGAAAACCAATTGGGATTGGGCCAAATCCACAGAGAGGAAGATTCGTCCATGGCCCATGAGACCTCCCCAACATTCCACAGCCATCGCAGAAACAAAATCCAGAGAAAAAAGCCTGAGCAAGCGCCTCAGACTCGCTCATTCTTCATATCCTGAAGAGTTCTTCTCATGGTTTGTAGATCGGGCGTGCCATACCTACGTCCCCAAACTTAAGCTGAGTTTGTGTTTTCAGTCTTCTGTCCTCAAAGTCCTGGGCCACACTCCCTCCAGGCTGGGGCCCCTGTAGCCACACATTAGGACTTCCCCCTACCCAATCCATGGGAATTCTGCCCATTCCATTGTCAAAAATCGTACAAATTAGGAGAACCCTCCAAAGTCCCCGAGGCCATCCCAATAGTGTAGGTCGCCCGGGACAAAAAAAGGGCGGTTGATACCGGCTGAGCATCTACCTCCACTCATCTACCTCCACTCATACCAAGGAGATTGAACCAGACAGGACCCGAGGCCATTATCGAATCCATTGCTTTGGTTTACAGGCATGTCTCCTCAAAAGCCTGGATTCCAATAACAGCAGAGGGGATTTCCTGAGGCACTCATCAGAACAAATCTCGTCTCCACAAGGAAACTTGTGCATGGTAGCTAAGCCAAAGCTTAGGAGAATACTTCAGGGTCCCGGTGCAACCTCCCCATTCCAAGGCCCTCATGGACACAAATACACGTTAGGACCCATCCTCTGGAAAGTGCATTTCAACTCAGCCACCCCGGTTGCTCCCGCAGATCCATTAGATCTAAACTGTCTTGTTGCTAGGAGACAATTGGAAGGCGAGGCGGACTTCCCAGGCATCCATCCTGGAACGGTGCTCTGGAGTCATTCCATATGGGATGTCCTGGAGCTGTCCAACAGGTCTCAATTGTCCCGCAGAAGGAATCCTTGAAGGGGGCATCCCACATCTCCCAACGTGGAAAACCTCCATGGCCTCGAGATTCCGCTCCCTTCATGAAGGGGCCGTCATGCACAGAAACTCCAACCTGAGCCAACGTCGGATCCTCGCCCTGACTTCAGATGCATGAGATATTGGTTCAGATCTGCAGGGGGTACCTGCCGTGCCCTCACCCTGAATCCGAAGTCTAGCTTGTGTTCTCAGACTTCCGTCCTCACTCTCCTGGCCCCGAAGCCCTCAAGTTTGGCAATTCCGGACCGACAATGAAGCACTCTGCCTGCCCTCTAGAAAAAATATATTGCCTAATGAGCAGCCCAGGCCGCTTAAATGAGGATAAACCTACACGGCACTCGAATGTACCCAAATTATATAGTCTAACCTGGGCACTAATGCACTGTCTGACACAACCTGAGCCCGGACCTGCTGACCAACACCCAGACAGCTGACCGCACGCTGAGCACATCAGACCCGCCATGGCCTTAGGTCATCATCTCTTCCCTACCTCAGTTTTCAGGCTTCAGAACCTAGACCTTATCTCCAATCACTGCCCACGGGTGACTGTGATGCAGAAATCAGAACTCTTCCTGACCCATGTCAAGAAACTTTGTGGTTGGCATGTTGTCCAACGTTCAGTGTAGGAGAAACCAGCATTCACCCTGAGGCCCCGCCCATTCTTGAGTGCGACGAGAGCATAAACACGCATTGTGACCTCAGCGTGAGTCCTGTCCTCTAGTAAGTCCTCTCAGTGGCTGGACCATTAGGTGTCATAATGGGCTTGACATGTCCCTAGTCCCCAATTTTTAACCAGATTTCTGGTTGTCCAGTCGCCCCACCCCAGGGCTCTACTCTGGAATCCCTCATTTGGTGGGACATCTGAGGTTGAAAAACAAAATGAAACAAATCGACAACAACAACAAAAAAACGGACTTCTTCCATCCCCAGAATGACCCCAAACTCTTTGGACGGGACCGAACCCCCAGAGAGTAAGACTCGTCCATTTCCCATGATGTCACCCGGCAATTTCACGACCATGAGTGACACGATATCCAGAGACAAAAACTTGAGCAAGAGCCTCACACTCGCCCTTTTTTCATATCCCGAAGTGTTCTCCTCATGGTCTGTAGATCAGTCCTGCCATACCTATGACCCAAAACATAAGCCGAGTTTGTGTTTTCAGACAACTGTCCAAACAGCTCTGGCCTACACACCCTACAGGCTCAGGGCCCTGGAGCCAAACCTGAGGACTGTACTTGCCCTCTCCAAGGGAATTGTATGTGCCCATTCCAATGGCCACATCCCTACTAGTAGGATAACCTCCAAAGTCCCTGAGGCCGTCCCAATAGTTGTGGCTTCCCAGGACAAACAGGGGCAATCTGAGCCCATCTGAGCACCTACCTGCACTCAGACCCGTACACTGATGTCCCCAGAGGTAAAAAGGAACTAACAGGCCCCTAGGCACTAATCGGATCCATTGCTTTTTTTTCCAGGCATCTCTCCTCAGAGGCCTGGATTTCAATACCAGCATATGGCTGTTTCTTGACTCACCCATCGGAACAAATCTCATCTACACATGGGAAACATGCATGTTGGAGCTGTGTCAAAGCCTCTGTTTTGGAGAACCCTTCAGGGCCCCAGGGCCACCGCTTCATTCCAAGGTCTCCATAGACACAAAAACATATTAGGACACATCCCCAGGAGAGTCCATTTCAACTCAGCCTCCTCGGTTGCCCCCCACATCCAGCATATCTAACTTGTCTTGTTGCTTGGAGACAATTGGAATGCGAGGTGGGCTACCCAGCCATCCATCCTTAGAACCCTGCTCGGAATCGTTGGCCTGGAGCCAACCAACAGCTCTCAATTGTCCTGCAGAAGAATCTTTGCAGTTTGGAGCTTCTCACAACTCCCATCGTGGGAAAACCCCCATGTCCTCGTGATCCAACCCCCTTCAAGAAAGGGCCATCAGGGCAGAAAGTCCAACCTGAGCGATCGTCTGATCCTTGCCCTGACTTCAGATGCACGAGATCTCGATTGAGGTCTGTAGATTGTGCCTGCCATATCCTCACCCAGAAACCTAGGCTTAGCTTGGGTTCTCAGACTCCGTCCTCAGACTACTGGCCCACAGGCCCTCCAGTTTGGCAATCCAGAACTACAATGCCGCAATCTGCCTGCCCTTCCGAAGTAAAATATTGCCCTCAGGGCTACCCCGAATCCCCAAATGAGGATCAACCTGCACGCCATTCGGCTGTACCCCAAACATATAGGCTGACCTGGGCACTATTTCCCCTTCTGACCCAGCCTGAGCCTGGACCTCCTGGTCCCACCCAGACAGCTGGCCGCACACTGAGCACATCCGACCCGCCATGGCCTTAGGTCGTCATCTCTTCCCAACTGCGGTTTTCAGGCTCCAGAACCTAGACCTTATCTCCAACCACTGCCCAGGGTTGAAAATGATGCAGAAATCAGAACTCTTTCCCCATGGCAAGAAACCTTGTGGTTGGCATGTTGTCCAACGTTCAGTGTAGTTGAAACAAGCGTGGCCCATGAGGCCCAGCCCATGCTTGCGGGCCACATTGGTCACAAACACACATTGTGACCCTCAGCCTGAGCCCAGTCCTCAGGTAAGGCCTCTCAGGGCCTATATGAAGAGACAGCATATTGGGCTTGCCATGCCCCTAGGCCCCAATTTTTAACCATAGTTCGGGTTGTCCCTTCACTCTTCCCCAGGGCTCTGCTTTGGAATTCCTCTTTTGGTGGGACACCTGAGGAAACAAACCTGAAAGGAGTTCTCCCATCCCACAGATTGACGAAAACCAATTGGGATTGGGCCAAATCCACAGAGAGGAAGATTCGTCCATGGCCCATGAGACCTCCCCAACATTCCACAGCCATCGCAGAAACAAAATCCAGAGAAAAAAGCCTGAGCAAGCGCCTCAGACTCGCTCATTCTTCATATCCTGAAGAGTTCTTCTCATGGTTTGTAGATCGGGCGTGCCATACCTACGTCCCCAAACTTAAGCTGAGTTTGTGTTTTCAGTCTTCTGTCCTCAAAGTCCTGGGCCACACTCCCTCCAGGCTGGGGCCCCTGTAGCCACACATTAGGACTTCCCCCTACCCAATCCATGGGAATTCTGCCCATTCCATTGTCAAAAATCGTACAAATTAGGAGAACCCTCCAAAGTCCCCGAGGCCATCCCAATAGTGTAGGTCGCCCGGGACAAAAAAAGGGCGGTTGATACCGGCTGAGCATCTACCTCCACTCATCTACCTCCACTCATACCAAGGAGATTGAACCAGACAGGACCCGAGGCCATTATCGAATCCATTGCTTTGGTTTACAGGCATGTCTCCTCAAAAGCCTGGATTCCAATAACAGCAGAGGGGATTTCCTGAGGCACTCATCAGAACAAATCTCGTCTCCACAAGGAAACTTGTGCATGGTAGCTAAGCCAAAGCTTAGGAGAATACTTCAGGGTCCCGGTGCAACCTCCCCATTCCAAGGCCCTCATGGACACAAATACACGTTAGGACCCATCCTCTGGAAAGTGCATTTCAACTCAGCCACCCCGGTTGCTCCCGCAGATCCATTAGATCTAAACTGTCTTGTTGCTAGGAGACAATTGGAAGGCGAGGCGGACTTCCCAGGCATCCATCCTGGAACGGTGCTCTGGAGTCATTCCATATGGGATGTCCTGGAGCTGTCCAACAGGTCTCAATTGTCCCGCAGAAGGAATCCTTGAAGGGGGCATCCCACATCTCCCAACGTGGAAAACCTCCATGGCCTCGAGATTCCGCTCCCTTCATGAAGGGGCCGTCATGCACAGAAACTCCAACCTGAGCCAACGTCGGATCCTCGCCCTGACTTCAGATGCATGAGATATTGGTTCAGATCTGCAGGGGGTACCTGCCGTGCCCTCACCCTGAATCCGAAGTCTAGCTTGTGTTCTCAGACTTCCGTCCTCACTCTCCTGGCCCCGAAGCCCTCAAGTTTGGCAATTCCGGACCGACAATGAAGCACTCTGCCTGCCCTCTAGAAAAAATATATTGCCTAATGAGCAGCCCAGGCCGCTTAAATGAGGATAAACCTACACGGCACTCGAATGTACCCAAATTATATAGTCTAACCTGGGCACTAATGCACTGTCTGACACAACCTGAGCCCGGACCTGCTGACCAACACCCAGACAGCTGACCGCACGCTGAGCACATCAGACCCGCCATGGCCTTAGGTCATCATCTCTTCCCTACCTCAGTTTTCAGGCTTCAGAACCTAGACCTTATCTCCAATCACTGCCCACGGGTGACTGTGATGCAGAAATCAGAACTCTTCCTGACCCATGTCAAGAAACTTTGTGGTTGGCATGTTGTCCAACGTTCAGTGTAGGAGAAACCAGCATTCACCCTGAGGCCCCGCCCATTCTTGAGTGCGACGAGAGCATAAACACGCATTGTGACCTCAGCGTGAGTCCTGTCCTCTAGTAAGTCCTCTCAGTGGCTGGACCATTAGATGTCATAATGGGCTTGACATGTCCCTAGTCCCCAATTTTTAACCAGATTTCTGGTTGTCCAGTCGCCCCACCCCAGGGCTCTACTCTGGAATCCCTCATTTGGTGGGACATCTGAGGTTGAAAAACAAAATGAAACAAATCGACAACAACAACAAAAAAACGGACTTCTTCCATCCCCAGAATGACCCCAAACTCTTTGGACGGGACCGAACCCCCAGAGAGTAAGACTCGTCCATTTCCCATGATGTCACCCGGCAATTTCACGACCATGAGTGACACGATATCCAGAGACAAAAACTTGAGCAAGAGCCTCACACTCGCCCTTTTTTCATATCCCGAAGTGTTCTCCTCATGGTCTGTAGATCAGTCCTGCCATACCTATGACCCAAAACATAAGCCGAGTTTGTGTTTTCAGACAACTGTCCAAACAGCTCTGGCCTACACACCCTACAGGCTCAGGGCCCTGGAGCCAAACCTGAGGACTGTACTTGCCCTCTCCAAGGGAATTGTATGTGCCCATTCCAATGGCCACATCCCTACTAGTAGGATAACCTCCAAAGTCCCTGAGGCCGTCCCAATAGTTGTGGCTTCCCAGGACAAACAGGGGCAATCTGAGCCCATCTGAGCACCTACCTGCACTCAGACCCGTACACTGATGTCCCCAGAGGTAAAAAGGAACTAACAGGCCCCTAGGCACTAATCGGATCCATTGCTTTTTTTTCCAGGCATCTCTCCTCAGAGGCCTGGATTTCAATACCAGCATATGGCTGTTTCTTGACTCACCCATCAGAACAAATCTCATCTACACATGGGAAACATGCACGTTGGAGCTGTGTCAAAGCCTCTGTTTTGGAGGACCCTTCAGGGCCCCAGGGCCACTGCTTCATTCCAAGGTCTCCATAGACACAAAAACATATTAGGACACATCCCC